>NC_141696.1:128557962-129241712 GCF_964263255.1 Lissotriton vulgaris | reverse complement strand
TCGTGGGCTGCATGCTGCCTGACGGGGACTTCTCATGGGCTGCATGCTGCCTGACGGGGCTTCTCGTGGGCTGCATGCTGCATGACGGGGACTTCTCATGGGCTGCATGCTGCCTGACGGGGGCTTCTCGTGGGCTGCAAGCTGCCTGACGGGGGATTCTCCTGGACTGCAGTGCCTGACGGGTCTTCTCGTGGGCTGCATGCTGCCTGACGAGGCTTCTCGTGGGCTGCAAGCTGCCTGACGGGGGCTTTTTGTGGGCTGCATGCTGCCTGACGGGGGCTTCTCATGGGCTGCAAGCTGCCTGATGGCGGCATCTCATGGGCTGCATTCTGTCTGACAGGGGCTTCTCATGGGCTGCAGGGCCTGACGGGGGCTTGTCATGGGCTGCATACTGCCTAAGGGGGCTTTTCATGGGCAGCATACTGCCTGACAGGGGCTTCTCATGGGCTGCATGCTGCCTGATGACGGCTTCTCGTGGGCTGCATGCTGCCTGACGGAGGCTTCTCGTGGGCTGCATGCTGCCTGACGGAGGCTTCTCGGTGGCTACATGCTGCCTGACAAGGGCTTCTCATGGGCTGCATACTGCCTGACGGGGGATTCTCCTGGGCTGCAGTGCCTGACGGGGACTTCTCATGGGCTGCAAACTGCCTGACGGCGGCTTCTCGTGGGCTGCATACTGCCTGACGGGGGCTTCTAATTTGCTGCAAGCTGCCTGACGGCGGCTTCCCGTGGGCTGCATGCTGCCTGATGGTGGATTCTCGCGGGCTGCATTCTGTCTGACGAGGGCTTGTCATGGGCTGCACACTGCCTGACGGAGGCTTCTTGTGGGCTGCATACTGCCTGACGGCGGCTTCTCATGGTCTGCAGTGCCTGACGGGCGCTTCTCATGGTGCACTCACTGCCTGCCTGGTGCTAACTATCTGCTAGGGGCTCCTCATGGGGTGATGACGGATGTATGACGTTACAATGCATACTTTTCCAACGCATACCTTTACAACGCATTTTTTACAACGCAACATCCATTACAACGCATTCCATTACAACGCATGCCATTACAACAAATTTTTAAAAACTACCTTTACAACGCATTTTATACAATGCATACTACCTTTACAATGCATACCATCACAATGCATAACATTACATTGCATGTATGGTAAGTATTGGATAGTGTAGGGGTAAAAATTACTATTCTAACTCCAGGGGGGTGCAACAGTAGGGTAAGTGTTGGATAGTTTAGGGGTAAAAATTACTATTCTAACTCCAGGGGGGTGCAACAGTAGGGTAAGTGTTGGATAGTGTAAGGGTACTGTGAGTTGTAATGTTATGCGTTGTAATGGTATGGTTGTATTGACATGCGGTGTAGTGGTATGCGTTGTAGTGTCATGCGTTGTAATGGTTGCGTTGTAATGGCATGCGATGTAATAGATGTTGCGTTGTAAAAGTTTTGTTGTAATGGTAGTGCGTTGTAAAAGTTGCGCTGTAAAGGTTGTTTCCCGTCCTGACTGACTGCCTGCTAAGGGCTAGTAGGAGCTTTACAGGGAGTTTTGACTGTCTGCTAGGGGATTCACATCGGGTACTGACTGCCTGACAGGGGCTTCACATAGGGTGTGCCTACCTGATTAGACCACATACGAGAAATGGAAGGGGGTCACTGAGATTATTGGCAGTTATATTAGTGAGCTGCTGCTGTGTTACAATAGTGAACATACACATCACTATCGCTGAATATTAGATGTAAACACATTTAGAATGTGGACAAGTCTGCCTGTGCACTATCAGTGACCTGGCCAAAGAGGGTGTGAAAGAGTTAAAAGTGGATCATAAAATCAAACCTGGTCATAACAGGGACCCCAGAATAAGTTTGGCCCAGGGCCCCCAAAATCTTTAAGATGTGGTAGATATTGAAGGCTTCAGTATTGTCACCTATAATTAATGTATCCCAGAATGGACCTCTATGGGGGCAAATATCCAAGTGCAATTAAGGCCTTACACAGAGTGTGTGGCTAATCTGCATTCAAAAACTTCCAGCAAGGAATAACAGTTGCAGTGAATTCCCATCAAGTTATTGCTCCGACTTAATCCTTTTTCACTAATAATAGGGCTTTGCAAGCACCCATGCAACTTCGGAGTGTGGCTGGGTTAATATTCGTGCAATACCATTAACTGTAACAGAAATATCAGTAGTATGCAATGAATGCTCAAGGGAACAAGACGGGGATGGCCACCAATGTTTCCAAGTCTTCTCTGTGGACACAGAGAACAATTTGCAGAACTAAGTCCTGCTCCCGAGCAGACAATGAATATTATTTAAGAAAAAAGGGGAAAAGTTCAAAGAGTAGTAGGAGTCCATTATCTGTTTTTCTTTATTCCTCTTTATTTTCTGCTTGTCATCAATTTCAGAAGCCACAGGTATTTCACAGTTGGTTTGTGTCATCACATTGATGTAATCGATGTAGCCAACACGTGTTTCGGCTTGGGTATATCGCCCATTGACTTCCTCAGGGCATAAAATAACTTGAAAACAGGTACGCCAATATTTATTTATTTATTTATTACATTTGTAACGCGCATTATCACCGATTGGTCTCTAAGCGCTTGCAGTTACAGGCCAGACAGGCCTCCCATACAACATGGGTCGAAGGAGTCTCTTGTGCTGCACCCGAACCTCAGTGTTGCTTGTATCTGGGTGGGTAAAGTATATAATAGAGACGTATATAGATATTTGGAGAGTACTCTAAGTCCTAAAATTCCGGCTCACCGCGAGCACCCGTTTTCAGCAGCTTTTAGGAAGTACCTGGTGGTTAAAAAGGAGCACACATTTTGTGCAGATACAAAACCAAATGTAAAAATTATTCGAGCCTGCTTAGGTCTGACATAAAGACAGCTTTGTTGATTTTACAGAGATGGCTTCTGTTTACAGATGATGGTTGTAGTATGACCAATGTGGGAAGAGTTGAAAGGCCCTGACAAGCAGCCTGGTCCTGTTGGGGTGAAGCTGATGCTGCTGGTATGTTGTCCACTGTTGATAGAGGTATGTGAGTATAACAGAGTGTGCTTAATGCAGCATTTACCTATGTACCTGATGGAAGAACAGTAGAGTGGGTTGTATGTTAGCCTCTTCACGGTGCACTCTGAGGACCTACGCTGATGCCAACAGTATGTGAGTATATTGGGTATAAACAAGAAGTGGTGTAGGCACACATCTAGAAATCCACAAACACCTCAGTAAATGGGGGACAGCCTTTGATTGTGTATTGCCCTGGGTGGAAAGAAGTTTGACTCCTTCACTTTGTGCAGAAATGAGGCCGCAGGGAGGGCCTCGTGTTCACGATGTCTCGTCTCTTAAGTCAGGGAACTAGTTCATCCGGTCCTTTTGTTTGTTTTTTGGTGCATGTTGTTTGGTTTTATGTCTTTAATGCTGGATGAACACAAGAGCAGAATGTGTAGACACAGATCGGCACTGAACATGCTGATGAAGCTAAATACATCTTGTCAGTGTCATGTCAGGGAACAGCAGCATACATAGGACAAAAAGCCATTATTGATTGTTTGTGTGCAGGAATGTGTCCCTTCCTGTACAACAACAATCATCACTGCAACACAAGCACCCTTACACCATGGCTCAAGGGTGTCTGTGTTGGCGAACGGCAGCTGTATGTGTGCCAGCGCAGGGGAGAAGAACAGGAATGCACTGTATTTTGTAGAGAAGGCTTGTGCATCAGGAAGGCTTGCTGTGCTACCACATGTCAAAATATAGCAAATGAGGCCTAGCATTTTTACCCATATTGGTTTAAATGTAAATATATATTCATTCTTCTAAATTACTCATTTGCCAACTGGCTGTGGAGTGATGTATATTTGCTTTTTGTTTTTCATCTGTGAACCTGCCCTGCTCAAAGTTTGGTTGACTTTCTATAGATTATTTTTTTCTGAAAGGATAGTTCTTCTATTTGCAGTCAATTATATAATATGAAAACATTTTTCATCTACTGTGCACTCCGCTTTGACCAGATGATTCAGAAAAGAAACAGACACGCCCTACAGGTAGGAAAAACTTTTCTAGTGAAGTATGAATATATTTTATCACTGTGTGTTTTTCTGTGTTTTTCATTCAGGCAAGTTGCCTTTGTGCATGATATTAGGAGTAGATATGTAAAATGTAACCAATATATTCTTCTGTGGAACAAGTAGGCCTTGACTAGGTGCTAAAAAATGCATCACGTCATCCCATTGTTTTAAAAAAAAGATTTGCACAGGAAATGGCAACAGGCCTACCAAAAAATGCAGTGCCCTCCTAACGTGAACCCATGATGTCCATCTACCACCAATACTCCTCCACCACCTAGCCCAGCCCCACCACTCTCAAACGTCACCAGCCACCATTACAGGGATTACTCGAGCTCAGAGACTACTCAGGATGGGGGCTGTGGGCATTCTTTTGGCACATCAGTTTCAGTCTAGTCTGTCTGAAGCAGATGTAAAACTTGTGCGCTCTGGTTTTCTGTGGGTCCAGGGTTTTCTTCAAACTGGAGTTTAGTGTTAGATGTGGTAGGAAACTGATGAGTTCCCTATGACACGTCCACACATAAACCCTGCCTTTAAAGCCCAGGTTTAATATGGTCGAAAACTTTCATCATCTTGAAAGTGCACTGGCACGTGCCATTTTGGGCCAGTTTGCAGAAAGGAAAACAGGAACTACTCAAAAACTGGATATGGTTGCCCCTGTTAACTTTAACCCCATTGGTTAGAACATGGCCGGGATTCAATCCCACTCACTAGCTGGTGGCAGGCATAAATGTGCCATCCCTAGGTACCATCCTCACATCACTTTTTAGACCTACATAAGAATCGAAGAGTTCTGAAAGCTGCCTCTTTATATAGTATACCAAAAAGAGGTATACTGTGCAAAGAGTCCAGGTATCCTTTATAAGTGGATAAGGGCTTGCTCTAGCAATCCCAAGATGCTCCTTTAGGGGGCAGTGTAGTCGAGCAGCCTTAGGCTTATCAGAGAGGAGGGTTCAACATATGTTGCATACACACAGTCAATAAATGATACACATGACTCAATATAGAGATAATCACCAATCTATAAAAATAGCACATGTCTTTACATAACTTTAAGCACCAAGATCATCAAAATCAGGTACGTAAGTTCCGTGTTAGGAATTTTGACAGTTTTGAAAAATCAAGACTTAGTGCTGTTTCTGAAGTGGTAATGTTATCCTATGGAGGAATATATATATACTGCAAACAGGTACTTTACAGCGACTTACAAGACCAATCTTCAAGACTTAAGGTGAGTATGGGGCAGGTCCAAGGCAGCACCGGAAGGTCACCTCAGGCGGCACTGGGGTGGCAGGGTGCAGAGGAGCAATACAGTGTCAAGTGCCCCACTGAAGTCAATGACAATTGGTCAAGTCAAAAAAAGGCTTCAAGCTGTGACTGGGAGTCGAGTCCAGCTGAACCAGCAATGGGGCTCAGGTCTGACGATGCTCGGGGACATAGGGACACCTGTGGTCATCTTCTCCTTGGACTGGGGTGGTTAGATGCAGTGGTGTTCTGAGGCGGCGGGTTGTTGTCACCAGAGACACTTGCTGTAGAGGAGGCCTGCACAAAGAGGCTGCAGGTGAGGTCTGTGAGTCCACTGTTGGCAACCCAAGGTGGTGTTTTTTTCTGGAGGGTCAGGGGACCACGCTAGCACTGTTGGTCCACTTCAACTTAGGCTAGGGGGCACGGGTGCAGTGGTGCTTGGTGGTGTCAGGGTTGTGACGGCCCGGGGCCCTTATAGTTCTTTTTGGGTGCCTACAGGATGCAGGGACGCAGCTCCGCTACACCACTGGAGTTCCTGGGTCTTGGTTGAAGGCAGGCAGGCCTCTCGGGCTTTTGGAGGCACAGCAGCTGCAGGACAAGATTACTTTAGAGCAATTGTTGAGGACAGCAGTCAGGCCCGCAGGGTTAGGGGTCAGTCAGTTGCTGCTTCTCTGTTCTTGCTTTTGCAGCACTTCAGGGTCCTTATTTGTTCAGGTCAGCGAGATCTGGTTTCCTAGTACCAGGGTCTCCCTAAATACTAGGGGGCAGATTTATGATAACTGGCGCATCCCCAGGGATGCGCCAGTTATTTTGCGCCGCTGCTCCGCCACCCATGGTGCAAACGTGGCGCATTACCAACATAAATCTGCCCCTAGATTTAGGGGAGTGTAGGGTAGGAGAAAATGGGCTACTTACCCCAAGGGGGGTCATTAAATCCTGTCCCAGAGTTCATAATTCTGCCATCACCAAGATGGCAGACTTTAAAATGTTGTATCCACATCAGGTAGCCAACCTTAGGGGTGGAACTAGCCTGAGTGTGGAAACACCTCTCTGACTACTAATTTTACCACCTGTACAGGTGGCAAATGGGCCCTGGTCAAGGGGGTTGGCATCCCCCCACCTCCGACGAAGCCAGATTCACATATCAAAGGAGGTGGGCTCTTCGAATCTCCCTGCCTTGGAATGCTAATTTACAGGTCATCCTAGGTGGTGTAAACAACTCCTGTCAGAGCAGGCTTGTTATTGACCTCCTGAGAGCGTGGCTCTCACCCCTGGGGGTCAGAAACCCATCTGTTATGGCAGGCTGGTCAGGACCAGTCAGCCAGCACACAAGTAGTTGGTTGGTTTTCAGGGGGCTCCTCTTTGGTGTAACCTGGGTGCATGTATTAATAAATCAATCACTGGAATCAGTATGGGTTTATTAATACAAGATGTGTGATACAAACATCTTTAGTTTCAGTCAAGCCATCACAAAGCTGAGAAACTAGTTTTTGACCAGTGTCCAGCACATATACTTAAAATGCTTTCCCTGGTCACTTGTACGGGTAGTAATTGAACTGACCTGCACAGGGGCACATCTGCTCCAGCACTTATGTCCACACTTGTAGTATTGTGCACCCTGCCTTAGGGCTGTAAGGCCTGCTCCAGGTGTGACTTACCTGTACTGCATGCAGAGTCTGCACGCATGGCACACAGGGTTGTGTGGCATGTCGAGTTTTCACTTTTGTCTGCACCAAGACACGCAGCCTGCAATGGCAGTTTGCCTGGGTTTGGTGAGCGGTCCCTTAGGATGCTGCACCCGTTAGGGACCCTCTTTGGTTCCTCATGCCCTAGGAACTGGAGTATCATTTACTCAAGACTTGCAGGGGGTGCTAAAGTTTTTTCCAATTGGGGAAACAGTTATACAGTTTATGGAAAGAGATCTGGCACTGGGGACCTAGTTGGCAGGAACCCAGTGTACCTTCTGTCAAAATTGCATCGAATTCCAGGCAAAAAGTGGGGGTGGCTATGTAAAAAACAGAAGGTCACTTTCCTACACTGTCTGTGGCCTAAGAGGAGCTCTGAAGGACCAGATCTACTCCCCCCATATCTATGACAAAGACGTGGCATACAAGTGTCAGTAGGCTGAACTTCTGTGTGGCTATAGGGACATAATAATTCACAAGAGGCCTTTCCCTTAAGTGCCCAGCTGACCAGTGACAACTGGACATGGACTTGACTTGGTTGCTTTCCTCTGCTTGACACCTGGAGAGTCTCTAAGTGCCTTCCTCCAAGGTCCTGAGCTCCTTAAAATCAAACTCCTGTGGATGTTGGGGCACCATAATGTTTTGGAAACTTTTGAAAACGTTTGCTCCAGAGCTCCATAGCTTCATGGGAACCTGTAGTGAAAAGTATCTGGCCAGCAGTTCCACAGCATCAGATTGAATTTCAGCTTCATTCCACTCAAGGCTCCCAATCTATGTTGGGACTTAAAAGAAATGTCAAGGCTTTTCTTTAAAAAAAATGACACAGTATCTTTCTAAAGTGGGACTTAGAAACTTTTTCAAACGTTTCGACTTCCAGACTTTCACTGGGACCAATCCATTTGTTATATGTAACCAGGACTCAATTTCTTTGGACTTTATTGGACCTAGGTCCAGGTTTACTACTTTGATAGACCTCCATCTTTCTTTCACTTTCCTTTGTGCTTTTTTGGAGCTATTTCTACTTAAAACTTGTGGTGAGTTTCAGATTACCCAACATGCAAGCTGGCATATAAAGTCAAAATACATTCTATGACAAGCAGGGCACATGAGAGGGAATAAAGGGGCAGTGGAAAGCTAGCATTTTTGAAGACTTTCACAGCAGAGATTGCGAGAGTGTGTGAGCAATTTTTGTCTGGGTTTATGTAAAAATTCCTTGTGAAATCTGAAAGACAACTCACCATACCCAACTGAAAGCACGGTACCCAGCTACTTTCCATAAAAGACATTTATTAGGGGGGGGGGGGTGTACCACCCCAAACACCCCTTAAATCTATGCCCCTGTCTACTAGTGCCTTGGTGTCTTAGGATAAGCCTGTCTGCTCTGTGCCAAAGCTACCAGTGGGCTAAAGTCAGTTAATTTAGTGACTTTGAGAGTTCATCCTGACAAGAGTTGTGATTATTCCTTTAGGTGGGCAATCACCCACCCTAAATAATTATCCAATTTCTTACCCATTGGATAACACCATTTTACCAAGAGAGGAAAGCAGGATTCATCCCAGGTTTTCGCGGTTTACTTTGTGCAATCCAGCCACTAAATGGCTCTTTCTTTCGCTCTCCTTTTTACATCAAATGTTTATGCTTTGCATTTAATTCTTACTAAAACCGGGCAGGGTTTGCTTGTTTTCCCACCTGGAGGGAACCTGGCCTGGTAGCTCGGGCTGGACTGTTCTTACTGGAGCAGGACCAAGACTGATTTGCATAAGGCTTGTCTCTGTCTAGAATGGCACAGTGAGTGAAAAATGATGGTCTGGAATGTGGCCCAGTGCAATCGCCAGTGGTTGAGACTAATTCAGGTATTCCTTCCACCACCTTGTTGTCTTTTTCCGTAAACCTACAAAGTGTGATGGGTATGCCCAGACATGTGTCCCATACTCACTGTGCCATTGGACTCAATCTTAACCTGACTGATGATACCAGGTAGAAATATTTCTGGGCGTTGCTTGTGTTCCCATATAGAAGGGACCTGGCCCGGCATTTTTCACTGCACTGTTCCAATCGAAGCAGGACTAAGACTGATTTGCATAAGGTGGGTCTCTGTCTGGAATGGCCCAGTGGGCAAAGAAAGATGGTCTGGAATGCGGTCCAGAGCTCCCCATCGAATCTACAGTCACCTTCAAGATGCAAACCCACGCTCACAAGGCCCTCCACGTCACCCACCAGCATACCTGAACAGCAGACTCAAATTCCACGCACAAAAAAGGACCCTACGATCAGCCCAGCTCTCCTACACCATGGTCCCATGCACCAGAAAGACCAGATCGGGTGGCCACCCCTTCACCTTCCGCGCGGCCAGAGCCTGGAACGACCTTCCGCTCCACCTCAGACAGATAACATCGCTCCCCATCTTCGCAAGAAACCTCAAATCCTGACTCTTCGACAGACCCCCTCCTTGATGGACTGGAACCTGCGACTCCCACCCCCTAGTGCCTTGAGACCCTTAGGGGTGAGTAGTCGTGCTTAACAAACACCTGATTGATTGATTAATAAATAAATGTACAAAATGCAGCCCCTTTTATTCTGTAATGACCCCACTCCTGCACTAGATTGATAAATCGAATGGTTAGAGAGCTGCACAATTGGTGAAACCATTGCCATTCTACGATACTTTTTAATTCAATTAATAAACACTTAAAGAAGGTTTGTGTTATTAGTTTGATATTTGAGTTTTTAAAGTATTTATTCTATCAATTCACCAACATTTTGGGCGATTGTTTAACAACCCAAAATGATGTTTAAAATTATTGCTGTGCACTAGAAATCCTTCCTTGTTTACTGTGTATCTCAATACATTTCAAAGATGTACACTTCATTTGCAGGGCAAGATCATATTCATGGTGCCATTCAAAAATATATTTCCCATGAGTCTTTACATATTAGGTAACCAAGGTTACCACAAACCCACAATTACAGAATGTTGTTTTCAGTAGCCAACATAGCAATTGCAACCATCTATTTTTACTACACATAATTAATAAACTCTTGATGCTCTGTACATAAATACAGTCAATGTTGAAATCCGTAAAATATAAATTCAGTCTCGATACTGCACAAGGCTGGAGAGTCGTGTGTCTAAAATATTCCTCTGCCACTTCCAACACAAATGTTGTTGTTCATCTCACAACGTTACCTGCCAACAGTCTCTTAGCATATCTTAATATGGCTGCTGACCACCGCCATATTAGAAGAGTGTCCGAAACAATGCAAAGTAAACTTTATGGGAAGATAAGGAATAATCTGCCACTCGATACCGCATGATCTCAGAGTCTGCCTAGATTGCTTTTTATGCTCCCTCCCCATACTTCTCAAAGTGCAGGACTCTGAGTACCTGGGGCGGGTCTTATCGGACCACGATGCCCATAAGATCACACTAGCATGGCGACTGCCCACGCTGCCGGTTCCCACATGGCGCCTGCCATGTGAATGTCTAGATGATCCAGTGTTTAAACAAACACAAGCAACACATATACAAAACTACTTAAGCGAAAATATTCACAAAGCAACCACCCGAGCAGCAGAATGGAATGCATTTAAAGTAGTAATAAGGGGCACATGTATCCAACACATCTCAGGAGAACGTAGAATCCTAGAGAGAAACATAGTGGAAAAAGAACGCACATTGGCTTATCTGACGCAGGCAGCAGATAGAAATGAAGCCATGCCGGCCGAGGAAGCAAAAGTTAAAACTGCGCACACGGAGGTCCACGCAGACCTCCGTAGATATAACTTTAGAGCACATGTGGCTAGGGTACACAAGAAAGGTAACAGAGCAGGGGCACTGCTGGCTTAGCCCGTGAAACAAGACACCACCTTGCAACCGATCACTGTAATACGTACTATAGCAGGAGCCATAGTTCACTCCCAAGCCTCCATAATGAAAGCGTTTCAGCAATATTACTCGCTTCTATACACTGCCACATATCTAGCAGCCCCATGAGACCCTAGATGAATTCTTAGACATGCAACCCCTACCCTGTATAACGTAAAGTGACCAAAACGCCCTAGATGACAGCATAAACGCAACAGCAGTCACACAAGCAATACAGACCCTGGCTACACACAAGGCACCAGGTCTGGATGGCCGACCGCACCTTTTCGACCGAGCTAGTTCACCGACTGTTAGAATTATACAAAGCGGCACTGAAGGAGGGCAATTACCGCAATCTATGCGAAAATCAATAATAGCCTCATTCCTAAAACCCGACAGGGACCCCTATCACTTAGGATCATACCATCCCATAGCCCTGCTGCCCGCAGACTATATAATTTATGGAAAAATGTTAGCAGATCAATATTCCACAATTCTCCTAATGATAATGCACCCGGACCAGTGGGGGTTCGTACCGGGAAGGAACTCTTCCTATAATATATGGCGGCTGTTCCATGTATAGGATCAGGCCCAAGACTGATTCCCCTTTGCGAGGTGCCTGGTCCTGGACCTGGAGTAGGCCTTAGATACATTATTGTAATCATACCTCTCTAGGGTTATTCAGCAGATGGGAATAGGACCCCGCCTACTAGCCTACCCTAAGCTCATATACACTAGGCCGACCTCCAGAGTAAAGCTTGGGCACCAAATATCGTCCTCATTCCTGGTATTAAGAGGCACAAGATAGGGCTGCCCGCTCTCCCTTCTACTATTTGCCATATCAATAGGAACCACTGGTGACCTGGCTTAGTAGAGAGGGTGAGCAATGGGGAATCCCAATAGCGGATACTACGCATGCTGCATCACTGTATGCAGACAATTTGTTTATTTATGTCCAAGACATCACTTCGGACCTCACGCTGATCTTCACCACTTTGGCGGAAAAGTCAATTGGGCTAAATCTACAATATACCCATTATCCAGCAGTCTCCCCCCCCAGCCGACTGTAAAACGCTAAAAGGCATTCGGTCCTTGGTCAACTTCTGGAAAACTCTCCCTCTATCAGGAAAATCGCGGTGGCAAAAATGTTCTTAGACCCGAGACTGCTCTATTTTTTCACTGATCTCCCAGTGGTTCCCCAGCTCTTTTTCCAGGAATTAGACATTCTCCTCAGCACTCTCATTTCTGGGGCGGGCCGCAGATTGGTAGCCCTGACCAAACTACAATTACCAATGGACCAAGGGGGACTGGGTGCCCCTCCTTTGAGGCATTCTTCCCAGCGGCCCAGCTGCAGTGGATGTCATGGTGGATAACGGGCCACGCTCTGGGAGAGACTCACACAAACACAGGGCCAATCTCTGTCCCAGTAATTCGCCGCATGCTGATGCCAGGTGCTAAACCCACGTTAAGCTGCCCGTTGCAGTTAACAATAGCACACACCTGCATGAAACGTTTACATTGGATGGCACGCGTAGCCCCTCTGTACTACCCTCTACTGCCTTTGGTAGGTCTTCCCAGGGGCCGTAATCACTTCACAGAACGAGCCTGCACACATGGATAGAACACTCAATCACAGAAGCAGGCTCCCTGTTTGTAAACGGTCAGCTATTAACATTCGCAGAACTAATAACTGACACGTATCTTCCAAGGGGGCAGTTTCTCATACATAGGCAACTGGTGGCAGATTGCCGCTGGGTCTGGCACACAATAGACACTAAGTCACTCACGCACCCCGTCCTACACGCAATATTACAGGTTGGCCCTGGACGTCACATAGTGACATGGTTGTATTAGGCAATCGGGGCGCTGGGCGCGGTCGCGCTCACTCCTCTTAAAAAAAAAAAAGGGAAACAGAGTTTCAGCAGTCACTCCCTGACAAAGAATGGGAACAAGCAGTGGAATTCCCCAAAAAAGAATCACATAACTACTGCTTCAAAAACATACAATACTCTATACTACACCGTGCATACTTAACACCGGAAACCCTCCAATGCTTTTACCCAAACACACAATTCATATGCCCTAAATGCTCAGAACCAAGTGTGTCCTTTCTCCACATGTTCTGCAGCTTCCCGACACTCCGGACCTACTGGAACGTGATACACACCACACTACCTGAGGTGACAGGACTCACTGACATCACCACATGGGAAGCTAGCGCGTTAGGCATAATCAAACATCGGAAATACCACAGAGTAGAGACCCATTTCTTGTCCCTAGCCTCCTACTAGCCAAGCGAAGTATAGTCATGCACTGGAAGATCCCAGTGGGACCCCTGCTAGGGGCCTGGAGGGGAGCAGTCAGTAAATGGGGGGCATCAGAGGAGGATGCCCTAAGACTCAAAGAAGGCCAGGGCACCCGAAAGCACCGCATATCTATGCATTGGGAGATACACGCCTTCAAAGAAGAGGTGCCAAATGCACAACCTACACAGATGACTCCACCGCCCTCTCAAATCTCACGGGAGGAAACGTGCCCAAGTAGCACGCGGGACGACCCCCCTAATGACGTCAAGCTCACAGGATGCGGACGCGGGACAAACATAAATATTAAACCTTGCGTCCACTCCTTTCAATCCCTTCTGGGCCCAGGCCTATAATGACTAGATGCTAAAGACTATTACAAAGCTCGCCTACATCCAGCGCAAAGCAGATCCTCCTATACAGTGCATCCCAGTTGAACTGACCTCCGTTAAACATTATGTCCCCCATTGAGATGCAATATGATGTATCTTCTCGTACCATTAACAGCTGATAAGTGCCACAGGTGATATACACAATGTAGTCATATTTATTTTATCATAACACACCCTTTCTTTGTTTCTTTTGAGCATGTAACAGTACAACAATAAATGTTGATAATGATTGCAGCTCAATGTACAATACGCTAAATTGCATGTACAAACTCTTATGTGCACTTTTAACAGTCAATGAAGTTGTCTGTAACCCGAAGACAACAAAATGCAAATAAAAAGAATTTGCACAAAAAAAAGATAAGGGACAATCTGTGCCAGTAGAAGATATTGATATCTAAATATGGATAACTTTTGATAAACCCTTTGTGGTAAAGACGCTATAGGCTAGGTAAAGTTGAATCAATTTATTCAGTGGAAACATGGTTGTGGAGCTAGCAACAGCAGTGACTCCACCAGGCACAGCTCAACTCCAACTGTAATGTTCCCTCAATACAGTCTAATGGCACTTGGCAACAGGTAACATTCCAACTAGACATGCAGTTCTGAGACAGAATATTCATACTGACAAAGATAGCAAAGTCTCACATTATAGTATACAAAAGACCATACTACACCCTTGAACATGGCTAATTTGTGTCGTTGATGTTTTTGCCCCAACCTCACTCGATTCCCTCAACATTTCTTTTTTCTCTTTGAAACAGCAACTGAGGACAGGGATGTCTCTTGGGAGATTCAAGAATCATGCGCATAGCTCTTAACCGCATCGCTGCGGCGGCTTTTCCCGCTATGTGCGGCAAATTTCAAAAAGCCGCGTTACATGACGAGCTCAGCGCGTCATCCGCACACGACCACCGTGGCTGATGACGAGCTGAGCTCGTCATCAGCAGCGAAGAGGTTAATCTCCATGCACTCAGTCACACACACTTTGTCTGCCATAGAACCAAGGCTGACGACTTACAGAATAGTAAAACCCAGTCTTTATAGTGTCCAAAATGAATGAGAAAACTCACATGGAAAGAATTGAATTTGACATTATTTGCATACCATTGCCATTAGGAAAATTCCATCTAGAATGTAGTAAGTGGACGTTTGAGGATGACAGTCCTCTCCTCACTATGTTAGTATACGTTGAAAAATTACTTTTTGATATGTTTCCACTTTTGGTTCTCACTTTTTCCTTCACTTCATACACGCTTATTTCATTGTATCAGAAAAAGCAGTTGGCCTTGTCTTGTTTTCTCAGTGTCATTTTTTGGTACTCCAAAATGTCCAATTTATTTCACTTAAGTGCTATGAAGTAGCTTTGACATCTATACAAAAAACAAAAATAAAAAAATACACAAAATTCTTGTTTTTCTCAGCACAATCTGTGACATTTAAAGGAACTTTTTTAAGAGTGTTATATAGCGCAAACTAGACCCGCGACATCGGGAATCAGAGCGCTTTACATGAGCACCAGTTTTGTTACAGAAGGACGCATTCATTTTTGTTAGGCATGGGGAGATTAAGGGCCATATGTAGATAATCTTTATGTACCGATTCTTAAATACACAAATTTTACCGATTCGGTATTTAAGAAACGGTAAACAGTATGTAGGTACAAATTCGGTAAATATTACCGAATCGGTAATATTCGTTATTTAAGAATCGGTATTTACAGATTCGGTAATTCCCATTCATTCCTATGGGCCTGTAGGCCCATAAAAATTAATGAGAAGCCATTCCCAAATAGGGGGAACATATTCAAGGGTGACAGGGTGTCACATTGACACCCTGTTGCACTCCTGAATCATGCATGTGTGCACATGTGGCACACATACATGCCCTCTGTCACATGGCACTTTTAAAAAAGCACAAAATTGCTTTTTTAAAGGTTTTCGATATTTACCACCAACTTGTAGTCGGTGGTAAATAACGTATCCTTAAATAAAAAATGCACTCACTTGAGTGCTCCCTACATAGGATTTTAGGATTCGGTAATTTACCGTTTCGGTATTTTAAGGAATCGGTAATTTACCGAATCCTTAAATTACCGAATCGGTAAATTACCGAATCCTAAAATCAAGCCACCTACATTAGAAAAAGCTGAATACCGGTCGGTAACTGCAAATTTAGCGATTTTCGCCCGTTACAGACCGGTATTAACCTACCTACATATGGCCCCTAGTGATTTGCCCAGAATCACAGGATGTTGAGCGTCGATACTGAGACTCGAACCCGGTTCCACAACTTTGAGGTTGACCGCTCTAGCCATAAGGCTACATCCTCTACCATTGTTTTCTTTGTCATCAAATCCTGTCGTCTCTTGTTAATATCTTTACGCAACACTATTCTTGTTTATGTCCCCTCTGCGGCCACTGAACCCCATTTTGTTGTTAGCTCATTCATAACTGTTATGTTACCTTTGTCCCTATATGTGTAGGTGGTCTCTCAGTTAACACTGTCTCTAGTCTCTTTACAAGAGTTGCATGCTGTCCATCGCTCTGCTCCTTGCCCCACCCTTCTTGAGTATGATCTCTCAAACACAAAGCTGCTTTTCTGAAGAAGTGGCTTTTTTGGTGGGGTAGCAACTCCCTTTTCCCGAGTGGCCTCACAATATGCACAATTGCTTCTTCTAATTGAAACTTGAGGTTACTGATGCCTTTAAGTGGCAAAGATCAAAAGTACTGTATCTCTGAATTTGCACATAAGCTTAAAAGTTACATATGCTGTTTATTCTTCCAGGTACTGGGCAAATTATACCCTTTCTCCCTTTTGCAAACTTGCTAGACACCACTCAGGCACTTGATTTAGAACAGAAGACAGCACTTTGCTCAATCATCTCCGACAACTCTAACCTATTTCCAATTAATTCTGTTTTTCTCATTGAACTAATTGCTAGTCGAAGGACGTTTAAGTATATCTCGCCTGCAGCGAAAGAACTGCATTGACTCGCTGTCTCTACCTCGCAATTGATTAAACCTGACTTCCTTGCTTCTAAATACAGCACGTCCAGTGGCACTTACACTATCAGAAGCATCTCTTTGGCAAGGCTAGACATCCAAAAAATTTACAAAAAAACATGTATGTCCATAAGCTTTCTCTGCATATGGACCAAGATTCAGGAACAACTTCCCTTTGCACCTGAGACTTGCTTGTGCACTGTTGCTTGTGCACTGTTGCAATTCAGCAAAGGTCTCAGAAGCCGCCTTTTTACATGTTCTGTACCATATTGGACTGTTTCATTTCAGTCACCTTCTTTGCCCTCCTGAGTTGCTGTGTGTCAAATTCCCTCTATATTCTTAAGCACTTATTCCTTCAGTACAAAGCTGAACATCTATGTATCCTTGCATGCTGGCTGCTTATCCTAATGCTATGTGCTTCACCTCAGGGCTAGGTGCCCATTATAAATACCCCCGTAAAATGTACAAAATAGATTATTTTTAAAAGAAAGACTATTTTAAGACATCAAAGGTCGATCCACTAGGAACAGATGTCTTCATAAAAGTTTTTACTTATAATATGGGTATTTGTACAGCCCACATTCACCCGTAGGTATCTTGGCACTGAATAACAGATGTTTCTTGTTACTCAACTGTACTCATTCTATCGACCTCAGATGGATGAAAGGCTGAGTGGACCCACCGGGATTTGAACCTGTAACCATTAAGTTGAACACAGGCCACTGCAGTGGACGCATTAGTCCTCTGAGCCACCAGACCCTTCTAAGGGTGAGACTCAACCATCCTCAAGCAATGACAGTACCCCTCTTGAGTTGTCAAAATTTGAAAGTGCAATGAAACAGCAAAGAAATATCCTTACATGGTCAACATTAGCAACTACTGAGACCTAACCAGGTAAGCAGAATAGACAGGTTGGAATAAATCACAAAGATGAAAGTGAAATTCTAATGAACCCTATGAAAGGAGTAGGCCCTCTGAAAATGCTGAAAGAAGTGGGCGGCACCCCTCTGACATCTTTCATAGGAGACCTATCAGTGGAAGGGCTGCCTAGGGCAGAGAGCCAGGTTCAACATTGCAACATGCTGCGCATAAGGTTGTCCATGCTAAACATTTGAAACGCTATTTCTTCATAGGCATCATGAGCTCCACACTCAAAGAGGCACCCAAACGAACCAGATCCATCAATCGCTACTAGGTCTGAGTACGCACTTGGCCCCTTGTTAATAACCAAGGGATGATTCCAGCCTCCATTGGTTAATGGGGACTTGTTTAGGTAGATTCCCATGTCAATTCTCTTCTTCTTATTTGTTGGGTGGGAATAGATAAGCCACGATAAGGTGTTTTTCTGAATTAAGGGCTTCTTCATGCAAGAGGCCTCACTTCCCTCAAGATCATTTTCCATTTCCTGATACTCCTCAGGAGGCACAAAGCTTACAATGCTGCCCTGGCAGCCCTGCGGTGGCTCACGGAGAGTCTTGTTAAGTTGGAATATCCCAAAGTCCCACCCAGAGTCAAGACTGATCGCCTCTGCCCTGTAGCGTTTTGTGGTCCGTGCGTTGCAGTATAACATACATGAACCGTCAATGCAAGCAAGCTCAGCCACCTGGCACTCCCCAGTCGAGAGTTCCTGGATCACTCCTCCCTGGTGCCACGTCGTCCCACTGTCGTCGCTGTAGAAGATGAGGGAATGTGGTTTTGTACAGCAAAAAAGGGGTAGGCAGGAGCATTTGCGTTGTTTGAAATAGGCATAGGCTGGGATGATCAAACGTCCACACTGTAACTGGATCCCATGTCCAGGTCCCACTGCAAAGGTTGCCCAGTGGACAATATCTGGCCCAATTACATTTTTGGTTAGGTCAGTCAATTGGCTCCATGTAGCACCAAAGTCCTTGCTAGTGATAAAGCACAATTTAGCTGCATTCTTTCCAGAGAGGATCTGGTAACGCTCTGTCCAGTTCAGACGCACACACATGAAGAAGAGGAACACCATCTTGCTGTCCCGGTCATACACTGGGCAAGGATTCATGGTACGAAATCCTGTCAACACCGCTGTCTTCATAGGTACCATACACTGCCACTACAGCAAGAAAGAAAAGAAAATGTATTTACATCTTTTAGTTTAAATGACTTCATTAAATTCATTATATTTGTTTATTAAGGACATGAGAAGGTAATAAAATACCTAACACATCACAGCAATTGATGTACCAGGTATGGTTTAAAAATCCCTGTTATGGCCCCTTCTTCCCCTCCTTTCCTACAAATTCTCTCATCCTCGTTGTTTGTTGACTGTTCCTTACTACGCTATTGTAACTGATGTAATGTTCCTCTTGTATAGCGCTCTGATACCTCCGAGTCTAGCCAGCACTATATAAACCTTTTTAGATACACCTTGTAATGCAACAATCCTCTGCTTTTGCGCTCTGATACCTCCGGGTATAGCCGGCGCTATATAACCTTTCTTAAATCAAATAAACTAAAATCTGGTTTTCCTGAATGCTGAGACCTGAGCAACATGGCTGATGCCCGGTGGAGCTGCCCAAAACGCTAATGAGGAGATGGGCCCTAGTTTCCCCCTTGACCATCACCTACCCAGCCGGGCATTGGGCACAGTTCCTCGTAGTCTCCCCGCTATTATTCCTTCTTCCCCTCCCTCCTACGAATTATCTGGACTGGTGGAAATGCTATTGAAAAATAAAAAACTTTGGAAAAGTTTGAAGGCCAGCAGTCAGGTTTGATGGATCAGTTTGTTAAACGTTTGCTACACTGATAGGGAGAACAATGATGGCAGTCACAGTCAATGTATAGAGATGTCCACTGGCCTGGCAGGCATTTCTAAACTTGGTGGGTGGAGCAAAGGCAGTAAAGTCCTCTGCTCCCCTGTCTGCCTTTTTTCCATCTGCTAAATCCTAAATGGTGGCCCAGTGGGCGAAAAACAATGGTTTGCACTGTACCCCGAGGGATTGCCACTGGTTAGACTATTTGCAAGCATGCATCCAATCACCAGGTTGGTGTTTGATTGCCAGTAGTAGGCCTGGATGCCCGGAGATTGGTGTAATTTTCCAAGCCTACTACTGCAATGTTTGTGAATTCTAAAAAGTAGCAAATTTGCATCCATTCAAGAAGTACTTCCATGGGTGCATTTTTACCTAAATTTTTGATAAACCGGTCACTAAGGGGCATATTTACAAAGAAGTGGCGCAACACAGCTCATTAAGCATAGTTGCTGTTCTGCTTTGTGTCACCAGAAGAGCGCATAACTGCCATTTCTTCAACAAATTGGTGCAGTTCCACTCTCCCCATTCACTGGCCCGCTTTGGGCAAGGGTGTCTGTGTTACAGTCAGGATAGTATTTGTGTCAAAGGGGTACCTTCCTGTACAAAACTATCCTTGGAGGCATTTTTATCTCTGCATGTGG
Source organism: Lissotriton vulgaris (assembly GCF_964263255.1). NCBI lineage: Eukaryota > Metazoa > Chordata > Amphibia > Caudata > Salamandridae > Lissotriton > Lissotriton vulgaris. The sequence continues at coordinate 129,221,734 of NC_141696.1, read as the reverse complement.
GCCGCAGAATCCAGCACACATGCCAAGAGGAAATAATGAGGAGAAATAAAGATGCTTCCCCTCTTTACACCAGCCTTAGACGGATGCACCATTTTGGCGCAAACCCACGTCTACAATTCTTTGTGAACAAGGGTTTGTGTTAAAATTTATGGGTGGATACACAGGAACACCCATGCACCATGCATGGAATTCCTACCTGAAGCACAGTAATGCAACCCACATAAATCGATATTTGCGTGGCTTTGTGAATCCCAAAGAGTATGTTGCAAAAAAGTGACACAACCAGGACACAAAATCTTTGTAAATCTGGGCCCATGTAAATATGCGTTTGTGTCAAATCATTGGGTGGATGCACAGGAGCACCCATGCACCACCAACTGTACCTGGCACACAGTAACATGCTGACTTGCTTTACTTTTTCGAACAAAGCTGCACAAATCAACATTTGCGTGGCTTTGTAAATATCAAAAAAGCATTTTGCGTCGGCGCGGTGTCAAAAAAGTGACAAAACCAGACACAAAATCTTTGTAAATTTGAACCTAAATATATTTAAGTTCCTGATCCAAAAAATTAACAAGTTAAAACCTCTTAGTGAAATATGGATGACACGAAAAAACCGACACAGGCATAGCAGACTGGACTCAGGGCCAGCAGACCCAACTACCAAGCCAAAATGTATTTATCTGTGGGGGTTCAGACCCCCAAACACCCCCCCCCCAAAGCTACGTCCCTGCGTCCAAGCTATCTCTAAGAGTAAAATAGGAATGGGACTTTAGCTCCCTAATGTTCTTGTGAAAAAGCAGTTACTCTCTAACGAATAACAAAGCTGCTCGGCGCAAAACGCCTCTAATTCACTTCAATATTATTTACCAAAATAAAGAGGCAGGCTCTGGAAACTGGAAGGCAAGAACAGGTTTATTGCTCCTGAGGAGAACACATCAATTTGGACACACGGAATGTCTTCGGGAGGTGTTCTAACCACATCTCCCCTGCTTGGTCTTTTATGCACGTTTTGCATCAGTTTATTGGTGGTCAAACATCCTCGAAATTCCCGCCCCAAGCAGGTTCCCACACAGACCCAACAGTTATCGTCCCCCACCCGGATCTAACAAAAGATCGCTATCTTGCAGCTGGACATTCCGACATGTCACATTTCATCAATTTAAAAAGACATTAAACTTTTATGATAATATCAATACATACAGAAGTTATTAAAAATGAGCATGCTAAAAGAACAGTTTAAAAACGATAAAAAGAACACCAAGTATACAATCACCCCACCGGGTTATTCGGGGATAGCTTCCTGGTCTTAACACGCATAGCAGCTACCAGGAAGCTAGCAACCCCGAAAATTACCCTTGTAGATCCTAGTAATTGTAGATAGAGGAGAGCTGGACGTACTTGTAGAAAACCTGCATCTCTCAGAATTGGGGCTATGAACCGTCTTCTACCCTCCTTGAAGTGGTTGCATAACATTACAAAATGCATAAGAGACTGTTCTGAGAAATTGTCACAGCTACATGGGTTTAGTGTGTCAGGTACCCCCCACACTGGGAAATCACCTAGGGAGTATTGTAAGATGTTGAACCTCAATCTAATAAGGAGGTGACGGTGGAATGGTTTACTGACAATTTTCAAATAGGGTTCTAGAGAGGGAGTAGTTAAGAGCAAAAAATTCGCTCTTACTTTTGGCTTAATTAGTTCCTCTTCTTCCCTAGCATGGTTTGCCCTGAGCAAGAAGTTTTCCTTAATCCATTTTACATCTCCTTTGACTAAGGTGTTCGGGTGATTATAAAGATCTGGCCTACCCATCTTATTCAGTGTGTTCTTAATGTATGCTAGCCAGGGAATTTTAGACACCTTGTCTAGCGCCATGCAGTCTTTGAGGATGCAGTGTTCAATGGAATATCTATATCACTGCTACTCCGTCCGGTAATTGTATGGCATCCAACTGTCTTTTGAGTGCTTGGCTATAAATGCTCGGGCTTTCTGTGTACCCCTGGGGTGCTCTACAGGGAGGTCTAATATGGCTTTTACCAGTTTCTGCCCAGGGTTTCGCTGTTTGTCCAGTACACCGAGTTGTTCACAGGTATGACCGATCAGATCTGAGTGGTCTACCTTCCTGATTTGTTTCCACACATCTGCTGGCAGACATAGCCCAAAGAATAAGTCGATGTCGGCAAGGGTCATGATGGTTGATCCTAGAGCGGTACCTAATTCTGTGTAAAATGCAGTGGGATTCTTTCGTAAGTCCGGTAAGGACTTACGGAACGTTAGAGTGTCCTGTCTATCCCAGCGTTGATATACCCAATTGTAGACCACCCTCCCTTTCGCATCCTGGTGGTTTATGTCATCGTTATTTCCTTGTCCTCTAGGGGGGACCCAATAGGGGGCAGCTTCTTTTATTGGCATCATATTATCTAATTTTTCTATCGGGGGCCCTGTCATTACAGATGTCGTGTCCTTGACTACCCGTCCTTGTTCCATGAGGCGGGGGAAGACTTCTAGTGTGTATGAGAAGAGTTCCGCTACATCACAGTCACTTTCATCTCCTGTATCCACTTTCCTATAAAGAGCCATGAGTCGGTCGGGCCCTATATTCTTGTATTTTTCTTCATAAGCTGTGAGAGTGTGGAAACAAAGACGTACGACAAAGTGTTGTTTGTGATTGTCAACAAAGGAGTTGCATATGTCTGTTATGTACTCTTCCGCTTCCTTTCTATCTACTAGGGTTTTAACTATTTTCTCGATGCCTGATCGTTCGTTCTTACTCAGTCAAAGGACTCTCGGCAGCCCTTTTTCTTTTGCTTCGATTCCTACTAGTCTGTCTTTTGACGAGGCATTGGGCACGAGAGGCTCGGTCGGCGCAGAGGCCATGGAGACCGAGGCACTGGTGCTACCTTCGGCTATGTTCTGTGATTCCTGATGTTTTACTACAGGATGAGTAGGGACATAAGGAGGTGGCATGTAGATGATCCGTGGGCCTAATAGTAAATCATCATCTACTCTTTGCTTCGATGGTAGTTCGGGGTAAAGAGTCGAGGGCGTTCTAACAGGGTATTGACCCGAAATCTCTGACTTTCGCTCCTTTCTAGCATTTTCTCTTTCTTTTATATCTTCTTCTAATCTTTTGTTAGCTAGGTGAGCTGATTTCGCAGTGCTTATCTATTCTTGCTTCGTTTCTTTTCTTTCGTTGAACTGCTTCTTTTTGCCATAAACCGAAACTATCAAGCATAGTCGGTGTAGTTTTCTTTTTGTGAAGGGCTATTTCTAGCGCTTCCATTTTAGCGGGGTCAAAAGATCCCGTCAGTGGCCACTGATTTTCTCGATCTTTCATAGTGTGTTTATGCCATAGTTTGCTATAAGCTACAGCGATTAATCCGTATTTAACGTACATGTCCTTATTAGGAGTGCCCTCCGGTGGAGCCGGATGACTGACCACTAATAAACGGTCCGGGCTGAATCAATTACCAAACAGTGGGGAGAAGATAGGCATGTCGTATTAGCGGTCAATAAAATATCTCAAACTATCGTCAATCAATCAATCAATCAATCAAATACTTGTATAGCGCGCTACTCACCCAGAAGGGTCCAAAGGCACTTAGGGGAAGGGGGCCGCTACTGCTCGAACAGCCAGGTCTTGAGTTGTCTCCTTAAGGCGAGGTGGTCCTGGGTCAGCCGAAGGTGGATGGGGAGGAAGTTCCATGTCTTGGCCGCCAGGTAGGAGGACGATCTGCCTCCGGCGGTGGCTCTTCGGATGCGTGGTACGGCGGCGAGGGCGAGGCTAGCGGACCGTAGCTGGTGTGTGGGCGTGTGGAAGTTCAGCCGGTCGTTGAGGTACTTGGGGCCCAGGTTGTGGAGAGACTTGTGTGCGTGGGTGAGGAGCCTGAACGTGATCCTCTTGTTGACGGGGAGCCAGTGCAGGTTCCTCAGGTGGCCGGAGATGTGGCTGCGTCGAGGGATGTCCAGGATGAGTCGGGCGGCGGCGTTCTGGATGCGTTGTAGTCTTTTCTGTAGCTTGGCTGTGGTTCCGGCGTAGAAGGTGTTTCCGTAGTCCAGCCGGCTGGTGAAGAGGGCCTGGGTGACTGTCTTCCTGGTTTCGATCGGGATCCATCAGAAGATCTTGCGTAACATGCGGAGGGTGTGGAAGCATGAAGAGGAGACGGCGTTGACTTGTCTGGTCATCGAGAGGGAGGAGTCCAGGATGAAGCCCAGGTTGCGTGCGTGGTCTGTCGGCTTGGGGGTGGTGCCCAGGGCTGGGGGCCACCAGGAGTCGTTCCAGGCGGAGGGAGATGGTCCAAGGATGAGGACTTCCGTCTTGTCTGAGTTCAGTTTCAGGCGGCTGTTCTTCATCCACTCGGCGACGTCTTTCATCCCTTCGTGGAGGCTGGTTCTGGCGGTGTCTGGGTCTCTGGTGAGGGAGAGGATCAGCTGGGTGTTGTCGGCGTAGGAGATGATGTTGAGGTTGTGTTGGCGTGCGATGATTGCGAGGGGTCTCATGTAGACGTTGAAGAGGGTGGGGCTGAGTGATGATCCTTGCGGGACGCCGCAGATGACTTCCGTGGCCTCGGAGTGAAACGGGGGAGGCAGACTCTTTGTGTTCTTCCAGCGAGGAACGAGGTGATCCACTTCAATGCCTTCTCTTGGATGCCGGTGTTGCTGAGGCGTTGGACTAGGGTGCGGTGGCAGACAGTGTCGAACGCGGTAGAGAGGTCCAGGAGGATGAGTGCCGCTGTTTCCCCGTTGTCGAGAAGGGCTCGGATGTCGTCGGTGGCTGCGATGAGGGCGGTCTCGGTGCTGTGGTTGGCTCTGAAACCGGACTGCGAGGGGTCGAGAGATCCATTCGTCTCGAGGAAGGCGGCAAGCTGTCTGTTGGCGATCTTCTCGATGACTTTGGCAGGAAAAGGGAGGAGCGAGATTGGGCGGAAGTTTTTGAGGTTGGTGGGGTCCGCTGTTGGTTTCTTCAGTAGGGCGCTGAGCTCTGCATGCTTCCAGCTCTCCGGGAAGGTGGCGGTGGCGAAGGAGGTGTTGATGACGTCTCGGAGTTGGGGTGAGATGGTGGAGTCGGCATTGTCGAAGACGTAGTGGGGGCAGGGGTCAGTCGGAGATCCGGAGTGGATGGTGTTCATCGTGTGGGCTGTGTCTTCGGTGGTCACTGCGGTCCAGGTGCGGAGGGTGGCGGTGGGGTGCGTTGGTTCGACGGTTGGGTGTGAGGATGGTGCGCAGAAGCTGTTGTGGATGTCGGCGATCTTGCGGTGGAAGAATGAGGCGAGGGAGTCGCAGAGATCTTGTGAAGGGGTGATGTAGTTGTTGCCGGTGCTGGGGTTGGAGAACTCCTTGACGATGCTGAAGAGTTCCTTGCTGTCATGGGCGTTGTTGTCCAGTCGATCCTTCAGTGATTTCTTTTTGGTGGTGCGGATGAGCTGGTGGTGCTTGCGGGTCGCGTGTTTGAGGGCGGTCATGTTGTCAGTGGTCTGGTCGAGGAGCCAGGCTTTCTCGAGGGTGCGGCAGGTCTTCTTGGAGTCCTTGAGTTCGTCGGTGAACCAGGGGGCCTTATTGCTTCTGGGTTTGCGGGGAGGGTTCTTCAGTGGTGCGAGGTCGTCGGTGCAGGCGGTCAGCCACTGCGCGAAGTTGCGGGTTGCTTCGTTGAGGTCCGGTGTGCTCGCAGGTGGGTTCTGGCTGAGGGAGGAGGTGAGCTGGTCGGCGGTGATCTTGCTCCAGCTTCTGTGAGGAACCTGTTGCGGGTGGTGGTGGGTTGTGGTTTTTCTGAAGCTGAAGTGGACGCAGCTGTGGTCTGTCCAGTGAAGCTCGGCGGAGTGGCTGAAGGCGATGTGCTTGCTGGATGAGAAGACGGGGTCAAGCGTGTGGCCGGCGTAGTGGGTGGGGGTGTTGACCAGTTGCTTGAGTCCGGGGTTGGCGAGGTTGTCCAGCAGGGTGACAGTGTTCCGGTCCTTGTTATTTTCCACGTGGAAGTTGAGGTCCCCTAGGAGGATGTAGTCGGCAGAGGGGAGGGCGTGCGGGCTGATGAAGTCTGCGATGTCTTCGCTGAATTGTGTGCGTGGTCCCGGGGGTCTGTAGATGAGGGTGACTCTGAGGGTCGTCTTTGGGTCGGTGTGAATCTGGAAGTGGAGGTGTTCGGCGGCGGCGTAGGTGTCGTCGGCGTCGGTCGTGATGCGGACGGTGTTCTTGTGGACGATGGCGATGCCTCCTCCAGTCTAGTTGACGCGGTCCCTCCTGAAGATCTTGTATCCATTCGGGATGGCGATGGCGATGTCAGGGGCAGAGGAGGCGTTCATCCAAGTTTCAGTGAGGAACGCGACGTCTGGTGAAGAAGTGTCGAGCAGGTTCCAGAGTTCCACAGCGTGTCTGTGGACGGAGCGGGTGTTTTGGCAGGATGCATTTGAGGACGTTGCTGGGGTTTGGCTTGGCGGGCGCGGTGCATGTTCGGAGGCAGGTGAACTTGCAGGTGAAGGGTCCGTGGAAGCGTTTCGGGGCGGCCCGGCACCAGGCGGGGTTCCGGCCGGCATTGAGTGCGTTGAGGGCGGCGGCGTCGTAGGTCTGTCGGGTCGTCTTACGTCGGTGGGGGCCAGGGGTCCTGGCGCTGGGCGCGGTACCGAAGCAGACGTGCTTACCTTTTGCGCGCATTCGGCGCACAAACGGCGTGCCCGCTGCGCATGACCGCTGCGCGTACTCGCGGTCGCCATTTATGGCCAAGTGGGAGGGAGGGAGGAGCAGCTGGGAGGCGGGAGCGGGGAGGGCACAGAACAGAAAGGGGGCGTGGCCGTTGGACGGCAGCGGGGAGCGGGGCGGGCACAGGGGGCTGAACAACAATGACGCGATGAACTCAGAGGCAAAAACACACGCATGAGGAAGGAAACAGTTAATAAACAATTCAAGGATAAATACAGTAAGGCAGCGACACACGCACGAGGAAGGAAACTGTTAAAAACAAAATCACGGTTAAATACAGAAGGCAGAAACACACGCACGCAAAATGCGGCGTAAGGGCGGGGAGCACAGAGGCAGTCACAGCGAGGCTACGGGCAGCAGCGAGGCAAGGGGCACACACACAGCTGGTGGCCGTGCGGCGCGGGGGTGTCCTGAGAACAGGTCACACTCACCTGCGCCGCGCGGTCGCCAAGTGGGAGGGAGGGAGGGGCAGCTGGGAGGCGGGAGCGGGGAGGGCACAGAACAGAAAGGGGGCGTGGCCGTTGGACGGCGGCGGGAAGCAGTGAGCGTGGCGGGCACAGGGGGCTGAACAACAATGACGCGATGAACTCAGAGGCAAAAACACACGCACGAGGAAGGAATCAGTTAATAAACAATTCAAGGATAAATACAGTAAGGCAGCGACACACGCACGAGGAAGGAAACAGTTAAAAACAAAATCACGGTTAAATACAGAAGGCAGAAACACACGCACGCAAAATGCGGCGTAGGGGCGGGGAGCACAGAGGCAGTCACAGCGAGGCTACGGGCAGCAGCCAGGCAAGGGGCACACACACAGCTGGTGGCCGTGAACAGGTCACCGTGGACAAAGGTCCGCACTACCTATCCTTCGTTGTCTGCAAAGAGAGAGAATTGTCCTATTCTTCGTTGTTTGCAAGCAGGGAATGTCTCAAAGAACCAAATAACCAAATAACCAAAGAACCAAAGAGCGGAATACTAGTATTCGATCCAAACAATTCTATTTCAATCAATCAAACCATCAAATAACAGTCATTTTTCAAGACCTTACCCGGACCGTATGGACAGTTCTTCGTCTTCCCCTTCCAGCGCCCGATCGTCCTCTTACTCCGATCTTACCGCAGCACTCCTGTGGGATCCCAGTCAGGACCGTAGGTCACTCGAGAGAGGTCCGTTCGGAACCGGTGAAGTTCAGGTTGATCGGCAGCCAGACGAGGGTCCTCTCAAGGCAGGTTAACTCCAACCGTTTAGATGTTCACTCCATCGTTGGGACCTCTCTCCCGAACCCACGTGTCGCTGATGGGCCCCGCGTTGGGACGCCAATTGTGAAAATGCAGCTACTCTCTAACGAATGACAAAGCTGCTCGGCGCAAGACGCCTCTAATTCACTTCAATATTAGTTACCAAAATAAAGAGGCAGGCGCTGGAAACTGGAAGGCAAGAACAGGTTTATTGCTCCTGAGGAGAACACATCAATTCGGACACACGGAATGTCTTCGGGAGGTGTTCTAACCACATCTCCGCTGCTTGGTCTTTTATACACGTTTTGCATCAGTTTATTGGAGGTCAAACATCCTAGGAATTCCCGCCCCAAGCAGGTTCCCACACAGACCCAACAGTTATCGTCCCCCACCCGGATCTAACAAATGATCGCTATCTCGCAGCTGGACAATCCGACAGGATCTGAGAATATGTGTGAACGGTCAGATCTAAAAGTTCGCGTCATTGATTAGATCAGGCGTTTCTGTTAATACAACAAGTCCTGCCATATGGGGGGCAATAAACTATGTCCGCAAGGGTTGGTTTAGTGCTTGGGACTGGATTGAGCAGCAAGGTGCGGTCAGGGGGTTATCAGAAGGGCTTGCTCGGGTGCGGAGGATGAAAGGACAACCGGGTTTAGGGCGGGAAGTGGCTCCGGGGCTTTGTCACGAGGACAAGGTTTTACAACCCCAGTACGCTTGGTCATGCCGAGTCAGGGCGCTGGGGATGATTGCGAGGTCAGGGTGAAACATAGGTGACGAGCAGAGCACAAAATGGCTGCAATGTCTAAAATGGGTGCCGCTTATTTGCACGCAGTGGCTCTCGCTAAGCAAGATGGCGCCGGCGATGTTCATGTCTGTCGATTAATTTTCAACATTCTGGTTAGCAGGGAATGCTTGCAATTCTCTCTGGCATGGCATTGTAGTGCTCTTGGTTGTCTTCAAAGTTTGAGTACTTTTTAAACTGGCATGGCCATGTGGGCTTTTACATCGGGAGCAATAGGAGCAGTTACATCATGGTAGTATCAGTCAAGTAATGGATGTTCCAGACCTGGGATCACTGCATAGGGTTAAATAATAGCCTGACCCAGATGCTGCATCTTCACTAAAAGCTATAGTTCCCCGAGCAGCCCATTGGCAGAGTAAATAGCTGTAGTGTAGCAAGGGTGCCATTGGCCTTAATGCAAGAAAGGAAAACCATCCCCACCGCTCCTGGTCAGTGATAAAAGTAGCCATGATTGACATACAGATGTCCCTCACACAGCTGGACCCAGGTGTCACAGCACCCATCGAACTAATGATAGCTATACATCTCAACATGTCTCATTCTACCTGTCCCGTCCTCTCTTCTTCCTATCCCGGTCTCCCTTCCCTTACTCTCTCACTCATCCTCACCTGCTTCCTCCCTTTCTCACACCTCGCTATCCTGAAGCCCTCTCCTCTCCTTCTCTTCTACTTCCCTCTCCAGAAATTGTCCACTTTCTTCTGTTTTCCCTTCTTTCCCCCAAACATCCCCTTAGTTTGCTTCTTTCCCGGTCTTCAATCTGCTTACTCCTGTTCTTTCCCGGACATGCTGTTCTGCACACTTCACGTCCTCTTCCTTATTCCCGTTTGTTTATCTGTATCTCATTTTATTTTCTGTGATTTGTTCCTCTTTCTATCTTTCATACTTTCATTTCCTTCACTCCATTTGTCGATCTTCTCCATTTCACCCTTAACTCCGGCCTAATCCCTCCATACCACCATACCCCATCCAGGGCAAGACAGGCCTTTGATTCCACAGGGACTTTCCCTGGTGAGAAGGAGGTTGGTTTTGAAAGCCAAGGCCGCTCCTGGTGTCTCTGTCACTTTCCCTTGCTCCGAGAGGTTAATTGCAGACAGCAGGAGGAGGCTTGAAAAAAGAGAGAGAGTGGGGATGGGGAAGGTAGAGAGGAAGTGATCAGAGTGAGACAAGAGGGAAAAGAGAGAGAGAATTGGTGGGTGGGTGGGTGGATGGATGGATGGATGGATGGATGGATGGATGGATGGATGGATGGATGGATGGATGGATGGATGGATGGATGGATGGATGGATGGATGGATGGATGGGTGGGTGGGTGGGTGGGTGGGTGGATGGATGGGTGGATGGATGGGTGGATGGATGGGTGGGTGGGTGGGTGGATGGATGGGTGGATAGATGGGTGGATGGATGGGTGGGTGGATGGATGGATGGATGGATGGATGGATGCATGGATGGACGGACAAAGAGAGATAAAGGGAGCTGGGCTGGACTGAGCTTTTTGACAGTGCTGCTTCAGGCTCCCCAATCGGGCCCGGACTCCATACTCCAAGAGTGCCGGGACCAGGGTGGGTGACCTATAATCTAATTTAAGCTAGTACAGGGCAGACTTGGCCCAGTCTTCCACCTCTTGGTCCCGGTACCACTGCACCGGTTGTACAACTGACAGCTACGCCTGTAATGTAGAGCACCACATGCAATCAGCAACACTGACCTAAAACAGCATCAGAAAACACTGCTGAGATTATGATAATTGGACCATTTTTCTGGGCTATATAAGCAGCACCTTAGGCTGGCATTATTGAGCATAATAATATTAGTAGCATCCTGGAATATTCAATCAGCTCTGAAATGTAATTGGCATGCACTGCAAACAGTGAGGACCATTCGGCAATATATTGAATGCGACAGGCACATGATGGGATCGAACTGAAAAAAAATATATCAAACATCACTGCTGGTGGTATTTTATTTTTCGTGTCGAAATTCTGATGGGCTACCAAGTAGCTCAGGAACAATGATGAACACTTTCAAAAGTTATTAATGTATTTCACTTGGAGTAGAACAGGGCTTTAAACAGCATCATTTCAAATATGCCAAACATGGATAACTAATCATAATCACAATTTACTTAGAGATCACTTTAGCACTCATCAGCAGTGGTAAATTGCCCAGAGTCCTAAAGCCAACAAAAAAATCTGTAAAAAACAGGAGGTCAAAAAACAAAAAGTGTGGGGGTAAACCCGCTAAAAAATGCCAGTTCTAACAGTAGCACAAATCTGCTGTGAGTGCAGTTTTTTAGGTCTCTCCTTCGCAGTGCGCATGCGCAGCAAGGCAAAAAGACCTTTTCCCGTCGCTTTGGCTTTTCAGCCAAGCACATGCACACGTTCCATTGCCTTCAAAGGCAACGCGTGCACCTCAGGAGATTCACTTGCGGGAGCGCGCGCCACCATCTGGCAGCAATTATCGCTCCCGTGATTGAATTGCGCCTGCCTCCCTCTCTCTCCCCCCCGCCGCGTGAGGCGTGCAAGTTTGTGCTTTTTTATTAGGGCTAGGCAGCTTCAATCTGCTGCGGGCCGTATCTTTCTCCAAATGCTTGGTGCTTTTTTTTTTTAACGGTGTAGCGTCAGCCGACTAGCCATCTAGTTTAAAGATTACTGCGAACATGACAAAGCTACGAAATACTCCTGATCCAATGGATGTCTTCATCCACTCATTCCCTAAGGTTGCCACGCCCGGTCCGCTTTACTTACGTATGTACCGCATAGCTAGATGGCGAACAGAGTAGCCGCCACCTTGGTTTGGTAGTACGGGTCTCACACCGACAGCAGTTTAACTGTTTAGAACTAAAAAAAAAATAAGCATGGCAGTCCCTAGTCTGTTGACAAAACACATGCAAGGCGATCTGCTTATTATATCACACCGGGAATAAGAGCGATTGAGGCATTTGTTTTTAATTATTTTTCGGAAAATGTTTTATACTGCCCCCACCCCTCCCACTTTTAGCGCAAGGTTGGTTTCCCTTTGCATGAACCCCTTCCCTCCCCGGCCCTCCGAAGTCGGAGTCTGCCGCTTCCCGCAGCTGCCGGCCGATCTTGGAGAAAAGCTTTATTTTAACTTGTTAATTCTGCCATACTCGCTGACACTTACGCTATGGGCCACATTAACAATGCAACCTTGTGAAAGGACACCGTCTACTGTATTGTACACGTTTTTCGTGCTGAACCACATAATATTATCCATGTTAAAATCTTGCTAATTACTGTACCATCGAGCCGTATGCGGAACAAGTGTCAAATGGCTATTAATGCAGAAGTGGTCACTGGCTAGACATGTGTGGCGCTCTAGTGACTATGTGCTCAAAATAATTATAATATTTATCTTCCCCGTGAGTTCACTAAACCTTCACAAACATAACAGTCTTAGGACATAGATTGTTTTATTATCAGAAATGAACACACACTGATTTCCACTTTTGTGTCAAACGAGTGTCAAATGGCCATTAATGCCTAGTGTTTACTGGCTAGGCATTGCGGCGCTTTAGTGACTAAGGCTGAGAAAGCTTAATCTTTCCCGTAAATACTACACATGAATACACCTAACCTTCAAATAACCAACTGTCTCATCATGATTCAGACTTCTCAGTAATGATCTGAGACTGATTCCCCACTTAGAGACAGATTCTGTACATGAATGGGTTGCCACTCTGTAACGGCTGCCGCTGGACAGCCTTCTCTATCGCTCCATGCCATGCACTGTCCGACTGTGCCTGTACACGCACGCGTATCAGCTGCTGCAGGTATACTTACTGGCCTTCCGATCGCATCCTGAAGGATAGATAGGATTGACTCTGTCCTTGGACAACAATAAGGTGAGCCGCCCTGTGAATATTATCGCCAGATAAGAACGCTACGGGGCATTATTCTACAAGGTTTTTTTGACTAATTAGGAATGAAAAGGACTGACCTCACTATTTCACTTCTTCATGATAGAATCCCGTCGGCCTAGAGTAATTTAATTACATATCACCACTCTTCCAAATTGGTGAGTAGGGTCTCTTACCTAATTATTCTCTTATCTATTTCCGTTGCCCATCTACATTGCTACATTGCCTAATCACACTGTACATGGTTATGTTTATTCTAGAATTGGATTCTCATTCACCGCAAGTACTGGTGAGTAAGACCATGACCATACAGTCCTTTAAACATCATCTCTCTTCACAATACCCAACCACTACACTATTCCATTTTTTACCAGTAGGACCTACAGCAACCATTGGTTACCCTGAAAAATACCAGAAGCCTGAAGTGGCTTCTTCTTGGCGAGGGTAAGCATTCGCTCACAACACTTAATTATGTGTGTTTTCCTTACACGGCCCGGTGTTAATACATCCCTACCATGTCATTAACAGGTATTAAACCCTTTGGACTAACAAGAAGAACCGACTGGTGTAAATGTAAATGTAAATGTAAATTGATACTTGTATAGCGCACTACTCACTCGCAAGGGTCTCAAGGCGCTTGTACGAATACCGCTGTGGAACCCATCCTGGCTTTCCCTGTGAGGCGTCCACTCCTGGGCACCCCCAAGGTGGAGGCCAGGTATCCTTAGCGTTGTGGGGGCCGTTGTGGAGATCAAGCAAGCTATTGCCCAGAGTTGCAGAGTGGGACTCCATGATTGGAATAGGCACCGAGGCGAGAATTGTCAGGTCCGTGGAATTTTGAGCCCAAGGCCCGCCGAGGCGGGGAATTGAACCCTGGTCCCGGGCTATCCTTCCGAGGTACACAAACCAGTAGCAGGCGCTGTGAGCCTGGCCAAATATACGGAACAGTGGGTCATCTGCATTGCATTTTCCTAAAATGTGACTTAGGCAAAAAAAAGATCAGTACACATACTTAATGTAGTGAACATTTTCACTGTCTAGCCTCATGGGTACTTTTAATATGCACAAAGAATACGTGAACCAGAGCCAACGGCAAGTGCAAACATTGCTCGTTGGTTTGTGTACAGAACGAAAAAGTCTAATCATACCGGGGTGGAATGTGTTCATCCTGCCAAGGGTTCCCCCGGGTCACGTATGTGTCTGTGAGGCTGTTTAGTCCCTCAGGGGTCCCTATCAAGCTTTGTCCGGATGAGAACTCGGTGCTACGAGCGAGTTGGAAATGCCCTCGAACCCACTGCACACAAGCTTAACTGGCTTGAATAAATATCCGACAAAAGTGCTGTCTGTTAAACAGTAAAGAAGATTAGAACGAGGGGCAGATCCTTTATGGTTTCTGCGGCCAGACTGTGGTATGGGCTTCCTTTGGAACTACAACAAGTTGGGGATCTTCTTCTTTTTAGAAGAAGACTAAAAACTTTATTGTTTCCAAAAATCTAAACTGCTTCACTTGTTCTGGGTGGTCTACCCCTGCCTCTCTACTGCACGTCTCTTTATCTGTACTGTATTGCCAGCGCCAGGATGCCTGTTGGGTGATAGAGCGCTTTAGAAATGAAATAAATAAAATAAGTAAACAGTAAATACACACTGAAAAGTTTTTTCTTGCACAGCACGAGGCTAGATCTTGATAATGTTCATTACATTAAGTGTATGCACTGATTTTGTTTTTATTTGCCAAAATAATATTATAAGAAAATTAGTGCCGGATGAACCACTGCTCTTTTATATATTTCAGGCGTCCGAGGTCGATACCTAGAGTAGCATGAAGCTGGGGAACAGTAAACACCCATTATTTCAGTGCCAAGAGTGTAGGTGCGCTTCACACATAACCTTTTAAGTTATGTAGCTCTTGCTACCTATGAGTTGTCAAGTGTTCTCTCGACCTATCGGGCATGGAGCCAGTGGTCACTCTACTGCATCCTCACGCCTCCTCTCACCCTCACCACCCAGAGCTCATAGAAAGGCCCCATTATTACCTAGCATCCAGGGTACCAGGGATTAACCCAGTGCCCAATCTCTTGTCAGGCAGGGCATACCAACCCAAACATCATCAGCTGGTGTCTCGGGCTGCAGTCTGCAATGGAAACCTGAGAATTATGCACAAGTGCCAACTGTGATGCCGCAAAGTACTAGAAAGACCCACTGAACCACACATGATGTACGCCATTCAAATGCTGCAAACATTATTTCTCTCAGTTTCTAAATAGTGTTGCTGCCACCCATCTCCAGTAAGACTGGTGCTATGGGCCTTATAGGGATGAAAGACTGAGTCATCCCGGCTTCTAGAGATTCAAACCTGTGACCATCATGATTCAAACAGAACCTTACAGAGGTGTGTAGACCATTGAGGAATTGTGCAGCCTGGTGCTTTTTCCTGCTGGCTTGAATCCTGCTGCAGAAATTTAGAAGGCCAGAGGGTATCCAAGGAGGAGATTCTTTGACAGTGTGAACAAGTGCTTAAGACCGGGTGCCACCTATAGGTTGTCTATTGCAGGTGACCACATTTTCCGAACCCAAAACTAAAACGGCCCCAGAAAAAGAAATAGGATGCTAATGGGCCATCATGGCAACACCCACAAAATATGCCTGCACAGGCACCCATGCCCCCTCACAGACAAAGACTCCATATTTCAACAAGCATTTGCAATGCAATATGTCTCTCATTTGCAAGAGTTTCAGCTTTTGGCACCCTTTCATTTATGTGTTTTGAAAACCTGCAAGGGGTGCGTAAACACACACTTTGTACTTATAATACTTGCTTACGATGAGCAAGGCTGGCAGTAACTGCAAGCCTCTCATCTCGTAAGCAACGACTAGAAGTGCAAAGTGCACGCTTACGTACTGCTTACAGGTTTTCAAAACACATAAATAAAAGGCATTGTCAGTTACAATGCTAATAGCTCAAACTCTCACAAATGCGAGACCTATTGCATTGCAAATGCTTGTTTGTACTAGGCACAATTAATCTTGTATAGGTATACACACTGTTTGCTGCTACAGTTTCACTTTCCATATAGCTCCTTAGGGAGAGATCCTCACTATACCCTTTTTGGAAGCCTGCTCTGTGCAGACTGGGGCAGCTATGACTTGTTCTGCCAGGACTAGGCTCAATTCCCAGTCTGACCTTGCCAGGCTGCCACAGTAAACAGGACTCTCCACCCTTAGTCTGTCATAGGACCCACACCACCACCACGCAAGCAACAGTACATGAGGGATCCACATCGAAAAACCTTAAAGTATTACCTCAACTGAGTCCTTGGCCACATGTCCGCGCCGCATGACCAAGTATTCGGCATCGACATCTTTGGCCGTGGATCGCTTCTCGGCAAATGCCAAGATGGTGCGCGTAGACTGGAGGTAAATCAGCGCTGGAATCCTGTAGGTGACCCCACTCAGCTCCTGCTGGAAGAGGGTGGTCTTCTCAGGTAGGGCAGTGGCCTCCATGGTGTAAAACAATTCTAAAAGACACAAAAGAAACTGCAAAGCATGAGTATGTGAATCAGAAGCCTTCTATGCCACACTTCACAATACTTTACACAAGTAAGGATTACAAATAAAGAAGTGAAATCTGCAGTATTTGGAATGGAGGGAAAGAACTATATGGCTGAAAATGATAACACCTTTTGTTTGGATCTCCTCTGTTCTAACATTGCATTATTAATCCTAATGTGTCTAACCTCCTTGGTGCAAATGATGAAATGTTCTCTTACTAGTAAAAATTGCATTGGTTTGTTGTTGAAGAAAACTCCATGATTAAACATATTCTAAAAAAGATGGCACCAGCAAAGGAAGAACCAGAAGCAAGACCATAAGATATTTTACAAACTGAAGAGCGAGAAAGTCAAGAGATCAAATTTAAAAAGTAGGAGAAAGAAAGAGTAAACGTCAGCCTGTAGGTGAAGGTTCTGCGGCCACAGTGTACCAAATTTTGTGCAAGAGTGGAGAACTATGCCCACGGGCACTGGAGCTCTTCGTCATAGTGTCTGTAGACCAAATTTACTCCCCGCATGCAACAAACATGGCCGGCAGCACTTTTTCATTGCCCGTCCCAGGATGCTACTCAGACTACAATCCATGCAACAAATGTGCTCAGGTGTATTTCTAATTTTAAAACATGCCAGGATACTTTTTTACAGGGTAATCATTGGGAATAGTAGAATCTTTGTCTCTGCACATTGACTTGCCAAAAGAGCACAATGCAACAAATGATGAACATCAGCCAAATTCTGTGTTGTGAAGAAGCACTGAGAGGGGACAGGTGAGGACAGGAAGAGACTTATAATAGGGAGCTTGTCATGGAGGTGGATGTGTGTGTGTGACCAAAGAGGAGCCACCTCTCAAAGGGACAAGTACAAAAAGACAAAGAAATGTGCCATGTCAAAGAGCAAGGGTTGGATGAGGGGGGAGACGACAAAAAGGTGGGTAGATATCGCCTATAAGGTGTACACAGTGTAAGCACCACAGACCTCCAGTAAGCACTACAGACCTACACTATGAATGTCCACTCATATTATTAGGCCTACCCCAGGACAGCACTGATCCCTGAAGAGTCCCATCTGCGACAGGTTAAATGCACACAGATACCAGGCTATGCAAGAAGTTAGTCTCACACAAACAGCCCACACACATGCACAGGCTTGTGCTCAGGTGTTCATGTGCAGCCAACCATGCACCTCTTACCATAGCAATGCGGCAGTGGCTTTACGTTCAAAGGTGGACACTGGCGATTAGCACTCTCGATGCAATTGCTGTCAATTTATCGTGAGTGAGACTAACTCATAGTAGAAGTAAAAAAATGTGAATTCAAATGCGAAACATTTACGGCAACTTAATGGGTGGAACCCCATCTACTACAATTTATAAAACGTGAAAATGACTTCTAAGGCTCTGATTACAAATTGCGCAAATCTGGAAGGTTGGTAACTTTGTACATGTAAAAAAACTGTGCCCTGTGCACACTACTAGTACAGCGAAATTACGAGCTAAACCCCATGGAAGTGTAGAACAGGAATTACTAGCCTGAAATAAGCACTAAATTCCCAATTACATGGCGTTTAACAGACATATTTACAATGTGGCCTGAGCAGGAGGTAAATGTATGTGGGGACTCTTTTGTGGGACAGTGTGGAGTAGGAGAAGTCTGGGGAAGATTTCACCTGGCTGGGGAGAGCATAACAAGCTTCTCTGGTGCCAATGTGTGCAGGCTTTCAATGCAGCCCATTCCCAAAGCAATTTTACTGAACTGATTTCTGGCCGGTAAAATTGGGTCTGTTGTTTCCACATTCCATTCAGATAATCCAAGCTAGTTGTTATTGGGCAGGATTCCACACTAGCAAATTTGCTTTTTCACCCCAGATTTTTTTTATTTATTTTCTATACCCTATTTTCTTTGGCTTTATGACTCTGCACCCTTTACCACTGCTAAAAACCAGGAATGTGAGGGCGTGGCTACCCGGCTGAGCAAAATGGCCGCAGGTTGAGGTATCTCCGCGACTCCCTCCTGATACTGCCGATCCGACTCATAAATCTGTGCCTCTGAGGTCAGAATCGCGAACCGGAGGTGTAGTGAAGCACATCGACCCCGGTCCTGTGTACAGCAGACCTCCCGGACCGAAGTTACGAGCACAGACGCTTGAGGCCTCCTCTGACGTGAGAGCAGGGGCCTTGCGTGACAACCATGCCAGGAAAGAGATCGTGCCGGCCGGCGTGACTCCCTCCCCCATCCAGGGGCTCTGAATGCTCTGCATCTAATCTCGCTGAGTTGGAATGAGCCGAGATACACAGCGGCCCTGCAGTTCCTGGCCTCTTCTTGCCTTTCTGATATTCGGCTCCAAACATTGAGGATCCACACGGCCCCAAGCACTACCTATGCAGTGAGGAACCCGGCGGTGAGTGGACCGAGGACTGCGGAGGCCTGCGGAGGGGCCGTGAGCTGCAGACTTGTGAGGAGACGTGCGAGGGGTGTTGCGCCCGGATTATTGCCAGATCTGTGGCGGCCCCCCTCCTTACGGACCTAATTAAATTGCTCCCACGTGCCCCCGCTGGTGGCTGCTGCGGTGCTGACATCCAGCCCACCAAGGGGCCCGCTGGTGCCCATCGCTTATCGGGTTGGCCCCCTCTGCACCCAAATTAATGTGAGGTACCGCTGGACCTGGCGCTATCAGAGAGCTTCTATACCTTGTAAGTGGCCATTGCTCAGCCTTTCATGACCACTCTGTGAGGACCCAGTCGGAGCTGAGGAGTTCCCTCAACCGCCTTCACAGCAGAAGATCGTGGGCCGGAGGGGTGCGCTCCTTCTTTCCCCCTACCCCACCAGTGGAGCGCTAAGTGAGGCTGACCAGGGACAAGCGGTGGCAATACCAACTACGGAGCTTGGACCGAGTGATCTTGCAGTTCTCACCATGTCTGGTGCAAAGAGCGCAAAAACAACTCAACAGAGCAGGCCGGACTGCTATACTTGACCGAAAGCGGACTTACCCGATCGCAAGCTGGCAGGGGACAAGCAACAGGGAGGTGCTGAACACGACTCTCCAGACCTTACACTGAAAGACGTAATGGAGGCCATAACCGGGGTACGCACCTCCATGGAGCAGCGAATGGGCACCCTTTCCTCAGAAATTATGCTTATCCGAGCTGACCTTTCCAAACACACAGAAAAAGTTAAACAACTGGAAATTACTACGACCAGCCTCGCGTTACAAAACAAAGGGTGCATGAGGCGCAATAACATACGCATCCTAGGTGTGCCGGAAAAATCAGAAGGGCCTGCCACGGATCTTTTCGTAGAAACCCTAATCACGTTACCCCTGCAACCGAAGGGCCTATCCAACCTATTTGTGATTGAAAGAGCTCACAGGGTGCCCAGGGGTCGCCCGAGGCCAGGAGCCTGCCCCCTGCCCGATACTGGTCAGAGTGCTGAATTACATTCGATCCTGCAAGCTGCCAGAGTTGCCCCGCCAATTAAGTTGGATAATGCTGAAATCACTTTCTTTCCAGACTTTACACAAGCTGTGCAAAAACAACGGCGTTCCTTTCTAGACGTCAAAAAAAGACTACGTGACAAGAGTCTGAAGTTCAGTTGGCAAGAAACAACCTAGGCAATCATAACTAGAGTTTAATAATAAACACGGAAATATTTTAAGGAAAGAGAGCTACCAGTAAAATCAGATTCTGATATTTATTAACACGTATATTAAAAAGGACATAAATTTCATATACATAAAAAAAATCATAACCAAAGCAATTAATCACTGTACATAAAACAATTTTTTTTTAAAAACAATACAATACACAATTATTAACTAATCATGAAAATAATTCATAAATAGGAAGTGGCACAATAATTCTCGACGCGCGTTTCGGCGACCAGCGCCTTCTTCTGGAGGAGCCACGTATTTTATATAAAAATGATATGTTTAAGATAGGAGCATGAATGGCTCCAATTCTTTCTTAATTTTCTTCTAATTAACAGTAAACATCCAAATGATGAACAGCTTATCAGGTCTCAAAACATAGCGTAGAGTCCGATTTGTACACCGGGTTATATATAGAGATCTGTGATTTTTGATTTAAAAAGGCCGGGTCTGATATGACAGATGAGATGGGCTTAAACTTCTCGCCGTCTGTATTACCGAAGGACTGTTATTTCACTGGATGAAAGACTAACAAATCCCTGCATGGGTATAAATGTACCCTCTGGTCTAGGAAGATTCCTCCTGATGTGGGGAAAATTTCTTCTTTTTTAGGTACCTCCCAGCATTGTGTTAAAGAACTCTGACGGTCCGACGGCGAGAAGCGAAGATCTGACGGCTGCAATCGATTGACCATGCTCGGTAGACCAGCAACCCTGGCAGCCTCTGGAGCCTTCATTGGCACATTAAACCCCTAATCAAAGACGTACACTGAACCTCCTGAAGTACAGAAGAATTGCATACTGTTGGAAAAAGCAGGGACAGTTTTGCTGTAATACAAGTAACTATCTTTTGGCAGAAAGGATCAGTGAATACGTGTGTAAAAAAAGAGCGAGGTGGGTGCTGAAGTCCTGGGAAATCAGCATATGGAACCAGGCTGCAGAGATATATTATTGCAATCATACCACATGAGACGGAAACAACTACATTTAATAGCACTCGCTGCAAATCTTTCACTTTTACAGCTGATGTGTGAGGTGCAGCACGAACCAAGGCCTGTGTGAGCCGCCTTAAAAGACTGAGAACCCAGTAAAACAGCCCTGTATTTACCATGCGCGGGTTTTGTTTTTGTTCAATCATGCTATTCTTATTGGTTGGCAATGAAAACATATTTTATCACCCTTGCACTTTGAGCACATGTAATAAAAGGGAGAAGTGCTTCGACATTTAAAAGTATTGGGAGTGGCGGCACAATCAAACCTGAATGATCTATTTCGGTCAGGAAAACTCCAATAAATACCTACATTCATTTTTGAACAATAAATATGGATAATATTAGCTGGTATTCCCATGCTTACCTTTACGGCTAAGGCTGCCGACTTTGTCACTGGGAACCGAGTTTGAGTCCCAGAATCAGCTCACCAACCTGTTATTGTGGGCACATCACTTCATCTCCCCATGCCTAAAAAATCTAGCACACTACTCTGCAATATTAAACGGACCTCCGGTCAACCACGTCCAGTCACCAGGGATAAATTCTGGTGGAACAGAAAAAGGATGCAGCTGACCAATCTACTGCCAGATTCCAAGCCTCCAACTTTTATAATCCACTGAATGATCGAAGCTATATAAAAACACCTGTCATACAAAAACAAAATGGCTGGCGCTGCTTTGGAAAGCATAATGGGAATACATTTAATTTAAAGAAGTGCCAGCCATCTTATATCTTGAGGGAAGAGGATGTGGTGTAAGGGCTAAAGCGGCTGACCTCGAAGCTGGGGAACATGGTTCGAGTCTCGGCAATCTACGCCATGGTCTGATTCACATAGTCATTAATAGACTAAATAAACCCCCTGCCCCTGATGGACACCTTATAAGCAAGATGGCCAGGGCTGCATGAGGAAGGGGGAGAGAGATGAAGCAGTGACGGGGCGGGTTGGGGAGCAAGATGAACCTCGGCGAGCTAAAGCTAAGGGTTTTAAAAGTGTCAATACGGAATGCTGCTATCAGGATAGCCGGCAGAAAGAGGGGGCAGGAGCAAAAATCCAATAAAATATGGGTGCCGGAGCTAACTCGCACCCACAGTGTACCAGGAGCAGGAAATAAGTTAATAAATGAGTCCCCAAGATGACAGATAAATAGCCAAAGGGTAAAGATACAGTACTTGGTCCCTGCTCCGTGGATTGAAAGAAAGACAAAACGGGGGGACAAAGAGGCAGGACTGACCATTAGCAAGCAAGGATTTTTAAAGGACACTAAAACAAACAAATGAGAAACAGTGTGGGGCTGGGCCATAAGCCCACAAAGAGAATAAAACAGGTTTTGAAAGCTCAACCTAAAAAAGGACACCCATCCCTAGGCAGGTGTGTCTAGCCCAATAACAAGGCTATATGTTAGTGCAATGATGAAACTCCATACATAACTAATAACAATTGAGTCTGTCAATGGCTAAAAAATATGGGGCAATCATCAACAGAGTTAGACTTAAAAGAGAGGGCAAAGTGTTCACCTATTTCCCTGCACGGATTGCATTATCTCTGTGACACAGATAGCTATGCCATAAGCCATAACAAAACAAATAAATATAACCTCAATACTTGCTGTAGAAAATCCACAGCAATAAAACAAGCAATTAGACTGGAGCAAATGGCTCGTCGTCTAATACCTGGAGTCTTTTCACACATGTCTATCAGCAGATAGGTTTACAGTGCCAGTAGAGGCTGGGGGCACAGATCACTTTTACAAGATGCACCCCAAACAAAAGAGATTTAAAGTAAGTGAGAGCACTTTGGTACCGGCTGCAGTGGTAAGGAGGTGCAACAAGTACCACTAATTCAGTCACAAGTGGCCAGTCAGCTGAAGGTGTCTGCCTCAAGAGTCAGCCTGATAATGACTCTCCTATATACTAGAATACAATTCTTTTTTAATTTGATCCTACAAATCTCTGTTTCCAACAACTCCAAATTGTTCCAATGTTTTGATTCATTATTTTCAGAAGATACCACCATGGTAATCCTTTATTTGAAAAACAATTGATTGAAAAAATATGTAATTGTTTGTAACAAAACATGTTTCATAGATGTTGGCTACTTTCTTATTTTTCGTTTTTCTCAGAATACATTATTAACTACAGCATAATGTGATGATTCTCCTCTAAAGTACAGCCCTTTTAAAACAGTGTGCATATACTTTTATTCTTCACACCTCCACAATATTTTTCCTATGGACATTCTTTTGAGCCTTGTTCTGTATAACTAACTTCTGGTATACTTATCTTCGTTTGAACCACTTGCTGCAAGGATATCTTTACAGCTGTGTCATAGCAGGATTAGTACACATGAAACGATACATCTTGTTTTAAAGAGTCTGCATTTTAGAGCAAAATCATCTTGAGGTGCCGTTTTTAAAAACATATCCTAAGGGAGGCGAAAAAGTAAAGTAGATTAAACATTTTTTAGCACAGTTGATACATGATACTATACCTGACAAAAGTAAAAGAATAAGACACGAGACATCGAGAGTGGATGCATTAGTAAGGAAATAGATTCAGAAAGAAGGATGGAAGATGGCCCTATAAAGATATCTCTTGCTAGATAATGGATGAACATTATGTTTGTCAATACAAAGACAGCTTATTAAGGTCTAATAGGTGTATTAAGTGAGGAATTGGCAAAAAGAATATAAAAGGTGTTAAACTGATGATATATGTTTTGGATTCAAATGTAATGAAAAATATTAAATGTTTTTTCAATCAATTGTAGTTCTGAATTTATAATTGCCATGGTGGTATGGTATGAAAATACCTAACTAAAAAACAGTTTCAACTGGAAGTTGATGAAAAGAGAGAATGACAGGACCACGTTAAAAATGAGTAGAAGAAGCATCGGTAGAAATGAGTGCCAAGGAGTGAGCCTAGATTTCTTCTTTAAAGAACAACCTTGAAAAACGTGGATGTTTCCCTCGGAGTAAGGTTTTTAATGCACTTGCAGAGGCCCTGTGGTTGAATAACAGTTCATTTATGTTCATCCTGTTGAAATTCACGAGTTACACCGTTAACCTCATCCTGCTTCGTTTTGAGAAGTGCCAGCGCCTCCCCACGAGTCACGTGATCCCCTTTGCAGGCGCTTCTTTGAACTTCACGTGTCTTTGCATAAGTTGGCACCAGTCTGCGGTATGAAGTGCTTCCGGTTAGTAACAGATGGGCTGCGGTTCACAGCTTAGCGGTGAAATCGTTGTGCTATTTCCAATTCCTTTACAGAAGTCTGTCTTGCTGTGTGTCACATCCTCTTTCATTAGCATCACAGCACATAACTAACTTGATTAGATTTGGCAAAAGGTTATTCAGTTTGAGCAATGCTTTCTTAACTCCTTAAGTAGTTTGTTGAGCTGGCTGGTGCCTCAAACCAAACCGCCTTACTTTATTTACTTCTGATACAAACTGTGTATCCCCTGAATATTTGAATGCATCAGGGAGGGTCCCAAGCTTTCCTAAAAAACTGAGTAATTGAACTTGGGGACATTCAAGCCCCTAAACCTGTTACCCCTTCCATCTGGGATCAGACCCAGTTTGCTGCCAGTATTGCCCCGGTTACTTACCGGTAATCTTCATTACTCCGAGTCCTTGTCTTCCTCGCCACAGTATTAGCACATGAGCCTCCAGCTCCCACAGAAACTCCAAGCACGACTTTTCTTGCTCTAGTCTCCCTCTCCCTCCTCCAAGATGGCCCCCAGTGGCTACAGCCAATCCCATAAAGGGACACAGAACCAGCAAAACGACCTGAAAAACCAAGCCGCAGACATGAAGCCACCACCAGGGCCGGGAGGGAAGGGAAACTATACTGTGGCGAGGAAGACAAGGACTCGGAGTAATGAAGATTACCGGTAAGTAACCGGGGCATTACCTCCTCGTCCGTCTTCCTCGCCACAGTATTAACACATGAGCCGATACCCAAGCAAATCAGCTTCATGGAAGTAAAAAACAGCCCACAACATCAAAGCAGTGGAACACAGTTTAATAACAAAATGCAGATTAACCAAAGAAACCATCAAGGAATACCAGCAGTGAGCACAGAAGATGCAAATGAAACAGAACCTCCACCCCCAACCTGAAGGCGGTAATGGGACATGAAGGTATGAGGGGACGACCAAGTGGCAGCCCTGCAAACATCCTCCATGGAGACCCCCTTAAACGCAGCCCAAGACACAGCCACCGACCGGGTGGAACGGCCTTGAACAGGGAGAGAAGGAACCTCGGAAACCGAATCATGTACTAACAAAATAGTCTCCTTAATCCAACGACTGACCGTTGAAAGGGAAGGTTTCAAGCCCTGACGGGACAAACCAAAATTGACAAATAAATTGTCCACCTTGCAGAAAGGAGACGTGCTGGCCAAATACACGAATAAGGCAATACGAACATCCAAAAGGTGCAAAAGGCAATCCTCAGCCGAGGAAGGATCAGGGCACAGAACAGGAAGCACCACCTCAGCAGAACGGTGAAAATAGGAATCAACCTTAGGCACAAACGTAGGATGAGGACGCAAAACCACCCGATCCAACAAAAATAACCAAAAACGGAGCAGACCGGAGGAAAGCCCCCAATTCCCCAATACGCCTGGCCGAAGCAATAGCCACAAGAAACACGACCTTGAGCGTCAAAAACTTCAAGTCAACCGACTCCAAAGGCTCGAAAGGAGCCAATTGCAAGGAACGCAACACCAAAGGAAGGTCCCAAGGAGGAGGAAAAAGGATAGGACGGGGACGCAGGAAAGACAGCGACTTAAAAAGCCGAGCCACCAAAGGAGCCACCGAAAGCAAAGGAAGGACATGAAATGCCCTAATGGCGGCCCACTGCGCCCGAAGAGTAGAGATGGCCAACCCTAACTCAAACCCTTCATTCAAAAAATCAAGAATGCGAGCAGGGTCCAAAGAAGCCACCGACAGCCCGCGACCAACACACCAGGAAGCAAAATTATCCCAATGCTTAGCATAGGATTTTAGCGTAGAAGGCCTCCTGGACTGCTGGAGAACACCAGCAACAGCCAATGAACAACCCCCATGGATCAGCGAATCCCTATCAAGAGCCAGGCCCGTAGACCCATGGAACGGAACACAGGCAGAGGAAGTGGAGGGCCCAACAGAGGGTAAGGCACGAACGGCAAGGCCCACCCCGGTGGTATGCCAATTCCAACAAGAGGGGATACCAAGGGCGACGACACCAACCCGGAACAACCAGAAGGACATAGGACCCCTACCTCTTGATTTTCTGCAACACAGCCGAAATCAGGGGAACAGGAAGAAATGCATACAACAGGCCCCTCGGCCAAAGGAACGACAGAGTATCTACCCTCCAAGCATCCCGGCAAGGCATAATCGTGCAGAAGCAGCGGATCTTGGCATTGGACGGGGAAGCAAAGAGGTCGACTATCGGAGACCCAAACAACCTCCTCAACTTCCCGAACATCAAGGGCGTCAGGGACAAAGACCCCATGGATGGAAACACACGGCTCAGACAGTCCGCCACAGCGTTCTCCCGACCGGGTTGGTAAATCGCAGATAGGGATGCCAGGTGCAACTCCACCCACAAACAAATCTGACGACCGAGGCAACTGAGGGAAAGAACCTGGCAACCCCCCTGATGGTTGACATAAGACATCACAACCTGATTGTCCGTCCGGACCTGCACATGGTGACCCCGAAGAAGGTCTGAGAAAGCCAACAGACCCAATAGAGCAGCCTTCAGCTCCCTGTAGTTGGAAGAACATGACATCACAGACTGAGACCAAACCCCTTGGGTAGTGGAATGCCCTAGAGTAGCACCCCAACCCAGTAGGGTGCCATCTGTAGTGAGAACTCAAGTAGGCACAATCAGAAATGGGCGACCCCGAGACAGATGAACCTCGTACAACCACCAATCCAAGACCACCCGAACCTCGGAGGACACAGGGATCAAAACATCCATATCTAGGGAACAGGGGTCCCAATGCAACAAAATGTGAGACACCACTGGATACAAGTGAAGGCGAGCCCACGGCACTGTCAACAAAGACGCCGACATCAGACCCTGAACCCTCAACCACAGGTTCACAGGATGAGAAGGCCCCAATAACAGGGAACAGCAGACACCAGGGACAGAATCTGAGCAGGGGGCAGGAACACCATCCCCAACTGAGTCTTGAACAGAGCCCCAATGTAAGTCAATTCCTGCGCCGGAACCAGGGAGGACTTCAGAACATTCACCAGGAATCCGTGATGCTCCAGGACATGGCACACCCTCCGGACAAGCAACTCCGCCTTAGAAAGGGAAGAAGCAGAAATCAGAATATCGTCCAGATAAGGAAAAACACTAATGCCTTCCCCTTGCAAATGTCCAATTAGAGGAGCCAGAATCTTAGTAAAAACCCTGGGCGAAGAGCAGAGTCCAAAAGGCAATACCTGGAACTGAAAGTGACGACCCATGACGCAGAATCGCTGAAACTTCTGAGAGTCTGGGTGAACAGGCACATGCAGATAAGCATCCTTCAAGTCTATTGAGGCTAGAAAATCCCCCTGAGACACCAGAGGAAGAATCACCTGTAGCGAAACCATTTCGAATTTCAGATGAGGAATGAAAGTATTTACCCACTTCAAATCCA
The DNA here is from genome assembly GCF_964263255.1 of Lissotriton vulgaris. Lineage (NCBI taxonomy): Eukaryota > Metazoa > Chordata > Amphibia > Caudata > Salamandridae > Lissotriton > Lissotriton vulgaris. Next base: position 129,194,303 of record NC_141696.1, on the reverse strand, counting down.
TCACTGGTCTGAGATCCCCTGTGCGTTTGGACACCATGAAGAGGATGGAATAAACACCCAACCCCAAATGATCCTCCGGCACGGGAATCACTGCCTTCTTTACCAGAAAAGAGTTGATGCCTTCCAAAAGCGCCACCCGCTTCAGAGCGTCTCTGGGACAAGGAGTGGATCTGAAACAGTCTGGGGGAGTCTGGGTAGACCCAAGAAGCAAACCGTCGGAAACCACCTGAAGCACCCACTGATCTGACACAGTCTTGCGCCAAGAGTCCATGAAGCAAGTGAGGCGACCCCCAACCGTACCCACTCCAGGAGCGACCCAGTCATGATTTTGAAGCTGAAGCGGAGGAGGCAGAAGCACCGGAGAACCGGGATTTGTCAAAGGAAGGAGCACCCCGGCCACGCCACGCCCCCTCCCACGAAAGGGCTGACCAGCACGGCCCCTCCGAGAATGACCAAAAGCCCTCTGGGAACCAAAGGCACGGAAGCGACCTGTACGCTCAGGAGCAAGCAGCTTACGGTCCTCCGCCGTCTTCTTCACCATCTCATCCAATGGGGAACCAAACAGCTTAACACGAGAAAAAGGGATTTTCATCAGAAGACCCTTTTGCGCAAAATCAGCCTTCCAGGATCGGAGCCACAACTACAGTCTAGCAGCGACAGAAGACCCAGCCGCAGAAGCTGCTGCCCCCAACGAATCAAAATAAACATCAGAAAGCAGTCGAACCTGCTGCTCCATCATCGCCAGAGTAGAAGAGACATCCTTCCCCTGGTCAATCAATTCAGCCAAATACTGAAAATCTTTAAGCAAATATTGGATTGCGTGAGATGAATATTCCGCAGCTCGGATGGGAAAAATTAGCAGCCGCCAAAGTGCGCTTTTCAGCACCCTCCACCTTACGATCTACAGGGTCAGCAGGAGAGGAATCCTCAGAAACAACAGCCCACTGAGAGGACATACTGGCCATCAAGGAATCAACCTTAACAGATGAAGGGAACTTCACAGCAAAATCTTGCAGAGGATAGCGTTTATTCAACTACGCGGAAAAGATCCCTTGTCCACATCCTTCCACTCCGCCTCCAAAACTCGCAACACAGAAGAATGCAGAGGCAAAGATTCAGGCTCAGGTCGCTGATACTGAGAAAATAAATCATCCTCCAGAGGCACAACAGAGTCGGGGAAAACCAAGTTTTTGCGAATGTGACTCAGCACCTCCTTAAGGTCGGCACCCTGTACAAAACGACCTCCGATGTCAACATCCTCCTCAGTTTTAGAGTCAACAGTAGGAGCGTCATCATGCCTCGCTCTTTTATCAGGAGGAACCGGCACCTTATCCTGCAAAGCAGCAGCCATAGCAGAATTAATCATTCCCTGTAACAATTCCATAGAAGGAATTGCCACCCCAGAACCAGAAGCCTCCAGTGAATCAGGATCAGCCAAACCGGATGAACCACCTTCCATGATAGCCACACACCAGTGAGAAAAACACAGGCAATCCCCAGAAACACCTGACCGGTAAAAGAGGCCGGAGGTTGCTAAGCAACCCTGTAAACCTCCCACAGCACGCCCACCAACGAAAGCCCTGGCCCCTATCACCATAACTAACCTCAGCGCGATACAAACGCGCCACCCGCAGCCCCAGTGTCGAAGTGCCCACAAGGTAAGCACGTATGTAACCGGCCAAAGAAACCAACCGACCGTGCAATGTCCGCTAAGCAGGACGCGCGGCCGGCAAGGGGGGCACACCCAGGCACCTCCCACTCAGCAGGAACCTCTGGCGCGGCCCCCACCACAAGCGAGTCCCATGCGAACCCGCCGATGCAACGCTCCACCAAGTCCACTAGAGCAGGACCTGGAGCGCGCACGGCAACAGAAGGGGGAAAACAAACATTGAATACACCAAATTAAAAGCGAAGCAACACACCACTAACTTCCCCCCTTCCATATACCAAAAAGGACATAAGGGGCTGCCCCAGCCCCCACTCACCTGTACACCAGGCAGACAGCACTCGGAGAAGTGCAGAAACCAAAAAACAGGTCGTTTTGCTGGTTCTGTGTCCCTTTATGGGATTGGCTGTAGCCACTGGGGGCCATCTTGGAGGAGGGAGAGGGAGACTAGAGCGAGAAAAGTTGTGCTTGGAGTTTCTGTGGGAGCCGGAGGCTCATGTGTTAATACTGTGGTGAGGAAGACAGACGAGGAGGTAATGCAGCTATCATTGTTGTTCATTTAAACCAATAGGGAAACCCTTTTGCTCTATTACTTCCGACTGCCCTCCCCCCTCCTCTGGGAAGGATAGAAGAGAGCTGTGCTGTGCGCCTCGGTACACAGAGCATCCCTGGATCAGAGTCTCATGGTTTCCTCTTGTGCTCAGTTTTCATTGTATACAAATTCTGGGAATACCTAACTACTGGTTTAAAGTGCTGTTACTTAATTTAAACACACCCTATAAGACCCAATGATTTAATCCTCCTGGATCTGATTATCCATTTAATTGTGCTTTTTGAATTTCAAAACGCTGTTATATTATTTCAAAAACGTCTGGTTATCAGGAAAACACTTATTTATTTGAGCTCATTTGAGCATTATTAAACAAATTATATACAACATATACACATATAATGATGAACATGTAGCTAAACATTGTGAAACCTTTATAACATACACGCATGCACCTATCTCTTCATTCACTAGTTTTCACTAATGCTTTAGAGCATAAAATTTTTACAAGAAAATTAAGACAGATGTCATCATATTTAGATTTCACATATTCAACTGATTATGTTTTCAAACAAACAAGCCGACGCGTTTCAAGTCCTTATGTAACTCGTGGGACTCTCATCAGGGCTTCAGGGTTTGTTAATCCTCTATTTTCTATTGACTTTAATATGTGAATACAATATTCTTTTAGCAGCGTATCGCCTTCGCTTTTCAGTGTTCTAGAAGGAAATGCCCATGTAGCTCTGTTCGGATATGCTTTTTATGTAGACGTGTTAATGTTTCTGCCTCATTTTACTTTGTGGCTGTTGCACCGAGAGAAATTGAGGAAAAGGGGGAGGGGTTTTCATTGTAAGCAGTTTGGAGGAGAAGCATACATTGGTTCTGTCAAACAGCCGAGGTTGAATGGGACCCCCGGCCTAATCCCACATTTAACCCCTTCAGTGCTGCCGTCGGCCAACGGGGGCACTACCTCCCGAGTGCTACCGTCGGCCAACGGCCAACGCAGCCCCGGTTAAGAAGAAGATGGGACAAAGGGCCCTCTCCAGTTATACACTCAGGACTGAGAATTCCTTTCCTCTTTACTACCACAAGGAACTGAATATGCATCTCATCCGAGGGTGGTCAACCTCACCCATATATTGTAGCCTCTATATTGGCCTATAGTTTTTGCATTGCAAGCTAATGTTACCTACTTAATTACTATTCATAATTCCACTTCTATTATCCCTCCAGCATAAGTGAGAGTGTAGCTGAAAATAGTAAATATATACTTGCCTTACAATGTAGTCAAATGCAGGGACATCTTAAGGATTTTGGGGGCCCTGAGCCAAACGGATTTTGGGGGGTCCATGTTCAGAACAGCTTTGAATTTAAGAGATCTAATTTCAGCTTTCCCATGACATCTTAAGCCAGGTCACTGACAGCGCACGGGTACACTCGTCCAAATTTTTAAATGTGTATTACATGTAATATTCAGGGATATTGACATACATTTTCAATATTTAACGCAGCAGCAGTTCACTTATATTAGTGCAAATTATCTCAGTAAAACCCTCCAATTTTTCATATGTGAGGGCCTGTTTTGATCTAAAAGAAACTTTTTGGGGATGTTGAATGAGACATAAACACAGCATTTCTCTTCAAAATGTCTGTAATAGACACTTTACCCACATTCAAAATAAATTAATTAAATTAAAGGAAAATGGTATTTGAAACAATGTGTTTAATTACTCAAGATCATCGGGGTAAGACTCTGCAGAACAACATAGCTGACTGTATAAGGGCCCCTGAAAGGCTGGGCCCTGGGCCGGAGCGCACTTTGCCCATGTCTTAAAACGTCTCGCAGGTCAATTTGCGCGTGTGACGTTATTGTAGCTCACTCACAGTGGAGTTAGCCAGTGGCTGAGGTGGGCTGACCTATTACCCCATGACGAATGATGTAGCGGGTGAAAGACACAACAATGTGAATGACACAACACACCAATGAATGAAGAGGTCCAGCCACATGCCCCGGTATCATATATGTCCTTTTAGTAAAATCAAAAGATCTTGGCTAACGCCAGGCCTGAAACTATTTAAAGTGGCCATCTGGGAGACCGGGTCCCTTATCTTAAAGGACTAACTAAAGATCGTGAACTTGAAAACATAGCTAATCTAAGCGCTTGTAATTACTCAGGGTGTTTTCCTCTACAGCAGGCCTCAATATAGATATGCAAACTTTACACTGATTAAAGAGACTAAGCAGTCTCATCCAAGACCTGGGATTAATAGACTACACCCAGTTCATCCTTATGAGAGATAAGTTTCGGCCACACCTCCCGGATGCCGGTTGGCAGTGGTTTCCTTGGTAGAGTGCCATGCCGCAGCCTTCATACAGCTGCAGAAATGCACAGACGGGTTTGCCTTTGACGCGCCTGCAGTGCACCCGCTGCCATTACAGAGCAGGAGGAAAGAGCAAGCACAACGCTTGAGAAGTGGCGGTCTATGGGCAAAGGAACCATCTCCACAGTTGCCCAGAGTAAAGGAAAGAGAGAAAATGGGAGGATGAATTAATGGGCTAAAAATATTTTTTAAAGTTGAAAGTTTTAATAAGGTTAACTAATTTAAAAAAAAAATCAAGGGGCATATTATCAAGGGGGTTTATCTCCGCTTTTTTGGCTTTAAAAGCTAAGAAAGCGGAGATAAAATTATCTCCCTATTACCTAGCTGTCGCTAACACCAGTTAGCAACAGCTAGTAGGAGATAGCAACCAACTTGGGCCCCACTTTGCATGTCAGTGATATTTATCACTAATGACATGCAAAGTGGGCGTGCCAAGATGTTAGCGACTGTTTCTCCTATTACCAACTTTTGGAGATATTCGCGCTAAGCGCGAATATCTCCAAAAGCTAACACCTGCCCTGAGCAGTTCTTAGTTATGTTATGGCTAAGAGCATGAATATCGCTGACTTTTCAGCGATATTCATGCATTGCGGACGTTTTTTATCGCATTTGCGATAAACCTTGGTAATACCAAGGTTTATCTGCGATAAAAATCGCCGCAGCTCAGCGGTAAATTTTTGTCTCTAACATTCTTTGTTTCCAAACAAGTTGATCCCCTAGAGGAAGCTAAGGTGAAGAGCAAACTTTGTGCAGCTGTGAAATCAACATAAAACAAAGAGGATCAAGCACTTTCCGGATATAATATCCTTAAGTGTAAAACATAGGCAAATAATTACAAAAAAACTAAACAAGGGAGACCAAGATTCGAGCCTCGGTGTCGACTCCACATCCTGTGATTCTGGGCAAATAACTTAATTCCCGTGCCTACCAAAAAAATAAATGGATGTGTCCTTGTGTAAAGTAACCGGTGCTCATGTAAAGCGCTCCAATACCTTCGGGTCTAGTTCGCGCTATATAAATCAGCAAAATTAAACCAGCACTGAACGCTAATACTTTTAAAAACACAACTGCATGCAAACTGCCTTTTTTTCTATAGCAATTCTCAGTAGATGTGCATAATAGAACAACGTGAGGAGGAAGAAACCATTTGTAAACGGTGAACTGGACATTCCAATACACAGTCTCATGCGTCAAAACCAGAGTGCTTTGAAACGGCGCATACAGCGCTACAGACCAGTGTATAAATAGCCAGACACATACATTGTGCACGTCATTTCCAGTCACGTCTCATGGCGCCGTGTCCCCCTCACCTGCCTGCAGCTGCTGGTCTGTCCGGCGGTGCTCTGTCCTCAGGGTCCCTCTGTCACTTGCTGTCAGTTCTTCCGCAGTCCCGTCTGCATTGCTTCGCTCAGTTGTCAGACCTGGAGGCGCGGCCGAATACAGCCAACGGCTGCATTCGAGACGGAGAGCCGAGCCCATCCCTTCCCGGAGCCTCTGTAAGACTCCTCCCGGTTTGATGCTGGATGCAACACTTCACTGGATCTTCTACTTTCTTGCTGGAACGTGCCTTCCAGGCAGTCAGGCAGATGCAAGCATCTTCACCCATCACTGGCTTAACTCCAGAAAGAGAAGTGCCACGGGCGCATCTCAGTGGCGCAAGGTGCTGAGGTTTCAGGTTAATATTTCACTCCTTCTGAAGCAGCCGCGGCGAATTTCACTTACTGGTGTTAGAGCGCCACCTACAGTTCTCGAGCGTCAGGTCTGAGAAGAGTGGTATTTCACAAACATATTCTTATCTATAATGATGTGTCATCTTAAATAAAATAATCTGTTGGAAAAGCAACTTTTTAACTTTTGCTGAAATTCTGGTGTATTTTCCGTGTATAATGCGTCACCGTGAGTAAAGCTGTAAATCAGTCACCCTACTTCTTTACTTCTAACATTACTTCTGAAATGTTGTTTGTGTAATTCCAGTTACAGGATCAGACAAGGTGTGGACACAAACACAGATAGTCTGAGGGTTTTACAGGATGGGCCGAAATGCTGAGACACAAACCACCGTCAGACACAACCCACCGTCAGTGGCGTAGCCAGGGTGTCCTGGGCCTCAGTGCAAGGACGGAAGTGGGCTCCGGGCTGCTGTTTGAACGGCGAAATAAAACAATAAGGGGGTCGGTGGGCCTCGGGGCACCGGTTCCACTGCACCTGTTGCACCAATGGAACGAAGCTACGACCCCCGACCACCATTAGAAACACGTTAGGAATACATGGTTGAAATATTAAACAAGAAATGAATGCATTACCGATGTATGTACCAGTCACTAAATGCTAATAAAATCGACATGGAGATGTAAGGATGTGTTCTGGTGTGATAGAAACGTACAATGAGGGGGGAGGGGGGTCTAAGAGTGCTGACACTAGGGTCACCCAGTTGTTGAATAGGGCCATGTTGTCTGTTATGAATAATTGATTATATGAGAATGCTTTTTTTCCATGACGACAGTGGTTATGATATACTGCATATAACATTTAATAAAAGATATTAAAAAAGAACCAGCTGGCAGGCCCGCTCATGGGCGATAGGACACAAGGCAGCTCTGTTCTACTGCTTCTTGCTCCTGTGTGCTCATCCTGCCCCACCTCCAGCTCCTGCCACCCCAGGGTCCCTTACTCCCTTCCTGGGGACAGGGGAAGTGCTAAATTGCGCTCAGGATATGACGTACAGACCAGGCTGATCTCGCTCCTACTCCCCCGCCCCAACATAAAAAAAGTACCTGAGTTAGTCCACGACGTACAATGTCCATGGCCTGCGGAAACTGACGTGCCATTGCAAGAAACTCTTCTTACTTTCGAATGCTGAAAGGCAACTCCCCTGAACCGTTGTCATCGGTCAGGAGACATGATTCTGATGCACGTGCAGACCTGGAACACGATGACGCAACGAGACGCGCCGGTGACGATGTTCACAACATGAACGACTCTTGAGTGGACACAGATTTACCTGGGCAATGTATGTTCTACTGGTCCTCTCATTAATTCTTTCTTTCATCTGACCTTGTCCTTACCATCTACTTCTCTTCGACCAGCCCTTTCTCCGCCATTTAATTAGTTTATTCCTCCGTCTAGAAAGGTGAAACTACCGAAAGACTCATTGTACGTCGCAGGCCGTGCTTTAAATGGGCCGGTACTGTTCGGTACTGAGTACCGGCACTATTTTATTTTGAGAGGGAGAGTACTGGCACTTCTATTTTTCCATTTCAAGCACTGGGTCCAGCCATCATGTGGCATTCACCAACAATCTTCTGCACATGGGCTTCTAATATCGGAAAACAGATTTTGAAGTAGGAAGCTCTTTGTCACTTCAGTGGCCCAGTGGCCTTCATGTGCCAGCTCCATGGCTTGGCTTTGTAGGGTATATGGGTCGAGTTCTTCTGGGGACGAGCCAAGGTGGCTGTTAACCAGTTCTCACTGTATTTGCCTGAAAGATTCGAGGTCTGTTAACTGACTGTGGTTGTGACTGTGGACTTGTCTCAGTACCATCCTTGGTTGATTCTCAATGACCTATGAAGCATCTTACAGTGTAGGATGTATGTATGTATGTATGTATGTATGTATATAGGCATTTATATAGCGCACTACTTACCCCGGAGGGTCCCAAGGCGCTTCGACCGCTGCGAAACCCTTCCTGGCTTCCCTGAGAGATGGTCCCTTAATGGGTATCTCCAGGGTGAGACCAGGCATCCCCGGCGGTCTGGTGGGGCCGTTAGTGAAGATGAGGCAAGCTAATGCCCAGAGTTGCCGAGTGTGATCGCTGATCAGAGTGGGCACCGAGGCGAGAGAATTATCGAGTCCGCTGACCCTGGTCCAGAAACCTGCCGCGCCGGGAATCGAACCCTGGTCCCGGGCCGTCCTCTGCTCTCGGGTCTGCCGCCTCTAACCAGTGAGCCACACTACTTCACAGGATCGTTCAGTGATGCTCGGATAACTGTTTCCTTGCAGATTATGTAAGACTTACATGCTAAAGGAAGCTATTTACCACCTAGCTCATCTGAATATACTGATTAACGTGTGGTCACTTTACACACTCATGCTGCAAAAGCATAGCATGAGAAAATGCATTCCTTTCTTCACACCAGTCAATGCTCGTTTTTTGCAAGTACCTGCTAAGCGAAAAATTATGGACGTATAACAGAACCACGCGTGCCTTTACCATGCATGCCTTTACTACGCATCCTTTACCACACAATGGGCCCGATTCACAGAACTAACTTAAGACAAAATCCTAAACTTACTACTTTTGGCATTCACAGAAGGCATTTAGTAGTCCTAAATTAGGATTTTGTCTTAAATTAGGATTTTATCCTGAATTAGGATTTTGTCTTAAATTAGGATTTTGTCCTAAATTAGGATTTTGTCTTAAATTAGGATTTTGTCTTAAATTAGGATGTTGTCTTAAATAAAGATTTTGTCCTAAATTAGAATTTTTGTCTTAAGTTAGGATTTTGTCTTAAATTAAACTTAAATTTAACTTAAGTTTGCCTTAAATTTAATTTAAGACATAATCCTAACTTAAGACAAAATCCTAATTTAAGACAGAATCCTAATTTAGGACAAAATCCTAATTTAAGACAAAGTCCTAATTTAAGACTACTAAATGTTTTCTGTGAATTCCAAAAGTAGTAAATTTAGGATTTTGTTGTAAATTAGTTCTGTGAATCAGCCCCAATGCCTTTACCACGCATTGGGTTTACCAGGCATTGCCATTACCATGCATATGCCTTTACAACACATTCCTTTACAACAAAAATCTAAGTATATAGGAGGCAAGTGAAACCCCTAACGACAGCACATATTGGTCGCCATCTTTTAAATGTTCACTCATAGTAATTCATGATTTTGAGATACAAAACATATCGTATCTGTAATAAAATTAATTTTGTACAATTAACATGAAGCTTAAATCAATCCTAATATTGCATGATTCTAAAGTATTAAACTAATCCTTTCCTGGTGAGTAAATAGCCGAATTCATAATAAACGCCACTATACAACAAAATGCAATTCCGTGACAAATTGCTATAGTGTAAAATACAAAATTATTCACATCAGGAACACATAGTATCAAACATCCCCACTTCGTGGTACTGGGAGATTTCAACCTACACGTTGATATAAACAGCTGCAACGCGCCGCCCATTTCTTAGAATCAATGGAAAACCTAAATCTGATACAAAAAGTTAAGGGCCCCACTCACACAGCAGGACACGCCCTTGACCTTATCTTTTCTAACCACGAAAAATTGAAAATCCTTCAAAGTCTGCCTCTGACTTGGTCAGACCATTTCCTAATCCCATTTGAGATTCCCTCAACTCAAATTGTCAAAAAAGAGTCTGCCATCAGAACACAAGGCTGGAAATGGTACAAGATAGCATGTTCTAATTTAGAACAACATTATCATAACAACTTAAACCAGTTTCCTGACGATCTAAATGAAGCGGTTCACACATTTAGCAATGATCTTACAACTGCCATTGAGAAATTAGCCCCGTTACAAGCCCTCACCTCCCGCAGACAAAAACCTTCAGCTCCCTGGTACACTCAGGAACTAAGGGCCAGATGTAGGTAAATTAGATTTACCGATTTTTAATTACCGAATTTTACCGATTCGGTAATTAAAAATCGGTAAATCTAAAGGGTGGATATGTAGGTATTTCCAGATGTGGAAATACCGAATCTGTAACAATCGGTATTTACTGATTCTGTAAATACAGAATCGGTATTTCCCATTGATTCCTATGGGCTTTGAAGTCCATAGGAATCAATGGGAAATACCCCACAAATAGGCATGTGCGCCATGTGGCACACAGACATGCCCTAAGGGCATGTCTGTCTGTCACATGGCTAGGTGTGCATGCACACATGTGCATGCACACCTGAATTCGGTATCCTATTGTGTGGTAAAATACCGATTTTGTAGGGCCTTTGGGACTCAGAAGAGTCCCACCTACATCTGAGATTTACCGAATCGGTAAAAATACTGATTCGGTATTTAACAGAATCGGTAAATTTACCGATTCTGTAAAATTGTGCCCCTACATGCCAATCCTTGAATACCGGTCGGTAACGGCCGAAAAATACCGATTTTCGGCTGTTACCGACCGACCTACATCGGGCCCTTAGAGAACATAGAAGTAAATGTAAAAAGATTGAAAGAAAGTGGCGGCATGCCTATGACCCAGAAGCCAAAGCGCTCTACAGACAAACCCTCAAAGAGTTTCGTAAACTTAAACGCAACTCTATGAGAACCTATTTCGCAGACTCTATTGCAAATGCAAAAAACTCTTCCAAAGACCTTTTTAATATTGTAAAGATTTTACCAAGCCCATTGCTATGTCCACCTCAGTCCCCCCTTCCCAAGCACTGAGTGAAAATCTATCAGACTTCTTCGGAAAAAAAAATTCCAACATTGCGGAAAATATTCTTCAGAACGCCACCATTACTACCAAGGAACCTGTCATCATCAGTAAGCATGCATTCACTGTTTTCAACCCTCTCACTAAGGAACATGCCCTGAACCTTCTTGTGAAATGTAAATCTGGCTCTCCTTTAGATCCAGCCCCGGCATCTATCATGAACGAAATTGCCCCTCTAATTATCGACCCCCTCCTTGAAATATGGAACTCTTCCCTGCGCTCAGGTATGGTTCCTTCCGCCTGGAAACACGCCATGCTTATCCTGATCCAAAAAAAAAACTGGCATTGACCCCGCCTGCCTAAGCAATTACAGGCCAATTTCACTCCTGCCCAAGCCCGCTAAGGTGCTTGAAAAAGCAGTCCAAGAGCAACTATCCCATTACCTTGAATCCAACTCCTTGTTTCATGATTGTCAATCTGGATTCAGACCAGTCTTTAGTACAGAGTCAGCTCTTCTTGAGGTTTCTGAGTCGATTCGAGAATGCACGGATAGGGGAGAGGAGGCCATGCTCGTTCTCCTCGACCTATCCGCAGCATTCGACACCATCTCCCACAACATTCTTCTGTCCCGTCTGCAAGAGGTCGGTATATGCGGAACTCCCCTCACCTGGATTAAATCTTTCCTCACTAACAGATTCCAACAGGTGATGCTGGGCTCTTTCTTTTCCACCAAGAAACCACTGATCTGGGGCGTTTCGCAAGGTTCTGCTCTCAGCCCGCTTTTATTCAATGTATATTTAAAACCTCTGGCAAAAGTGATCGAATCTTGGGGCTTCAAAGCAACCTTTTACGCCGACGACACCCAACTGGCGTTCTCCTTCAAAGACCACTCCGAAAAATCTTTTCATAACTTTCGCCAATGCTTGATGAATATTGCCTCCTGGATGTCGACTAACAACTTAAAGCTTAATACGGACAAGACTGAGGTCCTATTTTTTAATCAAAAATCCCCCATACCCTCCACCCTCTGGTGGCCGACTGAATTAGACCCTCTCTCTGACCCAGTTCAAACAGCCTTTAACCTTGGCTTCCAATTTGACACTGCCCTCTCCAGCAAGACGCAAATTAATAAAGTTACCTCAGCGTGCTTTGGTAAACTACACATGATAAAAAAAATCATCCCTTACCTACCAATAGACTCACGTAAAACAGTTGTCCACTCTCTCATCACAGCTCACTTGGACTACGCAAATAGTCTATACGTAGGTGCCCCGGCTTATCTCATAAACCAACTTCAGAGAGTCCAGAACGCAGCGGCCAGGCTGATATGCAACATCCCCTTTCGCCACTCTATCTCCCCCCATCTGATCAATCTTCACTGGCTCCCAGTAAGACGCCGCATCCAATTCAAAGCCTTAATTCTGGCCTTTAGAGCGATGAATGATCGAGGTCCTCTTTACCTGCGCCACAGAATTAAACACTCACAAGCCTCCCGTAACCTCAGATCCGACCATCTCCGCCTTATGATCTGCCCCCGCTTTCGCCTGGCCCGCACGGGTGGAAGAGGCTTTGCAGTGACCACCTCCAAACTGTGGAACCAACTTCCCATTGAATTAAGATTCTTGACGTCGGAGCCACTATTCCGAAAGAAACTCAAGACCTGGCTCTTCTCCTTTGTCTAAAAGTATCCAATCGCAGCATCATCCCACTGCCCCTTGGAGAGGGTATATCTTCAGAGCCGGGACACCTCCGTTGGAGGTAGCTGTGCGCTCTACAAACTACTAAATAAAATAAATAAATAATATGAAACAGATACTCATATGGAGTAAGATAATGTGTGTCTTAAATAAACTCCCAAGTGCCATTAGTGCGCAGGTATGTGCTGGATAATCTAGGCAGCAGCCAAATTTGAAAGTATGTCACATAAAGGCAGTGCAGAGCCAAATGTCCCAACAATGGTAATATCAGACCTTGGCAAAGGTATGCTGTCATATAACCGTACAGGTTGTGAACAGCATAAGTATGCAGTCTGGAGAAACAGAGGTTGCAAGATCCCAAGTGGGTGGAAATCGCAAATCAGGGTACCCTAATCAAGTGCCCCAGAGGGCCTTGGGCCAACAGGGAATAATATATCAACATCCCAATAGGCGTCTGAGAGAGAGCATGGTGAATATAAAAACATATGTGTAAAGACAGTGTAGGAAGCCGGCTCTGCATATACGATACCAAAGTGGGTATAGTGTGCACAGAGTCCAGGGAGTCCCCCAAGGTATAACAGAGGCTAAATTAGGAAAGTACTAACAACTCTCTTGGTGGTAGTGTGGGCAAGCAGTTATGCTTACCCAGAGGGTGTGTGTTGGACTTGGCCTTTTTCCCCCAAAATTTTTCGCTTTTGACCCCCTTACCTAGGATGTCTCCCCCATGGGATTAAACCTGTATAGGCCATGAGTGGTGTGAGGCACCTTGTTGAAAATGTAAAATTACATGTTGTTAAATGGTGTACAGAAAATATCCCCCATTTTGAAAATGTACCTGACTAAAATGTACTGTGATTTTAAAATGGATGCCATGGCCCTGGGTAGTGCCACCTGACTGCGTTAGGTTGGCGGTCTAGTTAATATTACCCAGCTACCCCTAGCTTTTGGAGGGAAAGCCTGGCACCCAGGGTGCTCACCCCCTCCCCTTGAGCCAGTTTAGGCCAGATTTGCCAACATTCTAGAAGGTCCTGGCACTGCCTGGGAGGAGGGTATAAATAGGGGGAAGTGTCACCAGAGAGTCAGTCAGCGCTGGGACAAGGAAGAGAGGGGACCTGCTGTGAGGTGCTACCACCACATGGGCCTGTGAGCTGGGCCCTGCACCCCTATAAACCCCCCCTCTGCTGTCCCCATGGGCCCCTGACAAGGGAGGGCCCCTACCCAGGTCACTGGAACTGTTTGGACCGGGTAACACGCCAGCGCTACGTGAAGAAGCGCCCAGGAGGTGAGGAGTGTGCCCCTGAGGAACTGTTGTGGGACTGTCCGCCCGCTTGTGAGGCTGTGGCCCCCTTCAAAGCGCCATCTGGGGAAGAGTATGCCCCTAGGAACTGTCACCCCCTTGTAGGCACTGCCTGTCAAGCGCTATAACTGGGAAAAAGCGTTGGGTGAAGTTACGCGTTGAACTGAACTGTACAGCTGGGGAAGCGCTATAATGGTGAAGCGCTAGAAACTTGAATTGTGCCCTGCATAGCGCTGTGTGGTGAAGCGCTGGAGAAGTGCTGAATTCCTACCCCCCTCTGCGTGGTCTGAGGAAGGAGCTGAGGTTGTGGGCAGAGGGAGGAGCAGAGCGCTGTGAATTGCGCCGTTTGCTGAGGAGGAATAGCGCTGGAGGAGCCTACCCTCGTTTTGGCGCGCTGTCCGCCATATAAATAATTAAATAAAGGGAGCCTACCCCTTATCACCGTCGCGGCCCGGGGAGTGTTGGCGCTGCCTCGCGCTGCCTCATGCTGCCTGGTAGCTGTCAGGGAGGCCCCCGCTGTGGTGTGGATCGACGTGGCGGCCCCCGGTACCAGGAGAGGGCCGCCGAAGTGAAGAAGGTGCCGCGCTAGGCCCTGAGGCCGCGGCACTCGCGTCATGTGACAGGGGCCTGGCCGCGTCATCGGCCCGCCCCCGCCGCGCACCGATTGGCCTGCGCGGCCGTGACCTCTGAAGGCCGCGCAGGGATTGGCTGTTGGCCGGGAAGGCCCGGAGAAGCTGAATCCAAGCCCCGGGTCCCCGTGAGGTAGGAGGGGGACCCGGGTGAAGAGTCGTTGCGGGGCCCCGTGATCGCAAGAGGGGAGCCCCGATTGAGATTGACCGGAGCAGGAGCCTACCCTGCCGGTCTATGCCCTGAGTGAGGGGCCGGGAGGATAGGCGGGGCCGGGGCACATTGTCGGTGCCAGCCCCGCCTCCCCAAACAAAGCCAGGCAGCAGGAAGAGGCCGGAGAGCGGAGGAGGGAGCCCCGCTCGGTCGAGGCGCCTGCAGCCTCGCGGAAGCTGCAGCGAAGTTTCGGGGCCCCGTGAGGGAGAAGGAGCCCGGGTGAAGGCGAGAAGCCTGCGGCAAGACCGCCGGGCAGGGCACCACGAGAGCCGCGCGCCGCCTGCAGGGCTCCGTGTGGTGGAGGAGCCCTGCCATCACGCACAGGAGTCGGCCGGAGGAAGTCTGTATTCCTGCGGGGCTCCCAGCCAGTGAGGAGAGCCCCGCCCACCGGCACAGTGAAGTCCTGGGCCCCCGTGAGAAAGGAGGGGCCCGGCTGTCATTGTGAGAGAGAGGAGGGGGCATCGAGGCACATTGCCGGTGCCTGCCCCCCTCCACGGAAAAGAGTCCTGCAGGGGAAGAGGACCCCCGGAGTAGCCCGGTGAGTGGGGCTGTAATTGGTGGAGAAGTGTGGCTCACGGTGTAGAGCAGGCAGACCCGGAAGCTGAGGTCAGACCCGGGACCAGGGTTCAATTCCCGACGCGGCAGGGTCTTGAGCTCAAATGTCCATGGACTCGATAATTCTCGCTTCGGTGCCAGCTCTAATCATGGGTTCTCACTCTGCAACTCTGGGCATTAAGCTTGCTTAATCTCCACAACGGCCCCCCTGCGGCGGGATGCCTGGCTTTCACCTTGGGGATGCCCTGTAGGGGCTATCTCACAGGGAAAAGCCAGGACGGGTTCCCAAGGCAAGCGCCGGGAAACCTCCGGGTAGCTGTGCGCTCAATAAATGCAATAATAATAATAATAATAATAATAATTAACCTGTGTGGAGGTCGGGGCACAGGGTCTGTGCTCGCCCCAGGACTTGTGCTAGCCCCTGGAAACTGTACTGAGTTTCATTGGCCCTAGTGATCCCTTTTTTAAGCCTCTAGACTGGGCCGGGACATTACTGAGGCCCCCCGGGATTGGTACAGGGACAAGTTAACCCCTAGCTAGGTGTTAGGCCCTGCAGAGTGAAGGGCTGGGTAACTCAGCCTGGTTGTTAATGGCTTGTTGATCCCTGAGCCCTGCAATGGTTATTTGCCATGTTCATTTCTGATCAGGATGCTGTTTGCCTAAGGTAACGCAGCGTTTCATGTTACCTGTCCAGGTGTGATGCGCCACTGCGCCTAGTGTTTATTGTCTGCTGATTACCCTGCTAATGTGGTTATGCTAATGTTATGCCTACACTAAGGTTATTGAGGCCCAGGTATACTGTGGTTTTACACCTGATGGGTGATTGTATGCTTTTGTGCCCTTTTAGTGCAGTGGTGCCCCTATGCTGGCCTGATGAGTTATTCCAGGCCCCTGTTTTTGCCCCTTGTTAATGAGCCTGCCGTACTGATTTCTTACAGGTGCTCCTGTCTAGTATGTGCTGTGATGCTCTGTTGTTCTTCCCTTACAGGGGTGGGGAGTGGCGTTATAATGCATAAAATGTATGTGCGCTAATGTGGGATTTTGAGATTACAGCTTCCCCGAGGATGATAGCCTGAGTTGGCCCCAGGTCTTATGTTTATTTAACCAACCTTTTTCCTTTCAGCTATGGACTTTGGACACAACCCTTTTTGTCCCATGTAAATAATCCCCCACTGAAATACTTGGCTTGGGTGCCAGTTGGCGCCATGTTATGATTACCAGTGTATTTTTCCTTTTTACCTTACAGGTTGGAGATATCACTAAACTACTTCTTTTCCAACCAAAGGTGGAGTTGCGTCTCTTTTGTAGTGTGCCTGGTGTGTCGTCTGTGGGTACTGCGTGAATGCTTCACATGTCCTCGAAGTTTGGCCTGCCCGCTTGATGCCATGCTACCCCCTTGAAGATTTGGGCAACCCCCATTTCTTACATTGGTGGCAAGCGGTGGGATAGGACTTGTGCTTGTGCAGTACCACAGCGGCCATGGGTTACACTGCAAATAGAGCTTTGGATGTAATCTGAGCCTTGTTGTGGGGATTATTGTGTTTTTTATTGCTTCCTCCTGAAGAGTGTTCTGAATTGTCCCCTTGTTCCACTGGGAGGGTGTGTCCCGGGTGTACCTCGCCACGATGGGGTTGGTTTACCAGGAAGTGGAACTGATGGAGTACACCGAACAGGAGGTGATAGACTTCCTCCTGGAGAGAGGGATACCCCCAGTAGGGAACATTAGGAGGAATTTGTTTCTCTATGAGGCCCTCAAGAGGGGAGAGCCCTTAGAGATTGATGGGGATTTATCTGACTACCCCCCCGAGGTTTTAAAGGGTCAGTGGGTTAGAGACCAGAGAGAGGGCTCCCCATCCAGAACCCTGGGAGGTAGTTACTCCGATGAGGAGGAGGAAGAATTTGAGAGGGCGGAGATGCCAGTAGCTGTGGAGGACACCGAAGATAGGGAGTCTCGCACTGGGTCCAGTCCCGGGGGCACTGCCCCATCCCTTTCCCTGTCCCCAGAAGAGTGGGTAGATAGGAGAGAAGAGAGGGAGTATCAGCTGGCGCTGGCAAAGCTCAGGCATGCCGAGGGCTTAGCGCAGCTGAGGGTAGAAGAGCAGCGACTAGAGACTGAAAAAGTCCTAGCGCTGGAGAGGATGGCGGAGGCGGAGAGGGCCTTCGCCAGAGAGAGATCAGCTCAGGTGGGTAGGTTGTCCCCTGAGAGTGGTTTTAGGAGTCTGGATTCACCGAGGTGGGTGGGATCCAGTGGTGGCAGCGAGTGTAGGTCCAGTGCAAGGAGTCCCACTCCCGAAGTCCAGGAGACTGTGCCTGATTCCCCAGAAGAGGAGGACGGGTTAGTGTTGAGGGGCAGGGGAAAGCTGTCCCATCAGTCCTGGGGAGAGTTTGAGGAGGAGTGTTGGACTGTACTGGAGGATTGGGTGGTGAGGAGAGCAGTGGAGGATTGGGAAGGGCTGTGCCATGCCGTTATCCGGGAGCACATGCTGAGGAGTTGTTTCCCAAGACTGCGTCACGATCTGTTGCAGTGCGGGTTCTCAGACCCCAGGGAACTTGCACGGGAGGCAGACCTCTGGGTAAGTGCCAGAGCGTCTGGGAAGGCTGAGGGGAATGATCCCGAAGGGAGTGAGACGGGGAGGTGTCCCAAGGTACCCCAGCTGCGGCCACCAGGCCTGGAGTGTTCTTTAAGAGAACCCCAGCTTGGGAGGCTAGGCTGCCCCGATGTGTCATCCAGAGGGAGGGATCCCCTTATGTCAGGAGAACCCGGAGCATCATTAATCAGAGCTTCGGTGGTTCGGGGGACTGACCAGTCACAGGGTCTAGATCTTGGACTGGGGTTCCAGGTTCAGGAGTTGCCTGGCCTGGAGGGTGGGGTTCCTGTAAGGCAGGTCCCTACCAAGTTGACTCCCAGGGGTACCACTTCCAGTGGGAGGGTGCAGAATTCTGGGAGGGGGTTCAGAGGGAGGAAGGTCTCTTCTCTGTCACCGGCTCAGCCACAGGGCATAGATCCCGGGTTGGGTGGCCAGGGACAGGAGTTGCCTGCCCTGGTGGGAGGGACCTCTGTAATCAGAGTCCCCCCGGAAGTGACTCCCAGGGGTACTTCTCCGGGTAGGAGGGTGTGGAACTCTGGGAGGGGGTGCAGGGAGAGGGAGGACTCGCCCCTGTCACCGGTTCAGCCTTTGGGTTTCGACTCCAGGTTGGGGAGAGAGTTGTGTGAGGGTGTCCCCAGGCGTAGGAGATGGAGGAACCCTAGGAGGAGAAGTAGGGGGAGGAGAGCCTCACCCCTAAGGGCTGGTCAGTCTGAGGGTGTAGACCCCAGGTGGGTGGACCAGTGGCAATTTGGAGAGAGGAGAGTGGTTCAAGAGAATTACAAGCCTGAGGCTAGAGCCTCCCACTCTGGGAAGGAGAAACATCCCCCTAGGGAACACCAGTGGGGTGGTTCTGTTGGTGAAGGGAGGGTTGCGGAAGAGAACCATTGGGTTCCAGAGTGGAGGAGAGACTGCAGGTGCTCCTGTAGTTGCAGGCCTGCGTCCAACTTTTTCCGCCCCAAGCAGGGAAGCCCATCAAGGCATTGATCGGTCTACCCTGGCTTTTGGCTGGGGGGGAGTCGTGTTGGACTTGGCCTTTTTCCCCCAAAATTTTTCGCTTTTGACCCCCTTACCTAGGATGTCTCCCCCATGGGATTAAACCTGTATAGGCCATGAGTGGTGTGAGGCACCTTGTTGAAAATGTAAAATTACATGTTGTTAAATGGTGTACAGAAAATATCCCCCATTTTGAAAATGTACCTGACTAAAATGTACTGTGATTTTAAAATGGATGCCATGGCCCTGGGTAGTGCCACCTGACTGCGTTAGGTTGGCGGTCTAGTTAATATTACCCAGCTACCCCTAGCTTTTGGAGGGAAAGCCTGGCACCCAGGGTGCTCACCCCCTCCCCTTGAGCCAGTTTAGGCCAGATTTGCCAACATTCTAGAAGGTCCTGGCACTGCCTGGGAGGAGGGTATAAATAGGGGGAAGTGTCACCAGAGAGTCAGTCAGCGCTGGGACAAGGAAGAGAGGGGACCTGCTGTGAGGTGCTACCGCCCCATGGGCCTGTGAGCTGGGCCCTGCACCCCTATAAACCCCCCCTCTGCTGTCCCCATGGGCCCCTGACAAGGGAGGGCCCCTACCCAGGTCACTGGAACTGTTTGGACCGGGTAACACGCCAGCGCTACGTGAAGAAGCGCCCAGGAGGTGAGGAGTGTGCCCCTGAGGAACTGTTGTGGGACTGTCCGCCCGCTTGTGAGGCTGTGGCCCCCTTCAAAGCGCCATCTGGGGAAGAGTATGCCCCTAGGAACTGTCACCCCCTTGTAGGCACTGCCTGTCAAGCGCTATAACTGGGAATAAGCGTTGGGTGAAGTTACGCGTTGAACTGAACTGTACAGCTGGGGAAGCGCTATAATGGTGAAGCGCTAGAAACTTGAATTGTGCCCTGCATAGCGCTGTGTGGTGAAGCGCTGGAGAAGTGCTGAATTCCTGCCCCCCTCTGCGTGGTCTGAGGAAGGAGCTGAGGTTGTGGGCAGAGGGAGGAGCAGAGCGCTGTGAATTGCGCCGTTTGCTGAGGAGGAATAGCGCTGGAGGAGCCTACCCTCGTTTTGGCGCGCTGTCCGCCATATAAATAATTAAATAAAGGGAGCCTACCCCTTATCACCGTCGCGGCCCGGGGAGTGTTGGCGCTGCCTCGCGCTGCCTCGCGCTGCCTCACGCTGCCTGGTAGCTGTCAGGGAGGCCCCCGCTGTGGTGTGGATCGACGCGGCAGCCCCCGGTACCAGGAGAGGGCCGCCGAAGTGAAGAAGGTGCCGCGCTAGGCCCTGAGGCCGCGGCACTCGCGTCATGTGACAGGGGCCTGGCCGCGTCATCGGCCCGCCCCCGCCGCGCACCGATTGGCCTGCGCGGCCGTGACCTCTGAAGGCCGCGCAGGGATTGGCTGTTGGCCGGGAAGGCCCGGAGAAGCTGAATCCAAGCCCTGGGTCCCCGTGAGGTAGGAGGGGGACCCGGGTGAAGAGTCGTTGCGGGGCCCCGTGATCGCAAGAGGGGAGCCCCGATTGAGATTGACCGGAGCAGGAGCCTACCCTGCCGGTCTATGCCCTGAGTGAGGGGCCGGGAGGATAGGCGGGGCCGGGGCACATTGTCGGTGCCAGCCCCGCCTCCCCAAACAAAGCCAGGCAGCAGGAAGAGGCCGGAGAGCGGAGGAGGGAGCCCCGCTCGGTCGAGGCGCCTGCAGCCTCGCGGAAGCTGCAGCGAAGTTTCGGGGCCCCGTGAGGGAGAAGGGGCCCGGGTGAAGGCGAGAAGCCTGCGGCAAGACCGCCCCGCCGGGCAGGGCACCACGAGAGCCGCGCGCCGCCTGCAGGGCTCCGTGTGGTGGAGGAGCCCTGCCATCACGCACAGGAGTCGGCCGGAGGAAGTCTGTATTCCTGCGGGGCTCCCAGCCAGTGAGGAGAGCCCCGCCCACCGGCACAGTGAAGTCCTGGGCCCCCGTGAGAAAGGAGGGGCCCGGCTGTCATTGTGAGAGAGAGGAGGGGGCATCGAGGCACATTGCCGGTGCCTGCCCCCCTCCACGGAAAAGAGTCCTGCAGGGGAAGAGGACCCCCGGAGTAGCCCGGTGAGTGGGGCTGTAATTAACCTGTGTGGAGGTCGGGGCACAGGGTCGGTGCTCGCCCCAGGACTTGTGCTAGCCCCTGGAAACTGTACTGAGTTTCATTGGCCCTAGTGATCCCTTTTTTAAGCCTCTAGACTGGGCCGGGACATTACTGAGGCCCCCCGGGATTGGTACAGGGACAAGTTAACCCCTAGCTAGGTGTTAGGCCCTGCAGAGTGAAGGGCTGGGTAACTCAGCCTGGTTGTTAATGGCTTGTTGATCCCTGAGCCCTGCAATGGTTATTTGCCATGTTCATTTCTGATCAGGATACTGGTTGCCTAAGGTAACGCAGCGTTTCATGTTACCTGTCCAGGTGTGATGCGCCACTGCGCCTAGTGTTTATTGTCTGCTGATTACCCTGCTAATGTGGTTATGCTAATGTTATGCCTACACTAAGGTTATTGAGGCCCAGGTATACTGTGGTTTTACACCTGATGGGTGATTGTATGCTTTTGTGCCCTTTTAGTGCAGTGGTGCCCCTATGCTGGCCTGATGAGTTATTCCAGGCCCCTGTTTTTGCCCCTTGTTAATGAGCCTGCCGTACTGATTTCTTACAGGTGCTCCTGTCTAGTATGTGCTGTGATGCTCTGTTGTTCTTCCCTTACAGGGGTGGGGAGTGGCGTTATAATGCATAAAATGTATGTGCGCTAATGTGGGATTTTGAGATTACAGCTTCCCCGAGGATGATAGCCTGAGTTGGCCCCGCCAGATTGGCCCCAGGTCTTATGTTTATTTAACCAACCTTTTTCCTTTCAGCTATGGACTTTGGACTCAACCCTTTTTGTCCCATGTAAATAATCCCCCACTGAAATACTTGGCTTGGGTGCCAGTTGGCGCCATGTTATGATTACCAGTGTATTTTTCCTTTTTACCTTACAGGTTGGAGATATCACTAAACTACTTCTTTTCCAACCAAAGGTGGAGTTGCGTCTCTTTTGTAGTGTGCCTGGTGTGTCGTCTGTGGGTACTGCGTGAATGCTTCACATGTCCTCGAAGTTTGGCCTGCCCGCTTGATGCCATGCTACCCCCTTGAAGATTTGGGCAACCCCCATTTCTTACAGTGTGTTAATCATTTATTGTATTCACTCACTCAAGAATGAAGGCACACACCCAGAGACTGAATCCAGACAAAGTGGGTAAGTATTAAAAAGGTATACTTGTGTTTTCTTTCTAGAACCAAGCAGGACTTGGTAAAGGTAGGTAAAATATACTTTCAATCAAAGAACTTTTCAAGAAGTGCAATTGGAAATGGATTTGCAATTGTTACAGGTTTGTAGTGGTTCAAAAAGCAGTTTAAGTTACACAGTAATCAATTTTGGAATATGTTTAGATTACTTTTGGATTACATTGACTACTCAAGGTGGTATGCCTAGATACCACACTGGAGATCTCACAATCCAAGGTAAGTAAGACTTTTTAGGGTTTGCAGTTTAGTTACGTTTTCTTTCATACAAAGTCAGTTCAACACAAAACATTTTTTTTACAAAAACTCGTAACATTGGTTCCTATGGAAGAAAATAGTTATTGATTTCACAGGTAAGTAAATGTCTTACAAGTGGGAGTTTTGGGGGTTAGGACTAAGGTTCCCCATGGTCTAGGTAGGCACTCAAATTGCACAACCAGCGGCTCTGGGGCGGAAGGGTGCAGAGTGCAGGGGCCCAACGGTTGCCCATGGGGCTAAGGGGGCCTTCAGTCAGGGACTACTTACAAGCAGGCCCCTCGGCTGTGGGAGCAAAGCTCCTGGGGTTAAGGTCAGCATTGCAGGGGCCAACAATCAGCACAGGAGCTGCACCACCAGCGGCACAGGGGACGTCAGAGCCCCAAGGAAGGGACTTATTGGTCCCGACCTGCACACCCCTTTTAACGCCCCTAAATGTAGTATTTAGGGGTGACCCTGAACCTTGCCTCCTCAGATTTGAGAAAGAAAGAAGAAGGACCGAAAAGCTGTGCTGACCCAGGAAGAAGAGGACACCTACTGCTTTGGCCCCAGCCCTACCAGCCTGTCCCGACGTCAACCTGCCTACAACGAGAATCCTGGCGAGTCCAGCAGCCAGCAGCCCTCAGAGCCCAGAGAACCTGCCCTGTGACCATCTTTAAGACTCTGTCTCCCATGAGCACCAAATTTGCTCAAGCAAGGACTAACCCACAGAATCTGGATTCAGGCGGCTCTGCGATTTTGCACCACTCTGCACCTGACGCCCATGGGCCGAGATCGACAGGCCCAACACCACAACAAGGTTTCCCCAACGAACCTAACCTATGATCTGGTGATACCTGACCTCCCTCAAGCCTCAAGCCAATGCCTGCAACTCAACCTGTAGGGTCCGCCTGACCGCAACCGGAGCTGGTAAAGAGACCCGAAGCCAAAAGACCCCCCTGCACCCGACGCCACATGGCCTCAGGTGGTCCAATAGACAGTGTCCAGGCATCTCTCAAGAACCAACTTACCTCTCCAGCTGGTGGTCGTCTCCAGAAAGTCTCCCTGCCCAAGCCTGCAGCATCTTTTCCGAACCAAAGGTCCCAATGGGAATCCACAGGGTGGGTACAACTCCTATTGTGCCACCCTCCAGTGGGATGGGGGCATGAGCCTCTTCCTAATTGGTTAGGTCCTCTCTTCTTCAAGATGGAGGCGAAAGGGATGTGTGCTTCACCTCGCCTCCTCCACCTAAGGGGTGGGGTTGGCAAAGGGGTGACTTACCTAGTCCCCAGGCAGTGGCATGCAAAAAGGGGCACTTTCCTAGAGACAGTGCTAATTAAAAACAAAAAAAACAAAAGAGACTTCATTCATCCTAATTACAGGCAACCAAAAGTGTATATAGGACAGGACTAAGGAAAGTGTTAGCTGAGTACACAGGCATTAACACAGGCATGTGTACTCTTCTCATCCATGTTGTGGCCATGTGGCTATTTACTGACTAGCTCCAATATGAACTATGTTCCTTCATCCTGTCTCCCCCTCTTTTGATTTTGGGAATGTGTACTGGACCGCTATATTTCAACTCAGTGGGGTTACTGTTATGGAATTTCTCAAAGTGCCGAGCAACAGGATAGCTCGTTCATTGTTAGTGATTGCTCTAATGCATGTACGTACCAGTATGGTGGTACTGCCCACATATAGTTTCGAACATGGGCATTTGAGAACATATACAACATAGCTGGTCAACTATTTCAGTTTTCTGTACGTGATCTGGGGGGGCAAGTTGTTGTCTGACCTATGATGGGATCCTCCCTGAGATGCCAGTGTTTCTTTAAGGCAAGTCAGACTTTGATGTTCTAGATTATAAGAGGCAATTAATCTTTGTCGCTGAGTCTTTGTTTTTTTTTTACTTTTTATGGTCAAAGAGGACTGTTTCCATTTTCTGTGCCCTTGCTCTCTCTCTGATGCTCTTCTTAATTTTGCATCAGGATATCCCCTCTGTTTTTAGCGTTCTTTCATCTCTATTTCAACCAGTTTACAGTCATCTCCAATTTCTCTTCCCCTACCCGAACCAGAACATTTAAAATTAAATAGCTGTGTTACTGGTTTTGCCTGTGAACTTGAGTTTAAGGCCATTGTTATTGATTTCTGTGAATAATTGGTTGGCCTCACTCTCTATGCCTTTCCATAGCACAAAGAGTAATCTATAAATCGTATCCATAAGGCAATGTTTTCAGATCAGTTTTCCATGGTGGCTCCCCCGATCACCTGCTTCTCCCACCAACCCATATGCAGATTTTCATAGCTGGGGGCGAAGCAGGTGCCCATAGCTGTTCCTCTTAGTTGCTGGCATAGCACATTGTTAAAAAGGAATATGTTTTTATTCAAGCACCACCCCATCATTTCAAGAAGCATGTTGTTGTGCACTATGAATGTTATAGGTTTCATTCTTAGGTAGTGTTGTGTAGCTGCCAAACTATCATAGTGTCTAATTGTCTAATGCTTGTGTATAATGTAGACACATCAAAGGTCATTAAAAGCATATCATTCTTTCACTTTATAATCAAATATACAGCTTAACAAGTCTGCAGTGTCCCAGATGTAGGAAAAGTTATCCATGTGCTTAGAAATATTTTCAAACATACTGCTCTGTGCAGCTATAATGGGTCTCCCTGGTGGTGTTGTCTTATTGTTATGTATTTTTAGCATTAAATAATATACAGGTAACTTGGGGTGATCTTGTTTCAGTAAGCTGTACTTGTCCCAACTTAAAATTTCTTGTTCTTTCCAGGTGTTGAGTATATCAGTGAGTTCTCCTTTACAAGTAGATATTCCTCCATAGTAATGTGTTTATAGCATTCTGTGTCGTTTAGCGGCTGATATGCTTCTCTCAAGTACAGTTCTTTATCTCATAAAAACAATGTTGCCTCCCATGTCTGAGGGCTTCACTATTACATTGTCCAATTTTTTTTGTTTGTTTATTGTTGCAAGGAAAGTTTCTTCTTGATTGCTTCTGAAATCCCCATTCTTGCTTGATTTGAGATTTATATGTGGTAGATTTTTAATCACCTTTTCTGAGAACTTGTCTATGTTATCTTTTGTTGTTTGTGGAATATATCTGGATTTAGGTCGAAAAGGGGTGGCTCCTTCTACCTGGATCTCTATCGAAGGCAGTACTTGATCCAACTATATAGTCAGAGGTTCTCAGGGTATATCTGCATTACCTTCTCCTTCAAGTTTCAGGAGTTCCTCTAAACGTTCTGCATCCGATACCAATAAATTGGTGGTGCCTTAATTTTCAACGTATTTTTTATGCTTTGTAGTATGCATTGTGTGGTGGGTCATCTCTTTAATCTTGTGTATTTTGGTCAGTTTCAGTTTCTGTGTGAATTTATATAAGTCTATTTTACTTTGAGGATAGTGAAACTTGTTTTTATGGCAATAGGTTAGTCCTAGTTCAAGGATTTCAGTATCATCCTTCATGAGGGGGGTATTGCTCAGGTTCAATATAGCATTTCTCTGGCGGATTATTTCCAGTTGGACCCGGTCAGTCTCCCAGAGGATTTTCCTTGTTGTTCTTTTTCTTCCTTGGCCTCCCTCCTTTGTTTCCTCTGCCTCATGGTCTGCCTTGCCCCCTTCTTGGTCTGTAGTCTGGTCTTTGGTCTAGCTATAAAAAACAGATTTTGCCTGTTACTGAGATGATTGTTATCTCTCTCGTCAGGTCTCCCTGATCCACTTCTGACCCTGTGTCTGAGCTGAAATCGCTGCACGACCGCTCTTTGCCTTCTATTTGTATCGAAATACTTTAGTATATATTTGACCTCTTTGGTAGTCTAGATTGTCACATAGGAATTTGTTAGCTTTCCTTTTGTTATTCTTTCTTCATACTTTGTTAGGCGTTCCTTCAATTCCACTCCAAGGGGCATATTAGCAACGCTTTGCGATAAATATCGCATGGCGCGCTTAGAGCTAATTTTTTTATCGCCGGATATTGCTGGATTTTATCGCCGAGATATCGCGTTATTAGCAACGCGTATCTAGAAGGCGATATTAAATCCAGCGATAGCCGTGATAACATGCTGTATTGCGGTAAAACAAGCGATGATTTCCCTGCGATACTGCAAACCTTGCTGATAGGCAGGCATGGACTCAGCCATGCAATCCACCTCCCATGTTAAAGATGGCTAAGTTGTATTTTTAGCAGGTGTTAAAAACCTTTGATAAAGGGGGCTTAGCGCGGCTTTCAAGCTCGCATTGCGTGTCTTGTGCAGCCTTGCTAATATCCCGAAGCTGTGTACCACCTAATACCCTTACCCACCCTAAAAAACCCTAAAACATCCTTACCACTCAATACCCTTACCCACCCCTGAACCCTAAAAATAACTTAACCACCTAATATCCTTACCCACACCTAAACATACCCTTACCACCCAATACCCTTACTCACCTCTAAACCCTAAAAATACCCGTACCACGCTACATCCCTACCCACCGTGAAGTTTTTATGCCTATTTTAATTGCCTTGCAAATTCTGCAAATTTTGAACATCAACTAGATTGGTTGTATTGAGATTTTTTGCCTAGTTATGTGCAATATCTATGTTTTTTGCCTTTCTTTAAATGGGGAGTCATTACCCACTTGGGTGCTATATCACTTTAATCATGCATCAAGCAATGTTTAAACATCAGGTATTTTAATGGATCTCAAAATACCCTGACTTTACTGTTTTTAAGCGCTTTAAATAATCATGATGTAATGTTTATTTTAGCGTTTATTTATTGTTATTTGGGCTGGTACTTTTCAAATTGGGCACATGTGTGGGAAACACTTGCGTGTTAAAGGCATTGCGCAGTAAAGGCTGCGTGCTAATGGGAATGTGTGGTAAAGACTGCGTGGTAAACGTTTCTCAAAAGTTATTTATCAAAATATCTTTCCCACGTCCAAAATTAAAAAAGCAGGAATTCTTAGATTTCTGCCGAAAGGATAATACTACAGAGGGGGACTGAGTCAGTGTCAGATATGTTTGAGGTTCTGTATTGTATTGCATTGCAACATTTATATAGCACATGGCCCTATATGAGGCACTGAAGAGCATAGCTACATTGGTGACAAACTACAACGTATAGGGTGAGTGGTTGGAAAGATGGTGTCTTTGTTTTGATCCAGTGATCCAGTGTAGGAAGTGTTTCCATGTCAGGTGTCGTGACCACCAAGGTGCGGGTACAGTGTTATGGTACACACCACTTAGCAGTGTGATGAGCAAGAAGTGTGAGAGAGATGCCCTCAGTTTATGGTTTTCAGTAAGCTAGTAGCTTTGAGCAGCTCCACAGGTCTCTTTTCGGTATCTCTTAGGTTCATAGTCCCCTTAGCTGGTTACTGCTCTGGGTTGTCCATTCTAAGCTATTTTGTTTAAAGGGTATGGTCATGAACAGACATCGGTTAAAGGGAGAAGTGTTGGAGGGATCTGCTTGGATGGACTTTGTTAATATCATTCAAAATCTGACTGTCATTGTGAGATGCCAAAAAGTGGCCTTAGTATGCCACTAGTCGGACCAGCAGTGTTGGACTAAATCAGAGTCCTCCATTGGCCAGCGGAGGAGCTCTTTGGGTATTCTACACTTGTTCAGATGGTAATGGGTGGTTCACGGCAGTGGACTGGTGCTGTACAGGTGATGGACATGGCCCTTAGCACTCTGTCTTCTACTAGCGTAAAAGTAGTTGGTGGTGGCCACTGAATATAAGTTTATTGTGTGATTGCTAGAATCATTATAATATAAAGTTAAAACATATAGAAGAAGATAACAGTCAAAATTAAAGATAAAAGATTAAAAGCAAAGTCAGGATTTGAAATTGTGCCGGCTAAATGGCAGGGTGGCCAGTCTCATTTAGCCAGGTGCCTAGGTAGTTATAACTTAGCACACAGTCCAGACTCAAAGTACCCAGCTGCCACTTAATGAGCTTTTTCTTTGGGTGGCTTCCGAAGATCACAATTTAGGATTTGCTTGCATTAGCTGTCAGCTCGTTCTTGGTGTTGTATCCAGATAGAGCAATAAGGGCATTTAGGAGGCCTATTTTTGTGTGGTCCACAAGAGCTAGATCGTCGGCATACTGCATTAGGTAGATTTTTTTATTTCAAATTTTTGGAGTAGCGAGGGAGGCCCCATGCAGTGCCGGGCTCAAGTCGGCGGTGTACAGGTTGAATAGTAGCGGTACCAGGACACAGTCCTGCTTTAGCCCTTGATTTCTTTTTTTTATTATAACATCTTGCAATATTAGGTATACATTACATTTCTGGCATTTCATGAGTGCATGCATGATAGTAAGGTCAAGTGTACATTGCGTGTTCACACTTTCACATTGTTTATCAGTCTTGTGCCCCACATCCATTCTTTGACAAACCCTCAGGAAATTATCATCACTAACGCGTACCCCCGACCAGGATCTCTTAGTCACTAACATACGACACTGAATCAACTTGTGGAGGTTCACAGATGTTTCCCCGATAAGCGTTCCATTTTCCCCACACCTGTGCCCATTTCTGGCGCATTCCCTGTGTACACAGAACGCTTTCTCTGCTATCATTGCGTAGTCCATATCACAGCACCATTGAGGAACGCCCCCGATTTGTGGCAAATCTTTCATGGCCGTCTCCCTGGAGAGTTTAATCCTTACCAAGGTTCCCGAGTACAATGATCTGATGGCTCACAGTAAGTTGGGGCAGATGTTCCACCCCACCAGTTTCTACCAAAGGATGTTACGTTCGACCCCGTCAAAGGCTGCTGAGTAGTCAATGGCGCATGCGAAAACTGGGACGGAGCGACGGGCAACTGCTTGTTGGGCTAAATATGACTGGACTGTGATGTTGTCAACAGTAGAGCACCCAGATCTAAACCCAGTCTAGTAAAATGGCAGGAGTCCTTCGGAGTGTACCCAGTCCGCTAGTTCCTGAAGAAGGGTGCTTGTGTAGGCCTTTACCTAGATGTCCAGCAGAGCGATCATCCGATAATACTTGGGATCGGTGTTTGTGCCTTTTTTGAACATTGGTTGCAGCAGTGCGCCCCTCCAAGAGTCTGACACATCCTCCAAAAGCCTGCATTCTGCCTACAGTATTCAAAGGTTTGTAGACCAAAAGTTGACGTCCTCCCTGAAAAAAGAGCCGGGCAGGCCATTGGGACCTGGTGCTCCATTTTTCTGGATCCTTTTCAAGACCATGCGGACAGCAGCTTCGATTTGAACTGGGGTTTCCGCAGGGGGCCTGGGGTGCTCAGCTCTGGCATTACCTAGGTTGCTCAGCGGGATGTATCCCTTTGCGCATATGGATTTCTGATCACAAGTGTATATTGACTTCATGTGCGCTACCCAGATCTCTGCTGGTATCGAGTTCCCTCTGGTGGAGGATCCATGAATTAGTCTTGTTAGGTGCCAATAGTTCAAAGATCTCTATCCATTTCTCCTCGGTGGCTTCTCGTTTTAGTTTCGAAACGAGGTGAATGTGTGCCTTTCTTGCTGATTTCAGCTGCTTCTTCGAGGCTTCAGTTCCGATTTTTTTATGTGCCCTTTGTTTTCTTTTTAATTGCACCGCGCTTTGTTTGATCTGTAGGACTGAGCCTGAAGCAAAGGCTGCTATGCTTGTTTTCGTATGGAGAATGTTTCAGCGAAGCAGCATACCCAATTCTAGTGCAATATTTTGCCATTCCCTATGATGGCCAGCACAATGGTCCCTGCCAGCCAGCAAGTCCATGTAGATTTCCATGATAAACATTTGTTGATGGTAATCTGCACCCATTTTATTCTCCTCAGGAGTCTGTGTTGTTCCTCAGTGTTTGACTGCCCGAATGGGCTAAGGGTATGACCGCTTTCTGCTGTGGTCTTTAAGCACAGCAGGAGTGCTGGGTGGTCGCTTTTACTCTGAGGGAGCACTTCATAGCTTAGCATGAGTTTCCCTAATCGCTGGCTCAATAGGATGTAGTCAATAGTTGTCTGATTATTATAGGTGGGTGGATGGACTATGCCCAGTTCAGACAATGTAGATAAAAAGTTTGCTGATTCTAAGTTGTACATCTGGAGGAGTATGTTGAATCTCCCAGTGCTCCTGATGGTGCTGCCGTCAGTGTTCTGAACCCCTAGGTGGTGCATATTAAAGTCCCAGAGAATAATAATTGCCAGGGGTACACATTGTGTTATCAAGGTTTCAATCTGCTTGATCAGCCAGGTGAGCTGTCGGTGGATCCTTGACCATGGGGATTATAGTATATATTGATCAGTAGGATGGGTAGTGGTCCTTCGAAGCACTTGAGCCCTTTCAAGATGCCGGCTCAAACCATGTCAGAGGTATTTTTTATTTCTCTAAAGCACAGCTTCAGGGAATGCTTTATGTATATGGAGATGCCCCCCAGAAGGTCTCCCAAATAGCTTAGCTTTAATTGCTGGTTTAAAAAAGTTAGGGAATTAGGTGTGGTTGCCCGGATTTCTCGCATGCAGATAATGTCAGCCCCCTCGAGGAGCTTGATCGCCTTCGGCTTTGCAGGATCGTGTGCATGCCCGGAACATTCCATGTAAGGATGTTTAGTGTTTGAGTGCTTTTTGCCGTGCTCTTGTAGTGGAGGGGATTAGTGCTCGGGTCGGGCCTGTGTTTTGTCCGTCATGTTGTAGGCGACCCATCCCCAGTAAGCCAAGTTTCGAGAGGTTGGGAGACGGTGATGTGGACAGTCTTTATTGGCCATTGTTACATGCCTGCCCCCATGCTGGCCATCCACCCTACACCTGATGTTCATGTTTGTATGTTTTAGAGGAGTTGCTCCTCAGCTGGTCTCTTTCAGGACACAGGCCGTTAGGGTATTATTGATGGGAGCATGTCGAATGAATGGATACTTTTCCTTGGCGACCTTCTGGATGTCGATCCCACATTCTGCGAACTGGTCGTTTTCTTTAAGCACACTTGCTGATAAACTTGTGTCGCGCCAAATAGCTTGTTCATTCCTAGGGTGCGTCATCATAGTTACAAATTGCACCCTGACAATGTCCCTGAAGGTAACATGAGACAGCAGCTGAATATAATGTAGGAGTTTGAGAATGTTTGCTCCATTGAGAACATCCATGTTACCTTTTGATATATACACCGGAGTCATCCTAGTCTTTGACGGTTGAGCACCCCCTAGAGCAGAGTTATTTGACCAAAGGCTAAAGTCGCTATAAGGACCCCTTTGTGTAGATGGAGCTTTGGGGGCATATGCAGGAGTACTACTTTGGTCTTGTCAGTGCCCTGAGATGCTCGATCCTGCCCCTTGTGCCGGACTTGTCGATCTCTTTTTCCCGGGGGCAGTGTCGAACCAAATGGGTTGTTCTGTTAAACTTTCAGTGTTACTGAAGCTTCCTTGTTTGTTTATTTCTAACCCTGAAGCACTGTGTGTTGTTGTTGGTGGGCTTATATAAGTGCCTAGACGGAACTGAGTGGCCGTGAAGTGGAGACCCTTGGTATGCTGAGTTAGAGTGGCCGTGTCTGAATTGCTAAGCAAAGTGCTCTGTTGGTTGTCGTGGGGGGTTTTGTCCCACAGATAGAAGTTTTCAGCATTGACTGTCTGAGGCTTTTCAATCTGAGTCTGTGGTGTTGTGTCCCCTGGAGTGGTGGTCACTATCTGTGCAATGTAGGCCCCCATAGTAGTCTGCTCGTGTGTTTGTGCAGTAGTGGTTTTTGTAGCTGGGGCAGCCGGGGATGTGCATTCTTAACCGCATCCGTGCGGCGCGAATTCCCCGCCCATGCTGACTCCGCCTTGAGCGGGCGGAGTCATGACGGAACGGTTCCGTCATCTGCACAGCTCAACCGACGCTGATGATGGAACCGTTCCGTCATCAGCATCGAAGGGGTTAAGAAGTATGGTATGGGGAAGAGAGGTGGGCCGTACCCGACATCAGTGGGCTACTTAGGTGGCCCTTTTTTTCCTGCTGTGTTGCTTGGTTTCTGCCAGGGAGTTCACGTTAATTGTCGCTTTAGCTGCTTTTTGAGACATGTCTTCTCTCTCCATGTCATAGGCAGTACTATTTGAGACACACCCTGCGGGCCTATGGCCCCTAGGTTATGAGGTGCTGGTCCGCTATTTGGTTGCTATGTCCTGTCATTGACTCGGAGTGTGATGGCCAGGTTGCCTTGGCTGTTGCCTGCTGCTGGGGTTGGCTATGAGCAGGGGCTAAGTCTCTGCTGGCTTCTGCAAACTCATTTGTGCAGTTCCCTAAGATCTGTGGGCATGAGCAGGTATTGATTTTGAGTTGTAGCTCCTCCACCAACGAGGTAAGTACCCTTGGAAGGGATGCCAGTTTATCTACTATCTCTGGGCACCGGCATTGCGGTGAAAGGGTCGGACTGCTTTTGGCTACTGCAATCCTGTCTACTTTCTTGGCCGTGTCGGCCATTGTGAGTGCCATTACTTGGATGGATTCCATCTGTATTTCAAGTTTCTCCGATTGCCATGTTAAATTATTTATGGCTGCAGACAAGGAGGTATTGACTGACTTTAGCAGATTGTCTTGCACACATGAAAGTTCAAATGGTAGTAGCGAAGGTGATCTGTGCATAGAGTAGCTTGAATCTGGCTCAGATAAAGAGTCTAAGATGATGCATGAGCCCTTGTTTCGCTTGTGCATATTTAGGTCCTGATAAGGCTCTGCCGTAGTGGCTTTACTTTGTGTGCGTAAAATTTATTGGATAGGTTTTGAAGTGTTGAGCGGGCTGATGGTGCCATCTGGAACCTCTAGAGAGGCGGCAGTGTGGGAGCTTCCTTGTTGCTTTATTTCCTCCATAATGGGGGACTCAAGTGATGAACCTCGATGAGCTCCCAGATTATGAAAAGATTGGGACCTTTTCTTCTCTCGGAGGGATGTGGCTTCCCTGGAGCGGCTGGGCACTGTGTGTGTAATGGTTGGGTGGGGTGTTTCTAATCCCGTAGATGTGAATCCTGGACCAGTCCCAGCGTCATTGCCAGTGGCCGTCGCAGTAAATGGGCTTTGCGGTTTCACGGTTTAAGCGGCGTCAGAAGCGATTTCTCTAAGGTGCTCGATGTCTGGCTAGTGGCATCAGGGATGCTCTCTGCAAAGGTGGGGTTCCAAGTGTGTACCCAGCTGCGCAAGTCATATGTCTTTGGGTTGATAGTCCGAACCATTGCTCTCCGAGATTCATCTATGTGTTGGGGCATGTCTTCAGAGGTGGATTTTGATTTCTGCTTTAGCCTTGCAGTTGGCAGGCGTGTGCTTTTTTGTCATTGCTAAGGTGGTGCCCTTGTCCGGGTCCTGCCTGCAAGGAAGCATGAGGGGTTGAGGGCAGTTGGGGAGGTTCAGCATCCTGGACTGTTTTTGGCTCCCACTTCGAATCAATGTTGATTGCTGAATTAGAACACAGCCCTGTCCTGCCCAATAGTGAGTCTGTTCAAGAAGAATCAGCTAGACCAGAGATGACCAACACGCAGCTTCTCTGTGAAGCAGGTTTTACTATTGACAGCAGCTCAGCCTCAGCATTCAAGCCCAAGTCCACTTTTATCCCCATCATGGCACATGACGCAATCGACACATTCCATGAATGTGTCAGTAAACAGCTCAGCACCCATAGGTCCAAGAATAAGAAACGAACCTGGAAACGGGACAATCTGTCCAAAAGCCAAAGAGAAGCCCTTAACTCTCTCACAGAAGACCAGGCCATCGTCATACGCCCCGCAGATAAAGGGGGCAATATTGTCATTTTAGATAGGGAGCAATACACAATGGAAGCCCTGAGACAATTATCTGATGAGAAATATTATGCTTTAAGTGATTTTGAATCATATAACAACAGTGTATCATCTATGTGGGACAAATTGGAGTGCTGGAGGGATAAGGGAATACTTGAATGGGAGGAATATAGATATTTGAGGAATAACAACCCGACTCTACCTGTCCTATACCTTCTGCCCAAGGTTCATAAGTGCAGAGAAAACCCGCCAGGAAGACCCATTGTCTCTTCCAGAGGCAGTGTGACAGAACACGTATCCAAATATACTGACCATTATCTCCAAGAGTGGGTACAGGGTCTCAATAGCCACATAAAAGACACCAAAGACTTTCTTGCCAAACTTAACACCCTCACATGGAATGAAGACTTTCTCCTCATTACCATGGATGTCCAAGCCCTCTATACTATAATCAATCACCAACAGGGCTTAGAGGCCTGTGAATACTTCCTTAAGAATCGGCCATTGCGTTTCAGAGAGCATAACAAAATGCTCCTTGAAATGATGGCATTTTGCCTTGCCAACAACTTTTTCCTGTTCGATGGTAAGATCTACAGGCAGGAGATAGGGACGGCGATAGGTTCAAGCTTTGCCCCAAGTTTTGCGAACCTGTTTATGGGACAATGGGAACAAGAGATCTTTGCGGACCCATCATTCATGGATGAGGTCAGCCATGTCATTACCTGGTGGAGATATATTGACGATCTCTTCCTGGTCTGGCAGGGCACTGAAGAACAGGCTTCTTGCTTTATTGATCGTCTTAATCTTAACAACAAGAACATTAGATTGACGAGTAATATAAGCAAAGACATGGCTGAATACCTCGATGTCAGAATTGACATCGCCAACAACCAGATTCTAACATCACTCTTCAGAAAAGAAACCGCAGGCAACAGTATTCTCCATGCCCTCAGCAGCCACCCAGAACCCTTGAAGTGGAGTATCCCCTACGGGGAGTTGCTGAGGGCAAGAAGAAACTGTAATACTGATGCCAGCTACCAATTGGTGGCTAAGGACATGTTGGATCGATTCAAACAACGCGACTACCCTGCTTGGGTGCTCAAAAAGGCCAAACAAAAGGCAGACACTGTCAAGCGCTGTGACACTCTCAGCAATATTGTCAAGGACGATATTTCACCTGGTGACAGTGTCACACGCCTTATCCTCACTTTCAACAAGGAATCCAAGCAGATCCAGAAAATCATTGCCAGAAATTGGCATATTCTGAAGAGTGACAACATCATAGGCAGTCTCATCCCTGAAAGACCCAGCATCACCTACAGAAAAAGCCAAAATCTGAGGGACATATGTGTCCGCAGTGACATCACTGATTATTCCAAAAATAAAGGCCTTGGTCTCAAAGGGTACTTCCCATGCGGGCATTGCAAAGCCTGTAAGAACAGTACTCTTATTAAACAGGTGGAATACAATGGCTTAAGAAAAGAGATCACCCAATTTTTGACCTGTAGCACTATGTTTGTAGTGTATGTGATTGTCTGCCCATGTGAACTATGGTATATTGGCAGCACCACCGCCCATGCAAAGAAACGCATCCTAGAACACTATCGTGCAATCATCCACAAGGATGCCAAATACCCTGTGGCACGCCACTTTAGTGAATTTCACTTCTCTGATCCCACACTCATGAGATTTTTCATCCTGGAACAAATCGAGAGAAATCCCAGGGGTGGTAACAGAGTCCTTAAAATGAGACAGAGGGAATCCAGATACATAATCAACTTCCAAACTAAGGCCCCGGGGGGCCTGAACCATGATGAAGAATTAGTAATTCATCTCAAGGACGATTATGTCTAAATACCCTACCATATTCCTGTCTGTACCTCATTTATTTGCTGTGATATAACATGATTAACAATGTTCATGACCTTTTCTCCCTCTTCCAAGCGCCTATTATCAGGTTTATTGACTTCATGCATACGCTGTTTGTCGTGTTAGATTTTAATATCTGTTGTTTTAATTCACAGGAACATCACTGGGATTGAGGCCCTTCACTGCACCTGCACCAGCCTATTTCCTTTCACGTTCCTGATATGAGATAAGAGCACGCCTACTTCTGGCTTTACTTCACAGACATTGACCTTTTGTGACCAGGCCGCTAGATAGCACTTTGGCGCTCCGCCGCTTGCCGCAAATCCCCGTAGGCACTCTGGGAACCCAGGTATTTTACCTAGTAACTGGTTGAGACACTTCTATCTATTTGGATATCACCCAATACTTCGTGCCATGCATGTTGGTCACCTCCAGCATAATTTTAGACATTTACACTCTGTCTTTACATGATGCAGCATGGCTATAAGATGTAAGTGTCAGCAGACTCTATCGGTTCTGTTTTTTCACATACACGCAATATGCATTGATTTATGATTTAATCAGCGTGTATATTTTTATCAAGATCATGATACATTGATTTATGTGCACTTTCATTGTCAATATGCCTTGGGACCACATATGTTATGGTTGGTAAGACGCATTATCGGCATAATTTTGACCGTTCCAAGATGGCCGACACACTTTTTGCCTCTAGATGTGCGACCTGAGTCCTTTGTCTATGTTGCTGTAAAGTATTTACGTTGTACACATGCTATGCACAAACTTACGTGATCAAGGCTTCTCGTAAGCCGAAACATGTAGTAAGGTGTCAATAAACACCCTTGGACTCTGCTGATTTCTGGCGTTTATTGGATGTCTGAGATCGTGTAGAATTGGGAGACGAAGTGAAGTCATTGAAGTTACCGGCGTGCTCTGCCGGCATTCACGCCACTTCCCACGGGGCCTCCCGCAACCCTTTGGAGCAACTTGGAAACTTTTATATATATATATATATATATATATATATATATATATATATATATATATATATATATACATTTAGCTCAAAAAGGCAGTGCGCCCCATGTCGCTTAGTGAGTGTTTCACCTGTATGTCACCAAAAAAGTTCGGCCGTTTAATATAAAACCACACAAAAATGTGCACTAACAAGCCTGCAAACAAATAAAACAGACTCAAAAGAAGTAAAGAAACAAAGAAAAAAGAATTGAAAGGAGCTAACAATTTAGCAAAAAAATTAAGCAAAAAACAAGTGGAAGTGTACCAAGACCAAGAATGGATAAGAGAAACATCCAAGAAAGCTAGAGAATTCAGATAGAATAAATATCGTCCCTTCGAAATGAATCTCGAAGACGAGACGGCTTACCTCAAGACCTTCCCCATGGCTTGTAGGTCTAATTTGCAACTTAACCCGGTGTTCGACCTGTGAGAGAGTCTGGGTGGATCCCTGCTGTACAGTATCCATTGGGGGTGAGGAGTGAGGAATGAGGAATGAGGATGTCCTAAAATGGATGCTCTGCTGCTGAAGCTGCTGTGATCGCGGACCATATGTAGTCACAATAACCTTGGGCCAGTAGGGTTCCAAACCGGACCTAGATATAGCTTCATCTCAAGCCATACAATACCGATCACTCCTGATGGTTCAGTCATTCCAGTAACTTCTCTGGAAAGATTCCACCGGGTTTTCTGAGGGCAACCAAGTCTCTATTCAATCTTTGTTATTTATAGCCTGTGTCTAATTTACTCACTCCCTGTACTTTATTTCTTAGATAAGAGTAAGTCTAGTGAGTTTCTGATTTTTAAGTATGGTAGGCGGAGCTCACTTGAGAGGCTCCACCTTACACAGCCTGAATAAAGGTGGCTTCCCTGTGGGGTGAGTGACTGGGTTGCTAGGCAAGGGGTAACCTGGGTAGTTGGTGAGTGGTGGTGATGGTAAGTTTTGCATTGAAAAATTGGAAAGAGTACGCTTGCTGGTGGCCAACCTAGGATACACAGCGGACAGTGTACCCTTTTATTCATCCTTAACTGTGTTGCCTATAGGTATCATTAATAAATAATCACAAAGTGTATGGCATGAATAACATCGAAAGTAAATGGGTTAAATGTGGGTGCAAAACTACTTTCTGTCAGAGCAGAGTTGTCCAGGATACATGCTGAGATGTAGTGTCTGCAGGGAATCACCCCCTCATATCCTACTCCAAACTGTGGATCCTAGCACCAGATATGCCCTGGCCTGCACGCCGCAAACAATGTATTAGAGGTGTATCCATTGTATGTCAACCAAGTTCATTGCTTTGTAAACAGTCACAAGTAGATGAGGAGGGTGCGGGCCTAACAGAATAGAAGAGGTAAATTCAGAATTGTTTATTCTTGCATTTTATGGTCCTAACACTGACAAATCAGATACATTTATGCCACTTACTACTACTTAGTTACCAGAATTCGAAGGTTTCTATATCTTTTTTGGGGATTCCCTTGTCTTGTTGAATCCTGGTTTAGCTCCACTGAGCAGAGAAGTCATAACTTGATCAAAGTTAGAGCAAGTGTAGTACAAATCATCACAGCATTTAGGTCATTAGATGTCGAGAGAGAGAAAGGATACAAAGGAGAATGTTTTATATTGCTGCTCATCATGTGGAATCTCTTACTGGCATTCGTTTCTGTTCAGCCTATTTGATTAATAAAGGTGCTTCCAAAGTCCATATCAGATCCCAATCTGCTTCATACCCTGCTTGTTGGAAGGTGGTTTATTAGTAGGTGCAGGTAGGTACCTACAGCTAGTAATAATACCACAATCACAAATAAGGTGCATTTAAGTCTCAACAAATTAATCATTGCTCAATCCTTGATAGCTTAACTTAAGAGACATGTGTGTAAATCATTTAATATCACCAAAACAGTAAATAAGTAAAAGCCACAACACAATAAAAATCCAACAACAATTTATAAAACTAGAGAATATTTAGATCTTTAAAATGACACCACAATGACAAAAATCCAATGGCCGGAACTGGAGATGTTAATTTTTAAAGCTTAAATGTAAAAAATGTGCCTAAAAGGGTAAAGCGACAACCGAGGCTATATCTCGTGATGGAGCGTCGGTTGGATATGAGTGGTTGGGCCTAGCCAAGTTTTTACCTTCTGACGTAGTCACTTTTTTGGAGCTTTTTCTATCGACAATGAGCGATCGGGTCCTTGGATCCGGATTTCAATACAACAGTGCTAGCCTGCTGCAGCACAATGCCTCTGTGGGTCCTGGAGGTCTTTGTCGTCGATGGCAAGGAGCTCTGGAGCTTTCAGCTGGGCAAACCAGCATGGTCAGGCCAAGTCGCTGGCTTGACTCTCATTGTTGATGCCAGTCTTCTCATGGAGCTTTTCCACAAAACTTTGCAAAAAAGTTACCAAACTTTTAGACGTTTTGCTCTTAAGGTTCCTTGATGTAGGAAAGGGTTCCACCTCACGAGCCAAGGGTTCAGAAGCTCTGGTTTGCCTCTTGCGGTTTGGGACTCCAGCTCCACAATGCACCTGGTCAATCCAAGTAAAATCCAGGTGAAGATGGTCTGCTGGAGTTGTCCTTGAAGTGGATGTTGCAGGTGGCGTGTTATAGCATTTTTCTACCTGTTTCTGCTCAGGGAATCTCCTCCTTATCTTTCAAGACAGGCAAAGTCTTTCTGTTGTGGAGCCTTTAGAGTGAAGCAGGTGTAGTCCTGAGTGCAGTCATACCTTGTGCAGTCCAAGGATCCAGCAGGGCAGTTCTTCTCCAGATGTTTTCAGGGAGGGATCTGAGGTGCTCTTGCAGCTCTCCTATATTTATTCCCCATTTTGGTGTTGGCAGGGGGGAAACCATGACCAAAGGGGTGCAAGTTGCCACCCTCTGCCATTACAACTTCCTGGGGAGTGTGGCATATTTTTTTCCCAGAATGCACATCTCAGCAAAAATCAAAATAGGGAAAATCCCTCCTTGGAGGTCAGGTCTGGTTCACTTTTCGCTACACTCCCCTTCCGACCAGCACCTCTCCTAGTCTAGAGGGATTCCCATCTGGCTGGGGATCAAGAAAGAGGTGGCTGGCCTGTATCCTGTGACGTCTGAGTTTCTCCCTTTGAAGACCAGTTTATCTTCTCAACCCCCCTCCTTTCTCCGGCTTATCCAAGAACCAAATCTCCTCCCACCAAATAGCTGTATTGTTTCAGCCCCAGGCCTCTTCACATCTAATCAGGGAGCAGCTTGATTCAGGCTGTCAAAGGCTGGCCAGTCAGAAGATGCTGCTACAGGGCCGCTTTAGATAACTTCAGGAAAGCAAGTTCTAAAACTCCTTTCCTGCAATAGGTATAATAGCACTGACCTTAGCAAGATGTTGGATTTATTTTAACTATTATTTTGATACTTTTAATTAGGATGTTAGCTCACTGCTGTCAAAAACTAGACTTTATTAAAGTTTAATAAAGCCTTCGCATGTTAGCCTATGGAGCTAGGAGCACTACAATGGGAAAAACAACGTTGGCAGTGTTTCCCCCACCAGGGTATATAAAACCTTTTATAATGTCCCTGCTTTTTATAACATGGTACCCTATCTTTGGCTCAGCTAGGGAACCTCACGCTCTTCCTTCTGCACCTCTCTTGCCTCTTTCTGTACCTCTCTTTCGGCACCTCAAGTGCCTCTTTCTACACGTATCTTGCCTCTTTCTGCTCTTCTCTTGCCTCTTTCCGCAGCCTTCTTGTCTCTTTCAGCACCTCTATTGCTTCTTTGTGCACCTCTCCTACCTCTTTCTGCACCCCTCGTGCTTCTTTCTGCACTTCTTCCTTTTCTGCACCCCTCCTGCCTTTCTGTACTTGTCTTGCCTCTTTGTGTATCTCTCCTACCTCTTTCTGCACCCCTCGTGCTTCTTTCTGCACTTCTTCCTATTCTGCACCCCTCCTGCCTTTCTGTACTTGTCTTGACTCTTTGTGCACCTCTCCTACTTACTTTTTTTCTACACCCCTCTTGCCTATTTTTGCACCCCTCTTCCTGCACTTCTCTTGCCTCTGTCTACACACCTGTTCCCTCTTTCTGCAGTTCTGTTGCCTCTTTCTGCACTTCTATTGTCTTTCTGTACCCCTGCTGTTTTTCTGCACTAGTCTTCCCTCTTTCTGCACCCCTCTTGCCTCTTTAATCACCTTTATAGCTTATTTCTGCACCCCTCTTGCCTCTTCTGTATCCCGTTTGCCACTGTGTTCACCTCTTCTGCAGTTCTCTTGTATCTTTCCGCACCTCGGTTGATTCTTTCTGCACTGCTCTTGCTTCTTTCTGCACCTCTGACTTAGAGGTAGTTTTAATACCCCCACCCTATTATGTACTAAAGTCTGTTGGACCTGGTCCTTTTTGGCAGGTTCACCCCAAAACTTTTTTGCTTTTTCCTAGCCTGTTTCTGGGACCTGGTGTTGGTGATTTTAGGCCTCTGCGCACTTTTTCACTGTGGTACAGTGTAAAGTGCATGAGCTCTCTGTGTGTGTGGTGAGAGTGACCTGCCCTACCATAGGAATGAATGGGGAATATGTATGACCATGGTAGTTCCTGATGTGTGGGGAGTGCAGGGTCGAGTTTGGTATGTGCGAACTCGGGAGATTGAATGCTGCGCAATGATGTATGCGGCATGAATGTGTCCAGTGTGGAAGTGCCACTTCTAGAAGTTGGCATGTTTGTGTAATTTGTGTCTGGCGTGTGATTGGATGGAGCTGGCTGGTGAGCCTGGCTCCAGGAGTCTGGATGGGTCTGCTCTGGTGGTGAGTGGAGTGATTAGCATGCTGATGTGAGGGAGGGGTACTCCTGGGACCTGAATAGGGCTGGCTCCAGCCACTGTGGTGCGTCTGATGTCCCTAGCCTGGCCAGTGAAAGGAGTTTGCCATAACCAGTTGTAGCTGGTTCTCACACTGCCTGCACCCTGCTAGACAAATGATTTTGGGTATAAAAAGGGTGCTGTGACACTCTGAAAATGTTCTCGTTTCTGACTCGAATCTGCCAGGGGCATGCTGCTGCTGGAGCCCAGGGGAAGGCTTGCCGCCCTGGGCCCTGCCCAGCCACTGGATCCCTGGAGGACTTCTTCTTTGCAGCCTTTTTGCTTGGCCTGGGAGGGCTGCAAGACTCTCCCTGACTAGGAGCTGTTGGGCTCCCTCTCTTTGTCCCTGGGCTTGATTTCTAGCACTTGGGGAGCGCTGTAATGATCCCTCTTGCGCTTGGGAGCGCTTTATGTTCCAGGCAGGTGCCCACCCTGCATTTTGCACTGCCAGGGACCTTGCCACTATTTTTATTATTTAGATTCCAAGCGGCTGCCCACGCCGCATATTTGCCTTTTATTTGTACTTTGAGAGCTGCGAGGGTGCCTACCCCTCTCACTGCCCGTGAAGCAATCACCGACGCGGCCCGAGCCGCCTGTACAGTCTTCCCCCGGGCCGCCAGCGCTGCCTAGCGTGACCTGGAAGTAGTGGAAGAGGGGGGGCCTGGTGAGCCTTTGTTCTGCTTCCCCCTGCCTGGGGGAAGCCTTTGGTGTGTTTCCTGCTTTTCAGGTCTCCCGTATGGAGAGGGAGACTGGAGATGCCTGCCTGCCTGCCTGCCTGCCTGCCTGCCCGCCTACAGGAAGAGAAGGAGGGACGCGAGGCACAGTCCTGTGCCTGCCCCCGCCGCAGCTCTGAGGAGGGCCTGCCGCCTCCGGCAGCATACCAGAGCCGGTGAGTCGGGCCCGATATTGTTTGTAGGAGGGGTGACGGGGCACGTTGCCAGTGCCCGCCCCTCCTGCCAGTTATTTGGAGCCCACAAAGGGCTCCAGGGGCATTTTGTTTATTTCGAGCCGCAGAGGCTCTGGGGCACAAGTGTATTTCGAGTCCCCTGCGAGGGACGCCAACGAAGGGGTCAGATTTGTTGACGAGCCCCGAGAGGCTCCACAAGGTGGCAATTGTTTACTTAGAGCCCACGAGGCTCTTCTGGGGGCCCAGTAATTTGTAGAGCCATGAGAGGCTCAGGGGGCATTTCTTTTGATCACGAGTCCCCAGAGGGGGGGACTCCAACGACGGGTCCAAATTTGTTTTAGGAGCCTGAGAGGCTCAAGGTCATGTTTTGTGTTAGAGCCTGTGTGGCTCCAAAGTGGGCTATATTTCTTTGAAGGGCCCAGGTTCTTGTCCCCATGTTTTGCCTCATTATGATTATAAAGCCTAGAGGGCTCCAAGGTGCACAGTGGATTTCAGGGACTAGGAGGCTCAAACATATGGCCATTAATTGTTCAGAGCCTAAGTGGCTCCAACTCTTTGCACAGTTTTGTAGTGGGCAGCTGCACCGTTTAGGTGCAATTTGAGAGAGAGTGCCTGACGGACAGAGGTGGCACAGTGGTGCCGGGCTGTCCACAGCTGCGCAGCACTTAGTGCCCGCTGCAGCATTTAGGCCCTTGTGACTATCATCAGCTGCCCAGCAAGTAGTGGGCAGCTGCAACGTTTAGGTTTGCGCCGGTGGTGCACCCCTGACTGGCGCTGCGTGGTAGCACGCCCTGACATTCTGGACACAGGGCATTTCAGCCCATCCTTGAGATGGCCAATTGGCCAGGGGGCTGGTATGTGATTTTTGCGCAATGTGGTTTTACTATGTTTATAATGGTAATTGCCTAATGTGATTTTTGCGCAATGTGATGTTACTATGATTATGAGGTTATTTTACCTATGTAGGTTTATGTTAGTGAGAGTTTACTTCACGGTGAGTTACGCTCCTAAATGTGATTTATTCTTAGGAGGCAGAGTCCAATGTGTTAAGACTAGTGAGGAGATTGCCTACTGTATTTTTACTGGTTAGGCATAAATGGGATTGCTGCGTATTGTGCTTTGCCTTTAAGCTTGTGTTATACTTCTAAAGGTGCTCATGCTTAGAAGTTTGCTTGGGGGGCGTGGTTTGGATGCTGATGGCGGAGGTCGCCTGAGCGCTCGGCTCCGCGATCGAGCCAACATTAATCCTGCATAGCAGGCGGCAGCCGATCCCTGGCCCACAAGAGATCGAGTGGGAAGGGACACACAACTGGCGACAGGCAATAGAATTCCCTGACAAGGCCTGCGGACAGAGAGGAGCAGAGCGAGATCCGATGCTCTAAGACGGCGCAGCGACCAAAATGGCGGCCCTGAGTCCTCGTAGGCGGCCAACAGATTCACGGAGCCTGAGCCTTTTACCGGACCCCCCAGCCCGCTGGAGCGGACCGCAACGGCTGCCCGGACAATAGGGGGACACTCGGTGACTTCCGCATGGCGGCTTTCATACACGCCCGCCACGCGACCCGCACTGGGGGCTATACATCGGGCCCGGGCCTCGAGAGGGGTGTGCCCGCAAAC
Organism: Lissotriton vulgaris; assembly: GCF_964263255.1. NCBI lineage: Eukaryota > Metazoa > Chordata > Amphibia > Caudata > Salamandridae > Lissotriton > Lissotriton vulgaris. The sequence continues at coordinate 129,149,871 of NC_141696.1, read as the reverse complement.
TGCTGGGGACTTGTGAAGCCGATCCGCGCTCCAGCAAACCATCGGCGAGTGCGAGCCCCCCCCCTGAAAAGAGATTAGACGGAACGGCCCGGCCTCCCGGGCTGGGCAGATATTTGGAGCCTGCGGTCCCCCGGGGGGACGACCAGCGTGACGACCATGGCAGAGATCTGACGCTATGGGGACTGAGCTCAGGGCCCGGCGCTCCCACCTTATGAACAGTTGATGGTCGGGCCCGCCCCCCCTGTAGCAGCGCCTGGTGGAGTGTGTGGGGGCTGGTGAGGCTCTACTGCCTACTTCTAGAGTTTAAATTGTGGGGCGTGAGCAGAGTGGAGTGGCGGGGACAAGCGATCGGCGCCCAATGCCTTATTAAGGCCCAGGAGGTCGACGGAGCGTGCTGGGGCTCCGGTGCGAGGTGAGGCGGTGGCGACGGCCCCGAAAATACACTGTTGAGCCGTGCTTAACGTCGCTGGAGGCGCTGGGCAGGCCCCTCACCAGAGACTGAGCCACGAGGGGCTGAAGTGGACCTTTGGCTAGTTTGTTGGCGGTATTGCCCAGAGCGGAGGCGGCCGGAGCGTGGGCTGTGGCGTGTTGATATCCGATGTAGAGCCTACTGCAGACGCTGCTGCTGACTAGTCCGCCGCCCCGGGCGGAGATCCCCTGCTGGCTCGGCTTGTCACCTGCTATAGCCCTCTGATGTGGGGAGACTGAGAGACTTTGATTACTTCTGCCCCGACCCGACGCTCTTGCTTTACGGTGTGGAGGAACGGGCAGTGGGTCCCTCGTGGCTTATCATTGGAGCTTGTGCAGTGTACAAGGAGAGGAGTCCATATCGGAGAGCGGAGGCCCGTTAGCCGAGGTGAGACTTGTTAAGATACGCCTGCTGTTGGGTGGTTCATCCCTTTGCTAGCTGTGGTCAACGTTGGGCGCCACGACCTAGATGGGGAAACCGAAAGGAGCCAAGGGCAGCACTCAATCTACATCGGATGTGGAGATGCCGGATAAAGGAGAACAACCTGACCCTGAGACGCCACGAGACCCACACCTACAGCACCAACTGGACAAGATCTTGACGGCGATAACGGATACACGAGCGGCACTCCAGCAAGACAGAGCGCAAGTTGCAACGGGTCTCGGATTGCTCAGGGCTGATCATGGCAAGCTTTCTGACAAAGTCAAGGAGGTTGAAAGTGTGGTTTGTACCCTAGAGCCGGCGCAAAAGTCACTCTCGGCCACTATGACTGCTGTGCTGGCCCGAATGACGCTCTGGAGAAAAGGGCAGAGGACGCTGAAGGGCTCAATCGCCGGAACAATATCCGAATAGTGGGGCTACCAGAAAAAATTGAAGGGGGAGATATGGTCTGCTATTTGGAAGAGTGGCTCCAGACAGTGGTGGCGCCAGAGGGACTATCCTCCTTTTACATGTTGGAACGGACACATAGGGTTCTGTCTAGACCGTTGCAGCAGGGCCGCCCCCGCGCTCAGTGGTTGCGCGGCTGCTACACTACCAGGACAGAGATCTGCTACTTCATAATGCCCGGTTGAACGGTCCCTTCCAGCTGGAAAACAGTAAGGTCAACATCTTCCCGGATTACACTTATGACACACAACGCAAAAGAGCCTCTTTCTTAGCGATTAAACGAGAACTGAGAAGCAAGAGTATACAGTACTCCTTATTGTTCCCAGCCAGGCTCTGAATAATAGTGGATGATACTACCAAATTTTTTGATACGCCAGACGAAGCGTGTAGCTGGCTGGAACTGTACAGAGACGGTAAGGACGGCCCTGCCTCGCTTTTTACAACAGTCCCTGAAGAACGGCCACGGACGAAGTCCAGACTGATACGCAATGGACGCAGAGGGCTTGGGCGACCTTCATTACTGGAGACAGCGGCGGAGAGGCGAGGAGTTTTGGAGGTGGTATCCAGCACATCGGGATCACAAGAGGCGCCCTTGATGGAGGGCACAGAGTCAGGCAGAGGTGAAGACTGCTCGGACACGGAGTACTCCAAAACTGACAGTGTGCCTATGTCCACGATCACTCCGGAGACGGCTGAAGGAATGCTAGATGGACAATGAAGACTCTTGGTGAGCTGTTATATCTGTAGAGAGAGACTTTTGCGGGAGATTTACTGTGTGTTGCGAGAGGGGATTGTTGACCTGCTAATAGTTGGGTGGAGGGTGAAGCATTGAGCTGACCATAAGTCATTAGAGCTCGATCGCACAAAGGAAGTTCGAGCAAAGGGAGGCTTCCCGTCGGCGCCCGACCCCCCACATTGCCCCTAAGGCACACCTGCGGTAACTACCGTCGGGTTTACTTGATTGTTTTTTGGGTGAGTTTGGATGGGAACTAGATTGCGATCTTTGGGTCTTTTTCTGGGGGAGATGGAGGGAATTGAGAATGTTGTTTTGTTGGGGGGTGGACATGCCATCGGTGCAAAGGGTTTTGCATGTTTAAACCAAGTGGAATTTGAGTCGAGGAGGGAGTACAGGGCATTGTGGGACAATGGGTGAAGTATCTAACTTGAAATGCATTACCTGGAACGTACGGGGACTACACACTATGACAAGACAACACAAAGTGCATGCCTACTTAGTACGCAGAGGAGTCCAGATACCGTTACTACAGGAAACACATTTAACAAAGACGGAAGGGCTAGCATTACAACGCAGATGGAGAGGACAAGTTTACAACACTACATATTCAGCTTATGCTAGGGGCGCGCTGATTTGGGTTAGGGCTGGAGTCCCTTTTCAGGTGACTAGACACATAGTGGACCCTGAGGGGCGGTTTGTGGCCATAGCCGGTAAACTGGGAGGCAGGGATATAAACATTTGCAGCATCTACGCACCTAAGGTGGACCAGTTGACCTTTTTCGCGACACGGTCGGGCTCTCTGGCCCACTACTTAGTGGGACCACTACTGATGGGTGGCGACTTTAACTCAGTGGCAGACGTCGCCCTTGATAGATCACACCGAAAAGCTAAGGGTAGACTGGAGTGGCAAGCAAAGTGGGGTCTGACTGACATTTGGCGAGCCCAGCACCCGCAAACCCGAGATTACTCCTACTTCTCGGGAATGCACAAGCTTCATGTGAGGCTGGATGCGCTCTTGTGCTCTACAGCGCTGACACCCATAATTACCAACACCGAGTATCTGACCAGGACGATCTCAGATCACAATCCTCTACTAGCTGACGTGCGGTGGTTTCAGAGCGCCTCCTGTGTTCCTACCTGGAGATTACGCCCCGAAATGCTAGAAGACCCACTTTTTCACAAGGATCTGGGGGAGGGGATCATTAACTACTTTGCAGAGAATGAAGGCACGACTAGGGAGAGAGCGACGGAATGGGACGCCTTTAAGGTAGTAGTAAGAGGATACTGTATAGCCAAAAAGGTAGGAATGCGTAGAGTGCTGTTAGACGACCTCAGCAAAGCAGATAAGAAACTCCGAGAGGCGGAGATCTTGCTGCCTGGACACCCTGAGCTTCAACAACAGTGCACAGGAGCGAAAGAAGCGGTGGCAGTTGAAGTGGAAAGGCTGCGCAGTTTCGACCACAAGACTTATATAACCAGGTCCCTTGCGGAGGGAGATAAATCGGGAGCCTTACTGGCCAGGCTGGTCAACCCTATGGGACGCAGCTCACCTACAGTCTCGATGTGCACCCCTGAGGGCGTCGAAGTATATACTCAACCTGAAATTCTTCACAGTTTTTCAAGTTACTACGCAACTCTATATCAGAGTAGATTGACAGCTGGTACTTCGGCCATAGATAACTTTCTAGAAGGACTCCCTTTCCCGCAGTTAGAACCAAGCAAGCGCAGAACTTGGGCAAAGACATCGAAATAGGGGAAATCCGTTGCGCCATAAAACGGATTGCACGCAATAAAACCCCCGGGCTGGACGGACTACCCATTGAATTTTACGCTAAATACATAGATTTGTTGGCCCCTCGACTAATGGTAATATATAAAGAGGCGAGACAACTGGGTTGCCTACCACGCACTATGCGCGAGGCGTTGGTGATCCCCCTGCTCAAACCCGATAAAGAGAGCAATGACACAGCGTCTTACAGACGTGGTCGATGCTCACAACAGATTATAAAATTTTAAGCAGCATCCTAGCATCCAGACTGTTGGAACACATGACCATGCTGGTTCATGAGGACCAAGCGGGCTTCATACCTAAGCGCAACACCACTATGAACATTCGCCGACTGGTTCGCCTGTTAGAAGAGGACAATGGGGAGGCCCCCTACCCCATGATACTGTCGGTCGACTTGGAAAAGGCGTTCGATAGCCTGGAGTGGGAGTATCTCCACAGGGCAACTAGATGTTATGGGGTGGGTGAGGAATATCTACAATGGACTTCAGTGCTATATGCATCAGCATTGGCGCGAGTGAGATCGGGAGGGCTGATATCCCCACAATATCCGATGGAAAGGGGTACGAGGCAGGGATGTTCACTATCCCCGTTGCTCTTTGCACTGGCAGTGGAACCCCTCGCAATGACGATTCGTACGGGAGCCCATTATAAAGGGCTACGATCCTTGTTGGGGCAACAGTTCATCTCCCTATACGCGGATGACCTTTTGCTCTTCCTAGAAGAAGCAGACGGAGCTCTGAGGGGAGCGGACACAGTACTGACCACCTTCGGTGAAATATCTGGCCTTAGGGTGAACTGGTCCAAGACGTGCTTATTTCCAATGCGCAGGGGAGAAATCCAGCCAACCACGACCAGGGCAATTAGATGGGAACCCAACTGTCTGAAATACTTGGGGGTCTATATTTATCACCGCAGCTGACGTCTTAGAGGGTAACATCTCTCGCAGCATCAGAGCGCTTAAGGGTAGTATGACCTTTTGGACCACCCTGCCACTGTCAGTAGCGGGTCGTATAGCGCTGCTCAAGATGGTGGCGCTACCTTGCCTGCTATACTATTTTAGGACGCTCCCGATTTGGGTTCCTCCTGCTGTATTTCGGCACCTGAAATCATTGATCGTGTCCTTCCTCTGGGCAACGGGCCGACGTAGAGTGGCACTTGAAACTCAGATGAGGCCTAAATCAGAGGGGGGGCTGGCTGTACCCGATTTCGAAGCGTATTACTTAGCAGCTCAATTACAGACATACACTCAAGAAATAGTGCGAGAGTTCTGAGGTCCAGAGGAATCACGGGGCCTGGGAATACCTAGACACGTGCTCTCCAACATAGCAATGCAGCAGAGATTAGCTCTTAAGGACCTCACACAAGAGGAACGTACACTTAGGCTATGCTGGAACCGAACACGCGTAGAGCCGGGGTGACCCACCCCAACGCCCCAGAAATTCCACTGGGGATGCTCACAGCATTACCGCATGGTGGAGACAGGTCGCAACTGCAGAACTGGGAGGAGGTGGGGATCCAAGTTCTGGGTGACCTCTACGAGGTCGGGATGTTACTATCATTCCCAGCGCTCTTGGATCGCTTTGACATACCTAGAGGCGCATTCCTACTGCATGCCGCGATCACGCGAGCAATACAGGCACACTGGAAGGGGGGGCTGGAAGAACCAAAGACAACAATGGCATGCCAATATACTATGATGGCAGCTGGGACGGTTAAAGCAGCCACATGCCTGTACACCAGAATGCTTATGAGGGACTTCCTCCGCTGGAGGCGCTTAGAGGTAAATGGGAAGCGGACATAGTAAAGGAAATCCCTGAGACAACATGGGCTCAGCTGATGGACCGGGCCTGGAAGAGTATGCGCAACGCGCGGTTCCAATTAGTCCACTTTTATATTCTGCACCGGGCGTACTTGACCCCGGGAAAGATACAAAAATACTTTGCCATAGATACCGCGGCTTGCCCTAGATGTCAGGCAAATGGAGTGGAGCTTGGCCACATGTTATGGACCTGCCCTAGCTTGACCCTCTACTGGAATTTGGTGGGGGATACTCTTGATGGAGTGACAGAGCGTGCATTACAGTTTGACATGGCGGTTGGGGTTCGCCATTGGTTCCAGCATACCCCCAAAAACAAAGTCACTAGCAAATTTATAGATATGGGACTTATCCTAGCGAAACGTGAAATCATACGGCACTGGAAAGCACGAACGGGTCCAGTAGATGCTAAGTGACAATTCCTTAAATGGGCTGGGGGAGAGCACTCAGATTTCAGCTAGCGTGGCGACAGCAGAACAATAGAGCTTTAGAGTCTGCGCAGGCGTGGGAGGCCTTGGTGCAAGCTTTGCGTGATTATGACACACGAAGCGACTCAGAAGACTGATGCTATGACCGGACTGCTTTCCCGTAACACGACAGGTTCAATGCATGTTTTCCTATCTGACGGCCCCAATGTTCCAGACCCACAACCACTACCCTAACATCGATGGCGGGGACCGGGAGGGGGGGTTTAAACTTCAAATTCTACTCCTCTATACACTAAGGCCACAGTGGACTGGATAAGAAGCCCACCACAGAATTGTACACTGCTGACCAGGATCGCCTCAAAAGCCAATATCTAGCTTTAAATGAGTGACTGAGTGGAAGGGGGGAGATAGTAGACACGGCTAAGTAGATACCTTATTGTTAGCTCCTAGGGATAGTTTAGTTTGCTTGTTGGGGTATCGGGAGAAAAGGAAAAGCAGATGTAGAATCCTTGTTTGCCGGACGTAGCAATGATAATATGAAGTGCGTAGGCATATTGCGATTCTGATTACTGCCGCCCGTCCTCCGAGTTGTGGGCTAAATGGCTGTGTATACCAAATTTCTCTATATCGTTGAATCCAAATAACGATTGTATAATTCTTGACCGGCGTAAATGTGTAAAGATCTGCAATAAAAATATATTTAAAAAAAAAATGCTTAGAAGTTTGCTTTGCCTAGTATGTTATACTGGAGAGCTTATGTGTTCATGCGTGATCCATGCCTTTGGTTATTAGTATTGTGTAGTGTGTACCTACCAGTGGTTACTGGTTGTGACCTATAATGGTTATTTTGTGCTACACTTATTCCAAGTTCTAGAAGTGCTATTGTGCTATTTCTGCTAAGTGCTGATACTGACTTTGGCCCTGTCCTGGTGTAAATAATCCCTTGTGAATATTGCCCGTGCCAGTTGGCACAATGTATATTGTGGGATTACTATCTGATGTGTTTTGACAATACAAAAGTTATTTTTATATAACCTTGTGTGGAGTTCCTTTTATGTTGTTGCAGTTGTGTGCGTGCGCAAATGCTTTACACATTGCCTCCGGGATAAGCCTGTCTGCTCGTGCCAAGCTACCAAGGGGTTGAGCAGGGGTGATCTTGGCGTGTGACTCCCTTGCCTAGAATAGAATGGTGGTTTCTGCCTGGTTTTGGCGTAAGCCTTAGCCAACCAGAAATCCCAGTTCTAACAGAGCCTTACAGGGGAGATCATCCCATTCACAGGAGTACCCCAACACCTAGTGTATGTAGGTGTTTTCACGGAATTCTAAGTGTCTTTTAGCATAGCACTGGCTCCGGCACCAGTAAACTAAAAGTTGGGGCGCAGAATGACTTTGCAACGAGGCCTCTTTGTGCACCTCTGTTGGTTCTTCCTGCATATCTCTTGCTTCTTTCAGCGCCTTTCTGTACTTTTGTTGCCTCTTCTGTATTTCTCTTGCTTCTTTCTGCAGCTTTCTTCATATGTCCTACCTATGTAGGCATAGTTAGAAAAATTGGCATTTAAAAAAACCTTAGAAATACACTGAAAAAAAACATAGGTTTCAGGGACATAGTTATTAATTATCATTTTAACAACCTTAGAAATACACTGAAACAAGCATTGGAAATGCAATAGGTCTCGCACCATTAGAGTTAGTGCTTTTAGAATTGTTTATGGGTTTTTTTGTAAATGTTTAGCATTTTTGTTTCCTGTAGCCAATGCTAAAGAATTACAAATAAAAAAAGCCATAAACATTTCTAAAAGCTCTAACTGAAATGGTCTGAGACCTATTGCACTGTGTGAGGGTGAGGGGTTGAGGGTGAGTGAGGGTGAGGGTGGGTGAGGGTGAGTGAGGGTGAGGGGTTGAGGGTGAGTGAGGGTGAGTGAGGGTGAGGGGTTGAGGGTGAGTGAGAGTGAGGGTGAGTGAGGGTGAGGGGTTGAGGGTGAGGTGTTGAGGGTGGGTGAGGGTGAGTGAGGGTGAGTGAGGGTGAGTGAGGGTGAGTGAGGGTGAGTGAGGGTGAGTGAGGGTGAGTGAGGGTGAGTGAGGGTGGGTGAGGGTGGGTGAGGGTGGGTGAGGGTGAGGTGTTGAGGGTGGGTGAGGGTGAGTGAGGGGTTGAGGGTGAGTGAGGGTGAGGGTGAGTTAGGGTGAGGCGTTGAGGGTGAGTGAGGGTGAGGTGTTGAGGGTGAGTGAGGATGAGTGAGAGTGAGGGTGAGTGAGGGGTTGAGGGTGAGGGGTTTAGGGTGAGTGAGGGTGAGTGAGGGGTTGAGGTTGAGTGAGGGTGGTTGAGGGTGAGGGGGTGAGGGTGAGTGAGGTGTTGAGGTTGAGTGATGGTGAGGGTGAGTTAGGGTGAGGGGTTGAGGGTGAATGAGGGTGAGGGAGGGGTTGAGGGTGAGGGGTTGAGGGTGAGTGAGGGTGAGGGTGAGTGAGGGTGAGGGGTTGAGGGTGAGTGAGGGTGAGGGGTTGAGGGTGAGTGATGGTGAGGGTGAGGGGTTGAGGGTGGTGAGGGTGAGGGAGGGTGAGGTGTTGAGGGTGAGTGAGGGTGAGGAGTTGAGGGTCCCAACACATTTACATGCATTGTATTGCCTACTCACTTTTGAATTTAATCTATGTGTAATACATTTTGTGATTTCAATAAAATCCTCTTTAAACTAAAAAAAAAAATAGTTTGTGCACAATGGGGACAGAAACTTTCCAAACCCTCGTCTTCTGATCTGCCCCATACTGTGAAAGATCTTAGCTTCATGGTCCATGAACTAATCTCAGTATTAGTCGAGGGGCCATAAGAAGATGCGCTCGAGCTGCAGTTCATTCATGGGAGTCAGAGCTGTATCTGCAGTCCTGGTGCTAGCAAGTTTTACAGGTGCAGTTTAGCTACATTACGAGTCGCTAAAATCATTCAAGCTAAAGTGCCAAAGAACGGCTTTTAGCAGCAGCGTCTTGCCTAGCGCCACCAACGTAAGTCATCATTATTTAAAGCATTAGGACCATACAGTGTGAGATGCATTAAAAAGATAAAGCTGTGTGCGCAATGATGACGGTATTAACAGCGTTGTGGTGGACCGGGCGTCACCTCGCTATTAGTCTCAGTGCCACGAAAAACATGCTTTTTTTATAACGAACTTTATTGAAGATTTCTGCGGCAAATCATATAGAGTCAATTGGAGCAGGCCAACTGAAACATATTTTCAATTTTAGACCAGGACGAGCAGCAGCTCATCTGAGGCAGCCTCAAAACACCTGCTGCTTCGCTGACCACACACCAGCGTCACTCTCTCCCTCATCCCAACTGCGGGAAGAAGAGAAAACAGAGCCGGGACACAGGCAGGCAATCACAAAAGAAAATAATTCGGAGCACGCGGACCATTAGATAACTGCATACAGCGCAGGAAAGCCTGCCATCTTTGGGCCCCGGTGCCACTGCACCCGCTTCACTGATAGCTACATGTATGCGCGCCTTTTTTTGTACAGCTTGTGAAAATGGAAAATACGTCATTCTATTTTGTTTTTTGTTTTATGTGCCAAAGTCGTACCAAATTATACCCACACTAATTTATGTAAAAACATAGGTCTGCTCCTATGTGTGCCTGGCAACAGGTGTGTGGGCTAATGTCATTTGTATCCTAAATATTCATTCCCTCGTGCAAGTCTACTTTTCAGTGCGCCGCTTAACAGAAGCAACACAGAGCAGATGCAGAGTCTCATGTCTTAATCAGTAGTGCCTGGAAGGAGTCCGCACCAATGTTTCATTAGATTGGGTGAGAAAGCTAAGCTAACAAGTAATTGATCCTTTCCAATTAATTTGAAAGCTGCGAGTCAGTTACACGTAAAATAGATAATTAGCCAAATCACTCTAGCTTTGGGCAGCAATTATGTCCAGGAATCCCAGTTTGAGATGGATGCGTGTTGCTAATTATATTTTAAAAGCGTATTAGTCACAGTTGAGCATGTTTTGCTAATGAAGGACTGGGGGGCTGTGGAGGGTCTGTGGCAAGAGAGAGAGCAGGCGTGGTATGCAAGATAATGAATGGACAAGTTTGGGCACCGACATATGGGCCAATTTCACTTAATTATCCTTCTTCAGACAGCCTCACGAGAGTGGAGCGAACGGGATTTCGCACAGCTTGTCCCGTGTAAATGATGTCCAAATCGTACAACGGGAATAGTCGTTAATTTATTTATTTTTTAGGCGTATCTGTCTACCGCAAACAAAGCCACATGGGCAACAGAGCACTTCACATGAAACAAGAACAAGTCTAAGAATCGCCACATATTAATAAAAAGACGAAACCGTGTTAATGGCTGTAGGGTGGGGGAAAGGAGGGAAGAGAGAGAAGGGGAGGGGGGAGGAGAAATGCGACACGGCGGGCAGGGGAGGGGGCGGAGCGGGGAGAGGGAACAGACGGAGGGAAGGCAGATAAGGGGAGGGGGGAGGAGAAATGCGGAGGGAAGAGAGAGAAGGGGAGGAGAAATGCGACACGGCGGGCAGGGGAGGGGGCGGAGCGGGTAAAAAAACAAGACGGAGTGAAGAGAGATAAGGGGAGGGAGGGAGGGAACTGATGTGCACGCGCTTTTAAGCTCAATGCGCATGCGCATTGAGCTTAAAAGTCACGGGCACTGCAAGGAATCGCCACGATTCCTTGCAAGATGGATAAAGAGTGGATAAGCCACCATAGACTCGCAAGCTCGATGCGCATGCGCATCGACAGGCGAGACCTAAAAAACTAAAGGTTTCAGACACGTTATAGTTATTAATTAGCTTTTTAAAAAACCTTACAAATTCACTGGGGAAAAAACAGGTTTCAGGGAGGTTATAGTTCGAAATTAGTAATTTAAAAAAACTTAGAAATTCACTCAAAAAAACACAGGTTTCAAGGACGTTATAGTTAGTTGAACATTCCAGTCATACAAAAACAGAGAAATTCAGTCATTATAGTTAGTTGAGGTAACTATAACACGCCCCCACAATGCACTGCTGATGTAGAATTGAGTAAAGTGGCATGGAGAGACAGAGGAAGTTCTGTACAGTGAAGTAGAGTGGAGTAGACTGTCGTAGATTAGGGTGGCCCAGAGTGGAGTAGTGCCATGGAGTGGCACAGATTGTCAGGAGTGTCATGGAGGGAGGAAATTGTCAGAGTGGAAGGAGGAGAGGTGTAGAGTGGAGGGGCATAGTGGGAGCTGCGCGAAGTACAGTGTTGTGGAGTAGTGTGTCAGAAGAGTGGCATAGAGTGGAGTATCGTAGAATGGAGGAGGAGGAGTGGAGTGTCGTTGAGTGAAGTGGCATAGAGTAGTGTCATGGAGTGGCGTAGAGTGGATTGGTGTAGAGTGTCACAGAGAAACATGCAGAGTTGAGTGGCATAGATTGTCGTTAAGTGGAGTGCTGTGGCATGTAGTGGAACAGAGGCAGTTGAGTAGTGTGTTGTTGAGTGGCATAAAGTGGAGTGCTGTGGTATAGCATAAAGTGGAGTCAAGAGAGTGGAGTGGCATGTAGCACTGTGGAGTGTAGAGTGATGTAGTGTGGAGTATGCATGGTGTGGAAGAGTACTGCCATTACGGACAACACAATTTCAATATAAAATGACCATTACATTGGCAGAGACATACAACTTTGCTAATAAAACTATACAGCGCATAAATGTGTGTAAATGGCATTACCTGCTGTGTTGATTTGTTTTGGTCGTTTTAAAATATGTTCCACTACAAAATATTTGCTTTGTTTGTGATTTCCCAATTCTGGTATATCCTGAAATATCTACACATTTCATTTTCAGACACTTAAATTTAGCTGTGTGCCAGAAAAAGATAATTTCCTTCAACACCCCCCAGTAGCCAGCAAGATTGTCACATAAATCGTCTCACTTTGAAGTCAAGAGAAGGAAAATACCAAGCTCCCTCGGAAGACACAGCATGACATTTGACCTCAGTCTTTGAATGCACAGCAAATGCGACGAGGACAAAATTTAAAGGCCTGTTTACAAAAAGAAAGACCTTGTGGTAGAATGCATAGAATGGTGATAAACAGGCTATGCTCCAAAGGAGGGATTAACTCAAGCTGGACAGCCTAAAGCAAATAAAGCCAGCAAATAGAAAGCAAACAACAGTGAATTAGGAAGCCCAAAGCCAATAGTAAGTAACAGACGGAATGCATTCCCAGGGAAGGTTTCAGAATGTCCCCAGGAAGTATTTAGCAAACAAAACAGCTGCGCTGTCTGGTAGGCTCTACCTATTGATGCTTGATTATGCCTTTCCTGTAAGCAGTTAGAGCTGCATGGTGGACTTTAATGGAATAGAATTCCAATTTTGCTGAAGCCAGATGTAACCAGTACAGAGAAATGACTTCTTGGCAGACAATAGTATTGCTACCTTGTTGGTGACACCATAGGCAAAATCTCTTCCATTTGAAGCAGGAATATCTTATTGCTGGATCAGTCACCTCTTTTAGAATGTCCACACACAACAGGGAAAGATTTATATGACCAAATGGTCTGATCTCAGGAGCTATGCAGCCAAATTCAAGGATATCCAGTTAGAATGGAATATACCATCTTTTAATCTGGTGAGGGAGTTCTGTTTGCAGGGCAACCACTTGTGTGTTTTTGTAAGTTTTTAATAACGTTTTCAAACCAAGATACATGCAGACATATAATATCATTCTTGTCATCAATATATCTGTACAAAGATGGGTAATGTTCAGGAGAAAAATGCTGAATGGGTAACAAAAAGAAAAATCCAACAAACTACATACTCACTAGAAGGGGGAGCCGGGGGCCCTCCAAGGGAGCGTGAGATGGGAGGTGCTGTGTCTTCTGCACAGGAGGCGCGTAGGATGATCTGCTTGGGGATATCCGAGATACTCCGAGAGAGGTACAGATGCAGTCCATAATCTAATCATTCTAGGCAGGGGTGCGTGATGTACTAAGGCGTCAACGTAGCAGCGGACCCTGTAGGGAAATTAGGTGCAGAGTTCTCCAGGAGCGGCTGAATCTCAGGTGAGTGGGCTGGGGAGGGGTATTGTGCCGGATGCAAGTAGCAGCAATACAAGCCTCCCCTTCGGCTTTGGTGTTAGCCGAGAGGTACCGACGGAGAGAGTGGGGCCTCAATCTCCGAGCCGTTGCCGGGTGAGGTGAGGCTTGACTCCCACATATTGCTGGGATCACATCCTCTATCAACTACTGGTTCGGGAGGATACGGTAGGATGGTCTACATGACCACTCCAGTAGTTTGGACAGTTCGTTAACAAATAATTTGGTCTGTCCCTTTTCATTTTTCACTTTACACAAAATATTTGAGTGTACCTTTGCAGTAGCAATATCTTTTGTATCTGGCCCTGAAGAATGCCGGTGTAGTTTCACCTTTGGCAGAAACATGTTGGCCTAATCCATAACACAGCAAAGCATCACAGTGATTTTTTCACACTGTTCTACACTTCTTTTTAACCTGGTGTCCTGGTGAATATCAATAAAAATTTTCTTTTGCCTCGACCGTCATTTTAACATCACTTAGTTCACTCCCTGTTTTGCACTGCACTTTTTCAGCACCACTCTGTGGCATGGACAATATGAACCAGTAGTGTGTGTTGTCTGGCCAATTCATCTGGGCTTGGACTCACCACCCTGGTTAGACGTCCTACATGACGAGGCTCCGCCAAATGGGTGGGCTGATAGGATATCTATCATATACTCGTGTCATGTGACCACTTGGTCTGGTTTAGTGCAATTCAAAAGTGTGGTCTTCTAAACAGGACCTTATAGACTCAGCTCTGTTGGTTAACAGACCCTCCAACTCTTTGTGTTCGTTGCAGCAATACACGTGCCATATGTCCTTAGGCCACGAGGCCAGGGATTGGAGTGTGGAATAGATTTCAGTTTGCAGGTCGTAGTAAGACATGCTCTCATGCTGTTCTTGTGGGTGTATTTTTAGTTCCCCAGGGAATTGTGATTTACCTCTTCGCCAGTAGTAGTGCAATGGCGACAAACATCCGATAGCATACTTTTATATTAACTATTTCCAGCATGGCCAGCTTCGGGGAAGGAAGAAACGGTGTGCCAATGGCATCAGAGAGTCCGGAAGACCACAATCCAATATGTGGCTATCTGGGAGCATGTCCAGGTCATGTGGGCGAAATCAGCATCTGGGGCCTGGCATTTGGTAGGGTCAAATTTGGTTAACTGTTGTGGAGACCTCTTGTGTGGTTTAATAAACATTTGCAGCAAGGTCTGGCACCAGCACTAAAAGCCACTGTAGAGCAATGTGGATCACTGATGCCTGACAATTTTAGTTTTTCAGGATGCATGTTGAGATCAGTGAATTCAGAGGAAATGCACAGAGTAATGTCACTGATCAATTCATCTGAACGTCAGAGCCCAGGGATCCTGGATCTTGAAATCAGGATGCACAGTCATAGCAAGGAGCACAAGAGATCTATTTTAGGATAGCAACAAATCAAACAAGATTTCTTTGAGGACATTGTCGTCTACCACCACTTCATGGATGTCTTCATAAGAAGTGCTAAGGGAATCTACCTGCCCATTTAGAAATCTTGGAAAGTGAACTGTCTTTATTGAAAGGCACCTCAACAGAGGCCACAACCAGATATGCAATCTTCTGTGATCTAGTGCCTCTTTGTTAGTGGCAGTGCATTGTTGTTGTACTGTCCGTCTGAATGAGAATGTTGTTCATTATGTGAAATGGCAGGAAGACCTGGAGAGCCAGGTGTGCTGCTCTAACGTCCAAAGGTTTAATGTGATGAGGATTCTCCCTTCTTGCCCAAAGCCCTTGTACAGAAATAGCTCTTAGATGAGGCTTCCCACCATCAGTGGTGCATCACTTAAATTCATTCATGTTGAAAACATCCACGTCAATTTGTGAGATATTGATTAATTTCCTGACTGCGTTAGCACAGATGGCGAATGGTTCCGCGATGAGGAGTGACTGGACAGCAAACTTGATGCCAACAGTAGTATTGAATGCTTCGGTGTAAAAGATGTACTGGACCAGTGCCAATGGCAGTGTTTCCTCTCGATGGCGAACATGTCAAAGCTGAGGCGTTAGCTAACATCAACGACTTCATGTATTACTAATGATATAAGATATTCAATGAAAAAAACAAAAGGTTAAAGAGAAATTCTAGTTAGGTGAAAATATCACCTACACCTAAAGTTTTAAAGTAACAAAACCACTGAAATTAAACATTTATAGTTCTCAACTACCTATAACTTGTGCCTTCGCCAAGCAGTGTTACCAATGATGTAATTTCAGATGACATTAGGGATGTTATCAATGCAGTCCCTGAACAAGTCACTGATGTAATATGAGAGGGTAGAAGCAGTGCACGGCGAGGGTGTGAGTTAGTTACTTTAGGGCACAAGTTCGTTACTTAACCCCTTCGATGCTCATGACGAGCTCAGCTCGTCATGAGGTACACCTCTCGTACGCTCATGACCAGCTGAGCTCGTCATGATTGCATTGTTTTCAGAGTTCTTCAGCACAGCAGGGGAATTGCTGCAGCAATGATGGTGTTAAGATAACTACAACTGGTGAATTCGTTCAAAACATTATGTTTTGAACTGACATTTTCACCCAACAATGACATTGAGATTTTTTTTTTCATGTAAAGTAAGCTATTATTACACTTCCAAGCTAAAATGTCAGTTTAACCATTGTTCTTTTCGCCAGTGAATTCCTCAGTTCTTTTACTTTACATAAAGTAAGATGCCCATCATTGGGCATGTAGTCATGTGCATCCAGGCCCCCCTTTCCTACCACAGGCATCCAACATACTTTATAAAAATGTTTTTGGTGTGCTGTGGAACAGTCATGATTCTTCCAGGAGTGTTGTGCTGAGCATCGCACGCCACCCACCCCCATGTATTTGAAAAAAAAAAGATTTCTCCTACTCCCTATAAGGCCAAGGGGGGTCAGGATACCCATTGCTGCCCCCTTATTTTATTTTTTTAGAACTTAGGTACCAAGTCCTAAGATGGCAGTAACAACTTTTCCTTCAGGTTGTGCCCAGCAAATCATGTGGTTGAGCTTGTGTTTCTTTGGATCCTCTGCAGCGTGAAATATACATACATTTTGAGTCTTAACTTCTCCAAAAACACTTAAATTATTTATATCCAATCATAAAAATGCATACTTTCTGTAAAAACTAGTTTTCTGCCAAATTTGGTGTAATTCTGCCGTTGTAGCTACGGAAGTGTCCAAAGTTTCTATATAAAGTTGCATGGTAAAACCGCATTTTGAGACCTCCCCCCCCCCCCCCCCCCCCTCTTTTTCTTGGCCTCGGCTCGACAGACCACCCCGAAACAGTCCAGGTAACAGCAGAGGGGGATGAGAATTTTTTATTTTTTATTTTTAACTGCGCCAAAGTTATTATAACTGTTCTCATGTTTACATTGATTTTTTATTGTAATGCTTTTATGAAATGAAATATTTCGAAATAAAGCTATACAACAACAAAAGTTATTAGAAAACCTAAAAATTCACTTCATATGGAAACGTGGTCCTGACCATAACTGCCCAGTGGCAACAGTCACTGGGTAATGTTGGTTTCTCAATGTTTAAGATTTCAATGAAGATCCTACGATGTAGAAGAGTTAATCATCCTGTGGTGCAGTTACTCTAGGCTGTATTGCAGATGCCGTAGCAGTAGTTCACATTGGTTTGTTGGTCAGTTTGCCTCCCCTCAGTGCTCCACTTTGCTCTCCGTCTACTTCCCCTCCCAGTCCCGTCATCTGTGCTTTCACCCTCCTGAAATCCAGCATTGCTGCTTTCCCGCCTGCCCATTGTTGCTTCCACTCAATGTTGCCTACCCCCACCTAAAAAAAAAAAAGGTGGATTGGACTCCTTTTTTTAGTTATTGATCCGAATGCTCAATAACTACAAAGAAAAAAATGCTACCAAATACTTTGTAGGTACGCATGTATAGTGTGTCCACCAATAGTGATGTTAAAAGGTATTTTTTTATTCTTTGGCCATGATGCGATACAGCATGGATAAAAACCATTGGGAAAGCCAACAGGTCTGAAAGGCGAGACTACTGGTGTTTCCAATGTCTGTTTCAAAGCTACAACCGTGAACTACTCAGTTTAGAAGAAATGAGTGACTTGGGACATTACTGTAACCAATGTAAAGCTCTCTGTACAGCGAATACCAAACCATGTACTGCTCAACTGTCTAGGTACAATTGAAGTGTAAGACTTGTTTAAACCATAGAAAACCCAATAAAGTTTGTGGGGTGAAAAATGTGAATAAATTAGTTTCTATGATACTTTACCTGGAAAATGTGAAAAATAAAAAAAAAATCGACTAAAGTGTGTGCACTCAGGCATGAGGTACCTGGCAAACCTAACAGATGATTTCATTAAATTGGTTTAAGATTAAAAGGTCTAACGTTTTCTGTTGGGGGGGTTTACAAATAGGGATTCAGAGTTACTCGCTCTTCATAGAATGATAAGATACCATAACAATCTATTCCCGTAGACATATTTATGCAGAGAAGCAAAGTTGCTCACTGTTATTGTTTCGTTGGACAGTACATCTACATTCAACACAAGACTTACAAGACAGGCATCTCTGTATTTGGTCTGTTACCATCTACAGGTGAATGGGCAATACACTGTTTAAGGCAATGTTACCCTTGGGGAGGGCAAAGTGGACTAAATAGGTATTTGCTTTATTGTCTTTGAGAAGAGCCAATTAGAATACAAGCCAGAAAGCATTGAATAATACGGGGTTAAAGTTATTTTCTCTAGGAATATGTTCAGGTAATAGATCAGTCGCACATTTATCAAGCTGCATCATGCTGGCAGGTTCTGTAGCCGATAAGCTCGATTCTGAAAGAGCTGACTGGACAGAGATGCACTTTATCTTGGATAACTGTATCCTCACTTGAACTACAATATTAAGTGATAATGTTTTAAAGAAAACTATTACAGAATTAACACACAAAAATATGTAAGTTTTTTTCTTGTGTCGTCAAGTGGATCTGTTACACACAAATAAACTTGTATCGGTAGGACATATTCTAGCAAGGCCACCAATCCAAATAAAAGGTTTATAATGCAAAAATACTTTATTAACCGGCCACCCATTAAGACTGCACATACTTTAATTCGCTTCTGTTATTTCCTTTTATTGAAAAACTTTGTAGATAGAAAATGGCAGTTCTTATATAAGAGAACATTCAACAGAAATGCTGATATGAAATGTGCCGTGGGACAGAAGGAGATTCACAGATCTAAAAATACCATTGTCTTTTATTTCATGACCTCACATACAGAGTGCTTAGCTTTACATACAGAATTTACTCGCATTTTCACTTGGTTTTCCCCCTCAACAAACAAAAGGTGTATAAAACAGCTTTTTCATTCTCATCAAATAAATATAAAAATAAAGAATGGACAGAATTTTTTTTAATGTAATGTTTTGTCCTGAATTCCAAGATGTCAACACATTTTAGACAAGAAAGGTGAAAAAAGCAGAACATTAACTGTAACAAAACTCGACATATAGCATGGCATAAAGCTACATTGTAAAGCATTGCCACTTAGAAAGGGGAGTTATCTTGGCATTCAACACAACTTACCCTGACAACTATTATAAGATACCTCCGTTCATTAATTCCTTCACCCAGACAGTGGATCACCTAGAAAGGCGGGTAAACACTGCAACCTGACAGACCCAAACAGCTCGTAGCACGAGAACGGCTACCAAATTCTTGGATCTGAGATTGAAAAATCCTGCCTATCCAGAATTATGTAGGATTTCAGGACAAAACACAGAGGCATGAACATTCTTATTTAATGTAGCATTTTCTTATTATTCTCTTAAACCTAGCATAATCCCAGCAGAAAGGTCTTTCATTCAACTGCTATTTCACTTTCCTTTCTGTAAGCAAGCTGTCATGAAGTCTGGACACTTCGGGCTCATATACATCCATTACCAATGTTCCATTCTCATCGAAGAAAGCAGCAACAGACTTGGTGAACTCCGCTTCCCTTTGCTTCTTATTTTTTCCACTGATAAATGTCACTTTAAGGGTGTATTTGTCATCAAATCTGAGTTGGGGAACACAAGATAGTAATATTTTAATAATGTGCGATACTTGGACAATTTAAATTAAGCAAATTACATTTATAACACTATTGGAGCTTTTGTGCATTTCATATTTGTGTGATTAACGTGCAGAAGCCAAATTTACTCGATTATACATGTAAACATGGAGATTGTGCTAATGTCTTTGAAATGATTTTGCTAGAACATGTAGGAGTGTGTTTTTCTGGCTTATGTTAACTAGGCAGCAATTTAGGCCCAAAACGTCATATTGTTCAAAAGGGAGTTCTACCCCCGTGCCTGTACACTGTTCATTATTTCTGCAGCACACAGTCGAGCAGAGTCCTGTTTATTTCCATTGATGTTCTTGCTGGTCGATTAAAACTTTCCAGCATGGTCACAATAATGTTTCTTTCCTTAAGAACCTTCAGCTAGCTCACTGTACCCTATTTATTCATAATAGTTTGCTGTTTTTCATGCAACTACTTTGTCTAGCCATCTCTGAATTACATTAGCAAGAGTGGGCAGAATTCATATTCATGCAGTGGAATATTGCTTAGAAGTCAAGGCAATAAGACGTTTTACAGAGTTGAGCTCCGATTTGCTGAGAATGTGATACACTTGTTCAGACCATGATCATTTTGGAGTTTTAATGGTTTAAAATGTGATAAAAAGTATATAAACCCTTGATTTTGTAGGTGAGCCAGAAGACATTCAGATGCTACAATGGATGCGGTCAGTTTCTCTGTTGATTTTGCTGCTCATTTGAGACTTGCTGAGAGCGGTCATGGCATTGGACTTTTGCATTTATGACACCTGTGCTGTTCCTTTCGAATGTTTATAATACATATTTAAAACTTATTCTGCTGATCTAGAACTCAATTATTGAGTATGCCCTTTTTTTCTTAATTTACTGTGCTCTTGATGTGCTGGGAGGTACCTTACCTCGGGGATACATGTCCTCATGAAATTAAGATTTAACACGGTCTCCAATCCATAAACCAAAGGGTGTGTAGTTGAGACAACATTTTGTGTTGTAGAATTTGTGGGGGACTCAGCGCCACCAATACTAAGAAGAATTCCACAAAACATTAAGAACGATGTGCTATAAGGATCTCTATAGCTGCAAAGATAAATCAAGTAATCTTTAAATGCCATAACTATGTGTTTTTACTACTTTGCTAGCTTTTCCAGCAAAACTTTAAGCTGGCATAATGAACCACGTGCAGCCCAATTCTATCTTAGTTTCTTACTGTGAGCCTTCGACATCTTAAGGATATCCTAAACATTTTCTTTCCCTTGGTTTTGAGATTTCAAACATTTTGTCAAATGCAAAGCTTAATACTTGAGACAGAGGTGGCTTTTATTTAGTGTGGATATGATAAAGGCAGTGGAAAAGCATTTCAATGACTTAAAATTCAATATTTCAAGGCCTTCAGTTACAAATGGTGAATGAGAAGACATTTTTAAATCTCTACTTTTCCACCAGCACTCAGAAATGTCAATCCCCTGTTTAGGCTGTACTTCTGCATTGTTTCGAGAATTCTCCTCTTTAACTATCCGCAGCTTGAAATTGTAGATGGGTGCCACAAACCACAACAGGTGCTCAGATAAACCAGGTAGGGCCACTACACCATGTTTGCCGCCATCATACTCATAAAGGAACGCATCTGCTGACTTAAAACAAGCTTGAACGGTTTGAAAACCATCACCTTAAGAGCATATCACTCCAATGCGTATAGGTCACGTGCCTGTGCCACCTTGCCTACACACAACGTTCATCAGGGTTGGAGGGGGCCACAGGAGTTCCTTTTCTTTTTTTTTTCTTCTTTTTTTTTGTCCTCATTAATCACTATTGATTCCAGATGTGGCCACCTACAAGGAGTTCCTTTTCTTGTTTTGTAGAATGATGAAGAATTTTGTGTTTGTATTGCACAGTTCTGCCCAAATGTCCTCGTCACCAGGGTTCTGGGCTTTGGTATACAGCTTTGTAAAGGTTAACAGTGTCTGGTCTTTACTTTACATCTGTGGAGTGGTTGATTATGAGACTATTGACTGTTGTATGTGGTCTTGTATAGAGTATGATTTGGGAGTGAGAGAATGGTTGAATCTTGTCAGCAGGTGGTCCTCGGTGGCTAAACTGTACGGCACCGGTGTTGTGAAGGTGGTCTGATTAGATTTATTGTAATTGTGACCAAAGGTTATGCGAAGAATGTTTTTGGTTTGTTGGGATGCATCCTGAAGAGAGATAAATGGTTGTGCGTTTGTTAGGGTGGGGTGCATTGCCTAACATTTTCTGTGGCATCATTTGTATGTTGGTAAGTGTGGAGACCTCTGTAGCGTTGGGAAGCATCTATATCAACTATGTGGCTTTACAACAGCATATAAGATGAGAAAAAGTCTAAAATGTTATGTTGGAGCCATGAGCTTTATGTAGACTCGAATATTAACAGAGCCTGCACTGTTCACAAACATTTAAAGTGAAAAAAACGTTCTAGGAAAACCTAACCATCTTGGAGATCTGACCCCACCAAACAAGTGTGGCGTTAATTGTTGACAGCGTATGATAAATAACTGCTATCCCTAGAAAGGTGTAGTGTAAACAGCTCTCAAATGTGTATTTTTTTAAATAAATAAAACCCACATAATACTGGGCAGCGACAAGAACATAGTGTGTCTTTCTTCATGCATCCAGAGGAAGGACACAGGTAATTTTCTTGCATCCTATCCCTATCGAATGTTTTAGATCTGTGATCAGATGTGACAGACTTGATCTACACAGCTATTGGACAGGTCCTTCCACACTCAAGATGTGCTCCCCTTCTAAAAAGAGGTTTCACTGCAAGAGGATTACAACGCCCTCTTTCCCAATACAGAAAATGGTAATCATTCACACAACAGTGGTCTATAAAAGCAGCAATGCACACAACAACTCCCTTGAAGAAAAAGCGCCACAAAGGAAGTAGATGGATTAAACCCAGATCTGTGAATGGGGGTGAATGTTTTGCCATTGAGCAACATTCCGTCCATCATCTTGTCTGTTTTGCTGTTCTCCCTATGTGGGAAGGGTATGCCCAGACGTGGGTCCCTTGCTCACTAAGCTGAAGACGGCTGATAGCCAGAAACCGGTCCTAGGATGCTTGATTCCGGTCCAGGAAAGACATGGCTTGGCAGTTTGGGTTGGACTGTTCCCATGAGGCACAGGGTCAAGACTGATTTGCATATGGCCATGTATGAACTGGGGTGGCTTGGTGAGAAAAAGAACAATGGAGTAAACCCAGATCTGTGACTGAGGGTGAATGTTTTGCCATTGTGCAACATTTAGTCCATCATCTTGTGTGTTTTACAAAGGAAGTAGAAGCATCACTATCCAAGACTACTGCCATGATGAGACGGTTGAGGGGGAAGCGAGTGAAGGATAGCCGAGGCGGACGCTGTAGGAGATAGTTGTATAAAAGAAAGATCTTGTACTGGGGTGAGAATGTTAGTACTCAATCACGATGAGCGGTGCAGGCAGATATTTTAAGTGCTTTACTGAGCGAAAACTGCAATGCTATACCAGACTAACTAGTTCATCAACCATAGTACGGAAAGTGGCTGGGCAGCCACATCTACAGCACGGCTTAGCGTTTTAAAGGGTGTCCCAAGCAGACTCTCCTGGTACAGAAGCACATAAAACTGAATAAGTATGTTTGCCATTATAGGATAAATGGCATGTAGCCATGGTGCGACGCACATGAGCATGGTAAGAGGCATCTATTTTTCAGCAGTGGTGCATGCTAAAATTCCAGTATTAACCCCAAATTTTAGGAGATGCTGTGGTAGAGGTGGCACAGAGCGGTCGTTGGTTCTTGTACCAGAGCCCATATTAATGGGTTTATGTGACTCAAAGGGGACCGACTGAAACTTAGAGGAAGGGCAGAGACAGGAAAGCAGAATGATGAAGAGTGGGAGAGGGCAGTAAGGTCACAGGAAAGTTATCAGTGCCTGGAGTTAGAGCTCAGAAGCCTCCAAGCACGCCTTGTATCAAAGGACGGCTAGATAGGGGCAGGAGTTAATGGGGCGCATGCTAGGCATGGGAGTCAATGGATAGGATAGAAGGAGAAGTAGGAATAGGAATGTCATAGCTGGGCAGTTCAGAATGTACTAATTTCAGAGGCTGGCCAGTTATTTACTTACTTATGGCGGCTAATGTGCATGAACTAGTTGGTAGAAGACAGGTTACAATGCACAGCTCGCTCGAGTGCTGTGTTACTTGCTTCGTCAAATGCATGATCATGGCTAACTGGAACTATAGTATAGGAATAGCAGAGGTAAAATTACATTAATGATCCTATCATGTAAGGGGCTTCACCACTTTTATGTTTCTTATTCGTTTAAGGTACCAGATTTGCAGGTTTTTGTAATTCAAATGGTAGGTGTCCGTCTGTTACACTCTGTTGTGCCAGTCTTCAGGCTGCCTATCAATTGGTTATCATTTGCATGCTAGATCCATCAGCGTGCTAGGACTGTATGATTTTGAACAGTGGTAGAGGGAGAAATGGAAGCGATCAGGCTTGAGACTTTTGTGAAAGGCTGTAAGTGTGTGCAGGATTGTGTTCAATCTTTTGTATTCAGAAGATCCTCATAACCATTTTAGGAGAACGTGGGATAGTGAGAGCGCCCAGAGGCGGGTTAAAGGCCAAAGCGGAGAAGGTATATGACCAGCTTGGTTTGCAGTAATTTAGATTTTGCAGCGTAAATCTTTCTGGATTCACTATGCTGTGCATTATTCCGCGGTGTAGTGGTTGGGTCCGGAATCGTAGTCTTTTTCTTTCTTTCTTTTTTTTGTAACCCAGGTGGGCGTCGACGTCCCACCTTCTGGTGTATTTCCTATGATGTCGGCACGTCTCGATGGCCGCAGCTGCATCAAAGGACAATCAGCCCAGCGGATCCTTCGAAAAGGACCCCCGGGCAGCAAAGACCAGCGAAAAGCCAAGGTTGTCGAAGCACGTCCCCGAAAAGGACCGCTCTACTTCGAAGGAGCCGAAGGTTGCTTTGACGTCGACAATTAAGTTTAAGAGATCGGCCAAAGCGCTCGACAACGAACATGCCGCTGAGATGGAGAGAAAAAAGATAAGGCTCGAGGCCGAAATGGAGAACATCCTGCAAAGGAAGAGAGAGTTCGAAGAAAAAATGAAAAGGTACACGATTCAGTTGAAACCGCCCCCGCCGACCGTCGAAATAGAAGAGGAAGAGGGGACGCCGAAGAACCTCCGAAAACTCTCGAGTCCCAGGAACAGGGCCTATACTACAAGGAAGAAGGCGACGATGACCAGCGAACGACTTTCGGCTCGGCATCCTCGATGACTCAGGACCTGGAGTGGCAGGACCTAGACGCCAAAAACCCCGGAAGAGCCCGTGGGGTGTATTCTTCGAGGCCTTCACCGCAGAGGACATTGGGGCCTATAACATTGTCATCAGGAACGCGGCAGCGGCTTATGGAGTAAAACTGGAGGAGGAAAAAACAGAGACAGACTTCCTCTTAGAGACCCTGCTCCCCACTCAAACAAGGAGTCAATTCCTCCCCATGCTTCAGAGTGTCATGGACTAAGGCAGAGAGGTGTTCTAGGCGTGACAGACCTGCAGGGCACTGGGTCCTTGAACGGAGAAGAAATACAAACACTCCTCCAAGGACCCTCCCTACATCCAGGAATCCGCCACAGCAGACTCAAATATTGCGGCAACAGCCAGGAAAACGTCCCAACAACATCAGACCCACCACCAGACAAGGAAAGTAGGAGGATTGACCTAACTGGGAGGAAAGTAGAGAGGAATGCAGCGGGCGAACTCCAATGCCCTGCTAAACAGACACCAGTACCAGCATTGGGACGAGGTCGGAGAGCTGCTCAAGCACCTCCCCAAGCAATACCAACAAGAGTGTCACACCTGGTGGAGGAAGGAAAGAATATAGCAAATGCTTGCCTGAAAACAGCCTTGGATGGGGCCGACGCATCCAGCAGGCTTATGATGATAGTAATCACAGAAAGAAGGCATGCCTGGCTCAGGATCTCAGACTTCAAACCGGAAGTGCAGAACAACATTCTGAGCACCCCTTTCAATTGGGAAACCCTGTTCGGGGCACCGGTGGATGAAAAGCTCACCCAGATCAAGAAGGAAAATGAAACCACAAGGTCAATGGGGGTCTTGCAATTCAGAGGGATGAGAAGAGGTACCCCAACACGGAGACCAAACGGAAGTGGAGGAAACCAGCCAGGAACGTCACACCAGATATTCCAGCAGGCCCACCAGGGTGAAAATCAGGCACAGCAGGGACAACAGAAACAAACCTGGCAGTACCAGCCTCGGGCCAGTCCTTT
Source organism: Lissotriton vulgaris (assembly GCF_964263255.1). Classification (NCBI taxonomy): domain Eukaryota; kingdom Metazoa; phylum Chordata; class Amphibia; order Caudata; family Salamandridae; genus Lissotriton; species Lissotriton vulgaris. Next base: position 129,124,297 of record NC_141696.1, on the reverse strand, counting down.
CGCGGGAGGGCGAATGGACGAGGGTAGACAAGAGGGGGCCAACAACCCACCTCAAAGTGACTCAGTCACGCAAAGCTTGCCCACCCACACGACCCCTCCAAGGGTGGAGCGCAACAAGGTCAACAAGAGAGGGTTACACGGCCCAAACACCAACGACCATGTAACACCAGTAGGAGGCAGACTAAAACACTTCTTCTAGGAATGGAAGAAGATAACTACAGACAAATGGATACTCAACATCATTCAGTTTGGATAATGCATAGAACTGGAAAAGAAACCACCAAACCGAAAACCGAAAAGGAAGGCACATTTAGGAAAAGAACTAGCGCTACTCCTGGAGGAAGCACAAGAACTCCTCCAAAAGGAGGCCATCAAACCAGTTCCATTCAGAGAAAGGAACAAGGGAGTGTACTTAAACTATTTCCTAGTACCAAAAGTGGACTAAGACCCATCCTGGATGTAAGGTTCCTAAACAAATACATAAAGACACAAAAATTCAAAATGACATCCCTACAAGAGGTCATTCCTCAGATAAGGTACAGAGACTTCATGTCCACCATAGACCTCAAAGATGCCTACCTGCACATTCCCATGAACAGGTAGCACAAACATCTACTAAGATTTACCATCAACAAGGAATACTACCAGTTCACAGCCCTAGCCTTCGGACTAAAATCCGCACCAAGCGTCTTCACCAAATGTCTCGCGGCCGTGGCAGCGTACCTGTGGAGGGAAGGGATTCATGTATACCCTTACCTCGACAACTAGCTAATAAAAGCAAGTTCTCAGAGCATGCAAGGAGCACGCAGAGCGAGTCACAGAAACGCTGACAGACCTGGGATTCTCCATACACTGGGGGAAATCGTCAATGGAACCAGAGCAAGTGAAGATCTTCCTGGGTGCACAGATCAACACCATACAGAGCAATGTTTTCCCCAGCGACAAGAGAACACTGGCCCTGCTGAAGGAGACACGCCACTACCAGAAGGGGCGAGCTCTGACAGTGAGCAAGATCATGGGGATGATGGCATCCTGCATACACTTTGTCCCCAATATACAGCTCCACATGAGACCATTCCAGGAATGGCTGCAACAACAATGGTTACAAGCTACAGGAAGTTGGGAAGATCTAGTGGTTGTAACGCACGCAGTGCAGGAGGAGATAATGTGGTGGAACAAGGAGAACATATCAAAAGGGAAGCTTTAACACCACCAACCCTAACAGTGACCATCCCACAGACGCATCCCAGATGAGATGGGGAACACATATGAACAAGCTCAAGGTGAGGGGTCTGTGGACTCCAGCAGATGCGGTCAGACACATCAACTACCTGGAACTGAAGACAGTGTTCCTCGCCCTGAAGGCCTTCCAGAAACAACTCTACAACCAGGGAGTGTTGATACAAACAGACAACACGACGACGATGTACTACATCAACAAGCAGGGAGGAACACAATCAGTCGCACTATCCAACCTAGCGCAGGAAATATGGAGATGGGCCCTCCCACTCATAATAGACCTGCTAGCCATACACCTGCCAGGGAAGGACAATGTGGAAGCAGACTGGCTCAGCAGACAGACATCAGCATCCCACGAGTGGGAGCTCAATGCACAGGAAATGCAAAGGCTTTTCAGGAGGTGGGGAACACCGACGATAGACCTATTTGCAACACACCAGAATGCAAAATACCGATACTTTGCATCCAGGCAACCAGGGGAACGATCCCAGGGGAATGCCCTATGGATAAGCTTGTCAAAGACATTTGCCTACGCCCCCCCCCCCCCCCCCGATACCACTGATACACAGGGTACTCAACAAGTGCAGAACCAGCAACATGACACTGATCCTGGTGGCACCACGTTGGGCAAGGCAGACCCGGTACTCACAAATAATTTATATGGCACAGGGGCCACCCCACAAGTTCGGGAAAAGAAAATACCTACTCGCCATGCAAAACGGAGAAGTACTACATCCCAGAGCGCCTCAGCCTAGCTGCAAGGCTCCTGAAGACAGAGTTTGCACACCTAAGGCTACTGGAGAGCGCCCTGCGGGTGCTACGATAGGCAAGGAGACCTACCACACGAAGGTGTGGGAAAATGGAAGAGGTTCACACAATGCTGCAGCACGAAAAAAACTACACAATAAGATGACAAGAGAATCAACGGTGCTAAGATATCTCACACACCTGCTGAAAGCAAAACTAAGTTCATCCTCGCTAAGAGTACACCTAGCAGCGATTGTAGCCTACACAAGAGGAGAGACAGGAAAGAGCTTCTTTACATGACAAGTAGTAAAGAGATTCCTGGAAGGGTCAAAGAGGATCGCACCACCTAAGAGGATGCCGCCACCAGCATGGAACCTTAATTTAGTCCTAACAGAACTTATGAAAGCGCCCTTTGAACCCATCCATAAGGCCTCAATACAAATGCTGTACAAAAGGGGGTGGTGATGGACGGAGCATCAGAATCAAACAAACACTCACACCCAGTCAAAAGATCTGGGTTTAATCCATCACTGTTCTCCAGCCCACTCTGCCACCCCAGTTCAGACATGGCTATATGCAAATCAGTCTGACCCTGTGCCTCATGGGAACAGTCCAGCCTGAACTGCCAAGCCAGGTCTTCCCTGGACCGGAAACAAGATTCCGAAGACCGGTTTCTGGCATTCCAGCCGTCTTCAGCCCAGCTTGCTTGAATCCAGTGGCAAAGTGAGCAAGGGACTCACGTCCGAGCATACCCTGCCACACTTATGGCGGCCAAAAAACCTGGGGTGGCAGAGTGGGCTAAAGAACGGTGATGGATTAAACCCAGATCCTTTGACTGGGTGCGAGTGTTTGATTGATTCAGATGCTCCGTCCATCACCACCCCCTTTTGTATCAATACAAATGCTAACAATGAAGACAGCCTGTCTGGTGGCAATCACCTCGCTGCGCAGGGTAAGCGAGCTGCAAGCACTAACGCTGCAAGAACCCTACATCCAAATACACAAGGAAAGGGTGGTAACGAGAATGGACCCACACTTCATGCCAAAGGTGGTGTCAAGGTTCCACATGAACCAAACAATACAGATACCGAGCTTCTTTCAGAAACCATCCACAAGCGCAGAGAGCACAGGAAAACAAAGCAGTTCTTTGTGTCCTTTACAGCCAGTTTCCTGGGTAGACCAGTAACAAAAGACACCATCGCATGATGGATCGCTCTAACAAGACAATTCTGCCACAAACAGGCAGGGCAGGAAGTATCGGAGGAGGCACAAGCCCATTCTACCAGGAAAAAGGGAGCAACAATAGCCTTCCTGTCTAACACACCCATTCAGGACATATGCCTGGCGGCAACTTGGGCTTCAGTGCACAAGTTCACTAAGCACTACTGCGTGGACATATAAATGAACAAAGTAGCACAAGTAGGACAGAAAGTGTTTAACATATATTCAACAACCAACGCTCATCTTCCACCCAGCCGCCGCAAACATAACAAACCGCTACAAAGTCTATTATTATTATTATTATTATTTCTGATTTTGTAAAGCGCCTGGTTACACTGTCAGTGTGTCCCCGCGCTGTCAGAAGAGTCAGTTGCTCCGACAGTCAGAAACAGGACGGGCTAATCTTTGGGAAAGAGGAATGTTTTCAGTTTCCTGCGAAAGATGAGCTCCGATGATTCCACTCTTAAGCTCGGGGGGAGAGAGTTCCATTTGTGTGCCACCAGAGTACGAAAGGATCTGCCTCCCATTCTGGCTTTCTTGTGTCTGGGGACAGCAAGAAGTCCTGCTCCTAATGAGCGGAGTTGACGGGTGGGCGTATAGGGGCATAGCAGGTTATGAAGGAAGGCCGGACCCTTGCCATGTACGATCCTGTGGCCAATACACAGGGCCTTAAAGTCGATCCTTTCGTTAATCGGGAGCCAGTGTAATGTTTGTAGGGATCTTTTAGAGGAGGCTCTTCTGGGCAGCCGGAGTACCAGGCGAGCTGCAGCGTTCTGGATTGTCTGCAGTCGCCGCCGACTAGAGACGTTGGCACCTAGATACAGGGCATTTCCGTAGTCCAATCTTGACGTGACAAGAGCATGGACCAGGGTCTTCCTTGAGGATTCTGGGAGCAGGTCGATGGTTTTGCGGAGTTTCCGTAGAATTGAAAAGCAAGCACCAGCTACTCGTCTGGTGTGGTAGTCGTAGCCAAGCTTTGAATCCACCCATACTCCAAGATTTTTCACCTGATCGCTGGGGGTAGGGAGGGGCCCCAAGGTCTGCGGCCACCAGGCAGATGTCCAGACTGAGGGGGGCTTTCCCACAATCAGCACCTCAGTCTTGTCACCGTTAAGACGGAGGCAGTTCTTCGCCATCCATTGAGCCATCTCCTGGAGGCATGCTGAGAAGTTTGCAGCGGCTAGTTCAGAGGGTTGGGTCAGAGCGACCACCAGCTGGGTGTCGTCTGCGTATGTTACTACTTCCACCCCATAGCGTTCCGCAGTAATGGCCACGGGGGTGACATATAAATTAAAAAGTGTTGGACTGAGGCTTGATCCCTGCGGCACTCCTTGACCAAGGTCAAAGGTGTCGGATCGTGCTCCTCCTTGCTGCACCGAGAAGCTGCGGTTGGTAAGAAAAGATTCCAGCCATAGCCAGGCCATGCCTGTCACTCCTCCTTTCTTCAGACACTGTAGCAGCGTATGATGTGCCACAGTGTCGAAGGCTGCGCTGAGGTCCAGGAGCACCAGTGCCGCCACATGCCCTGCGTCCACGTGCTTCCTCAGTGCCTCAGTCGAAAAAAGGAGGGCTGATTCTGTGGAATGACGGGCTCGGAAGCCCGATTGGTTAGTATGCAGGAGGCCTCTGGACTCTATGTGTGCTGAGAGTTGTTGATTGACTAGTTTTTCTGCTAGTTTAGAAAAGAAGGGCAACAGCGAAATGGGGCGCAGGTTATTAAGCTGGGACGCACTGATGTGGGGTTTTTTCTTAAGAGGTAGCACGACTGCCTTTTTCCATCCGTGGGGGACCTTGCCAGTGTTAAAAGAAGTAGACAATATATGGCCAACATAAGGTGCTAGATGACTCATGGCGCTGGCCAGGAATTTGGCAGGGGCAGGATCGTGAGGGGAGCCTGATTTAATTCCTTTAGCCATGGCTATCAGGAGGTCCTCCGTCGGAACCTGGAATACTGTGAGGCAGTCTTCGATCTTTGCCTCCCAAATCGCTTCTTCCTGAGGAGGAAGACGGTTGGAGCCAGTTCTGGCACTATGCACAGCATAGTGAATCCAGAAAGATTCACGCTGCAAAACGAATAGTTTACCTGTCGGTGTAGTTTTGTAGCTTGAAGATCTTTCTGGATTCACTAGCGAACCCACCCACCTCCGCCATGAAAGAGGAGCAGGAGAAGAAGGTGGAAAGACAATACAAACAGACACTTTAATAGGCAAAGTGAAAAATCACTTACTTTAAGGAAGAACTTGAAAAAAGTGGCAAGGATTCACGAACAGAACACAAACAAGAAAAAAGAATCCTAAGATGGCGCCCAAAGGTGGGAGCTTCCACAGGAAGCATGCAGACGTCACAGGAAGTACACCAGAAGGTGGGACGTTGACGCCCAACTGGGCTACAAAAAAAAAAAAAAAGACCCAACCACCAAATTGCAAAATAATGCACGGCATAGTAAATCCAGAAAGATCTTCAAGCTGCAAAACTGCACAGACCGGTAAGAAACGATTAGTTATGTTCTACGTACAAACCGGTTTGCGATTCAGAGGGTCAAAAAACTGATGCAGTGACCGGCAGCCCGCACAGGGTGTGTAGTCAGGGCTACCTATCCTTTAATTGAGCTGAAGTAGAGGTCTGGCTGCTAAATAAGAACAGTGATGCTATAATACAAAATGTGTGTGTATTTAATTACCCTGATATTATGAAAGCAGAAGCTTGTTCTTCTTGCATGCGGTTTATTACGGAACCAAGGATGCCAAGTCAACATCTAGCGTTTTTTGTTGCAATGAAATCTAGGAAAGATCAACAGTTTCTCTAGGTGCCTTGTTTGCTCCATGGTCCGTCCCCATTTAGGTGACCTTGGATCTCATTACTCAGCAGCCATGAAAGATTTGTGTAGAAGCAAGAATCATCATCTTTTTTAGGTCTCGCCTGTCGATGCGCATGCGCATCGAGCAAGGCGAGACTATAGCGAGTTATCCACACTTTATCCACACTGCAAGGAATCGTGGCGATTCCTTGCAGTGCCCGTGACTTTTAAGGTCAATGCGCATGCGCATTAAGCTTATGCGCATGCGCATTGACCTTAAAAGTCACGGGCGCGTGCATGTCCCCTCTCCGCCCCCTCCCCCGTTCCGCCCCCTCCCCTGTTCCGCCCCTTCCCCTTCCCGCCGCTCGCCATATGTTCGCTCGTTCCCTCCCACTGGCAGCCTGCGGCCACTGCTGAGAAGCTTGTTGTTTCTTTTCTTGGTCATCACTGGCAGCTTGAGTGCATTATGATTTGCACGATTTCAAGGCAGGGCTGCCATTTGAAACGTAAGTGCCCTGTATTTTAAATTGATTTCGCTGAGGTTTAAACCCTCTTTTCGGACTACTCAGTCCCGTGCCTCCCCTACTCTCCTCCCCCCTCCTCCTCTCCTCCCCTGCCTGCCTGCCGCATTTCTCCTCCCCCCTCCCCTCTCTTCCCTCCAGCTTGTTGTTTGTATAATTTAACCCGCTCCGCCCCCTCCCCTTCGTGTCGCATTTCTCCTCCCCCCTCCCCTCCGTCCGTCCGTCTTGTTTTCCTTAATTTCCACTAGCTTAAGATAGGTAGTGTGAATGAAAACAAATTGGGATGCTAGCTTTTCGGGTCTTGGCAGAAGCAGAGTGACATTGCGTCTCTTAAAGGTCTACCATAGTTCGCTATCTACATTTCGAATGAAGGATGTTCAGTTGTAAAACACGTGGCATTTTATGGTGATTTGAAGCAGAGTCCACGGACTCACCACAGCCAGCCGGGTTGCTTTGTTTGTTCCCTGCGCAGAGGAGGCGCCCTTGGTTTCAGTTTTCTGGCTGTGGTTGCATCATAGCAGGGGTCAGCCCTTAACGCTGGTAAAGCTAGAATGTGCGCAGATGTTACGGCGTTCGTTTTCAGAATTACTCTTTCTTTGATTTTCTGATGGGCCAGTACTTTGAACATAATCCTTATTTGAGCCCTTGCATTAGTGATTCCATGTCATATTAACTTCGAGCTGTCCGATGCTGGCCTCCCAGGAGCAGGATGAACACAGCACTTTTCCCCTGTAATTTGATAGGCTGGCGACAGGCGTTGCTGCGCACTGTGTTTATCCAGCATCATCGACTTCAGTTACCGAAGCAGGCTGTGGCATCTCCCTTGCCGAAGGGCCTCGATATCCATAGGCTCGACAATGCAGCTTGTTTTAGAGGCTGTTCTCACTCCGATGCCTCGTGTAGTTGTTTTCATGATATTATTAAATTGGTCATGCCTTTGAGTAGTGCGGGGTAAATATCCTCATAGATGGCCTTTCTCGCAAATTACTCTATAATGCTGCATTATTTTTTAATACACTGCCTTTTCATTAGCCTTCCACCAACAAAACATAATTTAAAAGGTAATGTTTTGCCGCATTCTACCCGATTATGTATTGTCCTTTTTATTGTTTAGCTTAGTTTCTAGTGATTTTGCACTGTCGGATGTACATATAGTTTCATTTGTTGAAACCCTCACCATAGCTCGATTTCATAGGCCTGAATATATACGTATATTACAGATTGCACATGGACTTAGCAAGAGCGCATGTTACTACTTGGCTGCGTTTAAGGTGTTATTGAGGTCAGTGTACTTTAAAAATTTGAACAGTTTCTTTAGTATTATGTCACGCATTCTTAAGCAAGTAAAGAGGTGCCTCAACTTCTGTTCCAGTGATAGTCAATGTCTTTCTGTAACAGTCTCAGCGAATGATTCTGTATTTTAATGTCCATCCTAGCATTTTAGCAGACAAAGGACATCTAATACTTTGTACTGAATTTTAAAGTCGCCGAGCTGTAATCTAAGCCACTCGTAACCCATGGTGGATATTGAATTGTAAATCCTCATTGTTGACCGACGAGAATGTACTTAATATTTGGACTTAAGATTCACGCTCTTCCAGTCAACATTCAACTGCTTTTTTGCAAAACAACCCATTGCCTCCTACCTCCAGACCAAGATCTCACTCACCCTCACCCTCACTCACCCTCACTCATCTTCACCCTCACTCACCCTCACTCATCCTCACTCATCCTCACCCTCACTCACCCTCACTCATCCTCACTCACCCTCACCCACACTCACCCTCACCCTCAACCCCTCACCCTCACTCACCCTCACTCACTCACCCACCCTCACCCACCCTCACTCACCCTCACTCACCCTCACTCACCCTCAACCCTTCACCTTCACTCACTCACCCTCACCCTCAACCCCTCACCCTCACTCACCCTCACTCACCCTCAACCCCTCACCCTCACTCACCCTCAACCCCTCACCCTCAACCCCTCACCCTCACTCACCCTCAACCCCTCATCCTCACTCATCCTCAATCACTCACCCTCAACCCCTCACCCTCACTCACCCTCAATCCCTCACCCTCACTCACCCTCAACCCCTCACTCACCCTCAACCCCTCAGCATCACCCTCACTCACCCTCAACCCCTCACCCTCACTCACCCTCGAACTCTCACCCTCACTCATCCTCACACTTACTCACAATAACTCAGCCTCACCCTCACTCACCCTCGACACATCACCCTCACTCACCCTCACCCTCACTCACCCTCACCCTCACTCACCCTCACTCACCCTCACCCTCACTCACCCTCACCCTCACTCACCCTCACTCACCCTCACCCTCACTCACCCTCAACGCCTCGCCTTCAACTCCTCACCTTCAACACCTCACCCTCAACACCTCACTCACACTCACTATCAATCATCCGCACTCACCTTCAACGCCTCCCCTTCAAATGCACACCCTCACTCATCCTCACTCATCCTCAACACCTCACCCTCACCCTCATCCACCCTCAACACCTCACCCTAACTCACAATAACACTCTCACCCTCACTCACTCTCACTAACACTCACCCTCAACACCTCACTCACCCTCAACACCTCACTCACCCTCAACACCTCACTCACACTCAACTCCTCACTCACCCCCACCCTCACTCACCCTCAACACCTCACCCTCACACAGTGCAATAGGTCTCGCAGGATTTTTACTTAAAGATTTTACATTTGCTTATTGCTTTTTTGATTTGTAAATCTTTTGCATTGCCTACAAAAAATAAAATGCAAAAGATTTAAAACAAAAAAGATATAAACAATTCTAAAAGCACTAACTCTAATGCTGCGAGACCTATTGCATTTCTAATGCTTGTTTCACCATGTTCTTTAGTAGAGATTTGCTATATGCTTAAAGATTAGGACAAAGTTTAGAAGAGGATTACTACTACCTTTAGTCTGGTAAAACTGGTGTTTCTCAAATTTTCATGCTATGCTGGCATTTTTGGTATACACTGAAAACGGCGAGATCACAGCAGGAATAAAAGTGACGGGCATGAATTAATGACAATAATAAAGGGAGGGTGCCATTGATGGCCAATTCTGCTGGTTAAAGGTAGACATGATCACTCAATACTTATTGCCCATTTACGCATCTTCAGCTATCTGGCTACTATAGCTAGGGTAACACAGCCTTCATGGCATATTTCTCAACAGTTAGAAGTGTATCACGTTGGAAGTGTTGCGAAATTAGTGCGCATTAAAAAAATATTCTACATCCATTTTAGGTTCCTCTAAATGGCCCTCTTGCATTGAAATCCTTTACCAGGGTGTAAATCACTAGAGATAATGCTGCAGGCTAATCCATCATGATATGGGTCAGGGGCAGTATAAACATTGTAACCACTTATAACACATTTTATAAACTCACCACATGTTGATTTATGGTCCTCACAGTTTCCATTATAAATGTGGCAGTATACTGGAGAATTCAGAACCAGCGGGCTGCTTTGTCAATTCAGATGGACCCTCCCTACTCAGCACTGTCGCAACAAAGGTGATGGCAAACTTGCTTGAATTTTTTTTTTTTAAGAGAAATTGCCTCTGCATACATACCAGGGCAAGATCGCACCAGTATCATCTTCAGAGATTAATTTCAGTGTCTCAGGATGGATGGCTATAACAAGGATTGGGTGGACTGCAGTGGTGTAATAAAGATTACCAAAAAGTAATCTGCTTATTTCCTTCAGGTTTATAGAGATGAGAGATGCACTTCAGGACTTCTGGAAAAGTAAACTAGCAAACTGGTCCACCCAAAACCACAAACCTTAGAATGCCTTTCTGCGCGTGAAGTTTGAGGTTGGAGGCGGTGCTCATGGAGGCACCCATGCATGCACCCTTTACAGTGAACTTCAATATCATGCTGTAGGAGTAGCACACTCATATAGTGCACAGAAGAGCAAGTTGGAATTTAGGAGTATGCATGTTACTAGACTATTATATTTGTAAAGCCATTATTACACGGGACAAGACTACCATTTCTCGTCTACGCAATTTGTTAAATGGACTGTATTGTATATATTTATATCTGATTCTGCCAGTCACGCTACAAATGTGTCACTTGTCTGATAAACCGTGCTCTACAAATGGCCTCAGTTTTAAGCTGTAAGGTTAAAAGTTTCATTATGAATACCCATGATATATTAAAAAAGATCCTCACTATCAACTCGAGAACTACAGAGCTTCACCTTGTAGGAAAAGGTTTATGAAAAAGCAGTGCCGTGCAGGTTTCTTCAAAGGTATGAGATAGCATTAATGCGGTCACAGCAGCACGTGGGAGCACATTGCGCCTGAAAACAAACTAAATCCCTTCTCGCTACAATATACATAAATTGTGGAGCATGGACAGTACCGTTTCAGATTAGAGGACAGCTGCCAGATGTCGTCGGGGTCCATTCCAGTAGGATCCTTGCGATGGGCCACCAGGAAGATGCTCTTTTCCTTGTATGAGGTATAGATGGTGAGCACACCCATCATCAAGAAATAGGTACACAGAAATTAAGGAAAAACTGGGATATATATATATATATAGGTTTAACAGAACAGTTTGATTCAATGAAAGCAGATCTAGGTCCAGACACAGACCAGCAGATTGCCTCATACTCTGAAACATTTAAGTAAAATGCAAACATGTAGTACTGCAACTCAATTCAGTTAGCAGCACAAATCTAAAACTCTGTTCCGCTCAACTGAAAAAATCTTTCACTCTGCAACACCAACACTTTCATCTCAACAACGCTGTCCTGGACAGTTACACCTATGAATAATAATCAGGAGTTCCAGGGGAATCCTTGAGCCCCTCCCCACCAATAGTACCTCATAATTTTAATCAACCAACCAACCAACCAACCAAATGTCTTAGCCGAAAGAGACCTGTGCGCCAGCCCACTGCCAGCTACCTAGTAGTAGCCTTCTCACGAGCGGGTACCATAGGGGGGCAACTATGATCTACTGCTGCAGGCTGTGGACTGAGATCAGATATCCAATCAAAGCTTTCCAACTGGACCTTAGGGTAGTTCTGAGCAAATTACAATCTTTAGCCTTATTTCTTTTATCTGCTCTGCTTACTCTCTCATTACTGTTTCACAGCTGATCAGATTAATAAAATGCAGGCTTCTTCTCGAGTGACGCTATCCAACAACAGCAGAGATGAAGCACAGTACAATAAAAATCAATTTGATAATAAATGCTGTGCTGGGAAAATGAGATCGAAAGTAATTCTCTGAGTCAGAGCATTCTGTAACAATTGAAAATTGCACCATAAGGAGATTAGAGCAATACAGGGAGTTAAATTTGACTGCAATTACTTTCATGGAACAACTAGTGAATTGCTGTAATGTTCAAAACACAGCAGAGCTGCCACGGAAATGGAACCATGTGTTAATTTGACACAAAAGGCGACATCTGCCACACGCCATTCTGGAAACAGTAAAGTGGGAGGTTTTAAATATGCAGAGCCCATGTTCTGAACTGCAAATCAGTTTTGAATGTATGCTTACTGTGCAATCTGAAAGGAGGACCGTGACTCAACCTCAGTACTGTATGGCCTCGTGCACTTCAGGCATGCATAGACATGGTCAATACACGGAGACTATACAAACACGTATTTGCTTCTTTTTGTCTCAATATCCCTTTATAGTGTCAGTCTTATCTACTCATCGAAATGCTGCTCCACCCTTGTGGGGGTGGAGTAGCTTTTGAATCTATGTATTCACATTTATGCCCAGTAAAGTACAGCTGGAGAAATGCTACACTTTAGGGCGTCAGCTATGCAGCTGAACATCCCCCAGTGATTTAGAGGGCCGTTGCCCAGAAGATCACAGGAAGCCAACAAGCGAGCTCTTAATAGCAGGACTTGGGATGCAGCCTTTTAAACCCAGTTCCACGGACCTCTAGTGGCCGACATTCCTGTACTAAAACCTTATTTGGGATCTGGTAGGCCACAAGGGTCTTCTACCCAGGCCCAGGAATGTATTTCTAAATGTCATACTACCAAGAGATTGAAGTAGGTATCTAGGCATCATTAAGCACGTGAACCACACCCCAAAACTACAACTGAACCCCTCATTGCTCATAAACAGGGTCTATCAGCGCTTTACATTAGGGTCTATCAGCACTTTACATTTGCGTGCGCACAATGTTTTCAGAAAAACGGACCTTTAATGTTCAAGACAGAATGTGTGATGCCACTTAAAGGATATGATACGACACAGATGGTTAGGACGGTTTTGGATTCTGGAAACGGGTGCAAGTAATCCCAGACCAGGGCAACAATTGCAAAGATGCAGGAGATGGTGCAGATGGCGAGGCGGCCATCAATCAGACCGAAATTCTCCACATACCTGTACTTTTCTAGGAGTACCTGCAAAGAAACAAGAGAAAATTAGGCCTCCTCTTTTCCACCATTCGATGGACCATTTCTACAAATGGTTTAATTCTTAAGTATCTGATTTGTACAGGGTTCTCAGCAACTGTTAGTCAGTTTAGTTATTGCTTCCCAATGAGTGTGTGTATGGTGTTTCTGTGCTATGCTATCACTGCTGTATTCTAACTCTCAGTACGGAGAGTGCTCCTAGGCTTTATGGCGGTTTCCTTGGTCACTTCACTGTAGGATCAGAACTAGGTGGGGCAGTACCTGCACCATGTCATCCCAATTACAGCCCTGGCACTACACCGAGGCTACCACTGGTACAACTAAAAAAAGTGGAGCTAAGTTCATGCAGCAAAAACAAATGACATTTTTTTTTTTTAAATAATCCAAACAGTTTTCCGTGTCTGCACTGCCCCTCTAGTTTTCCCCGAATCAGTTTACACATTCACTTATAGGAGGTCCCCTCACTTTGGTTAAACACGACTGTAAGGACAAAGGTTCTTGCATGGCATGTAAACCTCTGAATCTCATCCAGTCTTCCAACTTTCGAGCATACCCAGAGAATTGTCCCGGTAAGTGGATATAGCAACCTGCAAACATACTCGTGCATACAACTCAGACTACTGCCCTTGAAAAAAGGCAATTGGGAGAGTCCATTCTAGGTTTAAGGTATAGGCATTTTCACCTGTAGTCCTAAGGGCAGGAACCCCTCAGGTAATCCTGGTAAAATGAGTTGTGCCCCATTAACTGGGCCCTTCATTTCCCTCTTCCCTTAAGTGTGGGTTGTGCTCGCGGGTTGCTATCTTACAGAAACATGAAGCTGGGGGACAATGTGGGATGTCAGTGATGCCCTAATAAAGTTTTTTTTTTAATTAAACCACTATAAGGATTTTTGGATTATAAATTACAAGAAAAATGTGCACTATCCCAGATGGGACACATGCCCCCTTCATTAAATCTTTACATGAGCACCTGCGATATCTCAGTCCCACGCACCCAGACAGCTCAAACAGTGCTTGCTTCCGTCTAATGTATCAATGGCACGGATTTTAAGCATTGTTGGCCCATAACAAACATGGTAATTCCCTTCCATGCCTGCCAATCGCCCCAGCTTCTGGCATGTTCAGGGGACATGCAATGTCTAGACCTCTCGCCCAAATGTCTATTGATGGAGAGGTAGACCCTTCCAATATATTGCAACAGCACGTTTAGCAATCAGGGGCACCATGTTTAGAAAGCAATTGTGTCCCCTATTTAATCAATCTCCGTCTTGATATGCAGAAAGGGACAGTTGAAGTTGTGCACCAGGGCATCCATGCAAAGCCCCCCAGCTAATGGTTCAATGGCGAGCGTGAACAGCAAGGGTGATAGAAGGCAACCCTGTTGCATGCCCCTCTGAACAGGGAAGCACTTTAAAGTTCCCAACCAATTCGGACCTTAGCCCACATTCCAGTGTAAAGCTAGTGTGTATAAATATCCTAGGAAAAGGTTGCTAAAACTATCTACCATCAGGAGGGCCAGAAGGCCCTTTAAACAGTCCACTATTGACAAGGTGTTATATAGCCGGAGTAGATCTTCCTGGCATGAATCCACAATGATCCTGGTGGACAAGGGACTTGATCACTGTCAAAGGTATCGGCAGGACCTTTGCAATACCTTTCAACTCAGTATTAATTAGCCAGAAGGGCCAATGTGAGCCACTGAGGTATAGGGGTGTTTGGGGTGATCGGTGAACACCTGGATTAGGGATCATTATACTACTGGCCATTGTAAGGTCATACAGTAATGTTCTGTCCCAAACACCTCGTATACTATTGTATGAATCAGTGGGATGGCTTGTTTGACAGTGTATTTAAAGCATTCAGCCAGTAGGCCACTGGGACTGGGGTCCTCCAACCTATAATTGTGCAAAAGCCTCCACTAGTTCCTACTCTAATCTGTTCATCTAGCTGTAGTAAACTGGAGTTTTGTTTTCCTTCCAACAGGGATATTGAAGATAAGGTCTACCGGTGCCTCTGGAGTAGCACCGTAGACTAGTATAGTTGTGCATAATGAGTTGCACATTCGAGATACACCTGCCAGCCAAGCACTAGTTGTCTCCCCCCCCCCTCCCCCAACTCTTGATCATGCTGATATGTCTGGGGGGACTCTTTATACCTAAATAGCCAATGAAGACCATTTGATGCTTTGTTACTCCACTGATACATTCTACTTCGTGCAGCAAGCCTGGCTCTCCTTGCCTCGTCCAGGAGTAGTGGTCGCAGTTTGGCTCTGTGGTTGGCTATATTGTGTTTGAGTAGAAAGTCTTGGTAAGTATGGGGTTCTGCCTCTAGCGTCTGGAAGGTCTGTTCCAATTGTGTTGCATCTTGCTGTCAACGTTGATTGCAACTTGCAATGTGAAGAATGCTTCTATGGCAAATATGGGCCATGAAAGCATCCCACACTACCACTTAGGAATTCACCAAACCAGCAGTCTTTGCGAAATAGCCTTTAGTTTCTCTTAAAATATGTGCTTTGAACTCTGGGTCAGCGCAGCATCCAACCCTCTCTGGCGCTACTACTGGAATAGTTAAGGATTAGTTTAATATTAAAGACTGCGGCCCAACACCTGCATATGTACAATGTGTCTCAGTTAATCTGAAGGAGCTAACAGCCTAGTTTAGAGTAGACATTACGAGAGCTAGAATAATATGTGAAGCCACGATCAGGAGGATAAAGCTTACGCTTAATATTGCAGAGGCTCATCTTTGCCATAATTTGGGTCGGGTGTGGAGTGCACCATCTTTGGACTAAGATCTAGTCACTGTAGTATCAACCACTCTGGTAAAGTACTTTCTATGATTAACAGTCTTATTAGGGTTGCTTGCTGTGCCATACATGGACAGCCTCACCTTCACTCCACCCCATCGTGATTTCTGGTCATCACTTATGGGGTCTGAATCACCTGTAAATGTAAATGTGGCGTATTTGTATAGCGCGAAGTGACCTGGAGGCATCCCGGCGCTTGTACTCCTACTACAAGGGAACCCCTCCTGGCTTTTCCTTGTGGGGTGTCCACTCCTGGGCATCCCATGGTGAAACCAGGCATCCCTTGTGTATCAGGGGGCCTTTGTGGAGAATAAGCAAGCTATTGCCCAGAGTTGCAGCGTGGGACCCATGCTTAGAATCGGCACTGAGGCGAGAATATCCGGTCAGAGCAATTTAAGCCCGAAACCCGCCGAGGCGTGAATCGAACCCTGGTCCCTGGCCAGCGTTCTGCATCAAGGTCTGCCGCTCTAAGCATTGAGCCACACTTCTCCACCTGTAGGGATGATGTAGTAAACTTTTTCATCTTGGGCCGAGTATGCCCTAGGACTGTTTGGGCTCCTATCATGAGGTCAGGAGAGGAGGCGGTAAGAACGACAAGTGAGTCTGTGGTCTCGCTATGGGAAGATATAACCACACAGGACGGATTCATGTGAGCAATTGAGAGGAGGCTGCTATTACACTCAGCCTAAGGAGCCATAACGACAATACGCCCAGCTGTCTGGCCATAGGGCTTGAAGGACCAGTGCAATATTGGAAATGGGGGCTCGCTATGTGAGGATATAGCCACACAGACCGGATTACGGTGCCAATTGAGGGGCCCCCAATACAACACGCCCAGCAATCTGGGCAGAGGGATTACAAGATCAGTGCAATAAAGTTCATCGTGGCTTTGGTACCCCGCAACTGCGGGATCTTTGCTAAGTCTCTGTAGAAGGAGACGGACACAGGCATGTACATTAGGGCCGCACAGGTAGTTACTATCTTAGTCCTTCCTGTGTGCCTAAAGCACCACAAAGGTGGGCCCAACAGAAGCGCAACAGGAACACACTCGGGCATGAAGCCCACAGTGTACATGGCCCACAGGCACACACCGCAGAAAGAAGAGTCGGAGGGGACACCCCCCACCAAGTCAAAGCTCAACTAGGAGGGGCCCATGATTAGCTCCACAGTCACTCACTCGCCTGCATGCCATTCAGGCTCGAGCTGCCAATCGACCCACTGAGAGGGATCAGTCCAATCCAGCCCTCGGACACCATCAAGCGCTCCGAAGCCACTACAACTCCTGCGGCTCATTTATTTACTTTGGGTGACACTCCTGTCACCTCCAGGCCTGGCTGCCACCCTGCAGTGGCATATGGTAAGTAACCAATGATAGGTACCATCTGAAAACAGTGCCAGTCCCCAGGCACCCAGCAGCCCTAACCTCACTGGGCCACGCAGGGCAAATCATCCAGGGTTGCTTCACTTTGGCGTCATAAGGCTCAACGGCTGGGCATCTTTAGAGGTTAGCCCACTCATCAGTAGTAGGTCGATGCATCGTAGGGACAGTCGCACCTGCCGCTCAGCACTCATCGCTGGTGCCGGAGTGCTAACCAACTTGGTCAGAAGACAATGATGCCGATGGGGGTGATCCCGCCTCCACTCATCCGACCAATATTCACCGTTTCTGCTGTAGACTGCACAGGGTGTGTTTTTCCAGCAGCAAACAGTGCTCTGGAGGAATCAGTTACCAGGAGATCGCAGACATGTTTTTTCTTGGCTCAACATAGGATTATGAAGAATCCGAGAGTACCGGATGGAGTTCTCCAACTATGAGGCTGCCAAGCCGCGGCTCAGCAATATTGAATTTTGCCCAAAATGTTGGTTCTCCCTTAGGTGGCTCTCATTTGAATGGACACAACAACCAACATACTGTGTCATGGCTGACTCCGTGGACTGGTGCCAAGTCTCCCCTAACAGTGGAGGAACTGGGCTGCTTGTCCTTTACCAGGGACACACTGACTGAGAATTTCAAGACTATCTACTGCACTGCAATGCCAAAGAAGTAAGTTAGTGAGGATGCAATCTTCCGGGGATGTCTGACATTTCCAAAGTGCAAAGGTTGATTGAGAATTAATTTATTCTGATGGAAATTAATGTTGTGTGATTTACCATCAGTCGAAAGTAGAATAAATACTGGCTTCTTGGAGCCAATAACTTATATTTTATTTTGACTTCAAGGAAACGCTCCGTGGCACCCGCACAAAGGCATGGTTGCGAGGAACAAGGCACTGTGCTGAAGTTCACTTCATGACTAAGATTAGGCCCAGGACCATGGGGACAAAACTTTGCTAATGTGACCCACCTTGGAAGTAGCTGAAATGCCCAGTGTGGAAAGGGAAAGGCACCTCGTGAGGAAGACAAACAACAAAGTCTGGCAGAATGGAGCCTGTATGGAGAATGTTCCAAGGCAGTAGGAGGACCAAGGACCATGAAGACCCAACATAGATATGCCAGCAGACAGCCAGAAGCAACAAAAGAACTTCTGCAACATCGTGGGTAACAAGAATTCCAAATGCAGTAACCCTGCACCATCACAAACTCTCCCTCTACTATCTCAAATTTTCTGGGACCATGTACCACTAGACTGCCATCCCAAAAGCAACAAGAAGGTGTTTCCTCTTCATCCTAGGTCTTATGTAGGATCCCGTGGCCAAGAAGAGTTGCCCAGTTTACACAACCATGGGAACTGCCTCTGTAGTCCTTACAGTTTCGATGATAGAGCATTATAAATGATAAATTACACCCAAACATTAAATTCCATATCTAACCGGTGAACCAGGAGTTCCAGTGAGAAGCCCAGATTCTGCGAGTGTCCATGCCAACATGAGATTCAACTATAACAGGCTGTGTTAGAGGTAAGATCCAGTGAACGTGGCACCCTTGTCGGCATACAAGGTCAGCTGCATCAGTATTATCAATTAATAAAATAGGGCACTGGTTGATCTCCTCTCCAGAACTGTGTCTGATGATCCAAACAAAGACCTCTGGACAACCAGTGGCGCACTAATTTAGCACAGTGACATCTGGAAACACTGAATCAGTCTCCAAGTTGGGTGGAATGTTGTAATCTTTTTGGGGCTCTGGGTAACATTGGGATCCCTGATTTTTGGGACATTCTGCATGCTAATCTCACTGAACAATTTCTCCTTGCACCCAGGCCACTGAAGGATGATGCAAAAGGCAGGCATTTTGAGGTATTGCTACTTTGTAACATTGGTACCATTCTGTATGGCACCTTTGCTAACGAATACAAGATAATCCCCTCCGCCCGCAGGTATTTCCCAAACCTTTCACAAATAGGGTGAAATAAGCAGACTAGATGCATGAATGTGTACTATGGCACTATATTGAGCAAATGCTAAAGTTATGTTCGTGGACATATTGCCCTCCTCTGACCTGAAAGCGAAAATACTTTTTTCCCTATGGAGCGTCTCATCTTAACTGTCAGTTTTCCAATGTGTTGAGAAAATAAAATGTAACTAACCACGGCCTTCAGAGCAGTTGAATGATCACTTTCAATTAGCCTCCAGGCAGATAGACAGCAGAAATAAAGTACGCTTTTTCTCCCCTCTGAAGGCCATGGTTAATTTACTTATTGCCCGAAGAAGGAACATCATTTGTTTAAGGCGCTTCACGATACGCATCACATACAACAAGATTACGGTCAGGTTTACTCACACATGTTAAGGAACATGGTAGCTCTTTCATTTGGGATTTTTACCCATCTGTTATTAGGTTGCTATCTTATAGGTGTCCTAGACACCATCCTGAGGATGACCTCTGCGCAGTTTGACGCGAAGGTCAAAGCGCACTGCCCCTTCTCCGCTCTGATTGGACCGTTATACAATTGTATCGGAGCATAATAAGATCTAGGCCCGTTCCAGTGTCAGACAGATATTTTTTATATTTCTATTGAATTATTTTTTTCACACCTCGCCACACTATGCTCTGCGCATTTCACTTTACCCTGCACTACAGCACCTTGTTTCCTCAGAGATTTTTAGTTAACAATACATTTAATGTGTGGGGCCCAGGGTTGGATCTCTAGGTATAAACAGAGGAGCGGGTTGGGTGTAGCAATGGGGGACTGGCTAGAGGGCAAGGGAGCAACAGAGGTGCTTAAAGGTGAGCAAGAGAAGGTCCTAAACAATTAAGTAAAGAACCAGGGAGGGGTGGGGCAAGCAATTGATGAGGTTGAAGGTGGAGAGGGGCGATTAGGAAGTAACAGCACATTGGGGGGGGGTGGGGGGGGGGGGGGGACATCACACGTCGGAGCAAGCAAGTAAATACATGCACTCCAATGGAGAATGAAAAAAAAGGCTATGCTCCAGGGGAAAGACAAACAAAATGAACATCAAAAACAAGCATTGGAAATGCAATAGGTCTCGGATTTATTTTAAGTTAGAGCAAATGGCATTGTAAATGGCAATGTCTTTTCGCCATGTGTTATTGAGTGTATGCATGTGGTGTGTAGTGGAATTATGTGGGCTGGATTGGAATTGTAGCAATGGTGGCATGCTGGGCTTTAGATGACTGTTTAAATGTAAAGTGCGCAATACTGCGATTGCTACAATACTCAATTGTGGATGCATTAACAATTGATGTGTGTACTGATGGCTGGTGGTGTGTGTGCCTGTAGAAATTGTGCACTGATGGCTGGTGGTGTGTGCGCCTGGTGGAAGTGTGCACTTACGGCTGGTGCAGTGTGCCTGGTGAAAGCGTGCACTTACGGCTGGTGCAGTGTGCCTGGTGAAAGCGTGCACTGACGGCTGGTGCAGTGTGCCTGGTGAAAGCGTGTACTGACGGCTGGTGGTGTGTGTATGCCTGGTGAAAGCGTGCATTGATGGTTGCTGGTGTGTGTGTGCCTGATGAAAGCGTGCAGTAATGGCTGGTGGTGTGTGTGTGCCTGGTGAAAGCATGCAGTAATGGCTGGTGGTGTGTGTGTACCTGGTGAAAGCATGCTCGCCCTGCATACTCACACACTCTGCTCGCCCTGCATGCTCACACACTCTGCTCGCCCTGCATGCTCACACACTCTGCTCGCCCTGCATGCTCACACACTCTGCTCGCCCTGCATGCTCACACACTCTGCTCGCCCTGCATGCTCACACACTCTGCTCGCCCTGCATGCTCACACACTCTGCTCGCCCTGCATGCTCACACACTCTGCTCGCCCTGCATGCTCACACACTCTGCTCGCCCTGCATGCTCACACACTCTGCTCGCCCTGCATGCTCACACACTCTGCTCGCCCTGCATGCTCACACACTCTGCTCGCCCTGCATGCTCACACACTCTGCTCGCCCTGCATGCTCACACACTCTGCTCGCCCTGCATGCTCACACACTCTGCTCGCCCTGCATGCTCACACTCTGCTCGCCCTGCATACTCACACTCTGCTCGCCCTGCATACTCACACTCTGCTCGCCCTGCATACTCACACTCTGCTGGCTATGGACACCCACATACTGATCACCATGAATACTCACATACTGATCACCCTGCATACTCAAACAATGAAGGATGACCAGCGCAAACATGTCCAAGCATACTGGAGTAATGTGGAGCACCTGAATCCGCTGATTGAACTGAAGGCCGAGAAATGTGTCGGAACTCCCCTTCTTGTAAACCCTATTAGCTGAAAAGCAGTACTGCAGGCCATGCCAATCTGCACCCTCCTCATTTGCAGCAGAACAGCAGCAGCAGGTGAGGAGAGCAGCTGCAGAGACCCGTCTCACCTTCTGTAGGTAGGTATAAGCGCATCACATGCCACCACCCCTGATACATACAAGCAGGACACACAGCAAACACTTGCGTGAGAAGCAGATCCATTAAGTAGTGTGCCTCTAGCTGACCACGCCCAACCTCATTTCACCCCACAGCAGACAAAATTGTTTCTTACACTTGCAATGGGTGGGGCCTCCTGTGAAAACAAAGGGGGTGAAATAGAACTGCACAATTTTCCAGAAAATCCCCTTATGACTGTACGCTTGGTAACTGCTGTTACCACAAGACACAATGTTATGAGTGCAAATGTGCTGTAGACGTGCGCTTTTTAAATGCTTCCTAGCACAGCAGCCCTGGTTGGGTGCCCGGTCGGATTGTCTACAGCAGCTTCTAAAGCTGAAAATGGTGAGGCCGAACTCGTGTATTCTGCGCGGCGGCGGGAGCAGAGTGCACGCGGATAAAGCAGTGCGCGAGGCATGAATAGCAGGGTCTCATGGGATAGCGAGCCCCGCGATTGTGCGCCGACATGCTCCCTCCTTAGAGATGGCATATGGGGGGTTCGGTCCCAGCGCGGAGTCATGTTACCAGGGGAGGGGGCTCCTTTCATCCCCGCACACATTCCCCTCGTGATGTCACCCCGCTATTCTAGAGTGTGGGAGAAAAGATTAGCATTCACTGGGAGCATTTGGAAGAGATGGCAGAGTGAGCAGAAGGCGGGGGGGAACGTGGTTAGGCAACAGCTCCCCTGACACAAAGGCCACCGAGGGGCCATTTTCTAACCTAGACCCCGCGTGACGTATGGCCCCGCGATTCCTGGCAGGAGCCTCGGCGGACCAGTGAAGGTACGGAGATTGAAGCTGACAAGACTTGTGCATCTTGGAAAGGGCTGCGACATGCTGTAGCAAAGAACAGAGGCTCCCTCCCTCAAGGCGGCTGAGAAACAAGACCGGAAGGGGGCGAGAGCAGAGCGACGCGGGTACTGACAGCAGCAAAAAGCCCGCGAGTGGTGCACGCGCGCCACTGCGAGCATATGTTTTAAAATTACCGCAGCTGTCAAGCCACGATAATTCAAAACATATGGCCTCTGGTGCGCGTAACAGACACCAATAGGCCATAGGCGGAGCTACGCGACCGCCTATGGCCTATTGCGTGTTCTGTTTAAAAACAGCACGCACGCGAAGGCCTATGAAAATGGACCTTGGAAATCCACACGCACGAGCTATGTGGAATTTTAAGGTCCATTTCAAAGCGCCTGGAATAGGACTCTCGCTGCGAGACACTGCATGCGCAGTGTACGCAGAGCCCGAGCCCTAAAGAAACACTGGATAAAAAGCAAGCATTTAAGAGCGACAACAAGGGTAAGCAATGGTTTGGGCCAAAGCAGATTGTAAGTTGTTGTTATAAGCCACAATAGGAGCAAGTCTGCTAGACAGCAAAATAATATTTTTTCGAAGAAACCGAAGCTTATTAACAGAAATCAGTGTCCACAACTCACATACTGTTTCCAGGAGATAGTGCATTGTCATGAGCAGAATTACCTGCCCTCCTTGATAACATTTTTTCAAGATTGCTTTAACTATCCTTAACGTGAGAGCACTGCCAAATACATTCAGCAAGGTCAACTCTCATTTTACCCTTTCACACTATCGCTCTTCAATATTCAGTTTGCCACATAAAATGTTTCAACGTCTCCAACATTTAACTTGTGAGTAAAATGCAATGGTATCCAATTTGTGGGTGAGGAATTACAGAATACCAAGTCATTTAAGTACAGCATAGTGACCCTTGGACACACATTGCTGCCTTTTTATCCCCTAGATCGCAATCCTGCGATTTGCAGTTCCCTCATTATATTCCTTTGATAAGCAAACATCTAAAACCAAAGAATCTTCAGTAAAACATGAGCACTCGTGGCTCACAAGGGTTCATTACACATTAAATATAGGATCACAGCTTGGCTGCTATGTGACACAATGCGTTATGCTGAGCAACTGTAAGCTGGAGGGAAGTTGTGCAGCGGAGTGACAACACAAACTGTACATCCGCAGAGCTCACAACTTTAATCTACAGCGACATTAATCCACCCCTTCCGATTCCATTTAAGAGTATTATTTTCAATTATAAAAATGGAGATAAACATTCCCATCAGGGCCACTCTCATATCCTTATTAGCCTTTTCAGGCATTACCTTTTTGGCAGAATCATCCAGGGAGTTCTTCACAGCAGATCCGTCCCACTTGTCAATTTTCACCGGTTTGTCATCGATCTTCCACTGGAACACGAGAGGAGAGTGAAAGATTTTGATTGCAAAACACATGGTGCATTAGGGTTGAGGGAGGAGACAAAATAGCTGCCAAACTACCCGTCTTTCAAGGGTGATTTATCACATTTGCCATTTTCCTTTTTTGACATTTCACAACAGAGTAACGAAACAGGCCTTGACATCAACCTGTCCGGCAGATTCTGTCTATGACTAGCATACAAAAGAAAACATACTGCACTACCCAACTGTACGAAAACTTAGCTTCTTTGCATGGAACCTTCCGTCCAAAGCCTGTATGCTAGGCAACAACGGTTCAACTACATTGCAAAAGATGAAAATTTGTGGTCGTAGGTGGAGGGCAGCTACAGATTTCAAAATGTATACACGTGGGGTTAAAGGAGGAGTCCAGTAAAACTGTTATTAGCCATTGGAACCAAGACTGAGGAATAGAGAATTTCCTGTAATGATACTAGATTGCTCATTTATACGCTGCTATATATGTGTTTTGTTTATAGAAATCGCCTTAAAATAAATTGGGAGAAAAAAAAACAACAACAAAAGAAGAAGAGTCAGAGAATCTGGAAGACATTTGCAAACAATCAAAAGAACAGATAGTGCAACTTTGTTATGTAAGAATAGTATACCAATCTCAAATTGGGGCATCAATCTAGTATATACCCTTTTTAACCCCTTCGCTGCTCATGACGAGCTCAGCTCGTCATGAGGCACGGTTGAGCTGTGCTTATGACGAGCTGAGCTCGTCATGAACAATGGGGTTCACTAAGGATCAGCACAGGAGTGGAAAACCATTAGCAGCCAAGGTGTTAATCAGGTGTGTATATCAATATTAAGTGTCACCCCTTGGTCTAGATCAATATTAAAAAACAGAAAGGCACCAGCACCACATCAAACTCAGTTATTGTCAGGTCCACTAACATTATGTGAAAATGGAGCTCCCACTGAGCCACTGGAAGCTGCTGGTGGGTGCTGTGGAAGTGACTTAGAACACAAGCCACATTCTGTGGTTAAGCTAGCTAAGCTGTATCCCTAGGTTCCGGGCAGAGGCTTAGGGTGTCGAAAGGAAAAGCAATGGGAGAGGTTAGGAAAGTGGGAGTGATGGAGTCTGAGAAGTAAACCACTTCTCTTGGGGAGGAACTCTGCATGAGGGAACAGAGTGCTATCCAGTGCAATGGTTGAGGTAATTTTATAATTGTGTTTGGACATGGCATGTGAACGGGTTCAAACCTGATGTACACAATTACCATAGGGGCAGCAGGAGAGCAAGAGGAGATCATATTCCAAAAGAAAATAACATACCAGACCCAAGACAAAACGTTGAGGCCTGCCAACTGGTAGATGTGTGGGAGAGAGAAACACTGACAAAGAGGATGTGGTGTAACGGTGAGAGCTGCCGACTTTGGCGGTGGGGAACCAGGTTTGAGTCCCGGGTCAGTTCAACATCCTGTGATTCTGGGCAAACCACAATATCCCCATTCCTAACCCCTCTCCTCTGAAAAAATGAACGAGTGTCTTTGAGTAATGTAACTGGAGCTCACGTAAAGCACTCCAATACCTTCAGGTTAAGTTCCCGATAAATAAACCTGCCCCAAAAAAATAAATTAAAAAAAAGCGGACGACGAGAGTGGGTAAAATTAATTTTAAAGTCGATTTTAAAAGCGTACAGAGATCCACTGCATCAAACATTGCTATGAGAATATAGAAGTACTGGTCATGTGTAAAAGAGAGGGAATTAAAAACAAGGGCAAGAAGACATTGAATACCAGAAGTCAAACATATCCTGGGCCTTGATCTTAAGACGTCTGCAACAACAGTAAATGAAATATACAGCACCACAAAAAAGACCCAACCATAATGACACAACATGATCCATCCATACCGATGGATTCAGAAATGTATGAGGTCATTACACGCATCAATAACCAGCCCTTCATTAAAGGTTAAATTAATCATTGTGGCCACTTCAAAGAGGGTCATTATCACCAGTACTCTGCCCTTTCTTCACCAGGAACTAGACACATTGCAAAGATCCACCGGATATACAAGAAATCCTTAAATTGTTGTTTCACAATATTCAAAGTTAACCGTAACAACTGAAACCTCTGAATCCTGTTATTGCTCAGGATACAGAAGACACACCTTAGAAGTGGCTGATGTGGGCAAGAACATCCACCCACTTATACGTAGAGATAACTTTTGGCACTATAGATCAAGGAACATAGCTTCAAAACGTTTCTGATGTAGCAGAAGTCAAATTCCTTCCTAGTTGATTCAACTGGCATCAGGGTCTTAAATTATGCCTTTTTCTGGCAAACACCCACCAGTTCTTAATCATACTCAGACAAAAATGTCAATAGAGAAGCGCAACATTCAGCTTTGCTCCCATGCTAAGCAGCCATTTTAAAATTACACTATTAGTAGGGAGACCATGCTCTGTATAGACATGCTAGTTCTGGAACACACTCCTGAAGAAAATGGATGATTGGTAATCATCTAGAATTTAGACAGACAATACAAACCTTGACGTTTACTACAACATAATTTAAAAACAAGAAACAAGCAAAGCCACTGTATTGCCATACAAGCAGGTCTGTCCTCCACAGGATAAGGTAAGGCCACAAGCTTCCTAAAACTCATGTAGGCTTTAAAGGCAGGCTGAAACAGGTTGGCTTTAAAAAGGGTTTTTGAGACCTTGATACTCAACAATAAACCCGTACTCTGTTTTTAGTTATGTCTAGGGTACCCACCTATTAAAGGACATTTCCTCAGGTATACCTGGAGACATTGTTATCTCTTATCTTCTGGACCCCTGCCACAAATACAGCTATGATTTATATAAAAACTGCCACTTTTTTTGGTTGAATCCGCCCTAGTTGTAGCAGGGCGTCGATAAGAGCCGATGATGAAACATGCCACTATTAAGTGGGTGAGGGGTCGACTCCAAAATCTTTGATTTCCCCCCTGTCTATTCTGGAAGTTAATTCTGGCACCATATTTGTGATTGTATTTGGGAGATTGCAACTAGGACCACTTTTCTCTTGCTCTTTCCTTTTAAATAAAAAGTCTTTACATAAAGACACATTTTCATGAGGCGTTTCAGCCAGGAAACCAATCTTTTACATCAAGATGTTTTCCTTGATTACAGTGCATTAACAAACAAGAGTCATCACAGGCTGTCAGAAATGTTATATGACCACAGCAGAACTAACGACCTATTGTTTATGGGAAGGATTACAGCTGGTAAAGATATCCATTAGAGCCCGGATCCAATACTCCAGCTCTGAGGGTGTCAAAAAAGGTCATAATCTAGTGTAAGAGAAAATAACAAGCGTGAACGTGCACTTTGCAATTGGAGTGTAGGAAGCATATCATTCCTTCACCTTGGAGTCCTTCACATGTGATGCAACACAATAGTTTGGCTGTTTTTTAATGCCATGACATGTTTGGGAACTAAACGTTGTCAGGTGCCTTTTCTTTTACATACACACTGTGCTCAACGACTGAAGAACATACATGACATATTTGAGTACACTTTATCAGAAGCAGTTTGTAAATAACACGTTTTCAATTTTTTATATTTATTAGAGCAGAGAGGGTGACCTCGTCTTCATGAATGCCACAAACCTCTTCAGAAGGTTGTATAGATAAAAAAAATGTTGAGTTCCGCTAGTGGGACCCTCGCACCTACATTATTTAAAGAGTGGCATAATTGAAAATTCCGAAAACATTTTTTTTCTTTTTTTAATAAAAGCCCTCATAAGTTCTCTATTAATCCATTGGCATTAGTAACTGGTGGCTAGATGCTCTGGTTCAGTGGATGGAGCATGCCACCTACCAGGTGGGTGAGGGCCTTACCCATTGTATTCCTTCTCATACACAATAGGCAGTCAGTTCTGTTCATATGATTATCCATGGACGATGTACTGGCTATGCCTTCAAAGCCTCCTGACTCGGTTGTGTTTAATATAAGAAATTGTAAGCAACTTTATTTTCAAACAACCTGACGTATAATCAATCTTGAGTTAACACTTAATGCTGTGACAGGATGATGAGAAAGGTGGGTAAGGCACTGACAGACCGTATTCCATAGAGCAGGCTTCTGCCACTGATCAGTCCCCTTGACTCAGCAAAGACATGAGGCAGGGCTGTAGGCACCAGTTAATGGTGGCCGTTGGTAACTTATGCATGGGGCTTGCTAAATCTGGCCTGCCCTCCCAAAGAATAGAGGGTCCCTATGTAATGTGTGCCCAAGAAGATGTAACAGAGGACAAGACAGCTTGGGAAGATGACAAAAAACCCTTTCACCTCCAGGTTCTTCGATCTGCCTTCTGAAAGACCAAATGGGTTAGGTTAATTAGCATGTAAGCAGGCTGCCGGGGTGTCAGAGGTATCGTTTCAAGACACTCAACAGAGTGTTACCATTATCACATTAAACAACTACCCTAGAAACAAATGTGTTTCCCTTTCAAACACAATCCAACAAAGCTCATCTTCCCTTGGTTTTAAAATCCTGCCAATGTGTCATTTTAAAACACCTAACTAAATATGTGTAAAAGATAGAAGTGATTTCACCATAGGGAAACTGGGATTTTAAAAGTTTCTTTAATAACCATGTGTAATAATACCTAACTTTTTTGGCGTTGCTCTCACTCAAGAATGTGCTCCAGTGCCCTGACCGAATATTAACACAATCCGAAACCTCAGATTCTTGGACGGAAATCCACAGGTATTTAACAATGGTGCATCTTTAACTTTCATACATGCATGCATTTAACATATCAATAATATTAATTTGATAAGATGTCCATGTAGAAATAACATAAGGGTCCACACCTAGGTAAAGCAATCTTTTCATTTGTCACTCTGTGTGAATGTACGTAAGGTATTAAAGAATATTTACAAATGCACACTTTTTTCAATGTGAGCTTTTGAATCGTTTGAGCCTCACTGCTGCTTTACTGAGACACCAAGTCAATAGATATGAATGTAGCGTTTGTAGATGAACAGGTATATTGAATAAAGGCTGGGGAGCCGACTGGAACACATAATTTGTGGACTCCATGCACTCGTTTTATTTTTGGCTATCATGGTGCAAACCAGGAAGGATATAATGGAATAATATAGATGTTTCCATTTTCAATAAACATTACCCATAACTGGATTAGCTGAATTGGCCAAACTCTACATTTCCACAATGACAACATATTCCACTATGTTTCTCGGATTAAAATTACATCTTGTATCCTATGCTTATAGTATGCATATTTAGCAAAGTTTCTATGTCTGCTTTGACTAGAACGCAGACCCATTCAACTGCCACGGCTGTGACATGTCCTCCTCAGATGAAGCAACCTCATTGCATAACACCAGCGAAATTTAGACCCCCACTGATTTATGGGTATTGTTCCCTGCGGTCTGGGTTCTAGTTATGGTAGCGTGGGTGCTATACAAAGATTAATACTTTAGAAGTTTATGCATATATCAGAACATTGGCAAAGTGTAGCTGATTCGGTATCTTTTAAATTGGAAATCAGGTACATGGTCTCATGTAGCTCATAGGACCATGCATACGACCCACCAATAACTTGATGAATCTGGCTCTCGTGGTTGTGGCCCCATGGAGGACCACACGGCACATCTGCATTACAGAAGTGTTAAGGCTGAATGAAGCACAACCATGTTTATGGGAGTCGTCCTCCCCGTATCTCTTCCCACTCCTACATTGGCAAGAAGGAGCATGCAATATTAAAACAGTAATTGTAAATCTTTAAATGGAAATGGAAATTTGGCTGAGCCTTTCAAACTCAACAAATTGGTGCATCCAAACGAATTTTCAGAATGACTGGATGTGCAGTGAAATGGTCAGGTAGAAGTGTTCATCAAAACGATTGGAAATATTTAAATTCTGCTTATAATGTACTAATTGGTGGGTCAACGTGCGCAGCTCCAACAGCCAATGTTTAGAGGCAAAAAGGAGGGTGTCCAGGTGGAATTATTAGCCAAAAAGGCAAATATGCCTTTGTAGTCATTTTCTGTAACATTTCAACTACAAGGAGCTCCCTTTCTTCTGAACGCTAACACATCCACTCAAGGGCTGTACTGCTGGTACTCCAACTGTGTTACGTGGCAAAATCTTTACGCGATAGACAAGTCAAACTAAAAACTGCACTTACTGGATCCACGTGATTTAAACTGTCTCGTCAGAAGCATATTCTCTGTATAGCTAAAGCTACTGGTTGGCAGCAAACGATTAATTAGTAGAAGGGTACTTTCCGAAAACAACAATTTTCGCGTTTTAATTTGTGACTTTGGAAATAAAGGAAAGACCTTTCAGAACGGTTAGCCAGTTCCAAAATGCTCTACTTTAGTACCCCCTTCCACTTCTAAGAATATCAGTCCGATGCACTTTAAGGTAGAGGGTTTAGGAAGAGATTTCGTGCTCAAACCTGTCAATTGACCGGTTACAAATAGGTTTCACGGGACTCAGGTGCAGCATATGGATTGGCAGCTGAACAAACTGCGTTCGTCTTAAAAACAATGACATTGTTAAATAATGCACTAACAGAAACCACAAGAGGCCGGTCCCCAGTTAAGACACAGCTGGAATCAACTGAAATGTACTTGCCATTAGTTCAGCAGATAGCCAAAATCCCAAAGCACATTTACAACTGGACAGCTGCGATCCCCGCTATGGCCATTGCATGGAAGTCTGTATAACTGTAATCCCAGCTCCCCCCTAGCAATCCGCAAGGGCTCCCCTGGGACCATAACCCCCGCCCGTAGGGGCGCCCTGTGGGTAGGAACTACGAGGAGGCACAGCAGGGATACAGCCGCACCGAAGAATAGAGAGCTTGGTTCCAATCCCCTTCCACTTGAGGACGCTGCAGAGCATGCCTCTCCGGGAGTAGCTGCAAAGACTCTACCTCCCCTCACCCCCAGACCCCGCGCTGCGCCCCCAGCTCATTACTTTCTCCAGGAGCCCGTTCTTTCCGCTTCTCGACGACATCTTGAAATAAGCCAACTGTCTGCCCCCTCCAGTTCCTCGACTTGTGCGTCGCTCATTGGTGGATTAGGAGGCTGACGTAGCACTAGTGGGTGGAGCCGAGCAGTCCTGTGAGAGAGACAGTGTCCGTGCATCTTAACGGAACCACAGGACTGTACAGGAAACGGAGCCCGTTAGTGAAGCCAAAGTACAACGTCAAGAACGAAATCTCGTTAAAAAAAATAAAAAAAATAGGCATTCAAATATATGTTTATTCCAAAGTTAGGAAGCACGAACATACTATATATATAAATAATACGGTACTCTATTCTAAACACCAATATAACATTCAGCGACTTTAGCGTGTCAAGAAATACTTACATTCACCTTTTCATTACGGCGGCTTTATTTGGATGACGCCGAGGTCAGGCAATCGAAGCTGCGAGCCTATAATAGCGAGAGCGTTTTATGCACAACAGCCATCTTTAAAGGGCATACCTCTGTAGGACGACGACGAAATGAAAGACATAAAAGCTAAATATTGTTTTCATACATTACAATATGTACCGATAATAGGGAACTACGCGCTATTTGTTATCTGTAACAATAAATAATGATTCTTATATAAAAGGTTACCAAATTTTTAAAAAAGACACGTGGATATGTATACATAACAATGATTACTAACCGAATCAGAAAAAGTGTATGGTTTTTAAATTAAGTCTCACAATGTTGTCCTCTCACGTACTAATGCCGGCAGATCACTCCGTTCACATATGGGCGTCGTTAGACTTTTGACGTATCATGGCTGAAAGGCAAAAAAACCACAAAAAAACGCATTAGTCCTTTTTTTCGTTTTTCATGTCATGTTCGTTCCAGATGTTTACTCGTGTAGTTTTCTCCCGCGACTTGGCTAAAAAAGGAAGCCACAAAAAAAACTACAAGACCCACGAGACCGTGCAACGTGAGGGCAAAAACTGAACGAAGCATGATGGGAGTTGTGGTTTGAGAGCTTCGTCATAGACCTGCGCGGTGGAATGCGCTTTCCCATGACATTTGATAGCGTCCTTGTTGCCTGGAAACGGCACTTCAGCCAGGAGGAACATGGCGACTCCAGCGGAGTCTGCAAGTTAAGCTGATCGATGAGCAGAAAGAGCACCACAACAGAAGCTCCGAGCCTCTGATGGAAGAAACTCCTGAGAGGTAATCAGAGACATAACCCTTACACCCCCAACTGCGTTCTTTAAGCGGTTTCTCCCCCCTCCTTATTCTTTCCCATTTTTCGCCGTATAGCTCATTCATTGTATACATGCTCAGTCTCCAGTATGAGTATTTTCACCTACTTTTCACCCTTATATTTTCCCTTGAAGAACTTCTTCTTTTTCGATTAGCAACCCCTACTCACATTTCTATCTTGTCTCCCTCTTGCATGTTCCCGATGTAGTCATCGCAGTTCTATGCAAGCTGTAGAGGTATTGCCACGTGACATGTGAAATACGATAATGCATTTTTTAAAGATATATTCTATTGTTTACAGCTGAATAACAGCAATACAGAAAATAAAAAGACACAAACTGCAACCACCCTCAAACATTTGAAATGCAATAAGAACTGATCGCAGATCAGTGCCCACAGAAGGAAACATCTTAACAGGCGCGGTGCGTCCATTGGGGCCCACTAAGCCCCATGGACCCACCACGTTGTCACTAGAAGCCAAACACAATTATTTAAAAAAAATCGCGCTATCTGCCGGCCGGGAAACCGGGAGACACCCGACCTTCCCGGGGTGCGCAAGAGGGGGGGGGGGGGGGGGGGAAGGATCGGGCTGCTGCAGCTGCGCAAGTGTATTTTTGGGCACAAACATGCCCGCGCATGCGCAGATCGTTTTCTTGTGAATTCCCCCTTAGAGAGAGGACCAGGGGGCGGGCCGCAGCCCCCGGGGTTACACAGGGCGACTGGGCGAGGAGTCATGGTGCCCCCCCAGCCAATCCTGGCGCAGGATTGGCTGGTCACTACATAGCCCTGTTACATAACCCCTGACGGATAGCACGGCCGACTTTGGTGATGGGAAACCAGGTTCGAGCCTCTTATCGAACCATAAAAATGTATACATGACTTACACTGGTGTTAAATAAATAGATATTTTAAAAAACAAATAAAAATGATGTTCCGACTAAGGTGTGAAATTGGTGTCAAATAAATACATGTTTTTAAAAACAATTAATATTAATCATGTATCATTGGTGCTGGAGTACAAGGTTCGAGACTGGTATTAAACACTGACAAGCTGTGTGCAAGTTATAGGGTCATACAAATACATGAATGATGGATGGATGCATGAATGGATGCAGGATGAATGATGGGTGGATGAATGGATGGGTGGATGCATGAATGAATGATGGATGCAGGATGGGTGGATGGGTAGATGAATGCATGATGGATGCAGGATGGATGCAGGGTGGATGGATGGGTGCATGAATGAATGATGGATGCAGGATGGGTGGATGGATGATGGATGAATGATGGGTGGATGAATGGATGGGTGGATGCATGAATGAATGATGGATGCAGGATAGATGCAGGATGGGTGGATGGGTAAATGAATGAATGATGGATGCAGGGTGCATGGATGGGTGCATGAATGAATGATGGATGCAGGATGGGTGGATGGATGGATGATGGATGAATGATGGGTGGATGAATGGATGGGTGGATGCATGAATGAATGATGGATGCAGGATGGATGCAGGATGGGTGGATGAATGAATGATGGATGCAGGATGGATGCAGGGTGGATGGATGGGTGCATGAATGAATGATGGATGGATGGATGGGTGGATGCAGGAATGGATGCAGGAATGGATGGATGATGGATGGGTGGGTGGATGGATGAGTGGATGGATGCATGAATGAATGAATGATGGATGCTGGATGGGTGGATGGATGGGTGGATGAATGAATGATGGATGCAGGATGGATGGGTGGATGGATGGGTGCATGAATGAATGATGGATGCAGGATGGATGGATGGATGGATGCATGAATGGATGCAGGAATGGATGATGGATGGGTGGGTGGGTGGATGGATGCATGAATGATGGATGGATGATGGATGGGTGGATGAATGAATGATGGATGCTGGATGGGTGGATGGATGGGTGGATGAATGAATGATGGATGCAGGATGGATGGGTGGATGGATGGATGGGTGGATGGATGGATGGGTGCATGAATGAATGATGGATGCAGGATGGGTGGATGAATGAATGATGGATGCAGGATGGATGCAGGGTGGATGGATGGGTGCATGAATGAATGATGGATGCAGGATGGATGGATGCATGAATGGATGCAGGAATGGATGCAGGAATGGATGATGGATGGGTGGATGGATGGGTGGGTGGATGGATGGATGCATGAATGATGGATGGATGCTGGATGGGTGGATGGATGGATGGATGGGTGGATGGGTGGATGAATGAATGATGGATGCAGGATGGATGGGTGGATGGATGGATGGGTGCATGAATGAATGATGGATGCAGGATGGATGGATGGGTGGACACATGAATGGATGCAGGATGGATGATGGATGGGTGGAAGGGTGGATGGATTGGTGGATGGATGGATGCATGAATGAATGATGGATGGATGGGTGGATGGATGGATGGGTGGATGCATGAATGAATGATGGATGCAGGATGGATGGGTGGATGGATGGATGGGTGGATGCATGAATGAATGATGGATGCAGGATGGATGGATGGGTGAATGCATGAATGAATGATGGATGCTGGATGGATGGGTGGATGCATGAATGAATGATGGATGCAGGATGGATGCAGAATTGGTGGATGGATGGATGGGTGGGTGGGTGGATGGATGGATGGGTGGATGCATGAATGATGTATGGATGGATGCAAGGTGGTTCGGGCTCGCTCGCTCGCTGTGCTCGCTCGCTGCGGTGCAATATGCAAATTAGTTTACGCCCCACCACTTTCAAATGTCACCAGCCGCCCCTGCATCTTAAGTATCATGTCCCGACACTTTCCTCTCATGGCTACAAGGCGAAACAACACCTGTAACCAGTGATTTAAATGGAAAAAAATAAGGGCAGGTACTCGCCAAATTGAGATATGGACTAGGGGGCGGGGCTTGGGGTGGAGCTAGGGGGCGGAGCTATGGGCAGCACAAAGGAATCAAAAATTAGCTAGCATTCGCGCCAAGAATTTTCAATTCTATTAAGGACACGGAGGCGAGGATTATGCTTCTCTTTCTTTACTGTATAAACACAGCAGCCAATAAACATACAGTTTAGTGCAATAAAAAACTTCAAAGTCCATGGTGCTTGGCGTAGCCACGCCCCCTTCAGCACCCATAAGAGCCTAGGACACACCTTCAGCTTCCTCTTTCTTTGCGCGAACTGCACAAGTCCATGAACCATAACAGTCTATAACTTCTCCAACATGGAAAAAACCGGGACCCTGGTCCAACATTATTCTTCAACGGAAGACTTCTTACTCCTTGTTCTTGTCATTGCCTGGAAAAAACGAAATAGACAACCCGTAACTGCTGTAAACAACAGAGTATTCATAAACAACGGGTGGGCAAGCATGATCATACAATGAACATAGCCGGGTGGGATAATCCTCGCCTCCGTGTCCTTAATAGAATTGAAAATTCTTGGCGCGAATGCTAGCTAATTTTTGATTCTATTACAGGACCGGAGGCTTCAGATTATGCTAGTTTAAAGCTGTATTGAATACCATAGAGGTAATGTCTCCCACCGGCTTATAATAGAACTGTCTGAATGTAGATTCAGACGACCAATCTGCACAATGCATTATATCTTGAACATTAGCCCCCAACAGAAATGATTTTGAAGCCATGGCACCTCGCACCGAGTGCGCCCCGAACAATTGAACATCAATACCAGACTCCTTCATGATAAATTTCAACCATCTTGCAATAGTAGCCGAGGACACAGGCTTAAAAGGTTTCTGCACAGCTATCAAAAGCTGTGTGACCCGGCGGGCCTTATGGAACGAGTACACTCCTCGTATGATTTCAAGCATTGGACCACACATAATTTTGGATTACTAGGAAAAGCATTGTATTCAATGTGTCTAGACAGTGTTTTTGTGCGACCTGTGATAGTAAAAGAAACTCCTTCCGGAGTAAATACTCTACCTGCAATATCCAGGGCGCGAACGTCTGATGATCTTCTGCACGCCGACAAACATAACAACATCGCTAACTTCGCTGACAACTGTTACCTAGAAAGCAAGTTGTTAGACAGCCAGTTGTCCAGAAATTTAATAACCACAGAGACATCCCAAAGCCCCGAATACTTGGGCTTGGGGGGATTCGCTACCCGAACGCCTTTAAGCAGTGTACAAACCAAGGGATGCACACCCACTGGTTTCCCGTCAATGCGAACGTGTCCCGCCGAGATGGCCGACCGGAAATTGTTCACGGATCTGTAGGCCAAACCGCTAGTGGCTTTGTCGGACAAGAAATTTACTATGTGAGAAATTCCTGCCCCCTAGGGATCCAGATCCCGTTCCACGCACCAACATACCCAACTCTTCCAGGCTGAAGAGTACCTTTTCCTCGTGGAGGGAGCCCAGGCTTGCTTAATGTAATCGCTAGCCGCTCCCGAAATTCCAGGCACGTGCCACCGTTGCCTGAAAGCCTCCATGCCATCAGCGTGAGGCCCCGGGATGTGATTAGCGGGTGCCGTTCCCGTGCTGGTCCCAGCAATAGCGTCTCTGACCATGGAAGTCTCCTGGGGAGGTCGCAACACATCTCTAACAGCATCGGGAACCATGGTTGCGACTGCCACAGAGGCGTCACTAGAATCACCTCGGCCTTCTGCTTGAGAATATGAGAGGCCACTCGTGGGATCAATAGAAAGGGAGGAAACGCATAGTTCACCGCCCCCGACCAGTCCTGCAAGAAGGCATCCGTCGCCTCCGCTGCTGGATCCGGCATCCAGCTGAAAAACCTGGGAAGTTGACGGTTCAGTCTGGATGCAAATAGGTCTATCTGGCAGGGACCCCACAGGTCCTGCAACCAATGGAATATCTTGGGCAACAGCTGCCAATCGCTGTAGTCGCGAAGATGTCTCGAGTTCCAGTCTGCTACTACATTGGACTGCCCTGGAATATATTCCGCAATCACCGAGATCTGATGACTGAGACAATAATGCCAAAAATCCTTGGCTATCTCCACCAGCATGGACGATCTCGTCCCCCCCAGCTTGTTTATATATCGAACCGCAGACACGTTGTCCATCCGAAGGAGGATGCAACACGAGTGTTTCTGGGGTGAGAGCGTCTTGATCGCGAGGGAGCCCGCCAGGAGCTCCAGACAATTTATGTGCAACTTTAGTTCTTCTTGCGACCATCTTACTCCTGTGGAAACCTCGCCACAACGCGCGCCCCAGCCCCAACGGCTGGCGTCCGATTCTATGACAACTTCCGGTACGGAGCCTGTAGGAAGGTACATCCTGACTATGGTTGCCCCCAACTTTTTGCCCTGTGTTTTAGCTGGTTTTGGACATAGTCGACCTGGGACCCTGCCAATCAGGACCCCAGGCCTACTGCTCTCTCTTTAAAATGGATTCCATGTACCCTAGGTACATTTCCAATTGGTACTGGGCCACCCTATCAGACCCTGTAACTCAGGGCATGGGTGTACCCAGGGCTGCCAGGGGCTGCAGCATGTATTATGCCACCCCTGGCTGGCCTCCTAAATTTGACACAACTGGCTGCATGACAGCTGGGGCAAAGTCGTGTAATCACCCTTTGCTGTAGGTGTAGTATACCTATACCTAACCCTAAAATGGACACACAGATTCCTATCAGTCACTCCTATGGCAGGCCTTGACAATCCTGAAGGCAGAGTGCTTGGAATCGTGTGAGATGGTGCTCTGGCATGAGCTGAGCCTGTCTGCAGCTTGCGGAATCAAGTCCTAATAGCTGTTCCATGATATCGCATACCATATACTCTTAAGTGCATTATAATCCTCGCGGTTAAATGCTATCTTTGGTATTGCTTTATCAAAACATGTCGAGTAAGGTGTCATACGAATTGGAATACTAACCCCTCGCCAATTCTGGCGACGGGGTTAGCATTCCACCCTTCTAGAGGGACACGACATGTATGTAACTGTGAACCCCGGTTAAAGTTAACTGAAGCCTCAGCTCCACAAAATGGATGCTGCCACCACAGACACGAGTCTGACCCCCTGCAGCTGGGAGTCCTTCCAGCGAGGGGAGCCTGGACAAAGGGTTTCCTGTCAGGGGCGGTGCTAGCACCGTCCCAGACATGGTTTTGTGTATCCTGGGTAGGCAGGGCTTTACAGGAAGGTGACTGCTGAGTGGCACCCCGGTGCTCACTACGCATAGGCCGGTCTGAACCAGTTCCAGGGGCACACCAGCCCCTGGCCTGGGGAAGTCCAGCATGGCTGAGGGGTGTAACCACCCCCCACCTAGTCCCACCCATAGGCAGGACCTAGTCACCGGGTCAGCCCCCTTTTTTAGTATAAAGATGGGAGCGGGCCCCCTGTTAAAATTAGATCATCTTTGGAATCAAGATACCACTTTCTTCGAAAGGACTTCACGATTTCTTCTTCAAGATTCTCCCTTGTGGCTAAGGAGTAGTCACCCTGCATCAAGCAGGCACCATCCTAAAGAACACTGCGGTCTGCTGCAAGTCCTTCATCACGAATCCGACGACCCAGCTCGACGAGACCCGGCTTCCCTGGCACCTCTGACCTCTACTCACCTCTACAGCCAAGCTGAGAACCGTGAGTGCGACGAGACCTCAAGGGACCGACGATCGCCAAGACTGCACGACATCTTTACTGCAAGCCCACCGTGTCCTCCACTGGTGAGTGCTTTGGGGTCCGAGAAGCCCCGACCCTGCGCAGCTCCAGCACCCAAGATCAGCCTCCCTGCATCTCCACGATCGGCGTGGGGCCCTTCTGCTGTTTGCTGTGCACCGCGTTGTTTGGCTACTAGCCGGCTGGGCTGTGGCCCTCTGAACGACGCCCAACGACTTCACGACTGCTGGTCTGGTTGCTCCAGGCTGGCCCTTGCTTCCTTGTTCAAGAGAGGCACCCCGGACCCTCCTGGTCCACTCCAGACGCCATTTTAGGTCCACCGCGTGGGCTTGAATTTGCCAAGGCTTTGTTGCCCAATCCTGGGTCCAGCGACGCCGACAGCTTCCATCTTCGTGGGACAGCTCGATCCTCCATCCTGGTCGCCGACAACGCCTCCTGGTCCGTGAGATCTTCGAGTCAAGCGTCACCCACTCACCTAGTCGAGGTGGCTACCATCCGGTGCCCTCCTGGTGCCCACTGACTACTGGCTAGTAGTCTCGAACTTGGTCCCCTCTGCTTTCAGGTGTCATCTATCTTCGAGATCCAGGCTTGGATCCAACTGAACTTTCTTCACTGGTCACCGGCCAGCATCTTTTCTTCCGGCTCCTGGTCCGTCTACGAGGATTCCCGATGTCTTTTCAGACCTATGCAGCTGCAGCCCCTGGGCTAGGTAACTTCGGCATTTCGGTGCCCCAGCATAGCCTCACTATCCAAGGGTCAGAATCTACTTTCGTTTTCTCCCTACCAGGTCGGGTTCGCCCGAGAACACTAACTTTCTAATTCCTAGCTACCATAGACTTTTGTCCCGCATCTCGCGTGAGAGTGCACACACTGCACCCGAGTCCCCTAGGCCTCCTAGAAGTAATCTAACGATTCCCTAGTCAAGTCCTAGCGATTCCAAAAGCTATTAGTATTGTACTTACCTGCTAGGAATTTCGCATTCCACTTTCAGAGTATATGGTTTTCCGTGCCCCTCGGGCATTTGTATATACTGTGCTAACTTAAGTATTTTTGTAAGAGTTTTGGTTTGTGCTTAGTACCCTGTCCTCATAAAGAGTACAGGGCTGTTGTGGTCTTTAAATAAATAACTGTTTATTTTCATAACACTTGTGTGGTGTCCTTTCACTTGGTATTCAAGGGGTATATGTGTGGTAAACAGCTGGCTTAACACGCCCTCTCGAGTCTTTAGCCTTAGACTGCTCGTATCCACGCTACTAGGATAGCTGGTCTATAAGGTTGACTTACAACCAATCATCAATAAGGGTTGCTGGACTGATACATAGTGTTCACTAGAATAGTGAGCACTGCATATCAGGCCACCTTCTCACATTGGTGAGCAGCGGTTGGGATTTGAGCTTGCTGTTGTTTTACCACACGTATCCTAAGAATATCTTGTTGAAAGATCACATAAGTACTGTTAGGTACATATAACTAAAGCTTAGAATACTCTGAGTTCTACTGAACCAGCTGTTGTAGCTCCTCAAGGCTTAGCACACCTTGGCTGCAACTCTAGCAAGGGACCAGTAGGTAACACATAGTGTAGGTAGGTGCATCACTTACACCACACTAGAAGCAGTATGTCGGTCACAGGAGGAAACACTGAGTCTCCCCTTGTGCCAGTTGACCCTCCACAGGTCATCCCTTCAAAATATACTGCTCTTAGCTTCCATGAGATGAGACAAGTGTGTACTCTCAGGAAACTAAAACAGGGGTCTAACCCCACCACTTCCTTTCTGATTGGTCTCTTAGAGGCCTATGATGCCAGTAGGGCTGGTAACCCAGACCCTTCTAATCCAGAAGGAAGTATGCCCTCCTTACAGGGTCCCTTTGATATCCATCCCCTCCATGAGGCAGATGATGCTGAGGAGGAGGATGAGTTGTCTGGGGATGAGGCAGATAAGGGACAGCTAGAAGTCAGTAGACTAAGCAGGTCCAACTTAAGCAGACATGAGCTTGGTACTGGGGGACTCCTGGGCCCACTCTCAGGTCAGCTTAACATTGGGAATGGACGAGTTAGGTCTCTATCAAGAGGCTCTAACAGATCCTTTCGAACCAATGGCTCTCTCAACTCTTCTCACAGAGGGATGTCTTCCCCTAAGAGGAGAGTGTATGAAGCTGAAGAAAGGGCAGTCAAACTGAGGATTGAAAGGGAAGAACTTGCCCTGGCCAAAGAGAGACTTGCCCTTGCTAGAGAGCAAGAATTATGTGGGCTAGTTCCCACTGGTGGCAGCAATAAACCTAGCAATAGGGAAAGGAGTTTTGATACAAAGCACCTGAATAAGATAGTGCCCCCCTTTAAAGAAGGGGATGACATCCACAAATGGATTACTGCTTTGGAGAGAGCCTGCACTGTGCAGGGTGTTCCCCAAAGTCAGTGGGCAGCTATCTTGTGGCTCTCCTTTGATGGTAAAGGTAGAGATAAGCTCCTCACCACAAGGGTGGAGGATGCTAACAATTACCAAGTCTTGAAGAATGTACTGGTTGATGGGTTTGGTTTAACCACTGAACAATACAGGATGCTGTTCAGAGACACCCAGAAAACTCAGTCTCAAGATTGGACTGACTTTGTTGATTGTGCCACTAAGGCTTTTGAAGGCTGGCTACTGGGTAGTAAGGTTACTGATTTTAAAGGATTGTATAATCTAATTATGAGGGAGCAAATCTTAAGTAATTGTCAGAACCAGCTATTACATCAGCACCTGGTAGACTCTGAGTTGACCTCTCCACAGGAATTGGGTAAGAGGGCAGACAAATGGGTCAGAACCAGGGTGAGGCCTAAAAACCAGGGTGGTGACCAGAAAAAGGAATCAACCAAGCCTCAAGAGAAGGGTGGGGATAAATCCACAGAGAAGACTTCCCAAGGGCCCCAAAACTCCAACAAGGGTGGTGGGTCCCAGAACACTCCTTCTGAACAAAAGAAACCTTATTGCCATACCTGTAAACAGGTGGGCCATTACAAAAGTGATGCCAGTTGCCCTAAAAATGGTAATAAGGGAAATATACCCCCAGGTAATACTCCTAAACCTCCTGTTACCACTAGTGGTAATCCCCCAGGTGGTGGGAGTGCCCCCAAGAATGTGGTGGGCATTACTCTGGGCCAACAGGAGGACTATGGCTTAGCCAGGTTCCCTGACCACACTCTTGTCTGTGAAACTGGCATGGGGTTTGCCAACTTCACTACTGGACCCCACATTTTGGGCAAGTATAGACAAGAAGTTTTAGTGAATGGTCAGAAAGTTGAGGCATTCAGAGACACAGGGGCCAGCCTCACCATGGTGAGTGACCATCTGGTCCCCTCTGCTCAACTGACCCCT
This sequence comes from Lissotriton vulgaris, assembly GCF_964263255.1. Classification (NCBI taxonomy): domain Eukaryota; kingdom Metazoa; phylum Chordata; class Amphibia; order Caudata; family Salamandridae; genus Lissotriton; species Lissotriton vulgaris. The sequence goes on along the minus strand of NC_141696.1, from coordinate 129,082,303 downwards.
GGTTTTACTTATCAGGTGACAGACATTCATGGAATAAAGAGAAGGCATCCCATGGCAGTAGTCAAGCTCAGCTGGGGTAATGTCACAGGGCCCATGAGAGTGGCAGTGACAGATAACCTACCTGTAGATTGCTTACTGGGGAATGACCTGGAACTCTCAGCATGGGCTGAGGTGGAACAAGAAACTCATTCCAGAATGATAGGCCTATCCAGACAGGTTAGTGGGGCAGTAATAGCTACAGCCCCAGTCCCAGCACCAGTCCTCCCTGAAAAGGTTGGAAGGGCAGTGGTAGCCACTGCCCAGGCTCAGACAGACTTTCCAGAACAGGATAGGAGGGCTGTGACAGTCACAGCCCAAACACAAACTGAGTGCCCTCCTGAAAAGGTTGGCAAGGTTGAAATGGTCTCAGCCTCTACTCAGACAGATAGGGAGGTGGTGAAGCCTGAAACAATGGATCACTCCACTCAAACAGAGAGCATTGAGGAGGAAGAAGAGTCTTCCCCCTCCCAGACACTAGGTGAGAGCCAGCCTCCTCAGGGAACTGACTCTACCCCTGTTGAAGGAACTGCCCCAGAGGTAGTCAGGCCTAGCCTGGCAGAGCCCCTGATGGCAGTGGACCCTTCCCAGGTGGGACCCAGTCTGGAGCAGGTAACCTGCACCTCTCTACCCTGCCTCAGTCAGCCCAGGGCTGAAGAGACCAGGGAGGCCAGTGGTGGACCCCAAAGGGCCCCCTGTCCAAAAGAACCCCTTAATCAGCAGATTAGGATCACTGAAGCTGGTAAACCTAGCCAAGTGAAAATAGAGCAGACTCCTGAGGGATCCCCCTTAAAAGTAGTTAGGGAACTCCCACAGCTGGACACTGTTGGGCACAGCCAAACATGGGGCCTAAAAACCCCAGACCTGACCTGTCCCTCCAGTAAGCCAAACAGAGGGACTCAGCCTCCCGCTTTAGGTAGCCAGAGGCTGACCCTGAGAGCTCAGTGCATCTCAGCTAAAGAAAGAAAGGCACATATGATGGATGGTGATTGGAGGAAGTTGAGCCCAAAGGTAGAGGAGCCTCACTTCAGTACTCCATCCCAGCATCAGCCTTTTGCTTTCCCAAGACACACCAGAGACAGAGATTCCCTATGGTGGAGACCCTCAGATACCCTTAGGGTGAGGGGTTGCCTGGTGGACCATGACACAGGGGGAAACCAAGCCAGAGCTGGTCCTTCCTTATATGGCCACTTAGGTAATAGAGGCTTACCTGGACAAGGATAGCCTTATCTCCTTTCGTTTGGGGGGGGGTTGTGTAGGAAGGTACATCCTGACTATGGTTGCCCCCAACTTTTTGCCCTGTGTTTTAGCTGGTTTTGGACATAGTCGACCTGGGACCCTGCCAATCAGGACCCCAGGCCTACTGCTCTCTCTTTAAAATGGATTCCATGTACCCTAGGTACATTTCCAATTGGTACTGGGCCACCCTATCAGACCCTGTAACTCAGGGCATGGGTGTACCCAGGGCTGCCAGGGGCTGCAGCATGTATTATGCCACCCCTGGCTGGCCTCCTAAATTTGACACAACTGGCTGCATGACAGCTGGGGCAAAGTCGTGTAATCACCCTTTGCTGTAGGTGTAGTATACCTATACCTAACCCTAAAATGGACACACAGATTCCTATCAGTCACTCCTATGGCAGGCCTTGACAATCCTGAAGGCAGAGTGCTTGGAATCGTGTGAGATGGTGCTCTGGCATGAGCTGAGCCTGTCTGCAGCTTGCGGAATCAAGTCCTAATAGCTGTTCCATGATATCGCATACCATATACTCTTAAGTGCATTATAATCCTCGCGGTTAAATGCTATCTTTGGTATTGCTTTATCAAAACATGTCGAGTAAGGTGTCATACGAATTGGAATACTAACCCCTCGCCAATTCTGGCGACGGGGTTAGCATTCCACCCTTCTAGAGGGACACGACATGTATGTAACTGTGAACCCCGGTTAAAGTTAACTGAAGCCTCAGCTCCACAAAATGGATGCTGCCACCACAGACACGAGTCTGACCCCCTGCAGCTGGGAGTCCTTCCAGCGAGGGGAGCCTGGACAAAGGGTTTCCTGTCAGGGGCGGTGCTAGCACCGTCCCAGACATGGTTTTGTGTATCCTGGGTAGGCAGGGCTTTACAGGAAGGTGACTGCTGAGTGGCACCCCGGTGCTCACTACGCATAGGCCGGTCTGAACCAGTTCCAGGGGCACACCAGCCCCTGGCCTGGGGAAGTCCAGCATGGCTGAGGGGTGTAACCACCCCCCACCTAGTCCCACCCATAGGCAGGACCTAGTCACCGGGTCAGCCCCCTTTTTTAGTATAAAGATGGGAGCGGGCCCCCTGTTAAAATTAGATCATCTTTGGAATCAAGATACCACTTTCTTCGAAAGGACTTCACGATTTCTTCTTCAAGATTCTCCCTTGTGGCTAAGGAGTAGTCACCCTGCATCAAGCAGGCACCATCCTAAAGAACACTGCGGTCTGCTGCAAGTCCTTCATCACGAATCCGACGACCCAGCTCGACGAGACCCGGCTTCCCTGGCACCTCTGACCTCTACTCACCTCTACAGCCAAGCTGAGAACCGTGAGTGCGACGAGACCTCAAGGGACCGACGATCGCCAAGACTGCACGACATCTTTACTGCAAGCCCACCGTGTCCTCCACTGGTGAGTGCTTTGGGGTCCGAGAAGCCCCGACCCTGCGCAGCTCCAGCACCCAAGATCAGCCTCCCTGCATCTCCACGATCGGCGTGGGGCCCTTCTGCTGTTTGCTGTGCACCGCGTTGTTTGGCTACTAGCCGGCTGGGCTGTGGCCCTCTGAACGACGCCCAACGACTTCACGACTGCTGGTCTGGTTGCTCCAGGCTGGCCCTTGCTTCCTTGTTCAAGAGAGGCACCCCGGACCCTCCTGGTCCACTCCAGACGCCATTTTAGGTCCACCGCGTGGGCTTGAATTTGCCAAGGCTTTGTTGCCCAATCCTGGGTCCAGCGACGCCGACAGCTTCCATCTTCGTGGGACAGCTCGATCCTCCATCCTGGTCGCCGACAACGCCTCCTGGTCCGTGAGATCTTCGAGTCAAGCGTCACCCACTCACCTAGTCGAGGTGGCTACCATCCGGTGCCCTCCTGGTGCCCACTGACTACTGGCTAGTAGTCTCGAACTTGGTCCCCTCTGCTTTCAGGTGTCATCTATCTTCGAGATCCAGGCTTGGATCCAACTGAACTTTCTTCACTGGTCACCGGCCAGCATCTTTTCTTCCGGCTCCTGGTCCGTCTACGAGGATTCCCGACGTCTTTTCAGACCTATGCAGCTGCAGCCCCTGGGCTAGGTAACTTCGGCATTTCGGTGCCCCAGCATAGCCTCACTATCCAAGGGTCAGAATCTACTTTCGTTTTCTCCCTACCAGGTCGGGTTCGCCCGAGAACACTAACTTTCTAATTCCTAGCTACCATAGACTTTTGTCCCGCATCTCGCGTGAGAGTGCACACACTGCACCCGAGTCCCCTAGGCCTCCTAGAAGTAATCTAACGATTCCCTAGTCAAGTCCTAGCGATTCCAAAAGCTATTAGTATTGTACTTACCTGCTAGGAATTTCGCATTCCACTTTCAGAGTATATGGTTTTCCGTGCCCCTCGGGCATTTGTATATACTGTGCTAACTTAAGTATTTTTGTAAGAGTTTTGGTTTGTGCTTAGTACCCTGTCCTCATAAAGAGTACAGGGCTGTTGTGGTCTTTAAATAAATAACTGTTTATTTTCATAACACTTGTGTGGTGTCCTTTCACTTGGTATTCAAGGGGTATATGTGTGGTAAACAGCTGGCTTAACACGCCCTCTCGAGTCTTTAGCCTTAGACTGCTCGTATCCACGCTACTAGGATAGCTGGTCTATAAGGTTGACTTACAACCAATCATCAATAAGGGTTGCTGGACTGATACATAGTGTTCACTAGAATAGTGAGCACTGCATATCAGGCCACCTTCTCACAGAGCCGAAGATGGCTCTGCCGTTCCACGCTTCCACGTGGTTCAACCACCACTGCATCTCGTCTCGCACTTCCTGAGTCAGCGGAATCAGGTCCGAGTAGGCCAGCCCTCTTTGAAGGTGCTGGATCTTGAGTCTCTGCAGAGCCCTGTAATGTAGCGGGCCCGGAAAAATCGCTTGTATTGACGAGGCCAACAACCCTACTACTCTGGCCACCGGCCTGAGAGAGGTCACCTGTTTGCTCAGAAGAGATGAGATCTCCTTCTTCAAATCCCTCAACTTCGACTTTGGCATACTCAACTGTGCTATCCGCGAGTTGATCACAAAGCCCAGAAAGTCCATCTCCTGCGACGGAATCAGGGCAGACTTGTCCCTGTTTATCACAAACCCCAGATCCTGAAGAAGGGTAATGGTCATCTGAAGATGCCTCAACACCAGTTCCGGACTGTGAGCTAAAATCAGAATGTCGTCTAAGTAAATGATGAGACGCACCCCTTGCTCTCTCAGGTGCGCTACCACTGGCTTCATCACCTTGGTGAAACACCAAGGAGCCGAGGAAAGCCCGAAAGGAAGGGCCGAATATTCGAACCAACGTCCCTTCCATTCAAACTGAAGGAAACAACGGTGAGGGCGGTAGATGGGGATGGAAAGGTACGCATCCTTCAGGTCTAAACGTACCATCCAGTCCCCTGCCTGTAAAAGATCTGTTAACAGATGGATCCCCTCCATCTTGAAATGGTTGTAGACTAGGAAGTAATTGAAATCTTTCAAGTTTAACACCAGCCTGTGACCTCCGCCCCTCTTCTGCACAAGGAAGATATTGCTGCAAAACCCGTGCGGGTTGTACTCGCACCTCGCTATGGCGTGTTTGCGCAGTAATTCTTCTATTTCGCTGTCTATAGAACTCGACTCTAGTCGGGAAAAATGGAGAACCTTCGGGGCCGCTCTCTGTGTGGGGTTCTGATAGAAAACTAGATGAAACCCTTGAATGGTCTAAAGGACCCATGCATCTTGAGTCAGGAGACTTCAATTGTGTAAGAAAAACATCGTGCGACCCCCCAAAGGCATGCAAAAGCAATCCATAGCGCTCACCTGAATTGTTCTGGGCGTGGAATCCTGCCCTGTTGCCGCCTGCATGAAACTTGTTCCTGGCGTATCTGCGACGCTGTGGGTAGAAGGTACCTCCTCTTGTCGAGTCCCAATCACCTCGACCCCTTCCGAAGTCACCTCGGGGGGGACCTTGATTGCCGAAACGGCCTGGTGAGCGTCCCCTTCCTCGTCCGGCCCTATTAAAAAGGCTATTCTGCAGGGCTCGCTTGATGCCTGCTTGGGCCTTGTCCAGGGAGGTGAACGTACCCACGTACTTTGAAACGTCTTTCACAAAACGATCTCCAAAGAGATTGCCCTCTGCTAGGGGACCCGGTTCAGCTGAGGCTAACTCAGTCAAATTCGAATCCATTCTCATCAACAGCGATTTGCGCCGCTCCGATGACACTGCGCAATTAGCATTACCGAGGAGACATATGGCGCGCTGGGTCCACCACGCCAGAATATCTGGATCGATAATGACGTTGGTCTCTTTGGCATGCAAGGCCATTTCCAGGATTTTGGCCAGAGGCCCCACCACGTCTAACATTTTATCCTGGCAACCCCTCCAGGCGCGATCCAAACCTTTCTTGGGATCTTTGGCGAACTTCTTTAGAAACGTCAGCATACTGGCATCGATCTCCAGGGTCTCAGCAACCCTGTGGGGAAGATCAGGACGGGGAAATTCAGACCGCAGTCTGTTACGGACCTCCTTATCGAACCCTTTCCTCAGGTTCTCCTCTAGGTACTGCGCCACAGCCGGGGCCGGGACCCACTCTGTGGAACGGGGATGCATGATCTCCGAGGGGTTGAAGGTAAACGGAGTGTCGGGGGGAGCTGGTTCTGAAGCCGAAGAGGCAGCTTTCTTTGCCCTCTTCTTCGGGGGCTGCTCCTCATCCGTGTCGGTAGTGTTAGTGGTGTCAGTGGTGGCGGTGGTATCAGTGTCCACGTAACGCTGCTTACTCTTTGCCTTACTACTGTTGGCATAAGCATGATCAGAGTAGGACGGGGTCGGAAGAGAGCCCAAAGCGCTGGAGTGTGGCCATTGGTCTGATGAACCTGCCTGCGGAGTTAGTGTCTGCTTCTTACCGGGCTTGTGCTTGGCATAGCCATGGCGCTTGGCGAAGCTCTCGAGCTGCTTGGTGATCGGCTTTAATGCTGCCGCCAATGCTTGTTGTACAGTAGCAGATACTGCACTTTCTACCGCCTTACTAACTGAGGCCTGGACTGATGCATCCAGGGCCTCCACAATTTTGTCCTCCACTGCAGCAGATTGCTGTTCTGCATAGTTTCCTTCCTCCCCCTCCTCATCATAATAATAACCATCATCCTCCATGGTGGACTGTGACAAAAACCTGAGAATATATATACCTTAATCCAATAGAGGTAGGCACAAGAGGAGTCGGGGGGGGGGCCAACCCCAAGCACACAGTGATATATTATAACAGAGTCAGGTAGTAACCCCATCAGCAGATGCTGTAGTCAATTATTATTACAGCCCAGAAGGGCGTCAGAGCCAAAATATATATATATATGGAGCGTGTGCCACTCCAAATGAAGGCAAGGACTGTTATTGCTGCCAGTCAGGCGTTCTTACAACCAACTCCGACCCTATCGCGTGTAAAAACGGTGGAAAAACGGACTTCGGCGTGTGTAGCCCAACGCGCGCCCAAATCCTACTAGGAATTAGCCCAATGGGCGCGCGTTGTGCTGCACGCTCCTGCCGTGTGGTTCTCGGCTCGCTCTGGCGGTCGGGCGATCAGGGGAGCCCTCGCGCAGCCTGACCGGGGACGGGGGAAGACTAGAAGCCCCAGGTAGGCGTGACCGGCACTCGGTCTCTGTCCTGACACCAGCGCCGCTAGGCGCACCTCCGTGGGAAGCGGGAGCAGAGCTCCGATCCGGCGCGAACGCGCCCCTCAGACTGCCCGCCTACGGCGGGGAACACACACCGCGGGAACACCCGCGTCTACCTAACAAAGCCCCTAGCAACTGAAAGCAGGCACTAAAAAGCAAAACACATAAGCGCTACGCACAAGAGCGCATTTGCCCACGTTTAAAGTGATAAAGCACACGCAAATCGTCCTGCATCAGTCACAAAGCATTGCAAAACATTACACATGCATTAGAGAAGGGGCTGGGCACTTAACTCTTGCTGTGTGAGCAGCAAAGAAAGAGGAAGCTGAAGGTGTGTCCTAGGCTCTTATGGGTGCTGAAGGGGGCGTGGCTACGCCAAGCACCATGGACTTTGAAGTTTTTTATTGCACTAAACTGTATGTTTATTGGCTGCTGTGTTTATACAGTAAAGAAAGAGAAGCATAATCTGAAGCCTCCGGTCCTGTAATAGAATCCAGCCAGGGGCACCCATTTCAGTATTTATGCACGCAGACAGGGCATTCAGTACATGTGTTTTATAAGCGCTTACATTCGCTGCTGCCCACATTACTAAACCTTGATTCCCACATGCTGTGCTACAGCATCACTATCGCCACCTGCCTCCTCAGTCTGGTTGCCAACAAAGTGCTGCTGTATCCTGCTATGCCAGCAGGAAGCCTTCTCTTCGATTTCCAGAGAGTAACGAAATATGCCTGTTAGCAGGCCTGCTCACACACATACAGTTCTATGGACTCCACAGAGCCTAAGTGGACGCTGTGTCAGTAATCACAGTGTGAGTCTGGCCCCTGCCAAACTTCCTGCCAGCTCTGAATGAATGCCTTCTGAAGGCCTCTCAATTAGCACATTGTAAGGCGAGATTAGCACTCGGTGAGAGTGTTTCACGTAAACGGACCCATTCTTTGTCAGCTGCTGTGCGTTTCTTTTTGAAAATGCCAATTTCACTGAGCTTGGCTCACATTCCCATGAGTACTGGTACTCTCTTTGGACATAGAGAAGTTCCGGTACTCAAGCGTCGAAAATTTAGAAGCGCTGGTATTCAGTACCAGTGTTCTTTATTTATTTCGATGGTTAAAAACCATCATAAAAATGCATTATTTCATAACCACATAAAAACATACTGAACATCAGAATTAAAAATGAGTTTAAAAATAATTTTGTTGTTAATATATACAGACTTTAGGCATAAAAGGGAGAAGCAAATTTCATTTCATCTCATTTCATCCATCATCAACCCCTTGTATTTCTTAATTTGATCATAATTTTAAGAAAACTCATAATAGCACACAAGGTACGCATCTCAGTTGCTCTTTGCAGAAATAGTAAAGCAGATTTGGCATGGTTAATTTTTGATTCCTTTAATATGTCCACCAGAAATCTTCGACGCAGAATTTTATAAAAAGAACAAAATAATACAAAATGAAGGGTGTCCTGCGAAGACCTATTGTCGCAGCCGCAGGCACCCTTCTGCTCAATTGTTAGCGTAAAACCAGACGGGTAAGCTAAAATATTATGCAACAAATTGAGCCTAAAACCAGTCATTAAAAATCTCTCATGTTGACTGTACATTAAAAAGAGATAAGGTTCCATGCCCATTTCATTACATACAAGTGAGTGGGCTACTACCGAGGATTTAGTAGAGTCAAGTTCCATCCTCCTGCAATCATATTTTTCCATTAATTGCTTTTGTACATAATGTCTCCGGGAGGTATCCACATTTGAGGGGTCAGAGAATAACATTTCCTGGTTAATGGACCCTAGTGTTTCTTTGATGTATTTCAACCAGGGGATTTGGAGCCATCTATCTCTCCGTAAACAATCCTTAATGATCTGTCTGGTTAATTCAGCGTTAGGGTTTTGCCAAATTTTAAGCCAGGTCAAAATTGGTCTCATTCTGATCATGTCAGATATATATGGGGTACCAAGCTCTTTGTGTGTAATTGCTGCTGGGATGCTCTGGGGGAGCTTTAACAGTTTAAAAAAAAATTTGTCTTCCTCTCCTTGTATCTGTTGTGCGTCCCTAAAACCCCAGACCTCTGCTCCATAGGTAGCCTTCGAGGTACTGACCGCACTATACAGTGTCATCACCTGCTCAGGAGACCAACAACCCATTCTTCGCGCAAAATTTAGTATTGCCCTGTTTGCTGAGACAAGTTTCCTAGACCTCTCCTCAATCAATGGCGTAAACTTAATCTTTTCATCAAATAGGAGACCCAAATACGGGAAAGTGGTCACAGTGTCCAGAACATGTTCCCCTATTTTAAACACAAATCTCTTGTGTGGCTTCTTCCCTGCTACCATGATGAAAGACTTTGTCAAATTGACGGAGAGGTCCAGAATCTTCATGAATTCAGCAAAACCTCTGATTAGGAGCTGGAGACTGACTGCTGTTCGAGCGAGGAGGACCGCGTCATCTGCGTACAAAAGTACCGGTATATGGCGCGGTCCTAACCTTGGGCAGTCAGTCCCCAGTGCTAGCAGGGCACTCTCCAGGTCGTTTATGTAGAATGAAAACAGAAACGGAGCCAGGATACACCCCTGCCTCACCCCGCCAGAGCACGGGAAGGGATCAGTACTCACCCCCCCCCCGCGCTATAGCGGACCTTGGCAGTGGTGTTCCAATGCAGCTCCTTAAGTACATTGATCAGATCTGGATCAATTCCCAATCTATACATAAGTGTCCAGAGTTTTGCTCTATTAACGTTATCAAATGCCGCTGCTAGGTCCATGAATCCCATAAACATGGTCCCGTTAACCGTCTTAGTATATTTAGCCGCAAGGAGGTATAGATTGAGACATTGGTCACTAGTTGACCTGCCTGTTCGGAACCCGTACTGGGTGTCCACCAAGGTGTTATGGGTATCAGTCCACTCTATTAAGCGGTTAAGAATAGCCCTTCCAAGTACTTTAGCAGAGACATCAATCAGCGAGATTGGTCTGTAGCACTGTGGATTGTCCCTACAACCTTTCTTGTATATAGGGACAATCACTGCAGTTGACCAAGATCGCGGGAGGCCAGATTTAATTGCTGCATTGAGTACTCTAGTCATGATTGGTGCCCATAGATCAGTGCTACTTAACAATAGGTCTGGGGGGGTACCACCTGGCAATGGAGCTTTGTTTCGCGTCAACCCTAGAATTGCTTTTAGGACTTCCTCCAGAGAGAGTTCTAGTTCTTCTGCCCTGGGTCCCTCCCAGATCCCATCTCCAATGTCTACCTCCTGCTGGTTATACAAAGATTTAAAATGGTTAATCCATTGATCTGGTAGTATATTGGTACTGATGACTGGGGAGCTTGAGTCTTTGTAACAGGGTCTATTTATAATTCTCCAAAACTGGGCATAGTCCCTATTTTCTCCTGCCTCTCTAAGGTCTGCCCAGACTTCTTTTTGGAGAGCACTCTTTCTTCTCTTTACCTGCATTTTATAGTTCTGTCTGCATCGGGCAATTTCAATCTTGTCTCTCGGGACCTTTTTTAAACTCTGCTTTAACTCTCTTAATGCCCTTGAGCAGTTAGTGTCGAACCATCTTGGGGAAGGTAATTCCTTGACAAGCCTCTTAGTTTTCAGTAACCCTTCTACTATTTTAGTTAGAGATTCGAAAGCCACGACCACTCCTCTGCCCTCTATTGTGGGGTCTAAACAGATCTCTATGTGCCCTTTCCCTTCACCCACTAACTTGATGTAAAAATCTTGCGGGTTGATCATTGTCCACCTTATGCGTCTCCCTTGGTCCGTTGGTTGAATTTCGGTGACACCCCCTAGATTTTTCCCCGGTAGATCTTTATAATTAATTTCTAGGGAGAGGGGATTATGATCGCTGAAGGGACTCCACTCCGTTCTTGTTCTTATAATTTGATCTTTAGTGTGAGCAGAGATCATTATAAAGTCTATTATAGACCCACAGCCTCTCCCTTTAAATGTGGGTATGGGAGTCTCCCATGCTTTCAGTACAACTAAATCCATAATATGGGTGAGTGCAAAGTTGTCTAAAAGCTTCATCAGCATTGTGCCCTCTTTGTTATGTTCGAAGTGGGGACCCTTTTCTAAAGGACAGGTAGACCAATCAGCAGAAATGGGAAATAACTTGGGGCATAGGTGACAATTGAAGTCCCCCATCAACAGGACAGTTGGTTCAGGCCCCTTTGTCCTTAGCTCTATTTCCTCATTTATCCTACTCTCGAGCTCTAATAGTATAGGAAAGTTCCCATCCACTGGGCCCGAGTTATAAAAGTTTAGAAATAGTAGTCTCTGCCCCTGCCCCTGGAGTGAGACTGCTTGTAATGTGTCTGAAGCCCAGTCTGACTGTGACCAAGAACCCTTTAGGTCTAAATCTACATATATCACTAGACCTCCTTTTGCTCTCCCAGATTTCGTCTCTTGGGCAGGTCTGAAAAAACATTTATAACCCTCCAATTGACAGGGGTCAGAATCTCGCGCCCATGTTTCTTGGAGAGCTATGACATGAAAGCCCCTTATGAATTCTTTCCACTCCTTGTTATTGAATTTAGCTTCCAGGCCTGCTATATTCCAGGATAATACGGTCAATCCGGCCCTATTCTCTTTCCTATCCACTGTGAATTCATTAATTCTACCCTCACCCACTACTATTGGCTCTATGGTATTTTCGATCTCCTCCCCATGTTTAGGGGGTTCTTCTGACCTCAAGATTTGATCATTCCCGGTACTCAGGCAACTACCCTCTATTTCAAGACATGGGCATTCACTGGTAGCTATGGGTGTTACAGGGTTATTTTCTGTCGGGGTGAGTCAATCATTATCCTCAAGTGACTGCAAAGGGGCAAATCTGTTTCTCCACGGAGAGTAGTCTCGTGGAGGTAAGAACTGGTCGGGGTAGCCTACGGGTCTTGGGGCCACATGCATCAATGTAAGGTTTTGCGATTCCTTATTTGCGAAAAATAGGGAATCGCAAATAAGGAATCGCAAAACGGGATGCATCAATTTATGCGCATGATTTTTGCGATTTGGTAAAAATCGCAATTTTTACCGAATCGCAAAAATTATGCAAATTCTAATTTGCGATTTTGCAATTCCCATTGATTCCTATGGGCCAAAAGGCCCATAGGAATCAATGGGAATTGCGAATTCGCAAATTGGAATTTGCAAAATGTTAATGCATTCCATGGGTGCAGGGGGGGTCCAAAGGACCCCTCCCTGCACCCCTGAAATGTATTTTAAAATGGATGTTTCAAACACACATGTCCTAAGGACTTGTGTGTCTGTAACATGACAGTGTTTAAAATGCTAATTTGAGCATTTTAAACATTTTTCGCAAATTACCACGAGGTTCACCCTCGTGGTAATTTGCCCCCCATAATTGCGAATTCGCATTTTTTAAAACGATCATGCATTGCTTTTAAGGAATCGCAAATTTGCGATTCCTTAAAAGCAATCACATTTTTGGAAATCGCTAAAAATAGCAATTTTCCAAAAATGCTTGATGCATAGTAAAAAGGTATTTAGGAATCGCAAACGGCCGATTTTACCGAATCGCACCGTTTGCGATTCCTAAATAGCTTGATGCATGTGCCCCTTGGTCTTTGTGTGCGTTGAGGTCTTCCAGAGTTCCACCCGCCATCATCAGCATCATTGGTGTTCCAAGTCCTTGGGTAAAAATACCCGAGTGGGAGTGCACAAATTGTGCTAGTTTGATTCCTGTTGGAGTTCTTCAGGATATAATCAACCAGTCTAGTGTCTCTGAAGTTTGCAACTATGCAGTCCCCTCTTATATCTTTTTTCCTCCCGCCAAGCCAATTCACTCTTCTTACATGCACTTACTATCCTCTGTCCCCCTTATTTAAGGGTCTATGTATATTCAGCCACTGGGAGATTTTTGCATGTAATTGGGAGTGTGATTCTCTCTCAGTAGCCCTAATTTCTGGTACCCCTGCAAAGATTATTACAAATGGGATGGCCTCTGGGGGGAGATCTATATGTGGGGCAGGGCTATTTGTGGTGAAGAAAGGGTCAGAATCCATATAAAATGGACCGTGATTCCCATTTCTCTGGTAAGAATCTTCCTGTCTCCATTGCATTAATGGTTGTAAAGGGGCTTTGTCCATATTTTTAGGGTTCGTCTTTTGAGTGTATCCCCCTCTCTGTTCGTTGTTGGGTCCCCCTCTTAGGTCTTGGGAAATTTTTGGTGCCTCATGGATCTGGGCAATTGTGTGTTGAGTATGACTAACACAGTTGTTATTTGGCAGTATATTTTTGTCGACATTGTCATTAGTGACCACCTCATTTAGTTGATTAGAACCAGTAGAGGGTTTCTTAAAGGTGTGTTCTATTACCTTACTTTGTTTAGACAACTCGCTCGCAATTTTGTCCACCTTACTTATGATTGGTTTTAGCTGCGCAGTTATGAAGGATTCTAGATGTTTTTTGAGATCTCCTAGGACTACCTCAACCCAACCCGGAGGATTTGTGTCTGTTTGGGTGTTATTTTCTACTAGGATGGCCTCTTGTCTACTCTTAGAGCGACTGCCTCCTACAGGTGCTTTCCTTTGTCTCTGTGGCCCCTTGGTCCTCCCCTGTCGCTTTATTTTTCTCTGATGGGTCATTTCGCTACGCCCAGAAATTTCTATCCCCGGGGATTGTGCGCAAGGGACATCCTCAGTTTCATTATTTGGTTGGGTCACATTCCCTATCATAATTGGACTATCAGCAAATGATGGATCTCTAGAGGGTGTTAGAGTAACTGCATTAAGATTAGGTGAGGAGGATAAACTCCTTTCCATGCGTTCTATTTCCCCCGAGACCTTCCTTAGCATTAAATCAATTGCGGTGGGTTTATTTCCTTTAATTGGGGCAGATTCTTTAGTTGCCGCTCGCGTTTGTTTGGGGGTCTCTCTATTGTGGGTTTTACTCATGACAGAGCGTGTATTAGGGTGATTGGACATTTTTTAAACGCCTAAAGCTTATTCACTCTTATTCCCCCACAATTAATTCGTTATACTAGGAATACTGCGTTACCCAGTAACCCCACAATTAACAGATGACTAAACAGACTTAAGTCCCTAACACCCCTCTTCCTGCCACAGCAAATAATGCTCGGAATTTTGGTGGGGGGCTAAATAAACAATTGATCAGTCCAGAACCTCCAAATGCAGTACCTGAGTCAATAGTTCCAAGTCCAATGGAGCCAAGGGGGGTGGCCCGTCCCGTCCCTGGTCGTCCCCGGACGGCCACAGACAGCCCGCCCTCTGCCCAGGCTCAGCCCGCGCGCGTCCCGCGACGCGGGGGCTTTGCAGTGGTTTTATCTCGCCTCCTGGCGCGAGATTGGCGGCTGCTGACGATGCCGCTAGGGATTCTGGGGAGTGTGGTTCGTCCCCTCCGCTCGGCGGCCGCTCTGGTGGTGTGGCGGCAGCGGGATGGGGAGCCGGTCGGACTCAGTAGTCGATCACAGGCAGGTGGGGGCAGCAACAATCCCCAAACAGCGCAAGAGAGCCTCCGCTCCACCGGGGCTCTGCAGTGGTTTTATCTCGCCTCCTGGCGCAAGATTGGCGGCTGCTGACGATGCAGCTAGGGATTCTGGGGAGTGTGGTTCGTCCCCTCCGCTCGGCGGCCGCTCTGGTGGTGTGGCGGCAGCGGGAGGGGGAGCCGGTTGGACCCAGTAGTTGATCACAGGCAGGTGGGGGCAGCAACAATCCCCAAACAGCGCAGGAGAGCCTCCGCTCCACCGGGGCTCTGCAGTGGTTTTATTTCGCCTCCTGGCGCGAGATTGGCGGCTGCTGACGATGCCGCTAGGGATTCTGGGGAGTGTGGTTCATCCCCTCCGCTCGGCGGCCGCTCTGGTGGTGTGGCGGCAGCGGGAGGGGGAGCCGGTCGGACCCAGTAGTCGATCACAGGCAGGTGGGGGCAGCAACAATCCCCAAACAGCGCAGGAGAGCCTCCGCTCCACCGGGGCTCTGCAGTGGTTTTATCTCGCCTCCTGGCGCGAGATTGGCAGCTGCTGACGATGCCGCTAGGGAATCTGGGGAGTGTGGTTCGTCCCCTCCGCTCGGCGGCCGCTCTGGTGGTGTGGCGGCAGCAGGAGGGGGAGCCGGTCGGACCCAGTAGTCGATCACAGGCAGGTGGGGGCAGCAACAATCCCCAAACAGCGCAGGAGAGCCTCCCTCAGTACCAGTGAGTACCGGCCCATCTAAAGCACTGCCTGTTACAGAAGGTACCTTCGTCTCATCATTAGAGGAAACCTCCTGTGACCCCCTCCACCCCCTTCCCAGAAACATAGGCAGAATCTCACCCCAAGCCTGCAGTTCGTCCTCCACCTTATCATCATGTCTGCATTTCTAGAGGTGTACTTCTTCTGCAACTTCCCACTCACTCACATCCTTTGCCCAGCCATCCACACTAGGCCCAACCTGCCCCATCCAGATAATTGCGACTCTCCTCTTTCCCAATAGCAAGAGCAATTGCAAAAATCTGAATTCCATTTTTTTACCTTTACACTTCTTAACATCTACACTCGATGAGGGTTGGTCTGCCACCATCCTCTTGCTAGATCTCAGTGCCGCTTTTGACACTGTGGCTCATGCTATTCTAAAGGCAAGATTGGAGGAAGTGGGAATTCAGGGCAAAGCGCCAGAGTGGCTCGTCTCCTTCCTGGAGGATAGATCTTTCCAGGTGAAGATAGGGGACTGCATGTCAGAGCACTTCCCTACCACATGTGGCACCCCGCAGGGTTCGCCCCTCAGTCCGACTTTGTTTAATGTTTATGTCCGTCAGTTGGCTCATGTGGTACAGGAATTTGGAATATTGGTGGTGTCATATGACGATGACACCCAGTTAGTGGTGTACTTTTCTAATGGCTCTGAATCTAGCAACAACCAACTTCCTATCTGTTTGGAGAGCGTGGTGAGTTGGTTGTCCAATAGCTGTTTGAAGCTGAACGGGGGGAAAACGGAGCTCATGTTGTTCGGCGATCCAGGCATCCACTCACCTCTTATACATTGGCCCAAATGCATGGGAGATCCTCCCATCGCCAAATGCATGGGAGATCCTCCCATCGCCAAATCCGCTATAAAAACTTGGTATTTGGCTGGAGGACTCGCTAACATTGTATTGTCAATCCAGGAAACTCTCAGGGATGTTTTTCCCTGCTCAAAATGTTAAGGAAAATCATTGATGAAATCCCTGAGCACCTGAGGAAACTGGTGATACAATCCCTCCTCAACTAACGTTTGGACTATGGAAATTCCCTTTCTCTGGGTTCACCTAAGCAGGTCACTAGGAGGCTGCAAGTGGTACAGAATGCGGCTGACAGACAATTGTTAAAGATCCTCAACCGCATCTCTGTTAGGGAAGCACTTAAACAGCTCCACTGGCTACCTATTGAGACTTGAGTTAAGTTGAATACTCTTTGCATAGCTCGTAAAGCTGTTAACAACTCTGGGACCGAAAAACGGAGCCACCTGATATCCAGGTACATCCATTCTACACATCTCAGATCCACCCAGCAACAGCTCCTTAAGACTACCAGAGTTAAAAGAGTCAGATGGGGAGGCAGATTGTGAGAAGTTGGCCTGGCATATGCTGTCCACTATTCTAGTGGGCACCGTGCACCAGTCCAAACAACCCTTATTGATGGTAGGTTTAAAGGGTGCACAGACATAATATCGACTCCAAAATATCGTTTGGACAGAATATCGAGTTTTAAATATCGTTTGGACAAAATATCGACTAGACAGAATATCGACAGCCAAAATATCGTTTTTAAGGTAAGTGAAGTAATATCGACTGTAAATAATATAGACAGTGAAAATATCCAAGTATATAATCTAGATAGTAAAAAATATAGTTTTTAAAATAATATTTAATTATTTATAGTGTTTTTATGTAATAATATGTGTGAAAAGTGTCATTTTATTTTATAATTATTTTTAATTAATGATTTTTTTAATTATTGTGTAATTTTATTATGTAGCGGGTTGTGGGTTTATAGGGGAATAGGGTGGGAAGTAATTTAATTATAATTAATTAAATATGTAAATTCATTAATTGGTAGTAATAATTAATTAATTGGTAATTAAATAATATATGTTAATTATTTAAAATTTAATTGGTAATTAATTTAATTTAATTGATTAATTTCTAATTATGTAAATTAAAATAATGTATTTTCTGTAGCGGGTTGTGGGTTTATAGGGGAATAGGGTGGGAAGTAATTTAATTATAATTAATTAAATATGTAAATTTATTAATTGGTAGTAATAATTAATTAATTGGTAATTAAATAATATATGGTATTTAATTAAAATGTAATTGGTAATTAATTTAATTTAATTGATTAATTGCTAATTATGTTAAATTAAAGGGGTATTTTTAGGGTTCAGGGTCAGTTTTTAGTTTTTGGGTAAAGGGGTATTTTTAGGGTTCAGGGTCAGTTTTCAGTTTTTGGGTAAAGGGGTATTTTTAGGGTTCAGGGTCAGTTTTTAGTTTTTGGGTAAAGGGGTATTTTTAGGGTTCAGGGTCAGTGTTTAGTTTTTGGGTAAAGGGGTATTTTTAGGGTTCAGGGTCAGTTTTTAGTTTTTGGGTAAAGGGGTATTTTTAGGGTTCAGGGTCAGTTTTTAGTTTTTGGGTAAAGGGGTATTTTTAGGGTTCAGGGTCAGTTTTTAGTTTTTGGTTAAAGGGGTATTGTTAGGGTTCAGGGTCATTTTTAGTTTTTGGGTAAAGGGGTATTTTTAGGGTTCAGGGTCAGTTTTCAGTTTTTGGGTAAAGGGGTATTTTTAGGGTTCAGGGTCAGTTTTTAGTTTTTGGGTAAAGGGGTATTTTTAGGGTTCAGGGTCAGTTTTTAGTTTTTGGGTAAAGGGGTATTTTTAGGGTTCAGGGTCATTTTTGGGTTTTTGGGGTACATATACAATATTGCCTATTATTTAATTAAATTTTGTTACTATATATATATATATATATATGTTTTAAGAAATATGATTAAAAAAATATTATTTTTTTACTTTCATTAATTATTTAATTATTAAAAGTTATTTTAAGTATTGTTAATTATATTTTAGTAATTAATTTTTTATATTAATGTAATTAAACATTGTTTTTAGTAAAGTCGATATTTTTTACAACGATATTTTTGTAAACGATATTTTGTACTCGATATTTTTGTACTTACCTGTTTGTACATACAAACTCGATATTTTGGTTGTAGATATTTTTTCCTCGATATTTTGGGTAGTCGATATTTTGGTAGTCGATATTATTTCAGTGATCCGGTTTAAAGACAACCTATATAGAAAGCTATCCTAGTGGTAGCTTTGGAGAGCAGCCTTCAGGCTAAGTCTTGAAGGAATGTAAAGAAGCTTGTTTTACCAGTCTATAATCTCATGAATGACCAAATGAAAGGAGAACCACACCAGGTATATATATAAAATATATGTATTTATTCTAAACACACTCCTCTAGTCTCTTTATGAGGCTAGAGGCAAAAGTACATCAAGTAAACTTATTTAGCACACAGTAAATTAGCACAGTATACGTTTTGCTCTAGGGGCCTCACAAACCATATACTAAGAAAGTGGTATAAAAACCTCGACTGACATAGATACAAGGCTTAGAGCCTTTAGAACCGCTAGGGCCACCAGGAACCACCCAAGGTAGTGACACAGGGGACCCACAGGGGACGCGTCCAGTGTCTAAACACAGCAGCAAATCCCCATTAACTTCTATGGGGAAAGTCGCGGTTGGAAAATTACAGGTTAAGGACACTTAGGAGTGGACTAGGACAAAACTCCTTTAGAACTAGGCAGTTCTAGAGTCTATACCCACGGGAGCACCGGAGTACTCAAGTTACCTTACCCAGGGAAGCCGGGTACATAGGTGTCTTTTGGTGTCGGGTTTCGTCGTCATTTTCAATGGCCAGCTGCTGAAAAGTGCTGCAGGCGACCAGGTGAAAAGTGTCCGGATGGATCCAAGGGTGGATCGAAGATCTGAAGAACCTGAATGCAGAGGGGACAGTCTGGGTCACTAGCCAGTGATCAGGAAGGCGATGAGACTATGCCAACCGATGTGGGGTGATTTCAGGTGAAGAAGGTGAAGCTTGACTCTTCAGCCACGAGGACCAGGTGTCGAAGATGAGCAGGAGCTGGATTCGAGCTGTCCCACGAAGGATGTCGAGTGCTGCAGCGTTGGTATCCGGATTGGATCTACCAAGCCTTGGCAACAGCAACCCACGCAGAAAGCAAAGATTGGCTTCGGTCACCCTTTAGCGGGGAGTCAGGGCATGTCTGGAGCAACCAGAAAAGCCAAAGAAACAGAAGAGTTACCTTCGTGGAGACTCACCAGTCGACGGACCAGGGACAGTGAAGGAGCCTCGAGCAGAAATGCTAGAAGCGAGCCCACGGAACACTCGTGGAGTGTAGGCCCACAATGTTTGGTGCAGATGATACTCAAGGCTTGGATTACAAGTAGCCCAATGCACAACTTTGGGAAAGCTTGGGAAGTAGGTGCACCAGCAAATGTGCATGGTTTTCAGGGGTTCCGGTTCCATGTCACTCGCGAGGGCTGCGGGTCTCAGCTTTGCTGGGATCTCGTGTCGGCCTCGGAGAAGTCTGGAAGTCTGGGTCCCGTGTCCTAAATCCATTAGGATCCGGCACCAGCCTTGGAAATGCAGACCAGCGAGATGCTTCTTTGGTGCCTGTTTGAACAGGGAAGCCACTCTTTGACCCCAAGGGAGATTCTTCCGTCTTCTAGTCGAAATAGAATGTCGTAGTTCCAGGATATATGTTGCAGAGTTTTGTCCAGGTTAATGTAAAGTCCTAAGGACAGGGTTCCTATACTTATACTAAGTTTAGGGGTTGAACTAACTCTAAGGTCCCACCTATGGGAGGACCTGGGGAGGGGGTGGTTACACCCCTTCCCCTTTGTTCAGTTTCACACCAGAGCAGGGGATGAGTGCCCCAGCAACCGGTTTGAACTGGGATATGCACAGGGACACCAAGTGTGCCCCCAGCACTGTCTGAAAAGCATTCTCTGAATGCACCCACCCAGCCCCAATACACTAAAGACTGCCTGGGAGGTGGTTACACCTCCCTGTGACAGGAAACCTATTATCCAGGGCTCTCTTGCCGGAGTTTCGTCCAGCTGCAGTGGTTTCGGTGCCATCGTGACGTCATCTTCTCTCCGGTCAGGACCAACGCCTCCCCTGTCTGTGGCATCCATTTTGTGATGCCAGGGCTCTTTAAAACTATGACCGGTTAGACCAGTGTGTACATGTCTCTCCATCAAGAAGGGTGGAATTCTACCCCCGCCAGTTCAACTGGCGGGGGTGGGGGGTAGGATTCCAATTCAGCCATTCCAAAGTTAGCATTAACCGCAAGGTTATAATGCACTTAAGAGTATATGGTCTGGCCGCATCACAGATCAGCTACAGAGAAGTGATTCCGAAAGCTGCAGAGGGGTCCTGCTCATGTATGGGCACCCTCTCACACAAAACCAAGCACTCTGCCTTCAGGATTGATAAGGCCTGCCATAGGATTGACTTATAGGTTTATATGTGTCAGTGATATAAGGTAGATATAGGTAACCTATATCTTAGTAAGGGGTGCATGCACCACCTTACCCAGGCTGCAGTAGCAGACCTGTAGTGCCATTATGGAAGGCTTCCCAGGGGTGGTATAATACATGCTTCAGCCCCTGGTAGGCCTCTGGGGTACCCATGCCCTTAGTACCATATACTAGGAACTCACAAGGGTAACCCATTAACCAATCTGGAGTGTACCTAATGTACATGAAATCAATTTAGAGAGGAAGCAGCTAGGCTGGGGTCCAGGTTAGCAGGGTCACAGCCAGACTAAAGTTGAAAAACAATGAAACACCAGCAAAAAGTGGGGGTAACCATAGTAAGCAGATCCTACTCACCTACACAGATCCTTCGCCCATCTAATACCTAAGCTGTGGAATGGCCTCCCACTGGAAATTCGAGCTTCCTCCAAAAAATCAGCTTTCAGGAAAAATGTGAAAACCTGGCTTTTCCCACAATAATTAGGCGTTGGCTCAGCTCGTCACTGTTGGAATTCTTTTAGCGATGGGAAGCTCTTGGGCAGCCATGCGCTCTATAAATCCAATAAATAGAAATAGAAATCTCCCAACAGGCAAACAGCCAGAACCAGCTCAATTGCAGCCCCAAAGACCATCGCCACTCACCTCACAACAGACTCCCAAAAAGTTTAACCAAGGTACAACACCAGGCAAGGTGTAAGAAAGACGTCACTGGGGCCTGACACCGATGTTAACCACTGGGATTACTGGGGTCTATCCTATGCCTCCGCACCAGTGTAACATATGTAAGGTGCAAGAAATTAAAACAGACCAGTTTAAATTGTTTATTACAGGATACAGTCCGGGCCAAAGAAGAAAATCTGCTCCACTGTGCATCTTCCAGGGGCACCCCTAGTTCCTCTTTCCAAGCAGCCCTTGCCGGTAACGGGGTTCGGGGTTTGTCAGTGATCAAGGCCATGCGATTTATAACATTTAGTGAGAGGCAACAAAAACTAAGGTGTGAGAAACAAAGAGTTATACACAGGACCAAGGAAACAATAGGAGTCGGTCCTTGCATGTGATTTTCCTTTTTTTATTCCGTTCCTATTCTAGGATTACAGACAAGCTCAACCTACACGTTTCACCCTAAACATAGGCTTCCTCAAAGCAATAGCATATAAAACTGTGTTTTAATTACTTATTTTAAGAGACACAGCGTCGCAATCTAGCACAATGTCCTCAACAATACAGCCAGAATTTGTAGTCCATTAAAATAGATTTCAGTAAAAATTGATATGATCCTGGTATGGCGATCCTAAATAAGTAAGGTATCAGAGTACCATAAATGATTCATCTGCGAGCAGAGAGTTTCCTATTATTGCAGTGTTCAGCGATGTTGGTTTCCTGGACTGCTGTGTCTCGTTTGTAGTGCAGGTGCAAGACCAAATGGCAGGCTCCTTCCAACTCCAGCAATCCTCGGAACAAGATTTAAGTGAGGAGGTCAGCCAGAAATGTAGGCCATACTTCTCTAGTTATGGCAGCTATACTGGCATGCTTTAAAAATTGCCCCATCCCTATCCCTAAGGCCTCCTGAGCTGCTCCAAAGAAGATAAAATCCTCATTGAGATACAAGTCTCCTAGGGTCTCTAATCCACCCCCCAGCCCGGCAGTAACATCAACTGACACAGCAAGTGTACGAAAAGCTGGTAGGTCCCAAAAATGAAATTCCTGAGCAAAGGGAGCTCTTCCCACCACACCCCTACCTGCTCACTCCCAAAGGGATGCTGTGTGCCTGATAAGGTACGATACTGGTGCCTTGACCCGTCCGCCTGAAAACAACTGAGGGAGAGTAGTACCACATGCCTTGTCGGCCAAAAGCACCTTCTCCCAATGTTTCCCTTCTGACAACCAATGACCGGTATGTTGCAGCTGGCAGGCCAAGTGTTAGACCTGGTACCATTGGCGTGAGTCTCCCTTCCTCTTTTCACTGATTGCCTCCTCTTTTTTTTATGTTTTGGTGGTTTAGATGCTTTGGGACTGTGGCACTGCTATTCAGTTCCATAGTGCAAGTGCTCCATATGTTAAATTGATGTAATGGATTAGTAACTCCATGATTGGCTCATTTGATTTACTTGTCAGACCTTAGTATAGTGCACCATGTGTGCCCAGGGCCTGTAAATCAAATGCTACTGGTGGGGTTGCAGCACTGATTGTGCCACCCACAGAAGTAGCTTATAAAGTGTGCCTCAGGCCTGCCGTTGCAGAGCCTGTGCGCAGTCTGTGACTGCCATGTCGACTTGGCAAAGGCACCTACTTGCCAGTCCCCAAACCTTCCCTTTTCTACATATCAGACACCCCTAAGGTAGACCCCTGCATTGTATGTAAGAGGTAGGACATGCCCTGATGGGTGTGGCATGTCCTGATAGTGAATTACAGCCATTGTCGTTTTTCACTATTGCAAGGCTACCTCTCCCCATAGGCCAGAATGGGCAGTTTGATTATAACATCTTATAATCCTAACTGACCCAGGGAACACAGTAGAAATTCGCATTTAGTATGCCTGTACTCAGGATGATAAAATACACCTTTTAGTGAAGTTGGTTTTAACATTCTGTGTTTGAAAATACCACTTTTAGAAAGTAGGTATTTTCTTACCTAACCATCCATCCTACATCTGCTAGGTTGTGCTTGTATTTGAGCTTGCCTCCTGACCGAAGTCTCAGGGATACCAGACTTAACCCCTTCTGTTTGCCTGCATCTGGAACCTGCTGTTCTAGCTACTAGAGAAAGAATTCTGCAACACCGATGCCGGCGAGCGACGCTGTCGTCTGCATCGAAGCCGTGAGTGCTGTTCCAACTTGCAACTAGACCAGTCATCGTAAGCCTGCCATAGCCGTGAGCGCTGCTCCGACTTGTGACGTAGGCCCGACGCCTGCTGCTGTGCCTCATCGACTCCAAAACCGACATCATCGTGGAGCCGATCGTTGACCTGGGTGATCAAGAATCCATCGACATCTTTACATCGTACAGAACCGTGGTTTCGGTGCCATTGTGACAACATCTTCTCTCCGGTCAGGACCAACGCCTCCCCTGCCTGTGCCCGCATCCAGGACACCAACTCATCAGCTCCCCCTAAGCAAGGAACCGACGCCGCAACTCACCAACGACGTCGCACCTCACCAACGTCGTGATCTGTCTTTGTTTTTGCTTTTCCAAGGTACTGGCCATTGTCCACAAATCCAGCCTCCGCCTGAGCACACTCCCTGACGAGTCCACAGAACTAATGGAACACCTTCACTTCAAGATACTGGCCAGCCCCACCGCCGCCCTCCGAGGAACCCTCATCTGCCGACCCCCTGGACCCCGCGGACCCTTCGCCAACTCCATCACGGACATTATCTCCCCGCAGGCCATCGCATCCACCAACTACACCCTGCTGGGAGACCTCAACTTCCACCTCGACAATCAACTCGACCCCAACACCACATCCCTCCTGGACAACCTCCACAACATTGGACTCCGCCAGATCGTGACCGAGCCCACGCACTCAGCAGGACACACCCTCGACCCCCTCTTCACTACAGGAAACTCCATCACCTTCAGCCACACCACCAAACTCCCATGGACCGACCATCGTTGCGTCCACTTCACCTTCAGAACACCCACCATCCACAGACACCAGCACCTGCTTCCACAAAGAAACTGGACCAAAATCACCGATGACCAGCTCACCTCCTCACTCAACAACTCCACCCCAACCATCGCAGAAAACGACGACCCCAACACCGCAGCCCGAACCCTGCATAGATGGATCTCGGACAGCACCAACACCATAGCCCCCCTCAAGAAAAACAATACCCGTGCCAAGAAAGCCAGATGGTTTACCACCGAACTTCGAGAGTCCAGGCGCACATGCCGCCACCTTGAAAAGGCCTGGAGAAACACCAAATCCACAGAAGCCCACAACAACTTCAGAGCCGCCACCAACGCCCACCATCAACTCATCAGAGAAACGAGGAAAAAAGCGATTGAAGACAGAATCTCCACCCACGCACACAACAGCAAGGAACTCTTCAGCATCATCAAGGAGTTCGCCCAACCCACCAGCGAGTCTACCGACATCCCTCCCTCACAAGACCTCTGCGACAAACTCAGCATCTTTTTCCACCACAAAATCAAGAGCATCTACGACAACTTCGACGAAGACAACCAACACACTGAACCCTCACCAACCACCCTCAACACCCGGAAACCAGCGATTGATGACTGGACAGCCCTCACCACCGAAGACACACTGAAGACAATGAAGTCAATCCACTCAGGGGCCCCCACGGACCCCTGCCCCCACCACATCTTCAACAGAGCCGCCAACACCATCGCACCCATGCTCCGCCAAACCATCAACCGCTCCCTGGCGACCGCCTCGTTCCCCGACGACTGGAAACACGCCGAGGTCAACCCCCTCCTAAAGAAACCCTCAGCGGACCCCACCGACCTAAAAAATTACAGACCCATCTCCCTGCTCCCGTTCCCAGCGAAAGTCATCGAGAAAGCCATCAACAGCCAACTCGCCACATTCATTGAAGAACACAACATCCTCGACTCCTCCCAATCCGGCTTCAGAAAAAACCACAGTACGGAAACCGCCCTCCTCGCCGCAACAGACGACATCCGCACCTTACTGGACAAAGGAGAAACAGTAGCCCTCATCCTCTTCGACCTATCAGCGGCGTTCGACACAGTCTCCCACCGCACCCTAATACGCAGACTCTACGATGCAGGAATCCAGGACAAGGCTCTCGACTGGATCTGCTCCTTCCTCTCCGGCAGGACGCAGCGAGTCAGACTCCCCCCTTTCCTCTCGGACCCCACACCGATCACCTGCGGAGTCCCCCAGGGCTCCTCCCTCAGCCCGACGCTCTTCAACGTCTACATGGCTCCACTTGCCCCCATCGTCAGAACCTACGGACTCAACATCGTGTCATATGCAGACGACACCCAGCTCATCCTCTCCCTATCCAACGAGCCCAACACCGCCAGACGCAACTTTCGAGAAGGCATGGAAGCCGTCGCCAAATGGATGAAAAACAGCTGCCTTCAACTAAACACCAACAAAACAGAAGTACTCATCATGGGCCCAAACCCCGACGCCTGGAGCGACACCTGGTGGCCCACCGCCCTCGGAAACCTGCCAACCCCCACAGACCACGCACGCAACCTGGGAATCATCCTGGACTCCGAGCTCAAAATGGACCGCCAGATCAACTCTGTCTCATCTTCCTGCTTCCACACCCTCCGCCTCCTTCGTAAGACCTTCAAATGGATCCCCCTCGAACACCGAAAGACAGTCACTCACGCCCTGGTCACCAGCAGACTCGACTACGGCAACGCACTCTACGCCGGAATAAACAAAAACCTCATCCGCAAGCTACGGAACATCCAGAACGCCGCCGCAAGACTGGTCCTCAACCTGCCAAAACAATGCCACATCTCCCAGCACCTGCGCACACTCCACTGGCTCCCCGTCGAGGCGAGAATCACCTTTAAGATGCTCACCCACGCACATAAGGCCCTCCACGGCACCGGACCAGCATACCTGAACAGCCGACTCAAATTCCACGCACCCCAAAGGACCCTACGATCAGCCCAGCTTTCCTACGCCGTGGTCCCCCGCACCAGAAAGACCAGATCGGGAGGACGCTCCTTCTCCTTCCTCGCGGCCAAAGCATGGAACGCCCTTCCGCTCCACCTCAGACAGACAACATCGCTCCCCATCTTCGCAAGAAACCTCAAAACCTGGCTCTTCGACAGACCCCCTCCTTGATGGAATGGAACCTGCACCCCCTACCCCCCCCCACCCCTAGCGCCTTGAGACCCTTACGCGTGAGTAGTCGCGCTTTAACAAACTCCTGATTGATTGATTGACTGTTCTGTGGGTCTGTTTTGAATCCGGGCCCAAAGCCGCGCACCTTGTGGTCGGCGCCGTACTTTGGGATTTCTTTGACCTTGACGTTGTGATAACTCCTGTTGGGGTTATCTGTTGCTAAAGACTGCTTTTAAGTGAATAACCTATTTTTGAACTATTCCTACCTTCGTGAAGAATTATTATTGATGACAGTATTGTGGATTTTTGTCGTTTATGATCTTGTGATAAGCCTATATAAAGAATAGTTATTTTTATGAAACCTGTGTGGTGTCCATCTGTGGTGTTTTCACTGTATTACTGTATGTGTTCACAAATGCTTAACACACTGCCTCGGGGATAAGCCAGTCTGCTCGTGCCAAACTACCAAGGGGGTGAGCAGGGGTTATCCAGGAGTGTAAACCCCTTTCCCTGACTAGAAGCAAGGGTCCCTATTTGGTCAAAGGTGCAAGCCTTTGCCAACTAGAGACCCCCAGTTCTAACATTGGTGGTCAGCGGTGGGGATTCTGGACTTGCATTTGTGACTCATATACAATTATTGGTGTACACTACTAGTGAGTGCAGACCAAACACGACCCCATACTTTTGAGTAGAATATTTTTCCTTGGAATGTTTTTTTTTTTTTAGACTTGCCAATTCTTCCTACCATGAGCCGACCAGCATCTGTTGCTTCTATGGGTCTCGATTTTGAGGAAGAGAGGTTGGAAACCTGCAATGTAAAACAGCTGAAGTACTTCTGCAGGAAATCGAAAGTTGCTACCCAAGGTATTTCAAAGAAGGATGAATACCAAAAGGCGCTGCGGGTGTGGGTAGAAGTGAGAAATACCTCAGACTTGGTGGTGGAGCCAGTCCGGGATGCAGATGGGGAGTTGTAGGTACCATTGGTTCCATCCAGGGCACGGGTGCCGTTCCCTCCTGGCAGTAGTGTCTCTTTCAAAGGCCTGTCCCCAGGAGAGCTGGAAGACAGGGAGAGAGACAGGATGCACAAGCTGGAGATGGCCAGGCTCAAATTAGAAGGTCAGAGGGACCTCGAGAATAGCAGGTTGTCCTTGGAGAGAGAGAATGAGATTGGAACATGAGAGAATGTTGAGGGAGTAAGAGATCAAAGCGAAAGGCTTAGAAATCAATCCCTCTGCTGGCAGCACACCATCTGTGCCTTTCAAAGGCAAGGTATATATCCTCAAGGATGTCATCAACGATTTCCATAAGCATGAAGATATTGGGCAGTGGTTTGCAGCCTATGAGATAGCAATGTTGGCCCACCGGGTCCCTGAGAAGGATTGGGGACCGGGGTTGTGGGGGCGCTTTGTGAGTGAAGGGAGGGATACATTGTTAGACCTACCCAGTGAGAATAGGATGTCTTATGCCCACATGAAGGAAGCCCTGATATCAAGGTATGGTTTGACCCCATAACTCTATAGACAGAGATTCAGGAATTGTAAGAAGCTGGAGGCAACCACTTGGATAGAATATGTATCTTTCTTTTGCAGAGTTATGGATGGTTGGGTGAAGGGTATCAAAGTGGATACTTTTGAAGCACTCTGTGATTTGTTTGCATGGGAGCACTTGTCTGCTAATTGTTTTCCATAGCTACGCCAGCACCTTATTGATAGCAAGTTAACTAACCCTAGGAAGCTTGCTAAGGAGGCGGACCGCTTGGTCATCACCCGGGCACACAAGGGTCACTTGGGAGACTTCGCCAAAGGTGGGCAGGGTCCCCTGCAGAAGAGTGGGAGGACAAGGGTAAACAGAGGGAGTTCCAAAAAGGGCCCCAAAGTAATTCCCAAGGGAACCAAGGAAAGGGTTCCTACCCTCCCCCTGAGAAAAAGTCAGAGCCCCTGACAGGTAAACCTGTTCACAGGGGGCCCGCTACATGCTTTCAGTGTAAGCAAGTGGGACACCGTTGGTATGATCCCCAGTGTCCCCAAAAAGGTCATTATATGCCACCCGTGCACCACCCCGTCAGATGGCGAGTGTAGCCCTGGGCGGGGAGGAGATGGGTGCCCAAGCTGGGTGGAGTCCTGCAGAAATGTCCCTTGTCTCTTTAGGAGACTTTGAGATGGTCCCTAAGACCCAGCTGCCTGATAACACTAAAAAGTACAGGCAGTGGGTGACCATCAATTGCCAAAGGGTGGAAGCTCTAAGAGACACTGGGGCTAGTGTGACAGCTGTCAGTTGCTGGTTGGTGTCCAAAGAGCAAGTTATCCCACATGCATTCTTCCTTGTAGTTGCCGCGGACAACTCAGAGAGCCAGTGTGAGGTGGTTCAGGTTCCCTTTGAGTGGGGGTCTCAGGTACTCTCCAAGTAGCTGTGAGGCCAGCCATGCCTGTTAATTGTTTGTTGGGCAATGATTTAGAGAGCTCCCCTTGGGCTAAGTTGGAGAAGAAGGCTCATTTGGAGACAATGGGTCTGCCTGAGTGGGCGTGTGTGACCACTCGGTCTATGGCAGCCAGTAAGGGTGTTCAAGAGGTCCTGGAGCCTGAAAATATGGCCCAGGAACCTGCCTTAAAGAGAAGAGGTAGAGGTGCAGGAAACCATCCCCCTTTGTTCCCACAGTCCAGGAGGAGGCAGACCATGAGAGGGATGCTGTGGAACCTACAGGGGAGCAAGTGGCTGAACTGTGGGACCTGCCTGAGCTGACCCATTGGCAGCAAGAAGGAGGACCCTCCAGGGAGGAATTTTGTGCAGAACAGAAGAAGTGCCCTTCTCTTGTATGTTTGCAGTGACAGGCCACAAACCAGGCAGCAGGTGATCAGTCTGGATCACGTTGGATCTACTAGGAGAACGACCTCTTGTATAGCGAGCCTAAGGTTGCTGAGCCTGGGTCAGCCCATGTGCTGGTGGTACCCCAGCGCTTCAGCGTCTTACTACTGGGTTCGGCTCTTGATGTTCCTTTCGCTGGACACCTGAGGCAGAACAAGACCTTTGAACGGCGTGTCACCCTTTTGTATTGGCCCAAGATGCGGAAGAGTTCAGACACTCATTGTAGGACTTGTCAAACTTCTTCTGGCCTTAGTACTGGCCTAGTTTATCGCGAAATATCAATTTTTTTGGTATTGCTGAAGCTGACGGTCTGCATGTTTAAAATTTACAATATATTAGACATTAAGATAATATTGAAGTATATATTGATCTCATGTTTTTCAAACATTTCTAGGTGTGTTTGTTGTCTAACCTATATCTACAGCTCGCCCTGCTGAAGGTGTGGCTCCGCCTGGGGTTAAACACCGAAACGCGCGTTGGTATTAGAAGTTTGTTCCGTGTCTACGAGATTTTGTTCTCTTACTGTTGGGAGAACCCACGGGATATTTGTCATCTCGCCATCAGTTGGCTGTCTTACCACCTTGAGTGAAGTGTGATGTTGTAGGATTGATGAGTGGTTGTATGAATGAGATTGGGAGTATGAATGAAGTGATGTGTGGGACATTACAGATTATTGATGATGTTTATTTATGACACATTTGTGGATTTTTTAGTCTGTTTTGATATCATGAAAATAATAAATTGCTATTTTTGCTAATCTTGTTTGTGGTCATATGGCATAATAATTAAGTCAGGGTCAGCTTCAGCTAACAATGTATAATCTTTGGAACCCTGTTCTAGGGCCCTTGGTATTTTGAAATCTAGGCAGTAGCTTTTCCTGCTCAGTTTGTTCTATTTAATTCCCCTGTGCTACTTGCCTAGTATTAGTTTTCGGGGGTCCCCCTTTTGGTTGGTGGACTTGTCAAACTTGCCAGGCAAGTGGGAAAAGTGGAAGGAAGCAAAAGGCTCCTCTCCAACCTTTCCCTGTAGTCAGTACCCCTTTTGAACAGGTGGGCATTGACATTGTGGGGCCACTGGACCCCAAGACAGCCATGGGCAACTGGTTTATCCTGGTCTTGATGGACCATGCTACCTGGTACCCAGAAGCCATCCCTCTAAGGTCGTGGCTGCCCCAGCGGTGGGACGTGAACTGATGGGGATTTTCTCCCGTGTGGGGTTCCCCAGAGAGGTGGTGTCAGACCACGATACAAACTTCATATCTAATTCTATGAAGTCGCTGTGGCAGGAGTGCAGTGTTACATGCAAGTTCACCACTCCTTACCACCCCCAAGGTAATGGGCTGGTTGAGAGATTACTTGCAACAACAAGAGAGGGAGGGAAAGACACTCTGTTAATCAATACGTAACAACAAAAGAGTGTACTGGACAGCAAGCTGAAGGTTGCCCTAACAAAAGTTAGAAAAAGGATAGGAAACTAGAAGCTCCGCATAATGTATTAAAAGAACCCTCACTCACCGACCTGGTCGGTGACATGCCTCATCATAGGGTTCTACCAGAGAAGCAGAATGCTTCTCTGGTATGCTTCCACACCTGAGTTACAGCAGAGCAGGGTATTCAGATGTGTATGTGCATCAGTGGTGACGTGAAAAGAAGTGATGATTAAAAGGTGTCTGGCGCTAACCCATCCACTATTTTATTCAAGGTCTGCCAGGTACCATTAAAAACGTGAGACGGGGGGGGGGCGTGGCCAACTGCCGAACATGGCGGCAGCTTAACTCGGGAGCTCCGCAAGGCAGACCGGCCCGCGCAAAAATCCGACTGCACATCCGTTTACTGACCCGCCCGAAGGGGTGAAATCGGCTCCGGGAACCAAGCGGCGCTCATCAAGCCGCCCCCGGTGCAAATCCGACGCCGGGAAGTGCTCCATTCGCCGGCGGTGAGGCGAGGCCTCCAACAGCCCAGCAGCACCGGCCTAAAGTACTGGGAGTGACCGGCCGGAAGCTCACCTTGCCCGGCCGGAAGAAGTCGACTTCAGCCGGCGCCCACGCTTCCCCGTCAGACGCCAGGTCTCAACACGGCGCTTGAATAGCGCTACATCTGGGATCGACCTCCGGTCCCCCCGAGACACGACATCAACACCATCGAGGGCAGGTGAGACCCTGCACAGCGTAGGAGCCATCCTAAGACTGCGCTACCGGGCGGACGCCCCAACACACACGGCACGGTAAGGCGGAGGGCGCCTGGATCGGCGCGACCCCCCCGCAGCTCTGAACTTTAATCCGAGACAACGTTGGGCAAGAGGGCCGCTCGCACCATAGCGGCGCCAGTCACCAAACCGCCCGTAAAAGACCTGGGAGGCAGCGGTGCGGCCCACGTGAAGCGGGAGAACACTACGAAGTGCACATAGCGCGGACGCCGACAACGACGCAGCAAAACCTTCTATTGACTCCAACGGCAGCAACCACGGAGGCGAGGGCCTCACAAGTGGTTGAAACATAAGACTAAACTCCGGGCGGAGAGCGACTTGGGCCTGGCGTCAAGGGGCTGCGATACGCCACAATCCGAGCCTTTACCGTCTGCTTCAACGGCGAGCGCCCAGGGGAAGGTGAGCACGGTGGGAAGCCGGGCCGAGACCAACTGAACAGCCGGACACTGTAGAGCCAAGCATAACATAATGGCAGGCAAGAACACGAGGAGCACGACAACGACGCAAGCGAAGCTTGATAAATTTGCCTATTCCCAGAGCGGCCACTCACAGGCGCCTGGACGACACTCCACCGGTGCCTCCACTGACGCAAATGGGACTGGGAAAGTTACACTGGAAGCCATTATGAGAACCCTCACTGAGGTCCAGGCGACAGTAGGCACCATCTCCACCGAGGTGAACCTGCTGCGAGCAGATTTTAAGAAAATGTCAGAGAGGGTGTCTCAAGTGGAGGTAGTCACAAAATCCCTCATTGAAGACACCTCAGATCTTCAGGTGGCGATGGAGCGACTGGAGAAGACCACTAAACAACTACAAGAAAAATTGGATGACCAGGAAGGGCGCTCGAGAAGGAATAACGTCCGCATCCTAGGCCTTTCGGAATCGGAGGGGAAGGGGGCCATGGACCTGTACATTGAAGACCTCATCAAGACCAAACTGCAGCCTAAAGGCCTGTCCAACTTCTTCTCCATCGAGAGAGCACACCGTGTCCCGGGAGGTGCGGCCAAACCAGGGGCCACACCGCGGCCGGTGCTGGCCAGACTCTTCAACTTTAGGGACAGGGACGCCATTCTGCAGGCAGCCAGGGTGGCGCCGCCGGTGAAAATTCTAAACTCTACTCTGGCGTTCTTCCCAGACTACACGGCCGAGGTGGCCAGACATAGAAAATCCTTCAATGAAGTTAAGAAGACGCTACGTGACAGGGGTCTGCCCTATTCAATACTCTTCCCCGCCAAATTGTGGATTGTGGCTGAGGGGAGGACGTGGTTTTTCGACAACCCCGAGGTGGCACGAGAGTGGCTGGATGGCTGGAGACCGGTGGGCAAGCCCCAACGCCCGCACAAGGAACGCCAAGACCGCCGCAGTGAGAGGACGACGGACCACCGTGCGGCCAGCCCGGCTACTGAACAGGACGCAGCCAGGGGCCTAGACTCTGATCTTGAGAGGGACCCGTTTGATTCTGGTCAGCCTAGCAGGGGCTGAATGACTGAGCTAGGTGCAACACGATCTGGACACAGCCCTTGGGACCTCGGGCCGATGGAACTGAGTAGGGCGGGTTATGGCCGGTGCCTGTAGGGGACTCATTAACCCCACAAGCAAGTAAGACTAGATAGGGGGGGGACAAAAGCACTCTGCCAAGTTGGGGATGCGGGCGGGACTTCGTCCGTGGTGCAGGGGAGCAGGGAGGGGGTGGAGGGATGGGAGTTACGAGTTTAAAGTTAAAGTTAAGCTTACTGGTCATCATCATTGCGATTCTACAAGGCACAGTTACATTGCTAACCACAGGCGACAGGCATCACCTCCGCACACTGGCTTCACTATCCTGCTGCACATTGATATCATGGTTCGTAAACTCGAATGGCACAATAAGACCAAGCTACACCCGCTGTGGGTACCCCTGTAACGACACAGGTGCCCCCACTGAAGCTCCTTACATGGAATGTCAGGGGGTTGGGGGACAAAATTAAACGTGGTCTGGTGCTGCAAACTATTAAACGTCATAAATCCGAACTAGTGCTGCTGCAGGAAACACATCTAGCAGGGACCACTTGCAAGGCTCTGAACAGGCGTGGATACACCATGGCAGTACACTCCGAATTCACCTCAGGCTCCAGGGGCACCGGGATACTCCTCAAAAACAACTCATCCTTTTTGGTCACTGGCCACAAGACAGATGACCAGGGGCGGTTTGCAGCACTCTCAGGCCAGTGGGAGGGGAGGGCCCTGAATGTGATATCTGTATACATCCCCCCAGCACTTCACTCTACAGCCTTACCAGCACTTGGCCAATTTCTTATCGATCTCCCGGAAGGGGACATGATCCTAGGGGGAGACTTCAATGCTATCACAGACCCCTTACTAGACACCTTTCCCATACGGGATCGCCAGAGAGGGGCTGCCACACTTCCGGGATTCTTGACAGCCATGGGCCTCACGGACGTTTGGCGTCACCTGAACCCCACAGCGAAGCAATACACAGACTACTCAGCACCCCACGATAGCCTCTCACGTATTGACTACTTCTTCTTTCTGGGGGTAGGGCTGGGCTCCGTGGATGGACTTGAAATCCTGCCGAGAGGCATTTCCGACCACTCCCCGATCTCCCTTCACCTTTCTACTAAAGAATGTAAGCGAGCTAGGCTGTACCCGATCCATCCCAATTATCTACAGATACCTGACATCAGGAAGAAACTTAAGTTAACCACCTCACATTATTTCACTGACAACACGGGATCGGTCACCTCACCCTCAGTCCTGTGGGAGGCATACAAGACGGTCCTTCGAGGGGCGTCCATATCAGCCATTACTGGGTATAAAAGGGAGTCCAGAGCTGAACTGGCTAATTTGGAATTGGCATTACACACGGCGAACATTCCGCATATGGCGGACCCCACCCCTGACACAGCACATGAACTACAGCTCCGTCAGCAGCAGCACCAGGCACACCTCACTACGATCACCAAAGGGCACCTTGCGAACACCGCACACCGAATCTATGATGTGGGTGATAAGGCAGGGAGGATGCTGGCATGGCTGGACAAACGGGGCGGCAGTAACAGGGGGATACACCGGCTTTACGATGCGGCGGGCATGCTGCAGACTCACCCGGAACGAATAGTCCACGCTCTAGCTCGCCACTTCCAGGGGATCTACACACCGACACGGCCAGTCACTGAGCGGGAGGCCACAGCGTCACTTAGTCACATTCCCATCCCTGTGCTCACACCTGAAGCACGGCAGGAACTTGATGCTGACCTGACAGAGGGAGAGATCCAGTTAGCAATACAGGCGCTGCAGTCCGGCAAGGCTCTAGGCCCAAACGGAATTCCTGTGGAGTGGTACAAGGCAATGGACTCAGTGCTGGCCAAGCCCCTCTTAGACATGTATAAAGACAGCGCGGAAAAGGCGCTGCTTCCACTCGACCAACGTACGGCCACCATCGTGGCCATCCCCAAACCAGCCAAGCCACCGACAGACTGCGCCTCGTACCGACCCATCTCCCTGCTCAACACAGAAGCAAAGGTCCTGGCGAAACTCCTGGCCAGTCGTCTGACCAAGCATCTGAGTACCCTGATACACCCTGACCAATCGGGTTTTATGCCACACAGAAGCACAGCGCTGAATCTGCGGAGGGTCCATGGGGTACTGGCGAAGGCGCATCTTCTTACGGAGCAGGCTGTGATACTTTCCCTAGATGCTAAAATGGCGTTTGATCTGGTGGAGTGGGAGTACCTGTTTGCTGTCCTAACCCGAATGGGTTTCGGCCCCCAATATCTGGCATGGGTGCGACTACTCTACACCCAACCGATGGCGCAGGTGGTTGCAAATGGTCGCATATCGTCGACCTTTCCACTGGGGAGGGGAACTAGACAGGGGTGCCCGCTATCGCCCCTATTGTTTGCGATAGTGCTGGAACCACTGGCAATCCTGCTCAGAGCGACGCCGCTATTCCGGGGCATCACTTGGAATGACGGGTGGGAGGACACGGTCTCACTATATGCCGACGACATGTTAATCTACATGACCGGGCCGAATGAAGGGGTCCCCGCCCTGTTGGCAGTCTGCGATGATCATGGCAGGGCCTCGGGATATACCCTGAACTGGTCCAAATCTGTACTCTATGTCCTTAAGGGCCCGGATCCGGTGCTGCCGGCTGACTGTCCCCTCAAAATAACCACCTCATCCTTTAAGTACTTGGGTATTTTTGTGACGAATGATGCTAAACAGTTCTATATCGAAAACTTGCAGCCACCTTTGCAAAGATTGCGTGCTGATGTCAAATATTGGGCTGCACTGCCACTGACCCTCCTAGGGCGCGCGGCGCTCTATAAAATGATGGCTCTCCCGAGATTTCTGTATGTGCTCGAAAACTCCCCTTATGTGTTTAACCCACAGTACTTTCGACAGGTAGCGGCTTTGGTCTCCAGCCTGTTATGGAGTAATGGCCCAGCGCGGATAGCACAGGCAAAATTGGTAAAGAGCTGGTACGAGGGGGGGATTGCGCTACCCAATCTCCAACTATATTACTGGGCGTCACAGCTTAAGGTTATTAATCATTGGATCCACGTCTCACGGGAGGACCCCGCATATAAGGCGGATTGGTCGCAACTGGGGACTGAGGGCATGCTCTCGGTGCTGTACAACTACCCGCAAGTGAAAGCCCTGCTTGGCCCAACGTTCCACACAGCGACACTCTGGCACACGGCACAATCACGCCTAGGATGGAAGGGCAAAATCACCAGGCTAACTCCGCTATGGGACACTAAAACACTGGGTAACCTGCGGACTTGTAAGGGGTTTGCGAGATGGGACGACATAGGGATCTCGGTGGTGGGGGACCTCTGGGACAAAGGCACGGTTATTCCCTTCCCGCAACTCCAACAACAATACGACCTGGGGCCCACTGAAACATACCGATATGTACAAATCAGGCATGCTCTACTGCAAGCAATCCCACCAGACACCACACTCCCAGAATCATCGCCACTAGAGGATAGGCTGCTCACCGAATTCATGGAGCAAAAAGCGACCTCACTCACGTACAAAAAATTGATTAACAACCTGCCGGATCCCGCACACAGACTTAAAGAGAAGTGGGTGGAAGAATTGGGCGATATGGATGAAACGGAATGGAACGAGGCATTGGCCTCGCCGCGGGAAGTAGGCATCTCGGCTAGATTCCGCCTAGTGCAGCTCAAGGTGTTACATCGCACCTACTACACCTGCACACTACTCCACAAAATACAGAGGGCACCACACCCATACTGCCTCAGGGGATGCGGGGAGGAGGGGACTCTCCTCCACACGTTATGGGAATGTCCACAAATCAGGGAACTATGGCGGCAGATTATGCGCACAGTCTCACAGGCCATCAATGTATCTGTCCTGCCGGAACCTCGTAAGTGCCTGTTGAACATTTGGGACCCTACAGACTTAAACAGGTATGGACAACTGTGGGTCACACTGGCAGTGACAGTGGCCAAACGAGACATTGCACAGAGATGGGGCGCCCCGGAGTTACCGACGGTGGCAGGGTGGATAAGAAACATGGAGCTTCTCATGGTGAAGGAGAGAGCCGTATATGTACTAAGAGCCTGCCCCCGCAAGTGGAATCGGGTGTGGATGCCATGGAACAAATATAGGGGTGACCCGTGTGAGGCATTACCAGAGGGTGAGGACTCGGAATCAGAGGAGGACGAGGACTAGTGGCAAAGGATATGCCAGCATAGTAAAGTGGGGGGCCGGGAAGCGGAGGGTGTGCACCGCTAATGAAGGCGAAATGCTGAATGTCTGAGCCGGTAGGATATTATATGTGAACGAACACACTCAATTGTATAATGATGACCGTTGTTGGGTTTTTAGGCTTGTTTTCTTTTTTTTTCTTATATGTTCTCTCTAACACCTCATATAGGTGATGTCAGACTAATGAATCGAAATCCTATAATCGGGATGTTCGTTATGGATAGGGGGTGAAATTGGGCCATGATATACGTATGCTTGTTCTATTCACTGTTCTACTACTAGGCCGTAATCGAAACTGATAGTTGTTGATGCAAACTGTGTTAAGTCCTTTCCCTATTGGGGGCGCATACTGATGTTATGTCACTGCAACCAAAGAATGATTGTATGAATATCTCTTTTAAACTCCTGACAATAAAGAATTTTCAAAAAAAAAAAAAACGTGAGACGGATGAATGCCAGTTCTATAAAGTAATTGGTATCATCCGATTTTGGTTATTTTCTAAGAAACGGTCAACATGTTTCTGCTTTACAGTGCTATTAGCGAAGCATTCATATGGACCTTATATCTGAGTTTCACGGCGGTATGCACACTCTAAGGCGCACCCTAACCTGTGAAACACTACAAAGTGGTACAACTCACAGTTATACCCTGGAGATCTTGTGTAGATGTCAAAAGATCTGTGTAACAACCTGCAAAAAAAGGTATACATATAAATATATATTCCAGCATCTGCATTGTGATGCAAAAGTGCAATTTATTTAAGCAATCATTCATCATTAAAGTGTTTAGTTCCTTGTGTTCTAAAACCTGTCAAATTATAAATTATACAGGAGAGACATGTCATACATCGTCATATGAGGAGTATATAATTATAGACACAAAGCTAAAACCTTTTTTGAAACTTTGTACTTAAATGGAGGCTATTCCTTTTTGGACGGCTGTGCATAGGTGAAGGGCTTATTAATCCTTCTGCACACCAGGAGCATTATCTATTAGTAGCTCACAAAAATAGAGTTTGACATACCAAATCTACCGGGGCTGCTTAAAAACCTACAATCTTAGTAATAAGGTCCCCATAGGTGAAGTGGGATGTTAATTTGTCGGACAAAAAGCGACATTTGCAACATGGAGGGAAAACCCGGAACTTACGTGTAATCACTTAATTAAGTGCATCATAGAGCCCGTAGGGAGAGGGAACAGATGTTTGGGTATCTAAGGGGGAGTAAGAGGAAAGTGATCAGGAAGGCTAAGAAAAGACAGTTTTAACATTAAGATATCAAAAACCAGTGGCGTCACTAGGGGGGTGCGGGGGGTGCGGACCGCACCTGGTGACACCGTCACATGGGGTGACACCGTGAGCCTCTGCTTTAAATAATTGTATTGCTTTGCTACATATCAGGAGGCGAGGAACAATGGGTTCCTCGCCTCCTGATATGTAGCAAAGCAATACGATTATTTAAAGCAGAGGCTCACGGTGTCACCCAACCCATTACCCGGCCGCAGGCCAAAATCATTATTAGGCTGTTGAACGACGTCAGCGTCCGAACGTCAATGACGTTCAACTTCCAAACGTCACTCACGTAAGGAGCGGCGGAATGATTATGCGTGATCCACTGAACCCAGGAGTACCGCGCTGCTGATCCCCACCTGTCCCCGCCGGAGGGTTTAGTTCCCGGGGCTATGGGTTTTACCCCATATTTTCCTGAATGTGCCCCCACACCATGGCTCACAGGCGGGGGCCTCCGAGACCGGCCGGGGCCCGCCCGACCTTGTGTGCAGACTGAGTAAGGAACGCGCCTGTTTCCTGTACAAAGGGCAAATCCTCACTCTTAGACTTTCGCTGGACAGCCAATTCCCAGACTCGTGCTCCTGTACACATGCACGATATAAGTAGCTTAATTTACAGTAGAAACCCAAAATGGATTTAAACTGCAACTCGGTACAATACCATAACTGCAGGAGGAATTCACGCAAATAGTACAAAGTAAGCCTCGCTCTTGTCATTTCTCATTCTGTTTTTATATCTCTAGATTCAGGGTAACTTTTGCAGGCCTGTGGCAGAAGCAGTTTTCTCCTCAAGGCAACCTAATTTTCTGCTCTTGAGTACCCGACCTTTTGTTTTTCAGAGGTTAAACGTTGTCCCGTTTGTTTGAATTTATGTGAAGTGCATTTCCGAGGCAGCTTTGTTATCTAATGTCTTGGATATCTCCTGTTATTCCCGTTCTGACATTAAGAGGTTTCTGGGGTGACTACTT
Source organism: Lissotriton vulgaris (assembly GCF_964263255.1). Classification (NCBI taxonomy): domain Eukaryota; kingdom Metazoa; phylum Chordata; class Amphibia; order Caudata; family Salamandridae; genus Lissotriton; species Lissotriton vulgaris. Next base: position 129,042,931 of record NC_141696.1, on the reverse strand, counting down.
TTTTTTATTAAAGAAGCGTTTATAAAGTGTGAGTTAAAGTTAAAAGTGGCTTTTTATTACGAGCTTGAATTCTCTAGAGTTTTCACCGTGATTGTGAAAAAAGCAATTTATGCATCCTAAAAATCATGGAATATGTGGTTGTTAGCAGGGGTTAGGGAACTGTGCGCGGTTTGCTGTTGCATGATTACACAAAATTACTGCAGATTTACACCGAATTACACCTAATTGCACAACATATGAATCCACCATTTCATGCTATATTTAAGAGGATGCCGGCTTACTTTCATAATATTAAGCAAGATCAGTGAGTTTTTCCAGTGTGTTCCACATGTTCTAAATATAAACGCTTCCCGTGAGTTGCACACCCTCCAAATGCAAACATTCTGAGATGGATTTAGCATAAGAACCTTTATAGTAATCTGTGCAACTGTATTCTTTAATTTTCAAACCCACTATCTAAATAAGAGCTGTTGCGTCTGGAACCCATTTCTTGGTTGGTAATAAGGCCGTCTGGTAGCTACTACCTATATAGGAACCCATCGGCACCCATGCATAGTGGGCAAAATGTTGGGACTTGTAGATGTAAATTGTGTTCTCAAGAATAAACCGAATGCTGGAAAAGTAAATCCTTAAAATAAATGCTTATGATACAGTTACAAGTTAGTTAAGTTGACGTAAATAATTAATTTACTCTCTTAATTTCTATGCAGGTAAGTACTTAATCAATGATAACTCAATCAGAAGGAAAGAAAACAGAGTCCGTGGTGTTAGAGTTTCTAAGGGTTTTATTCCTCATAAAGGAATCAGGATATCATGTTCTGACCACCACAAGGGTGTCAGAAGGGATAGATGAGCGCGCTGAACTTTATTGACATTACATAGCTTATATACTTGATTTATACATAGGAGTCAATGTAAGAGGCGTAACAGCTGAGAGAAGACAAGATAACAGTATACACGTGGTACTAGTACATCATCAAGAGGCGTAAACTAGGCGTGAACTAGAGGTGTGTGCTAGAAAACGTCACTGATAGATGACGCAAGTGGGTGGCACCAAGGGGTGGTGCTAACAGAATGTTGCAATGTCAGCAGAAAATCGGAAGCTTGGATGCGCGCGCAGCTGCATGACGTGTGATTGACGGGGTGCAGGGGTCTTGACATTTACACTGACGGAAAGAGACAGAAGTCTGGCATGTCAGATCAACTTGTACTTCTATCATATCTGATATCTGATGTTTAGGAACTATACTATCTGGGCGGAAAGGTCTCTAGGGCAGAAGCTACTCTATGCTAACTGTAGATGCGTGTATGAGCGCCTAAGTGTCTACATGTGAAGCGTGGGGCACGGGGCCTTCCATGGAAGCATGGCAACGGAGACTATGAATTACTTGCATTGAGACAGGTCGGCCCTTCTTGGCTCTGCAGCTGGAGAGGATGTTTACAGGATCTAGTAGGCAGGAATGTATTCTCGGGGAGCGGAACAGATAACTCGAAGGTTATAGTCAGTCTTGGCAGAAGGCAGGCTTGAGCTGAGCGCGAGGGGCCGCGCTGAAAGTAGGACAGAGTTCACGAGTACAGAAGTAGCCTGGGCAGAGCCAGGAGCCACAAAAGAGGTTCAGATGGCAGGAATTCAGGGCCTATTCTGGCTAGAGCAGGAAAAAGTGAAAAGTGTACTACAAAAAGACGGTGGCATAGCATACTTAGGAACGGACTAGATAATCCATTCATGGTTGATCTGAAAGAGGACAAGTTGACGGTGGACGCAAATGCATTTGCGTCTTCATAGCTGGCACAGGAGGGAAGTTACATGCACTTTAAGCTGGTACATGGAGTCGGTGGGGTACGCGCTAGGGAACACAACATGGCCAAAATTTAATTTTCCTCATTCCCTCCTTGTTCCCTACGGACCCTTCATGAAATATCGATCCTCATGAATCGATCAGTCTGTTCTTGTAACATCATTTGTTCTTCTTTCTTTCTGTTACGTTTTGAGTGGAAACTGGAATGTTCAATGCAAGAGGTGGCACATAGTCCACAAATCGCTGGCCCACACTGCAGGCACAGGCAGCAACTGAATACTAGGACTAGGCCAATGCCTAGGAAGGATAGGGTCTTCCATCCCCAAGCTGTTAACGTTGTCCAGAACCAACCGGACCAAGTCCAGGTGCCTGGATTCTGATGTATCTGATTTGCAATTTTATGAAGACGGGTGATAGCTTGATATACAGATGGTGCATTCTGTGGAATGAAAACACAGCAGCTTGACCCGATGACCTTACAGGCTCCACCTCTATCTGCCAAGATGACGTCAATTACAAGACGATTCTGAAGAACAACAACCCGCATAGCGGACTGCTCTTCTGTTAAGTTACCTAAGGCGGAGGTAGTTTCATTTACTACTGCTTCAAGTGTTCTAGTTAATCTGCGTATTAATTTACTATTCTGGACAGGTCCTAAAAAGAAAAAGAATCCTTTATTAAAATCAGTGTACTGTTCCCATGCCGTTTCTGTGTAGTCGACAAGGGGGGCATCTCTTCTGGACCTATTCTTTACTAGATTGCTATTTCTATGGTAATCAGAGGGAGCTAGAAAAACAGGTGGTAGGAGAAATGCAATGTAACAGGTACCATCCCAATCTGGAGGTAGACGAATGTATGCGGTATGACCACACACAAAGTAAGAATGACTGATAGCTTTGAAAGATGATTTTCCATCATCACTGAATTCGACCACAGTAGTGCATTTACTAGGACCTAAGTGTACTGAACCTTTCTTCTTGATACATAATTCACCAGTGACTGGTAGTACTGACATAATGGGCAGAACTGGTGCGGCTTCGGATTCGACAGTAAGAATCATAAGGTTAATTGTATAGTTACCTAATCCATATACTTCATTTTCTAGATCAGTTCCCGTTCTAATGGGAAGTCCCTCCTTATCCGGGTAACAGACGTCTAGTAGGACCAAGTTCAGGTTTCCCCAAACCCAACCCCCATTGAAAACAGCAATGTCGGGATCTAAAGAATTAATTATCTTAAACCATGCTCCGCAGGAGCCATTGTGAGTGAATGGATACGGAAAGAGAGGCAGGGCTCCCTTGTAATTCTGGTAGGGAGGGAGTCGGCCACATATCCAGCAATTTGTAGCATTGTTAGTTTGATGAGAATGATGTAACATACTAATGAATGTATTGTTGCGCAGCGCAAGTCTGTAGGAAAGCTCATGAGGAGGTAACTCACTAAAAGTGTGTTCAGCAGAGACATTGTAAGCAGATTGTTCACGCTTGAAAATAGGATAGTATATAGGTAACAAGATGCTAGCAACAATGATTAATATACTGAGAATAAACATAATTATTAGTGTCACTATGCAGTGACTACGAAGTGATTTGCAATATGTTCTTTTCTTTTCCTCTCTCTCTCTCTAACTCGATCTAGGGGGTACATGTCAGAAACTATTTAACCGATTCACCTAGGGGAGGACTTAAACAATTAAACTGTCTGACTTGCTAGATCGTAACTTCATACGATATTGTTCTTGAGGAGTTTTTTCTCTTTTGGATTCGGAAAAGTCTTTGTTATCACAGTCGTTGGTGGGGGTGGGTGTGTCTTGTTCCGGTTTCAGTCCTGGGAATGTTTTGATATGGCTTAGGTGGACCCACCCCTTTCTGCCTTCCAACTTGACTGCGGTCCTTGTAGTGAGTAAAACGGTCTTTGGAGACTTCCAGCGGGGCTCCAACGGACTTTTCCTGTCGAAGTTGCGAACTAGAACAACATCTCCGGGGCGGACATCATGCTCCTTCACATCGGTGTTGTCAGGGAAAGCTGCGGCAACCTGTGAACGACATGATTGGAGTGCAGACATCAAGGAGGCAAGGTAATCTGTCAAAATATTAGAATCAACATCGGTTATCTTTTTAGGAATGGGCGTCCCCCACATATTCGGTGGTCTGCCAAAGACCACTTCGTACGGGGATAGCCCTGATCTCGAATGGGCGACCATTCTCATATAGAATAGTGCCACTGGCAGGGCGACTATCCAGTCGACCCCTTTGTCCTGACATATTTTGGCAAGGCGGATCTTTAATGTCTGATTATGCCTCTCAACAAGGCCTGCGGCTTCTGGATGTCGGACACAATGGAACTTCCACTGGTATCCCAATAACAAGGAAACTTCTTTCATTAGGGCAGACGAGAATGGCTGACCGTTATCTGAGTACACGACACGAGGCAAGCCGTACCGTGGGAAAAATTCACGAACCAACTGTTTGGCAGTGGTCGGAGCAGTGTAATCTGGGACTGGGTATGCTTCGGTCCAACGGGACAGAGCACAGACAATTACGAGAACATATTTAAATCCTCGACAACGGTCCATCTGGATATAATCCATCTGGAGGATTTCAAAAGGGTGTTCAGGAGGATGGAATCCACCTTGCTCTACAGGGACGCTTTTACCTGGATTGAACTGACAACAGATCATGCAAGTACGCACTTTCTGTTTTGCTGCTGCTCGTAAGTGTTTATTGTACCAGAGATTTTGCAAACTGTCTAGCATTGCTTTCTCTCCTAGGTGGGCAGGACTATGTGCTGTATTTATCATGACTTGAACCATAGAGTCAGGGAGAAACCATATAGATTTTCCCTTCGTCACCCAACCTTGATCTGTCTGGATCCCTCCTAGTTCGGTCCATTTCTTTATTTCTTCTGTAGTAGCATGTGTCTGAATGTCAATAACATCTAGTGTGGGATCTCTGACTGTCATGCAATTTGTCGGATCTATTGTTTTTATCGTATCAGTTGTCTGAGTGTGAGTCAGTGCTGTATGTTTTGCTGTCTGGTCTGCCAGGTCGTTACCCTGGGAAACAGAATCTGTGATTTTAGTATGTGCTTTACACTTCATGACGGATATGCCTGAAGGTAGATGTATTGCTTCTAATAGTGCTTGAATGAGTGGACCATGTTGTATCTTTGTACCATGAGAGGTCAGGAAACCTCGTTCCTGCCAGAGCATGCCGAAGTCGTGTACGACTCCGAACGCATAACGGGAGTCAGTGTATATGTTAACATTTCTGTTCTTGGCTAGTATACAGGCTCGGGTCAGAGCGATGAGCTCTGCCGCTTGAGCAGACAGTGTGTCAATACGATGTGTTTCTTTAACTTCAGTTTCAGTGGTCACGGCATACGCGGCCACTAACTCTCCTGTACTTGTTCTCATGCATGAACCATCCACATAAAGTGTCAGGTCTGGATTTGTCAAGGGAACATCTGTTAAATCTCGTCTGGGTTTTGTTACTGCATTAATGATCTCTATACAATCATGTGGAGCTGGATCTGTCATAACTGTAGGTAACAATGTCGCTGGGTTCAAGATACTGCAGCGTCTGATTTCTATGTGTGGCTGGAATAATGTCAATTCGTAACCCGTAAGTCGTGCTATAGTCAAGTGTTGAATCTGGGTTCTGTTTAACAGAACCTCTACAGAATGTGGAACTTGTACTGTTAACTGATGACCTAAAACAATTGAGTCGCTTTGTCTGATTGCTAATGCTGTTGCTGCTACTGACTTTAAACATGCAGGGAGTGCCTGGGCTACTGAATCCAATGTACTTGAAAAATAAGCACAAGGCTTATGTGAACCTGCTTGATCTTGAGTGAGGACAGACAACGCTGTACCATCACGTTCTGTAACAAAAAGTGTAAACGGTTTGCTGTAACATGGTGTCGCTAAAACTGGCGCTTGGCATAAAGCTTTCTTTAATTCCTCAAAGGCTTGTGTGTGTTCCTGAGTCCAAGGGAGGACAGTCGAAGTCGCTGCCTCCTGTGTCGTTAACTGGATGAGTGGTTTAGCTAGAAATGCATATTGAGGAATCCATTGTCTGCAGTACGAGGTGAGGCCTATGAAGGCCCGCACTTCCTTTTGTGTCTGGGGTCGTGGCATGTTTACAATTAACTGAATGCGATCGGGAGTGAGCTGTCTCCCCACTTTGGACAGCAAGTGACCCAAGTACACAACTTGCTGAACACAGAATTGGAGCTTTGAAGGGGACACCTTGTGTCCCTTGTCGGCCAGGAAATGCAAAACTGTTAGTGAGGCTTGTTCACATTCGGGTTCACTTCGTGCGGTGATCAGCAGATCATCGACGTACTGTAATAAGGCGGTATTAACTGGCATTTGAATACAATCTAGCTGTCTTTTCAGTGCTTGGCTATAGATGCTGGGGCTTTCTGTAAATCCTTGAGGTGCGCGGGAAAATTTGAAACTTCGTCCATTTAAACTGAATCCGAAGAGGTATTGGCTCTCCGGGTCAATAGGTACACTGAAGAAAGCGTTCTTGAGATCGATTACAGTAAAGAACGTTGCTTCTGAGTCAATAGCAGTCAATAGGGAGGAGATATCGGGGACCACAGGATACTGTGGTACAATACATTTGTTCAGTTCTCGAAGGTCAATCACCAGCCGGTATACTGGCGGTGCATTATGGTCTGTACGTTTAAGAATTGGAATGATGGGTGAATTACAGATATTGGAGTCGGTCTCTACGACCACTCCCTGGGCAATAAGCTCTTCAATAATTTTCAGCAAAGCCGCTACAGCATCGGGTGGTAACTTGTATTGTCTGATTCTGGGTAGAACAACTCCTGTCTTGAGTGTAACACGGTATGGTGTGATATGCATACAACCTACATCAGCTGGGCCTTTTGCCCATAAGTGATCTGGTACATTTTTCAATCTGACATCAAAGTCACGTAAAACATAATGACCCTTGAAATCCCGTAGAAAGAGTCTGACTCCCTCCGGGGAACAGCAAATTATAGCTCCTAGAGCCTTCAGTGTTTTGATTCCTAACAGATTTTCTGGACATGACTTCGTAAGTAACAAATCTGTAACTCGAGATAAGGGACCCACAGCTAGTGGTACTGGTTCTGATACTTCATTTACAATAGGCTGTCCTGAAAAACCAAGGGAAACATTCTGTGAGCCTGAGAGGGGTGCCCCTGGGACTTCATTATGACTTATAGTAGTGCGACTTGCCCCTGTGTCAATTAAAAACTTTCTGTCTTTTCCTAATACGTGACTATGTACATAAGGACCTTCTTGATCTACAGGAATTTCAATAAGAGGCAAATCACCTTCCCTCTCTAGGCTGTTTCATGTATATCGCTGATAATCTGGATATGCCGACTGGGCATACTGGTACATCTGTTGTGAAACTTGCCGCGTTGCGGCAACGGGCTGTGTCTGAGCATGCTGTGGCTGCGGTACTGCTACGGTCTGTACTGTATGGGACTGATCATGCATAGGCTGTGTATTCTGCATTGGCTGTTCGTTCTGTGAGGTCTGTTGATGACCCTGTTCATGTCTAGGCGGACGCGGTCTTTCTTTAGTTTTACCTGTCTCGATGTTATGTTTCAGGACTGGACATTCATGTACGTAGTGACCTGGCTGCTTGCAATAATTACATGTTCCTTTAACGGGAGCGGCAGAATGATTGGTCTGGGCCCCACCTTTTCTATGACCCTCGGCTGGAATTGTCTGAGCTACTAACATTTTCATTTTCGTGTCTTTCATGCGTTTCTGTTCCTGATCTTGTTCTTCCCTAATTCTGTTCTGGTGATATTGTAACATTTGTAACATCTGTGATGGCGTATTTGCCTGCCAAGTACTTTCAACCTTGTACACTCTATTTTTAACTAGGGGTAGGGCGTTCTCTACTAATTTTGTTACAAAAAGGTGTGGATATGACTCGCTACTAGTTTTTAGACCACTATTTATGATGAAACATTTCTCGAATCGTGAATAAAAGTCACTAGTATCTTCATCTTGTTTCTGTTTGCAGGACGAGATTGCGTCCCAATCTTCCTTTCTAGTTGTCAATAATCTTGGCAAAACCTGTACTATTAAACCTGGTAATGCTTTAGTCAGATCCCCAAGGCCTACCCCCGGGACTCGTTTCTTTTCTTCGTCTTCTATTTCTGCCCATGCTATCTTTGACTCTCCCACTTCAAAATCTTTTTCCTTTAATTTCTCGTAAATGCCCGTGGGCAACAGTACTTTTAACATTTTCATAATATCATCATACGTGTAATCTCCCATCAGTAACATGTCTTTAAGCTCTCTGTGAAAACCTGCAGGGTCTTTATCATGGCACGGAACTAATTTCTTCATTTCTAATAATTCTAACTTAGTCAGTGGTGTGTGAACATACACACGTTTCAGGCGTTGATCCGCACCCATAACTGGATGTACTTCTCGTAAGGGATTCTGGCTTTCAATGCCACCACCGCATTGCATGTGGTACGTTTTTCTTTCTGGAGGCGGGGCGGGAACATATTCAGAGCTCAGGAAGGTGTTATACTTACATCGTTGTTCTAGAATTATTTGTATTAATTTGGTACTAAAACCTCTCCATCTATCCAAGAGTAGTGCTTCTAATGTTTCGTGTAAGGGACCTGGATCAGAATGATGGTTTCTGAACTTGATGAGGAGGTGCTGAATCATGTATACACCTGCTATTTTCTGCTCTTCCGGGGAAAGGTTCAAGAATGTCTGCACTAACGTGTCATCATTATATATGTCTGGGTTTTCGGCCCACAACACGGCTGACCGGGCTAGTTCCTGTTCATCCATAGAATTGAGTACATGGTACCCTACTCGATCTCGAAGCCTTTTATCAGTTTCCTGGAACTGATGTTCTGAAGAATTCGGATTTGTTAAAGCAGAGAAAAGGACTCTCTTGCTTTCTGGACGGACACCCTTCCTAAGGTAGGCTCCCCTACCTACATATGCTATTATATCTGTAGACTTTCCTGATGTTTCATCTTCATTTTCCTCCTCGGAGGAAGTTTTATCATTTCCTTCCTGATGTGCAGTTAATACTGCCTTTCTTATTTTCTGGGACATAGTGGCTATGCAGGTCCCCTTGTCATGTTTTGCGTCTGCTATACTTTGACCCCACTTGTTTAATGCGTCTAACTCACTTTGATCTGTCTCGGGCCTGTCTCGTTCTCTTATCACACAATTTATGAAAAATCGCAATATCTGTGCTTGGATGCCAACTTTCTGTTTATGCAGGGCAGCTTTAACACTTTCGGGGTCCTTCCCTGTCTGTATGAACTTATATAGCCTGTCGAGAATTTCCTGCATTCCTACATAACATAGCAAGTTATCGGTGGCAGATCTCAATCGGAGTGATGCTAATACCATCAAATCTTCTTTTCCGGGTACTGGATCATATCTACAAACTGACATCCTATCCTTGAATGCGTCAAGCCGGGCTGAGTAGGGAGACTGGAAAGGATTCTGCGTGTCCCTTAAATGCAATCTGTGTGTCGGTGGCGGGGTCTGTAGACCCGCTGTCGCACCTCCTGAGACGGATGCTTGGGCATTATCTCTCCGCGGAGTCTGAATCTGAACTTGAATTTGTCGTTTAGTAAGATCAGGTAGTACTGGTTTCGGTAGGTCCGTCTTGAGTGGGGGAAGTGGCGGAGCTGGCGGAACAGGGGAGGTCTGTCGTGGTACCGGCGGAACATTATCTGGGGGCGCAGTGCCACCCCCATCCCTGTCAGTAGGCAGGGCACGAACAGGCAGATTGGTATAAGCTGGTACTACATCCTCTAGATATGAATTTAGGAATATGTCTTTAGTAGTTTTATGCATTACTTTAGTTGAGACTAAGGGTGTCGGTAAGTTTTTCGGTATTTCTGATTCAGTTTCGGATGTGCCATCTGCTGCAAGATACATACCGTTTACAAGATTATTTCGGGCACGGTCTATTTGTTCTGTTTTTACTCGGATCCCTTCAGTAACTAATTCGTTTTCTTGCTCTTTATCTGATTCTTTGAGTCTGTCTTCTCTACGTAGTGCTTTGTCAGCACGCTTACGTGATTCCTTACGCCAAAACTCTATGGCGTCCTTCTGAGATTGTCTAGCTTTCTTTTTTCATAATGCTTCTTCTACCCTCATGATGCACTCGGCATCCCACGTTCCGGTAACAGGCCATCTGTGTCTTTCGTCTAGGTGCTTGGTGTAATCGGCCCATAAATCTAGATATAATATGGCATCTATGCCATGTTTTTGATACATAAAATTGCCTGGAGTGTCCCTAGGGGGGATAGGAATTTCTTCCTCTAGTAACCCTTTCCTAGTTCCGATCTGTTTTAACTTGTTAAAGAACGGCATCTTGCTTACTTATTACTGATCGTTAGATTTTTATTCCTTAATACTCTTGACAGCTAGATTATGCGAGAAACACAATAATACACGTTTGAACAGTCACATTCATACCACAACATTAATCACATGAAAACATTGAAGACATAGATGACTACCCCCTATACTAGGTGTACTGCTCAACAGTACGGATACACTGCTGTAACAGTGCAGAAATTCGGAATACTTTATATACTGCTAAACAGTACAGATACACTGCCTAAAACAGTGCAGACCGGACTTGCGTACCCAAACCCGTCTAGATACGACCCAGCAATGGTACTCACCGGGAAGCACGGAAACAGAAGGCCTCGGAAAACTCGACTGGACTCGACTCGGAACTTCGGAAAACTTCGGGAAACTTCGGAAAACTTCGGAAAACTGGTGGGCCTCTTCACACCTCGGACCTTGCTTCTTTCGGCTGGGCTCTGGTCGGGATCCTCCGCACTCCTCACCGCCTCGTCTGGGCACTGATCGCAGTCTTCGTCACCTCCGTGGGTCAGAGGGGGATGCAGGAAATCCTGCCAGTACACGTGTAGTCCGTCTAACTGATGGCAGGGGACATGGATTGCAACGCACCTACCGGCGCGTGAGGTGGGGGAGGGGTCCCTGTTCGGGCGCCAAAATGACGTAAATAATTAATTTACTCTCTTAATTTCTATGCAGGTAAGTACTTAATCAATGATAACTCAATCAGAAGGAAAGAAAACAGAGTCCGTGGTGTTAGAGTTTCTAAGGGTTTTATTCCTCATAAAGGAATCAGGATATCATGTTCTGACCACCACAAGGGTGTCAGAAGGGATAGATGAGCGCGCTGAACTTTATTGACATTACATAGCTTATATACTTGATTTATACATAGGAGTCAATGTAAGAGGCGTAACAGCTGAGAGAAGACAAGATAACAGTATACACGTGGTACTAGTACATCATCAAGAGGCGTAAACTAGGCGTGAACTAGAGGTGTGTGCTAGAAAACGTCACTGATAGATGACGCAAGTGGGTGGCACCAAGGGGTGGTGCTAACAGAATGTTGCAATGTCAGCAGAAAATCGGAAGCTTGGATGCGCGCGCAGCTGCATGACGTGTGATTGACGGGGTGCAGGGGTCTTGACATTTACACTGACGGAAAGAGACAGAAGTCTGGCATGTCAGATCAACTTGTACTTCTATCATATCTGATATCTGATGTTTAGGAACTATACTATCTGGGCGGAAAGGTCTCTAGGGCAGAAGCTACTCTTTGCTAACTGTAGATGCGTGTATGAGCGCCTAAGTGTCTACATGTGAAGCGTGGGGCACGGGGCCTTCCATGGAAGCATGGCAACGGAGACTATGAATTACTTGCATTGAGACAGGTCGGCCCTTCTTGGCTCTGCAGCTGGAGAGGATGTTTACAGGATCTAGTAGGCAGGAATGTATTCTCGGGGAGCGGAACAGATAACTCGAAGGTTATAGTCAGTCTTGGCAGAAGGCAGGCTTGAGCTGAGCGCGAGGGGCCGCGCTGAAAGTAGGACAGAGTTCACGAGTACAGAAGTAGCCTGGGCAGAGCCAGGAGCCACAAAAGAGGTTCAGATGGCAGGAATTCAGGGCCTATTCTGGCTAGAGCAGGAAAAAGTGAAAAGTGTACTACAAAAAGACGGTGGCATAGCATACTTAGGAACGGACTAGATAATCCATTCATGGTTGATCTGAAAGAGGACAAGTTGACGGTGGACGCAAATGCATTTGCGTCTTCATAGCTGGCACAGGAGGGAAGTTACATGCACTTTAAGCTGGTACATGGAGTCGGTGGGGTACGCGCTAGGGAACACAACATGGCCAAAATTTAATTTTCCTCAAAGTAACGGCTGTTGTAAGGCGCGTGTTTCAGCGCCAAGATAATGATGCAAAGTGTTTTGAGGCCACTTCCTCTTGCCTCTTAGTGGCAGTATCCTAACATTGGAGCTGGAGGTATTCCCCCCCCCCCCCCCCCCCCTATTAATAATATGTGCTGTTCTCTCTTTCATTCGAGAATCATCTCGTGTAATAATCCAATTATCAGGAAATGTTCAGCCTCTCTCTGGTGCTGTCAGCCTGTTTTGCTGCAAACACAGAATGTTTTTTTTTTGCTGTATTTTGCACCTCTCAGTCTGAGCCAGGCTTCCCTTTTAACAGCCTGGCTTGGTGGTGATTCAATTGACTCTGCTGTTTTTCCTATCCAGAACTGTCTTCTGTTACTTTTATGTCCGTGTTCCCCCTTGTCTTTTGAGTCTGACATGCCACTATGTCGCTCTGGGAAGTATCCGACATCAGACTTTTTTTTAACCCAGACGTGTGTACAGTAGGGAGAGTCAGAGTGTATTCAGCAGAGATTTGGGGAGGGGCAAGGATGGTGACTTTGTGGGCTTGTTTTTTGCTCTGAAAGAGTCCTTGGTGTGCTGAGGATTGTGTCAGTGCGCGCTTGGGCCCGACTGACGTAAATCAGTATGACAGGGCACACTTAAGTTCCAGTGCTCGCCAGGTATGCTCAGCAGAACCAAGGCCAGCATGATTGAGGAAGACAAAATTAAACGTTCTGTTAACCCTATGATTTTTGTTCTGTATTTAGCCAACATGGCAGTGAACGCTGACGTGGCCATCATGGCGACCAACGCTTTTAATGCTTCGACCTTCAAGTATGTTTTCAACCCGCGATTCTGCTTGGTGATTTATCCAGAAAAGATTTCATTTGTAGCCACAGGATATGTAGATTTTGCTTTTGTTCTCATATTGTCATTCTAATGGCCCTGGCAAGCTGTCACATTTTGCTCATCTTGCACAACCATAAAAAGAAAATGGATGCTGTCAGGACCCTGGATCAGGGCAACAGTGCAGAGATAAAAGCAACAAAAACCGTCATTGTTTTGGTCTCATTCTACGTTAGTCTTTATGGCATTGATAACACGATATGGCTGTACCGGACTGTAGTTAATGAGATCAATGCTGTTGTGTCGGATATTCGCGTCTTCTTTACCATGTGTTATGGTGCTTTATTTCCTTTCATTCTCATCATTTTTAACAAAAAGATAAATAAACTTTACAAAAGTGACAGTACAGCAAACTAGAAGGTGGGGATGTCAAAACATCGCAGATTGACGAACATACAGTTGCTTTTGGTGTGTTGTCAGAGAAAGCCAAACCTTTTTCAGCAGGACTCTACACATTAGTGTTGCTACAATTGGGGTGGGGTCGCACACTGCTCACACACCAGCGGGATCGCCCCTACATTAGTGTTGTTCTTAAGAAATACCATGACAGCCTGGGGCTGTAGTTCTTATGCTTTTATGTTATGTAGACATCTGGGCCCATACTCGATCAGGTGCACTGGCTCAGCGTGCAGCTGAGTAGCTGCATTTTTGCATCTAAGGCATCTAAAGTTCATACATGCAACTCCGACACATTCCATATTGTATATATGGGTTAGGGAGGGAAAGGAGAACTCCTAATGGCAAAGGAGGGTGAAAGGAAGGAGTGGACATGGAAGGATAGGCTACAGTGAGAATTGAGAGGTTGGTGGGCAGACGAGAGAGCAAAAAGTAAAGCAAGAAATATGTATAATAAAGAGAGAACGGACACACAGGGCCCCGTGGCCGCTTCAAACCTGAAAGAATGATTCCGGTCCTTACTTGGGCGCTGTGACATTCATTTCACTATCAATGTATGTCAGATGGCACACATTAACTATGCAGGCCTCTTGGCGCTACAGAGTAAATGGAACCTTTTACAATGAGGCGATCATTTTAGTTTGCTTAGTGGGCAGTGGGTTGAGACACAGAAAAATGTCTGGCAGTGGTTGTATCTACACAGAGTAATTATTAAAAGTGGCTTCAGGAAAGGCCTGAACCAGAGAATAATTCAATACGGTGGAAACCAGTGAACTAAGTATAACGCCCAGACGCAGAGTGAACCAAACTGCAGTCAAGTGAGTTTATATTGAGCAAATACAGGCCCAAATGCTCGCAAAATACAGGGGACAACGCTGGACACGCAGATAAGCGTCCTGAAACTCGCGCAGGGTACCCCTAGGTAAACCGTGGAAAGGGTGCAGACTGGAAGGCAAACCCGCTGATGGCACATGAGGTCCATGTGGTAAGTGGTGAGGGGGTGACACCATGAGTTACTCGCACCGGGTGACACCAACCCTAGTGACGCCACTGTCAAAAACTCTCATCGCTCGTTTACTTACTTCCCTGATCGTCTTGTTCCAGGCAGCATACCTATAAATACACTCCCCGGCCGAATGTTGGTAGTTGCTCGTAGTGTCCGGACTCTAATGGTGTTCATCAAACGCGTCATCACGGGCCAGTGCATGATGCGTAAATGGGGACGGGGCCCCGAAACGGGACGTCGTAGAGACTAAAGCACTGTTTTTGGTTACGTAGGGGTAAACATGATGAACGTTATTGAAAGAGACAACGGCTTACAAAGGAGACTGTGAACCCATCTATGCTATTGAGGCATTTGATATGAAAGGGCTCTATTGTACAAACCACACAGGCTGTCAACATGAAACCCCTATTTAGATGGAGCTTAAGGTTTGCCCATTTTCAAGGAAAACCGGGGGGGACGTTGGTTAACAGAAATAGCTGTTCTGAATGTAGAAGTAAATGTAGCCATTATTTCTTCTATATTAGTTAAAAATATTCCTTTTTTTGGTTTGTTCTCACACTCTATGTTTATTTGTTCATTTTTTAAGGATCGGCCATAGTCAGTCAGCAATAGAAATTCATACGGAAAACAGATTCTAACTTTCAAATAAATTATTACTGATGACTGAACTCCTTGTATAGTGAAGTCTTAAGGAAGTATCGCATTAGTTTTTTTGATGTAAAGTTTCAAAAGCATTATTACTGCTGGCTAATCCCATTGTGTAGTTGTATTTTTAGGGGGATCATTAAATGAAGTGACACATAAGTTCTATATTGCAAGGTTCTATTAGTCAGTATGTGTCAGTTGAGTGTGTGATGGGGAAACACTCAAAAGCATTTCTGGCGGAGTTACTTTGGAGCGCATGTCAAAGGTCATCCCAACGACAATTTTAACGTTTCAGAACCGTACTCCATGGGATGTTATCGTTTAGTCCTTCAAGATGGGTGGGAATACGATAAATCCATCTTTGTTCTTTTTCAAAGAGCGATTGGTGTGTGGTGGTACCAGGCGGCAGATGTTCTATCACCGTCCACTGTAAATCATTAATAGTGTGTTGCTGTTGGAGAAAATAATCAGTCAATTTTGTATTGTTCTTTTTGCACTGGACATTGCTGCGATGTTCGCCAATTCGTTGTTTTATTTTCCGTGCAGTCATCCCCACGTATTTGAGTTTACATGGACAGGTGATTAGATAGATCACATTAGAGGTATTGCAATTTGTATGTGACTTTTGAATCCATATTTTCCCTTGTTCAAGGTCAAGGTTTTTTGATGTAGTCGTTGGATGGCACACGCTGCACGACCCGCAAGGGTAATGACCCAACACTGGGGGAAGGCCCCAGGTATTCAGGGCCGATGGTTGGTAATCGGGTATATCAGGGCGAGGTCGTGTATGTACCAAAGTGTCCTTCAGGCTGCGAGCCCGCTTGTACGAGAACAGGGGTTTTTCCCAATGATGATTATTACTTTCTAAAATCTTCCAATGTTTTCGTATAGACTTACTCACTACATTGGAGGCTGCATTGAAAGTAGTCACACATGTGAGGGGTGGTGATTCTGTCAGCCTAGAGGTATCTGCATCTAGAAGGGCTTCACGATTCTGGTTGCGCGCTCTCTTACAGGCCTTCTTCAGAATTCCATTAGGGTAACCATGATTTCGTAGTTTCTCGGTCAGCTCGTTGGCTTGACTTTTGAAGGTCGTGATCTCGCTGCAATTTCTCCTTAGCCGTAAAAATTGGCCGAATGGTACATTTTCCCGCAACGGACGGGGATGGTAACTCGTAAAATGAAGGAGATTATTCTTGGAGGTAGGTTTGTGATGAGTCCTAGTTTGTAATTTGTTGCCTGACTTGGAAATGACAACGTCAAGGAACACCATTTCTTCTTTGTGATGTGTGTGAGTACATTTCAAATTGTCATCACATGTGTTAATCCAAGTAAAAAATTCCTGAAGGATGTCTTCTGAGCCTTTCCAGGTAATGAGTACATCATCGATGTATCTTTTCTATAGGGAAACCTGGGACATGAAGGGATTGGCGTCTGACAGGATATAACTGCGTTCAAAATCATAGACTTACATCCCCGCCACACTAGGGGCAAAAGTACTGCCCATTGATGTCCCAGTGGACTGGAGGGAGCCTTCATATTCAAAGAAGTTCTTCTTTAGAGCCAAAGTGGCACAGTCAACCACAAACTTTTGGGGTGTAATATCGTTCCAATCACTGCCTGCCAGAGTCTCTTCGATTACTCAAATGGTGGAGCCTTGTGGGATACATGTATATAGACTCTCTATATCTAGTGTGACTAGGTAGATGGGTTCTTCATTCAGTTCGATTGTATGAAGGAGGGCCGGCAGGCTCTTAGTGTCTTTCATATAAGTACTTGTTTTCTGAATGAGTGGTTTTAGGAAAAAATCGCAATATTGTGACAAAGGTTCCAAAAGAGATCCCAGACCATAAACGATGGGCCTCCCTGGTGATGGTGACCTGTTTTTGTGCATTTTTGGCACGGTATAAAAATATGGTATTGTGCCTTTGCTTGTGGTTAGGAAATCTCTTTCATGTTTGGTAATGAAACCCTGATCCTCGGCCTCATTTGCCAACGTTAGGATAGAATCACGTAGGGTTGACGAAGGGTCCACTGTCAAACGGGTGTAACTGACCCTAAAAGATAGAAGGCGGTTACATTCTGTATCGTATGCCTCCGCGTCCTGAACCACTATACCTCCGCCTTTGTCGGCGGGCTTCACCACGATGTTACGGTTGTTTCTTAAAGATTGTAAGGCTTGAAACTCACAAGCCTGCAAGTTCTTGAACACTTCCGTTTCCCCGAAAGCCTCAATATCATTGTGAACCGCTTGTTCAAAAGCTGTGATCTCTGGAGGAATGGTATGAGGAGGAGGAGTAAAAAGGAGGATTTGATGCGGAAGGTTGTATCTCCTTGATTGCTTTCGGTTAATGGTGTGCCTTATTTCTCCCCCCAAATTTTTTGTTTCAGCTTACGAGAAAATTCGGCAAGCTTGCAATGTAACTTAAACCGATCCAATCGGGCCTTTGGGATGAAACCCAGTCATTTTTCAAGAACTGCTTGTTCTTGAGATGTCAAGGTTGTCGAAGAGAGGTTAAACATTAGGCTCTCGTATTGCTGGGCCCTGCTTGTTGTGATTTGCTACTGGTATTGTCCCCCACTGACTCCTCTTGTTCCCAATGCACCTGGTTTTGGCCTCGTCTTCGTCCTCTTCCTCTCTGGCCCCCCTCTAAAAAAGGCGAATGGTACAGATTCTGTTGGAAGTGTGGATGGGGCATATAGGGGGGATTCCACCCCATCATTGGATGGAATGCTGGTGGTTGAAAGGAGTTTGGAAAGTTGGGTCCTCCTGTTTGAGGGAAAGATGGCCACGATTGGTGATATTGTGGCTGTTTTCTGTTTCTTCCTCTGCCGCGTTGGCAAGAACGATAACTATCCCGACTTGAACCGCTGGCTGAGGAATCATCGTCTGATCCATCGGTACTTTGGTCAGTCTTTGACGGTGGGGTGAAGTCTGGACTGGTATAAGGATAAACCTTCGTATATGACCATTTTGTTAAGTCCTTTTGAAGTGTTTGGGCTTTTGATTGGGCCCGTGGATCCTTATATTCGTTCACTTCCTTAATAAGTTTGTCTAAACGTTTTTTATAGCCAGTTAGGGTGGCCCTGACATGCATCTCCGTTGGTTGAGAGATTAACCGGACCCTTAAAGGCATGATTATGGGTCTTGAGGAACCTATGAGGCATAAGTGTGACGTGCTCTTGCCATGCCGTCTTTTTGCTTACCGTGAGGTGCCACACAAGTCCTCAGGATTCAGCCCCTTTGAACTCCTGTCTGGTCACCCGGTAAGAGGACCTTTGAGTCTGGTTAAGGAAGGCTGGGAGCAATCTCCCAGGAAACCTCCCCAGGATGTATACAGTTACATGCTGAACTCATGAACCAGACTCGGCGATTCAGACAACTCGCTTAGGCGAATCTGGAACCCAACCAGGAAGAGATGAAGTGGTGGTACGATAAGAATGCCACTCTGATTGAGCTTCAGCCTGGTCAGAAATTTTGGATCATGGCCCCTGTAGAGCCTTGTGCGCTCCAGGACAGATGTACCGGACCATTTGAGGTGGTGGAGTGCAAGAGTGATGTCCCCTACCTGGTGAACTTGTAGTCTATTAGGAACCCTTTGTGGGTGCTGCATGTTAACCACCTGAAGCTCCACTTTGAAAGGTCCGGCCTGGGCATGTTCCTAGCGACAACTGTTGGAATGAAGGAGGAGACTGAGCCTCCTCGGGTCTGCAACAGAGCAAGATGGGTCAGTGGATGGTGTCAGCCTCTCTCCCACACTGACCCCTGAACAGCAGCAAGATTGTCGCAACTGTTGGGACAATTCCCTGATTTGTTCTCCCTGGTGCCTGGTGTCACTGAGTGGTGCGTCCATGATGTTGACATGGGGACAGTCCTCCTGTTTAGCACAAGGCTTACAGAGTGACTGACAGGGTCAGAGCTTACATCAAGGAAGAGGTCTCCAAGATGTTTGCCTTAGGGGTGATTGAGTCCTATAACAGCCCTTGGGCCAGCCCAGTGGTCTTGGTCCCAAAGGGTGTCGCGCCTGGTGCCACACCCAAAATTCGGTTCTGTGTGGACTACTGATGACTCAATCCAGTCACCAGGACTGACGCGCACCCCATCCCCAGAGCTGATGAGCTCATTGATCGGTTAAGGGCTGCGCAGTACCTCAGCACGTTTGATGTGACTTCTGGGTACTGGCAGATCGCTTAAATTGATGGGGCCAATGAGAGGTCAGCATTCTCCACACCAGATGGGCACTACCAATTCCAGGTTATGCCCTTTGGGATGAAGAATGCCCCTGCCACCTTTCCGAGGTTGGTCAACCAGGTGTTGGCTGGACTGAAGGATTTCAGTGCCGCCTACCTGGATGACATTGCAGTGTTCAGAGCCAGTTGGAAAGAACATCTGCACCACCTCTGGGAAGTGTTGATGGCACTGCGACAGGCAGGCCTCGCGGTCAAGGCGAGTAAGTGCTAGATCGTGCAGGGGTACCAGGTGGGGAGCGGCCAGGTGGCGCACCTACAACCCAAGATTGATACCATCTTGGCATGGGAAACCCCAAAGACCCAGGTGAGAGCATTTTTAGGACTCGCAGGGTGCTACAGGAGGTTTGCCAAGGGGTATGGCAACATTGTTGCACCCTTGACTGAGCTGGCTTCCAAGAAGCAGCCCAAGAAAGTGAACTGGACTGACACCTGTCAGAAGGCTTTTGACGCCCTGAAGACTGCCATGTGCACAGCACCCTTGCTTCAGGCACCCAACTTTTCCAATCAGACGCTTCAGAGCATGGTGTGGGGGCTGTTCTTTCACAAATTAATGAGGAGGGCCTAGACCAACCTGTAGCCTTCATCAGTAGGAGATTACTTCCACTGGAACAGAGGTGGAGTGCAATTGAGCGTGAGGCGTTTGCTGTGGTCTGGGCACTGAAGAAGTTGAGACCATACCTGTTTGGGACTCACTTCCGGATTCAGACAGACCACAGGCCCCTCAGATGGTTGATGCAGATGAGGGGTAAGAATCCGAAGTTGTTGAGGTGGTTCATTTCCCTACAGGGGATGGACTTTACGGTGGAATGCCACCGTGGTACAGAACATGCCAATGCTGATGGTCTGTCCAGATTTTTCTACCTTAGTGAAGAGAACTACCAAGGGGAAGGGTAGTTCTCCCCACATTTCAGCTGGAGGGGACACGTGTTAGACCTGGTACCATTGGCTAGGCACAGCCCTATTCAGGTGTCAGTGACAACTCTTCCCACCACTCTAGCCTAGGAAGACCCATCAGCCTGCTGACAAGCCATCAGGATATGCAGGACATACCTCAGCTCCCTTTGTGTGACTGTCTAGAGAGAATACACAAATAGGCCTCTGTCATTCTAAACCAGACATTGATTCCACAGTCAAGCAGAGGCACAGGATGGTTAAACAAGAAATGTGTACTTTCTAAAAGTCGCATTTTCAAACACACAATTTAAAAATCAACTTTGTCAAAAGATGTATTTTTAACTTCTGCAACACTGCAGTGGCAGGCCTGAGACACGTTTACAGGGCTACCCATGTGGGTGGCACAAAAAGGGATGCAGGTCCATTAGTAGCATTTGATTTACAGGCCCTAGGGGCACATAGTGCGCTTTGCTTTGGACTTACCAGTAAATCAAATATGCCAATCATGGATTACCAATCAAAATCACAATTTACACAAGGAGCACTTGTACTTTAGTACGGAACAGCATTGGTAAAGTGCCCAGGATACCTAAAACAGCAAAAACGAAGTCCAGCACACAGTCAAAAATTACAGGTGGTAGAGGCAAAGACACTGAAGAAACGATGTCAGTATGAAGAAGTATGAACAAAAAACACTAGGCTATATTCATTATCATAGAATAAGAACAAAGATCGAGGTGAAAGCCAACTAAGACTGATGTGTATGTTGCATAAGGCAGGGGCAGACTACATGGATCTGGTGCCCTTACCTGCTGCCAGCTTCTACATGCTATGTAAATGCCCCCTACCAGTTATTGGTGACTGACCCATTACTACAGTGACTTCAGAATGCAATACCTACTGAAAAGTTCAGAAATAATGTATCCCCTTCTGTTTTTAATGCGCAATAATCCCGAAGTACATAGCTCAAGTCATTAGGCAGTTAGTATGTTTGTACATCGAATGCTTTGCGACCCTACCCTTAAATATACATTGCAGTGCAAAATGTATGTTAGGTAGGATTTCCAGAATCCTGCCCAATTAATATTAATGAGGCAGGATTGTTTTTGCAAATCCTCCTCAATGGGTTGTGAATGCAGATGTAGAAGCCTGGGAGGCACAGAAGGCCTGCTTTTGAGCATTCAGAGTCACAGATCCCCAACTTCTCAATTTTACAGCTTTTCCAGCCCCATCTTTTAAATAGATAGCAACTATATTAATAAAATTTGGCATACCCTGGGCCACTTTCCGAATCCCCCAGCGTGAAGCACCCACATTCACACATGATAAAGCAGTGTATCAAACAGTAATTATTAGTTCAAGCATCCCATCCATCACCTTGTTGTTTTTTCATTTGACACCTGAAGCGAGCTGGGTATACCCAGACGTGGGTCCAGGGCTCACTGTGCCACTCGAACCAAGATAAACTTAGCCCATAACAAGAGTGAGATCGCTCCTGGGTTTCTTGTGTCCCGGTTCGGGCTGGACTGTTTGCATGAAGAGCAGGGCCAAGACCGATTTGCATATGGGTGGAGAAGTGTGGCTCAATGGTTAGAGCGGCAGATCCTGATGCAGAGGTCTGGCCCGGGACCAGGGTTCAATTCCCGCCTCGCCGGGTCTTGGGCTCAATTTCCTCAGACCTGATAATTCTCGCCTCTGTGCCTATTCTAATCATGGGTCCCACTCTGCAACTCTGGGCAATAGCTTGCTTAATCTCCACAACGACCCCAACAGCGCTGGGATGCCTGGCTTCACCTTGGGGGTGCCCAGGAGTGGACATTTCACAGGGAAAAGCCAGGAAGGGTTCCAAAGCGGTACGCGTTACAGCGCCAGGATACCCCAGTTGGGGTATTAGTGCGCTTTACAAGTACGAATTCTTCTTCTTTTTCTTCTTCTTTTTGTGTATAAACTGAGGTGGCATGGTGGCTGAAAAACGATTGATTGGGTTGTGGCACAAGCGATTGTCAGTGGCTGAGATTAATTTAAGCATTACATCCATCATTTTGTTGTTTTTGTATCTGATGCCCTAAGAGCGCCTGGAATGCCCAGACGTGGGCTCCGGGCTCACTGAGCCACTGGGCCCCGGCTGATGAGCCCAAAACAACCACAAAACCGGTCCTGGGTTGCTTGTGTTCCGGTTCAGGGAGGATCTGGCTTGGCAGTTCGGGCTGAACATCATCAATACTGTTTTGCATATGACTGGATCCTAACAGAGGTGGCATGGTGGGTGAAAAATTATAGATTGGGATGAGCCACAAGCGATTGCTGGTGGCTGAGATTTATTCAAGCATTCCATCCATCATCATGTTGTTTTTGCCCAAAACCTAGTGAAGCACTTGTTGTTCTCCTGTCTTTCGGGGGCACCACAAGAAAGATTGTGCACATTTTAAATGGACTACAGTGCCTTATGACGTGCTCCTTTGCGTTGAGGACTATCTCCAAAGGCCGTTTGTTGCAGCTGCCAGACTGTGGAAACCTTTTTTTTTTACTTCAAATTTTGATACACTTCTGCAGCATTTAATTCAACTGTGGGTGCTGTTGCCTCCTTTCTGTGGCACCGATCCACAGTTCAAAGAGACCACATGGAGGTTCCTGGGCAGCACCGCCTAGGCCATCTCCAGACCCACCTCAGCACTCTTCTCCTTGTGCTGAATGGAGAGATGACTGCCACTACTGCTCCCACCTGCCAGTGGGTGGGTGCAGAGGTGCAGCTATGCTCTTCTCAAGGCACCACATAGTCCAGGCCCCTATGCTCACCGGGGAACAGTAGTGTCAGTGGTTCCCACCTTTCCTTATGGGGCAGTATGTGGATATAGCACAACAGTGCTTCAGGTCCCTGAGGAGCACCAGTACTCCCTGGGTACTTTCAAACAAACCACTAGATGCAGTAAGGCTTTCCTCAATATGGGGTGTGGTATGAAATTTAATGTAGGATATCACAACCCCCTGTTCATGGACTAACATAGGAGTTTCACCCCCTTACTCCTTGTGGTGAGCTCCAACCACGAGTACCACATCCGAGAGGACTCTTAACCCCCAGAATTGCTTCATCTTATTTCTTTGTCCTTCCTGCACAGCTCTCTCCTCTACTAGACAGTATCTTTCTGTGGGACAATTTGGCAACACCACTTTCCACAGCAAGGTGTCCTTTTCCATAAAGGCAGTTCCATTCCTCCAGCAACGTTCAATTGCCAGTCACTTGCACAACTGCTTAGTCACCAGACAGGATGACTGAAGACTCCACAAGACAGGCTTCTCCGCTCGCGGTACAGTTCAGATACCCCCATTCTCCAGCAGGCAGTTTCTACATGCAGTCTAAAGCTCTCCAGGAAGGGGTCTTGCCCAGATTATCCATACTAGAAAGGAAGTTGGCATTCAATTAATTACCTTCCACTCTCTGGGTGGATCTTGTCACTGGTTCATGAAAATACAGGCCCACTGACCTGCATTTCTACCTACTATTTATCCTAAGTTTGCAGACAGAGAGAGTGTAGTCCACTAAACCTCCTCCTGGACAAGTTTCAGACAGTTACTGATATTTTCCGCCTCCTTTCCAGACTGTCAAGCCACAGTCTTTGCCCTAGAGTATCAACAGGAAAGGAGGTGGAGCTGGGAGTTCCCGGTCAGGGAGACCCAAAAAACAAAGCCACAATAGAGGAGAGGCCTTCCCTCTCGGCTGGCGTAGCTAGAGCTTCTGGCGCCTGGGGCTATCCCTCAGTTTGCCGCCCATGGCAGGTAGTGGGGGTGGGAGGGAGTGAGGGGGTGGGGGGGAGGCTGCTGGGGAAAAAGGACGACGAGCATTTCAAAGAGGTCCGAGAGACACGTAGTATCGCTGCTAATAGTTACCTGGATCATGCAAGTTACATGCACATACAGGACACAGTCCAAGGCTACACAGTAGGTAGGAAGGCACATCTTTTATACCTTTCACCAGGCCCCTCTATGTTTTTCACTTTTCAAAGAAAGCAGGGGATGCAGTTGGCACTCAGAGCCACATTATGCCAAGACCCCTCACTCTTATCTCTTCCTTTCAAGCATCCTCAAGCTCTCTTCCTCTTTTCCATCCTGGTGACTCTTGTTGGACGGACTTAACTCGTTTAAGACACCAAGGTAAATATTTGTAGAGTGTGGACTTGGCGGGAGGGTCTGCACATATCACTGTATATGTAATACGTCATGAGAGGCTGCAATACAGAGAACACAGATACTTGCCTGCGGTGGCTAACCAATTGCATTTACTGTTGCATTGTACCAGAGATGATATTGACCAATGAAGGCACCCAAGGTATTCCTGTTGGTCAGGTATGATCAGTTCATACAAGTAAATAATTGTGCGTGATAAAACATAATGTTTCCGAATCTAGTCTGTCTTCTTAGATGTAACATGCTTTCAAATTCAAATATAGGTCTGAATGATGCACATAAACAACAGCACAGCAATGATTTACATACATAAGCAAAGAGGCATAGTATCTCATCAAGATTATCACAGGGCATTTGGCCCTGTGCCATAGAACAGATGTGCCTATAGGCATACCACTGACTGGGTAAGGTATACAAAATGTAAGGACAGATGCTTTAAGCAGCCATGTAGGCAAATCTCACATACAGTAGTTTAATCACAGTATTATAAAAAAAAAAAAAAACATTTTATAGCAAGCAGAACTGCAGATGTAGATCTGTTTGTGTCACAAGATAATGCAAAAGGCATAGGATTCGTCCCCAGTTGTCCACTCGTGCAGTCTCCGGGACAGGCGCAGTCTCTTCACTGTTATAGGGCATTGTCATTCATTTTTCCAATTCCACAAATTCTTCTAGTAATCAGCATATGCAGGGGGTTGCACATGACAATGATACTCGTTGCTCCACAGTGGACACAACAGCCTTTGTGTTCACACCTCATGATCATTTCGAAAAAGAAAATACTCAACTTGTGAGAGTTTCCACAAATACTCCTAGTGGAACAGGGCAATGTTCATCGCCTGGATCCATGGAGTTTACACCTGGAAGCCTGACCCCTGTCGTCACATAGTCCCAGCATCTTCGTATCCCACTGCATGTCTGTATGTTATAAAGGAGGTGTGTAGCACATCAAGACAGATATGTGATGCTGCTAAGTGGTCTTGTGTCTAAAGTGGTGTCTATATAATAATATGCAGGAAGACGACACAGTAGAGTGTCAGTATACCAAATATAATGCTTTCACTAAAGATGTGCATCTCACAGCATCACACGAGGTTCCAACAAAAGCTGATATTTTCTATATCTGTCCTAGAGTGATTTTGAGTAGGAGCAAAGAGAGTGTGTGCCTTACATGCAATACCCACACCAACTCGGAGCTTAAAGGAAGTGAAGGTAAAGAAGCTACCCTCCATAAATCAAATCTAAAACACTTCCCTGCATTTCTAAAGCACTATTACACCACTACATAGAGATGGTGAAATGCAGCTGTTAACAGGGCGAGAGCTTTAGAATGCATAATGACAAAGTGGTAATGAGAACTAATCCAAGGTGTATTCCGTAGGTAATATCCAACTTACATGTCCATTAAAATATACATCAACCCTCTTTCTTCTGGCATACAATTATTACTAAAAGGGCGTTCCATATATTGGATGTCAGAAGAGACCCATACAAGACACAAAACCAATGCATACACCTGCATTGTACATAACAATCTATGAAACTGAATCGTTTTTCATTGCCCCTGCACCACAAGTACCAGCCTCACCAGTAATAAACGGTACTACAGCAAGATGGATTATAAAAACTATGCAGTTGAGCCACACAATGGGACAATTAGAAGTAAGGCCAAAAGATAATATACCAAGAAAAAAAGGCAATAGTAGCATACAGGCATATACTTTAACAAACTAAAATACTATGGTACCCTGAAGAGAAAATGAGGGCAATCTGAACTAGCAAAAATCTCACCAAATTCCTCAGGCTGCTGGCTGTTTGTTATTCCAGAGTTACCAGACATCAAATCTGAAGATACAGATGCCACCGAGTTTATTTCACTTCCTGGTTTGCAACAAACTAATCCTACTGTGGTATCTTTTTCTATGCACAATCATGCCAGGCTGGTTTACCAGTACAAGGCTACCTTTAGGAATAGGGGCATAGAAATCAGCTAGTATGTCAGGAATCCATATCCTCCATCATTTGCAAACATATCTTTTCTTGGCAGGGTAGTTTCAAACCAGCCTTCATCCTGCAAAAGTGATGTTGGGCCTCCTGCATCAACACTTCTTTCCCTACCAAGACGTGAGCATTTCCGGTTTGCCAAGATTAGGGTCTCGGAATAAAATCAAGTTTGGTCATTGCAGGGGGGGGGGGGAGGCTGGGGGAGAGGGGTTTTGAGCAGTATCAACTGTTGTCCAAAGGTACAGGTCTACTCCCTCACGAAGCATGGTTTCCTTGCAGTACTTCTGGAACGTTAGTGTGTGGGGGAATCCATCCCTGATATTTATATAAATCCAAGCCCAAAAGAACAATTGCAAGTTCGAAAGTTATGGATCTGAAAGTGGTGCATAACACTGCTGCGATATTTTTTGCCCCTAACAATACATCTAACAAACTTTTTTTTTTATGTAACATGGTGGCATTTTATATGCACCAGCGCCGTGCTTTGTACAAGCACTGCGCCGGCGTTTAGATTTACAAAAGCAATTGCTCTAAGTCCCGCAAATGCGAGACCTAATGTATTGCAAATGCTTTTAGTAAGATGCTGCCATGCATCATAAAAATATTGTATTTTATGTAGCTGCTTGCAGACCATAGTGTTGGAAATTCTCCTTTGTGTTACAACGTAGGAATTACTACGTGTCCAACACATATTATGATTGCAAACATATGGCTTTCTTACATCTGTATTTCCACTGAGTAGAAGGATAGTATTGTTTATGAATATTTATAGACGCATATATGGAGGCGACAGGTTTGTGGGAAGGCTTTTGGGCAGCTGCACACCTGCAGTCGTCAGGGATAGAAGAGGGTCACGTTATCAGAACATTAGAACGCCACATTCCTTGCTGTTCAGCATCCAGGGCCCTTCCCTGCCAAGCCTTCTTGGCGGGCAGATTTGTTTCAGTTGCCGATACTCAAACTCTGCCTTTGACCGAAAATTGTATTTAACAGCAAGCATTTGCAAGCATTTGCAAGCAGGTGCGCACTTGCACGTAACACAGTCATAACTGCACGTCACGTGTGCATTTACTACGTGCCGTGCTCAGTGACAGCGCACTGTGTACGTCACTCTCACTTTCAGGACGGAGGCAGCGCAGCACTGGTCGTCCGTGGCAGCGGCCTTTATCATTTATTTGGGGACACTGACACTGTCAGTGAGTAACAGTGAGTGTCCCTAAATAAATTATAAAGGCTGCTACGAGGGGCCACCACTGCCTCGTGACCTCCGCACCCAAACTAGTGCCGAGTGGGGCGGACCGCCCCCACCGCCCCCCTAGCTATGTCCGTATACAACTCTGTCTGCAGGAACACCTCTGGGGGACGAACGATGCAGGAAATTTGTAGGGAGCACCCCTGTTCTTCAGAGGGGCGGCTGTCCCCCTCCTTCCTTTCACAGGAGGCTGGTCCACTTAAAAAAAAACCCTCAGTAATGTTCTGCAATCAATATCCATATCTGGGAGGCTCTCACTATCCGCCGTAGTGTGTGCAATACCCACATATGGAATCCAAAATGGATTCCTGCCCCCTTACAGTAAAGCTCTGGAGATACTCTACAGGCTTACCTGTTACCTGCAAACGACCCAGAGCTAACTGTAGGCTTCTGGCTTTAAATTAAAAGGTGGGTGCCACAGGCTGCAGCTCATAAGCCACTGTAAACATAGTTTAAAGTGTGGGAGACTCTATTAGGGAGGCTCACCCCATAGCATAAGTCCAAATGCAGGAGGGTAGAATGTATGTATTTATTTTGTGAGAACCTAGCAAAAAGTGGCAAAGTGCTGTACAGAGTCAAAGGCAAAAGTACATTTAACAAGTGATTGAATTGGAAGCTGGCTTCTGGTTGCAGAAGAACTGTTAGTACCACATTTCCTAACAAAATGCCAATAATATTAATGGCCTGTAAAAGCCGTTGTTGCAAGCAGATAAATAATGTAATATTGAACTGAGTTTCTTATTGAATTTAATAACGGTTATATAACGTTTTGAGTTTGTATATAGAGCATTACTAGTCTTTGAACCTGTGTTGCATCTTTTTGGTAGGTTTGAGCATCAAACATGGCCACCACTGGCTTGTACAAACTGGATGATGGTGAAACCTTTGCAAGCAACTGTTTTCCTGTCAGGAGCCTTTTTCGGCCCGGGGTTGAGGGTAAGGTTGATTTTTCCACATTTTATCTTTTCTTAAATACACCTACTCTCTGACTGCCACTACTTGACGGCTGTATAATATTGTTCCCACCACTTTTAACACTATCCAGTTTTATGTTGGATGGCTGTAAATTGGGCCTGGCCATAAGAAATCACCACAAGCATATTGGGATATGGCCTAATACTAGTGAAATCATCAGGCAACAGGCTGATACCTTAAAGGAAGTGGAAAAATGTGTTGATTTTGTAAAAGCCAAAAAACTGATGTGGGAGACTTGCATAAAGTTCGTTGCCTCTAGGTATTCTCAAGTGTTACTGGATTAAGCTAATATATGCGTATTGGATATTTGTTGGTGTTAAGGCCAGGAGATTCCTCATTAGATGCATCAAGAGCGTTTTTACTAGTACACAGAAAGAGAAGGGGTTGAACCTGATTTTATTCCTAATTGTATTATATCGATAAAGACACTTTTATTCTATCAAGTTAATCTTGGTAATGTGCCTTAGTACAAATAGGGCTCACATGTTCCTTAAGCATCTTTCATATTATTTTTTGGGGCAGGGGTATGTGCATTTCTTACCGTATTGGTCCAATACATTTTCTTTGGTTGTAAAAAGCTGCTAGAGTAAATAGTGTATTGAAATGTGTTGTCTCATTGCTATTAAAAGATAGGGGTGCTTGTTAATTTCCAACTTATTAATGCATTTTTCAACTTGAATGACAGTATGCTGGACTTTCAGATTGAAACTTCCATCACTGGGGCAACTGGCCGCACAGCTAATTCAGGAGTGGTCTATCAGATTAGCCTTTTGTACATTTATATTTACAACTTGAAGTGTATTGGATACATCACGGTGTATAACACATGACCACCAGTGTGTGTAGATGCTTTAAATAATTGATTATATGTTCATTAGATATAACCAACGTGGGTTATTCATTCAACCAACAATGGTAAGAACACTGCTAATTTTTCATTGCAACTCTGCATCAGTCTTTTTTTTCATTATGTCATGAAGGGAAGATGTGTTGATGTAAACAACAGCCTCTGCTTTGTTATGAGTGTGCAGTGAGAAAAACTGGATGTTATGGTTTTTGTTTATCACACAAGGACTACTTACTATGGATGCCAGATTACTTATGTGGCCATCTTAATCTTCTTTACCTGCTTCATTCTGCTGCTTTTCTTGATTGGTGACATACTGTGGGAGGCACACTTTGCATCACTCTATAGTATAGCTGGGCTAGACTATCTAGGTACAGAGGCTGGAGAACTTTCGCAGTCTCCAACTGGAACCCTACAGACTATGGAGGACTTCAGTATGGGCGAAATGACAAGGGCGATCGGAAGCCTGGCTTCTGGGAAAGCTCCCGGACTAGATAAATTGCCAGGGGATCTCCTAAAGCAAGAAACTACCATATGGGCACCATATTTTCTTGTACTCTTTAAGGCCATCCTTGCCGGCATGCCAGTTCCCCTGACTTGGCTGGGGGCGGAGATAGTCCCCAATCTTCAAAAAGGGGTCGCCTCTGCTCCCGGCCAATTATAGACCAATCAGCCTGATAGACGTCCCGCAGAAGCTTTTTGCTAGGCTTGTGCTGGACCGTCTGTCGAATTGGATTGAGGAAAACAGCATTCTGAGCCCTCTTCAAGCAGGGTTCAGAAGAAAGGTCTCTACCGTTGATCAGGTCTTTCGGCTGTCCCTTATCCACTGGAAGACCGTACAGTTGGGGGGTGGCAGCCTCTACACGGTCTTCGTGGATCTAAGGGCGGCCTTCGACCTGGTCCCCCGAGGGAAACTGTGGGAAGTCTTGTCAAGATTGGGGGTTCCAACTGAGCTCCTACACATGATCATCCGTCTGCACACTCACACCTTTGCTCAAGTGAGATGTGGGAAGGATGGAGCTCTCTCCAATAGGTTCCCCTTTGGCAGGGGTGTACGGCAGGGTTGTGTGCTCGCACCAACCCTGTTTTGCCTCTTTGTCAACGGGGTTATTGCCCACCTGGAAGGGGTACAGAACTCAGACGCACCAAAATTGGCAGGCAACAGGGTACCAGCAATCATGTTTGCTGATGATACCCTGTTGCTCTCCAAGTCGCCCAAGGGGATCCAGCGCGTCCTGGATGGTTTTGTGGTATTCTGCAAGGAACATTGGCTTGAAATTAATACCTCGAAAACGAAATTTATGGCTTTCAATCCTCCTCGAAGGTTCAACTCCAGCCCTCACATAGGGACAAGCACACTGGAAAGGGTCCAAACGTTTGAGTACCTGGGAATAACACTCAATGAAAAGTTGACGTGGGGCCCTCACCAGGAGAAAAGCGATACTGAAACTGACACAACATGCGGGGTGGATACTAACACTGATGGGGAAAAACAGGTCATCCCTTAAACCGGTAGGCCCCCCACTACACATCTATAGGGCCCAGGCAAGAGGTGCTGCCACAAATGGCAGCGAATTGTGGGGGCACGCTGTATCCCATGGAATACTAAAGGAAGAGAATAGATTTATTAGGTGTTTAGTAGGACTACCCCCCAGTACACACTTGGTCCCACTTAGAATGGATCTAGGAATTAGACCACTAGATGAAGAACTGGCACTGCGACCCCTGATTTACTGGCGTAGGCTGTTGGCGGTGCCAGAACTGATTAGTTATAGGCAGGAGCTTCAGGAGGTGCTCAGCATTCCCCATTCAGGGAACATTCTGTGGCTGAAATTCGTGAGGAAAAGCTTGGAGGACTTGGGACTACACACCCTCTGGACGGATCCATTGTCTATTTGTACTTTGACTTTGAACAAGACTATTGCCAAGGTGTATCACGGACACAAAAGAGCGGCACTTTTGGCCCGGCCCAACTTGGGAACACTAACGGAGTCATTCTTAACTATTAAGGATAACTACAGTTTGGAATTGGCACTTGACAAAATCTACCCTGTGCTACTAAGGAAACTGTACCTCCAATGGAGGCATGGATCTCTCCCAATCTGTACTTTTACATCTAAATGGAACGAGGTGGTATCCCCTCGATGCCCCGCATGCAGGGTGACAGATGAAACAGAGCCACATCTGATGTTCTTTTGCCCAGCATACAGAGAGGCACGGAAAAAGTGGATTATACCAATTTGTAGGAACTTGGGCTTTACAAAGTGCACGGAGGCCCTGAAAATTCTCAAAGTTGACCTGTCGGAATTTATTGTGTTCGCTGTAGCTAAGTATCTAAATGCCGTCTGGCACTACAGAAGACAGTGTCTGAAACTGGCCCACTAATTACGACTAGACTGGTGAAAGACCCTTTGTACATGATTGACCTTAGAACTCTTGTGTTCCCAATGTTTTAACTTTTAGCATTTTAAACTTTTAAGTCCATTTTTACCAAGGCTTTAAACTTGTATTGTATGTATCTTTTATGAAGTTCATCTTCGAAATAAAGATTGATAAAGTAAAGATTGGTGACATAAGTTCTGGCACATTCCAAGCAACCGTTTCAATCACAATCGGATATTGAAATGAAATGTCCTATAACTTCAGCTTTCAATTTTCACATCCCTGTTCCAGATGCCATATTGGATAACATATTTGAGGAGGTCAGTTTTAGAGCCAACTAAGACTCAAAAGGACTGATACAGAATAAAGGGTTCCAGAATCGTTTGTGTGTTTCTGGAACGGCATGGTATGAGTTTCTAAGCTGTGGCAAACTTGCAGTGATCATTTTGTAATCTCATTTTGTAATCTTACTTCAGCAACTGAAGGATCACCAAATAGAAGAGCTGGAAATTAGACTAACTGGATAGTAAATTAATTTAATACTTTTAGAAATAAATTAAAAGTACTAATCAGATCTAGAGGCAATGAGATCCAGATTGAGTCTCCCTTGGAAGGCCTTTCTGATGATAAACTACGTGAAGCCACATAAATGGTTGTAGAGGGGAAACTACTCCTGCTGCCATGGGTTAAATGGTTCCACTGTCACATGTGGAGGTTAGATGTTTGTGTCCGCCCACCTCAGAGAACGGCACGCCTTGTTGGGGGAGGGCATCTTTTCAATGATTTTTTTTATAATACTCGGTGTCGTAACTGAGCTTTTTAGTAAGCACCCCTAAAGTTTACAGATAAGAAAGTGTAGGAATAAGGAGATTGTGAGGCCAAGGATTCTGTTTCATCACAATTCCATAATCAGGTCACATCCTTTATACACTTGACTCCCTCAAGATAGCAATAGCAAGCAGAGAAGGCTTACCCAGGGTGCGATAGAGGGATAGTGACTCAGCTACAGCGTAACATGGTTTTGTCGAATCTATGACTCCTCTAAAGTCTACAGGCTTAACTTAGAGGCCAGTATGCAATGAAACCTACGAAGTAAGTCCGCATATCCCTGCCCCCATGCTTCGCTTCCGCTGCGATCACCCCCCCCCCCCCCAAGCACTGCATCAATGCGGCCCTCGGTCACACAACCAACCATACTTTTTGGCCCCTGGGAAAATGTTTTTGAGTACCAGTGCTCTGGAGGGACCTCTTTCCTTTAAGAAACTGCCTTGAAAAACAAAAATAAAACAGTACATTTCACATTTATTATATTAGTAACTCACTGGGAGGTTCTTTCGAAATTAAAGGGAACTAAAACGAAATACAGCATGGTTGGCATTCATCTACGGTCTGAGTGCCTGCTTGAAAGAGTTTCTAATTTAAGAACAGTGCCTTTGATCTACATCTTAATTTGTTTGAATACTGAAACAGTAAAGGTTCATGATTCAGAAGGATTAAAAAAAAAATCTCCAGTCTGGTTGAATTGGGATTTTGTATTTAAGTTCTTCATCCTTCTCCCCATTCATCAAATGAGAATGTTTGCACTACCTGGGCTAATTGTTCATCTTTTCGAATGGCTGATTACTGCAAGTTGACCATTTAAACCGTGCACTGTGTCTTGCTCATCACCACACAACATATGCAGCATTTTAAATAAGTTTTGATTAGTTTGAGATAAACAAATTATTTTGTTTGTTAAAGTCTCAAATATGCAGTAGATGGTGGAGTATGTAGTGAGTGCAGCCAATTCATATTTACATAAAAAATTGCAGTTCAAACTCATTTTCCCAGTATCTGTGTCTAAGCAGCAATCCATCTAAATGGTGCTTTACTTGCAGTTGCCTGCACTTACTTTGTTCGGCCGATCTGTTTGAGATGCTTAAAATATTGGGTCTCACGACTTTGTCTCACATCTATTGATTCCTAAACCCCCACATATCCCCTCTTACTGCTCTGCAAGAGATATTGAGGTTACATCTTAAATGGAATACTGTAAGGTTTGGTACCTAAGCAACATTATGTTCACTTTTATTGGTTTATTGAGATGGCTAGAATGTTATCTGCTGTGACTGTGTCTCTCAACGTTCGCTCCATAGCCCCTCAAATGTCCTCATCTTCCTGCTCTGCAAGAGATATTGAGGTTTCATGTGAAAGATGATTCTGTGGAGTTTGGTGGATAAGCAATATTATGCTAACCTTTTTGTGGCTCTTGTTTTGTGACAGGCGCTGGGCACTGGCTGGTGTCACACAAAGCCAACCAAGAGCGCAGGTTCAAGGCCATGATCTGTTCAACGTCCCTTCAAAGGCAAGAGTGTGGAGAGAACCGACTGCATGCCAGCACGCCGGCCCAACCCGTGAAAGGAAGCGCGTGCCCCGTCAGAGAGCCGGAAGCGGGAAACAAAGTCCTAAATGCAGCGTTTTTGGTAAATGCAAACAAACATCCATATAAATTGCTTACATTGCTTCTTAGTTCAAGTATAAACTGTTTGCTATTACTGTCTTATAAATACCTTTTTTGAAGGCAATCTCCTCCTAAGCATAGCTATAATCAGCACATTCGTCGCAATCTTAGCATGACCCAGGGGGTTTGGAAGCCCTGCGGACCTACCCCCTAATTATGGGTCTTTTAATACCCAATGGAGACACGGTGCCCATTTACCTTCTTGCATTAAAGCCCATTGCACCTTTGCCATGCCACTAGGGTTCCAGCTCTAAGTGGGTCCATCGGCAGCCCAAAGCACAGTCTTCACATGTCACCGTGTTTCCAGGCTTTCAGGTGATATAGTAAAATCCTGCTCTGAGTAGGTTAGTCAGTGAAGTAATTTATATTCTGCAGATTTTAAACATGGACGTCATACTCTAGTCCCTTGTGTTGTTGGTCTGTACTTTGGTGATGTGGTTCCATAGGAAAGGGCGATGGATGCGAGCAGCTTAGATAGTCCAAATTAGAAAGGTTTGTGGTTTCCCGTTAAGAGGGTTGTCTTCTCTTACCACCACTCACTAAGGGGAATGCTAAATACTCTGGGGGAATTGGAGAATAAAAAAAAATTCAGATTCTGGAATCTCTGGATGGTACCATAAAGACCCTGTGTACTACTATAGCGGATAAGGAGGACTTAAGGGAAAAAAACACCTTTGGACAATAGCTAACTCTTTTGGTAGGTTGTTGCCCCAACCCTATCTGTCATATCATTTAAGACCTTTGATTAAAAATTAATTTATGCACTTAAGGTTGGGAAGATATCCGACAAAAGATAGAATACCAAAATGGGAGAATAAATGGTCATCAAGTGTCTGCAGGCTTTGTGGTCTAAGGGTGGAAACTTCAATGCATATTGTAATCATATGCCCAGTTCTAGCAGATGCTCGGAAGTCCATCCTTAAACCGATTTTTAACGATTTGGGAATAAGAACATGCAGGCATGCAATTATTGCTTGTTTAAGTGGGGATAACATTAAACTCATTCATCTTTTTGTTAAGTTCATCAATATTGCGGAAAAAAAATATTGCATATAATTGGTAGTTCAAGTAAAGGAATTCTGTGGTAAAATTAGTAAAAAAATGTTTTTTTAAAATCATTTTTATAATTATAAAATATGGTTTTTAGTATTGCCCTAGAACAGCAGATGTTATATTAAGGCATTGATAGTGTCATTTAAACTTGTTTGCATAAGTTTTAATTATTGTTCCCGTTACTTAATTTTATTGTAAGGATTTTATTATATAGCTGTTATAATACCTGCTGCTAACTCATTGCACTTTAATTAGAGGCTGTTGAATAGCATTTGTCACTTTAGTAAGCATAATGCACTTTATTACTGTTTACGAATGGTTAATAGTAAAAAAACCTGTAATTATATTATTTGCTGCTAATATATGTCACTTTAGTTAGATGCTGCTAAAATGTTATTTGTTGTTAGCATAAGGCATTTTAGTGGATTTTAAAATTCTGTTAAAAATGTCAATTATCAACTCATAATCTGTGGATCTTTCCCAGGATGTTAATGGTTTTTGTGTATATATGTGTGTTTATTTTTGCTTTTTTTGCTCTATCTGTTTGTAATGATTTTAAATAATAAACAAATAAACTTACTTACTTACTTAATAAAGACCCTGTGAAAGATGTGGCAGGGTCTGAGAGAGGACAGCATAAGAAGCTTTCTTCTCTCCCCGATCCATTCCCTCCAGCTTTTTATGCCATAAGACTTTTCCTGGGATGTTAATCAGTAACACAGCTAGGGTTGTGCTAGATGTCAATTTGAGTACTTACCATGTTTAATTTATGTTATCATGTGTGTGCCGGTGCTTATTACCAGAGCTCATTTTAGAGCACCCAGAGGTGACTCAGTTGCTTGTTTTCATGAGTGCACTGATGGTGCAGTGGTCATGCATTTGTGCATTTTGCATGACTGAACTGCTTATGCAGTAAATGTGAGAGATACACAACACATGTATTTTCATTCCAAGAACCGCACTGCTATTGTGGTAAAGGGGCTGTGGCACTGGTAGCGGAGAAGGACTCTCATAGACACTCTCCAGACCCCCAACCAGGGAACGTCATAGACGTGCCTTGTATTGGCTGATTTCAGCTAGGGTGAGCCAAGTCAGAGATGTAGTTCCTGCCTGCCTCCCACTGAATCA
Organism: Lissotriton vulgaris; assembly: GCF_964263255.1. Taxonomy (NCBI): domain Eukaryota; kingdom Metazoa; phylum Chordata; class Amphibia; order Caudata; family Salamandridae; genus Lissotriton; species Lissotriton vulgaris. The sequence goes on along the minus strand of NC_141696.1, from coordinate 129,006,478 downwards.
GTTAGCGATGTGAGACCACCTGATTGGCCTGTCATCGACACATCCAGATTTTGATTTATATTTAGAGCCTCAGCCAGCACAAATATGAGCTCCTAAGTTTACCCATCCAGTCAATTAACCTATTGAGTCATTTTTAGGTCGAGCCTAATCAGCGCGCAAGCGCTCCTTAGCATCTGACCTTTTGGAATCGGTCTGTACTTTTTGGAAAACTCGTGCATGTACTGCACTGTTTCCAATGAGTACTCGTGCATGTAAGGCATCCACCTTGCGGGAGCGAGCAGCTTTGCCATCTGTTTCCAATTATCGCGCCTGCGCTTGTTAATTGGAAACAGATGGCGCTGCCAGGTAAATGCCGTACATGCACGAGTGCTTTCATTCAGAACAGCTGCTCTTCATGGCCTCTCCTGGGCTGCAGCTGCCGCCTCCTCCTCCCTACGCACTCTTACGCTGACACTTTCTTGACATAACGAGAAAGCTGAAAATACATTTCTATCAACTCCATCTCGTTATAGCCACGCCTTTTTTTATTATTTTATACATGTGCCCGATTATTACTTTTTGCTTAAGAATAGCGTGGCGCCTGCCTCACAGCCACAGCTCTTCAGTTTAATCATGACACTGGCATGCAAGCACTAATTTTAAACTACAGGTTGTACAGCATTGAAATTTTGGATATGAATAGAATTTCTCCAACTAAAAATGAAGGTGAAATGTGTGCAGTGTGACGTCCTCTGCGCTTGGAATACCGAATACAGTGCGCTTCCTGAGTCACTAAGCAGAGTCTGTGGTCTGCGCTGTGTATAGTGCGTGCCGAGCTGGGACGGCCCTCGATAGCATCCACACACTGGCACTACAGCTCTCTGGGGCTCCCAGCCTCCGATACAGGTGTGAGGGGGTGACACATTAATGCAGCCGGTGATCACAGACAGTGAGAAAAACAGGGGATAGGTCCGTGAACGTGCAGTGTGGGCTAGACCTTCTTTTATATCGCAAAAACACACAGTGCCCACATCACAATTACTCAATCAATGCTTTAAAAGGGTAAGAAACCAATTTATTGTAACTTCCCTTAGACAACATTATTTTGTGTCTATTATTTTATACTTTTTGTATTTTTCCAAAAATCGTAACAGAACAAAGGACAATAAGTTCACAATATTTACAAGACTAAATGCACTTTGTACATACTTCAAAAACAGACAAAATTTACGCAATCTAAAACATTTTTGCATCAAACATTAATGCACAGACAACAGATATTACATTCAAAACATGAGAAAAACAAATTTTGAGGGGGAATATAAACAACGTAATGACTTGTAAACGTTTGAATACTGGACCAGCCGGTCCTAGTGTGTTTAAAGCTGGCAATTTATTCCACCCAAACAAAACTGCCGACGCGTTTCAGGACCAGGCGTGGCGTCACTGGTCTTTCATCAGGGCTGCGGATTCTTAATATCTGAAAGATGCAAAAACAATGTTTTGCTTTATCGGGCATATTTGTAAGGGGTTCCTTTTACATTCGTGGCTAAAGGAAAATTTAAGCTACATACCAATTTTGTTTAGAGGAGGTCGAGGCGATGACTCTTCTAATAGTCCAATTTGCTAATTATTGTAGTGGCCCGATTGGGATGTCTAAAAGAATTGGAAAATGTATATAAATATGACCCGGTTGGGTCTTAAATTAACATGTTTGGAAGCCAAACTCAAGGGAATGGGTGCGCACCTTGATATTTGTAAAGTGCCGAAGCACAGCGGGTTCGCTCGTACGACGTCACCATCAAGTTGAGATTCTAAAACAAAAAGGCAAGTTGTTTAACTCGCGGGGCGGTTGCAAAAAGATTTGTACAAGTGGATGCGATCTACTAAGACAGGGAGTGAGCCTACCTTACTAGAATATCGTAGTCTTAAAGATATGGAGTGGAAGGCCAAAATCTCCGTCCTGTAATAAAACAAAACGTTGTACTTAGGGCTATTATCTACAAATGTATGGGTGCAAGTTAGAGAGGCAGTAAAACGGTGTTTGCAAATACCTGCTCCTTTGCCACCGCACGCCGCTACTGGGGTCTGCTTTCTCTCAAAGATAGCCGCCGCACTTTTGTGTTTGTTTTATACTCAAACTTGCATAGGTGCATTATGGGACTTGTAGTCGGAAAACCGACAAAGAATCCACAGCCCTGATGAAAGACAGTGACGCCACCCCTGCAGGGGCGTAACAAACACCCCCGCAGCCCCTGCAGTGCGGGGGGGCCTCTCAGCCCTGAGTAGGTGAAGGGGGCCCCTCAGCCTTGAGTAGGTGAAGGGGGCCCTTCCGCTCCTCGGTGGAGATCAGATCTGTCCGTGAGAGGCTCTGAAGCAATTGCAGGCTGTCTGCAGCCTGCTCCGAGCCCCTCAGCTCTGACCCAGGACTGAAGAGAAACAATGTTTCAACTTACATTGTTCCTCTTCAGTCAGAGTCAGAGCCACGAGCTGGAAAGAGGTAGCGGTGGGGGCGCGGAGGGGTGGGGGGAGGGTGGGGGGGGGGAGGGGGGAAGGGGCAGAGACAGCATTCTCCACGGCAATGCTGAAGGGAGAAGGGACGAGGCAGCAACATGGTGCCCTCAGGTAAGAGCACACTTGTTAGAAGCCACACTACTTTGTGTTTGCCCTCAGTCAGGCGTGTTTAGTAATTGAACTCAGTATGCCAAGTTGTGTTTGTGTTGCTCTGGTTGCAGAGGAGAGGCGGGGACATTATAGTGTGAAGTTGGCTGACTGTTCTGGATGCCTAGGGTCGGGCTGAAGACGTCTTGGGTCTTGATTGTCTTATTTGGACTTATTAAAAGTAATGTGCCACGGTAGAGCAATACACCTTGTTTGCTGTCCCAACAGACAGTGGAGAGAGAGAGAGTGGAGAGAGAGTGGACAGCTTGGAGAGAGAGAGTGGAGGAAGTGAATGGAAAGAGAGAGAGAGTGGAGACAGAGAGTGGTCAGAGAGTGGAAAGAGAGAGTGGAGAGAGTGAAGAAATTGGAGAGAGAGAGTGGAGAGAGAGAGAGTGGAAAGAGTGGAGAGATTAGAGAGAGAGTGGAGAGAGAGAGAGAGTGAAAAGAGAGAGTGGAGAGAGAGTGGCAAGAGAGTGGAGAGAGAGTGGAGGGAGAGTGGCAAGAGAGTGGAGAGAGAGTGGAGGGAGACAGTGGAGAGAGAGTGAAAAGAGTAGAGAGATTGGAAAGAGAGAGTGAGTGGAGAGCGAGAGTGGAGAGAGCGAGAGTGGAGAGAGCGAGAGTGGAGAGAGCGAGAGTGGAGAGAGAGAGAGAGTGGAGCGAGAGAGTGGAAAGAGAGAGTGGCGAGAGAGTGGAGAGCAAAAGAGTGGAGAGCGAGAGAGTGGACAGAAAGAGAGTGGAGAGAGAGAGTGGAGACAGACAGTGGAGAGCGAGAGAGTGGGGAGAGAGAGTGGAGACAGAGAGTGGAGAGAGAGTAGAGAGAGAGTGGAGAGGTTGGAGAGAGAGGTGAAAAGAAAGAGGGAGAGACAGTGGAGAGAGAGTGGAGAGGTTGGGGAGAGATTGGAGAGAGAGTGGAGAGAGAGTGGAGAGATTGGAGAGAGAGAGTGGAGGGAGAGTGGAGACAGAGAGCGTGGCGACAGAGTGGAGAGAGAGAGTGGAGAGAGAGAGTGGAGAGAGAGAGTGGAGAGAGAGAGTGGAGAGAGAGAGGGGAGAGAGAGGGGAGAGAGAGGAGAGAGAGAGAGGAGAGAGAGTGGAGAGAGAGTGGAGAGAGAGAATGGAGAGAGAGCGTGGAGAGAGAGAATGGAGGGAGACAGTAGAGACTTCGGAAAGAGAGAGTGGAGAGCGAGAGAGTGGAGAGCGAGACAATGGAGAGAGAGAGTGGAGAGAGAGAGAGTAGAGAGAGAGAGAGAGAGCGGAGACAGAGAGTGGAGAGAGAGTGGAGAGGTTGGAGAGAGAGAGTGGAAAGAGGGAGAGACAGTAGAGAGAGAGTGGAGAGGTTGGGGAGAGATTGGAAAGAGAGAGAAAGACAGTGGAGAGAGAGTGGAGAGGTTGGGGAGAGAGAGTGGAGAGAGAGAGTGAGTGGAGAGAGAGAGTGGAAAGAGAGAGTGGTTAGAGAGTGGCAAGAGAGTGGAGAGAGAGTGGGGAGAGAGTGGAGAGAGAGTGGAGACAGAGAGTGGAGAGAAAGTAGAGGGAGACAGTGGAGAGAGAGAGTGGAGAGAGAGAGAGTTAAAAGAGTAGAGAGATTGGAGATAGAGAGTGAGTGGAGAGAGCAAGTGGAGAGGGAGAGTGGAGAGAGGGAGAGTGGAGAGAGGGAGAGTGGAGAGAGGGAGAGTGGAGAGAGGGAAAGTGGAGATAGATAGTGGAGAGGGAGAGTGGCGAGAGAGTGGAGACAGAGTGGAGAGAGAGAGGGGAGAGAGAGTGGAGGGAGAGAGTGGAGAGATTGGAGAGAGAGAGTGAAGGGAGAGAGAGTGGAGACAGAGAGAGTGGCGACAGAGTGGAGAGAGAGAGTGGAGAGAGAAAGTGGAGAGTGAGAGAGGAGAGAGAGAATGGAGAGAGAGTGGAGAGACAGAATGGAGGGAGACAGTAGAGAGATTGGAAAGAGAGTGGAGAGCTTGAGAGTGGAGAGCGAGAGAGTGGAGAGCGAGAGAGTGGAGAGCGAGAGAGAGAGAGTGGAGAGAGAGAGAGTCAAGAGAGAGAGTCGAGACAGAGAGTGGAGAGAGAGAGTGGAGACAGAGAGTGGAGAGAGAGTGGAGAGGTTGGAGAGAGAGGTGAAAAGAGGGAGAGACAGTGGAGAGAGAGTGGAGAGGTTGGGGAGAGATTGGAGAGAGAGTGGAGAGAGAGTGGAGAGATTGGAGAGAGAGAGTGGAGGGAGAGTGGAGACAGAGAGCGTGGCGACAGAGTGGAGAGAGAGAGTGGAGAGAGAGAGTGGAGAGAGAGAGTGGAGAGAGAGAGGGGAGAGAGAGGGGAGAGAGAGTGGAGAGAGAGTGGAGAGAGAGAATGGAGAGAGAGCGTGGAGAGAGAGAATGGAGGGAGACAGTAGAGACTTCGGAAAGAGAGAGTGGAGAGCGAGAGAGTGGAGAGCGAGACAATGGAGAGAGAGAGTGGAGAGAGAGAGAGTAGAGAGAGAGAGAGAGAGAGAGCGGAGACAGAGAGTGGAGAGAGAGTGGAGAGGTTGGAGAGAGAGAGTGGAAAGAGGGAGAGACAGTAGAGAGAGAGTGGAGAGGTTGGGGAGAGATTGGAAAGAGAGAGAAAGACAGTGGAGACAGAGTGGAGAGGTTGGGGAGAGAGAGTGGAGAGAGAGAGTGAGTGGAGAGAGAGAGAGTGGAAAGAGAGAGTGGTTAGAGAGTGGCAAGAGAGTGGAGAGAGAGTGGGGAGAGAGTGGAGAGAGAGTGGAGACAGAGAGTGGAGAGAAAGTAGAGGGAGACAGTGGAGAGAGAGAGAGTTAAAAGAGTAGAGAGATTGGAGATAGAGAGTGAGCGGAGAGAGCAAGTGGAGAGGGAGAGTGGAGAGAGGGAGAGTGGAGAGAGGGAGAGTGGAGAGAGGGAAAGTGGAGATAGATAGTGGAGAGGGAGAGTGGCGAGAGAGTGGAGAGAGAGTGGAGAGCGAGAGAGTGGAGAGCGAGAGAGTGGAGACAGAGAGTGGAGAGCAAGAGAGTGGGGAGAGAAAGTGGAGAGAGTGGAGACAGAGTGGCGAGAGAGTGGAGACAGAGTGGAGAGAGAGAGGGGAGAGAGAGTGGAGGGAGAGAGTGGAGAGATTGGAGAGAGAGAGTGAAGGGAGAGAGAGTGGAGACAGAGAGAGTGGCGACAGAGTGGAGAGAGAGAGTGGAGAGAGAAAGTGGAGAGTGAGAGAGGAGAGAGAGAATGGAGAGAGAGTGGAGAGACAGAATGGAGGGAGACAGTAGAGAGATTGGAAAGAGAGTGGAGAGCTTGAGAGTGGAGAGCGAGAGAGTGGAGAGCGAGAGAGTGGAGAGAGAGAGAGTGGAGAGAGAGAGAGTCAAGAGAGAGAGTCGAGACAGAGAGTGGAGAGAGAGAGTGGAGGGAGTGAGTGGAGAGGTTGGAGAGAGAGAGTGGAAATAGAGAGAGACAGTGGAGAGAGAGTGGAGAGAGAGTGGAGAGAGAGACAGTGGAGAGAGTAAGACAGTGGAGATAGAGAGGACAGAGTAGAGAGATAGAGAGTGGAGAGAGAGTGGAGAGAGAGTAGAGAGACTGACTGACTGACTCAGAGACTGAATACTGACTGACTGAGAGACTGACTGGCTGGCTGAGAGACTGACAGAGAGAGAGAGAGAGAGAGAGAGAGACTGGCTGACTGAGAGAGAGAGACTGACTTACTGACAGAGACTGACTGACTGACGTAGAGAGATACTGACTGAGAGAGAGACTGACTGACAGAGAGAGAGAGGCTGACAGAGAGAGGCAGAGGCTGACTGACTGAGATACAGAGAGACTGGGTGACTGACAGAGAAAGAGAGCCTGATCGACAGAGAGACTGACTGAGAGAGAGAGTCTGACTGAGAGAGACTGACGGAGAGAGACTGACTGACAGAGAGAGAGAGACTGACAGAGAGAGTCACTGACTGAGAGAGAGAGAGAGAGACTCACTGAGAGAGACTGGCTGACTGAGAGAGAGAGAGAATGACTGACTGAGAAAGACTGACAGAGGGAGAGAGAGAGGGAGACTGTCTTCAAGACTGACTGAGGGAGAGGGAATGACTGACTAAGAAAGACTGACTGACTCAGAGAGAGAGACTAGGAGAGAGAGAGACTAGGAGACTGACTGACTGAGAGAGAGACTGACAGAGAGAGAGAGACTGACTGAGAGAGAGACTGACTGACAGAGAGACTGGGAGACTGACAGAGAAAGAGAGACTGACCGACAGAGAGAGACTGACCAACAGAGAGAGAGAGACTGACTGAGAGAAAGAGAGACTGACTGGGAGAGAGAGAGAGAGACTCACTGAGAGAGACTGGATGACTGTGAGAGAGAGAGAATGACTGACTGAGAGAGACTGACCGAGGAGAGAGAGAGAGAGACTGTCTGGAAGACTGACAGAGAGAGTGACTGAGAGAGAGAGACTGACAGAGAGAGAGAGAGACTGACAGAGAGAGAGAGACTGACTGACTGAGAGAGAGATTGAAAGAGAGAGACTGAGAGAGAGACTGACAGAGAGATGGACTGACAGAGAGAGACTTACTGACTGAGAGAGAGACTGACAGAGAGAGGGAGACTGACTGACAGAGAGAGAGACAGACTGTGAGAGAGAGACTGGCTGACAGAGAGAGAGACTGACTGACTCGAGAGACTGGCAGAGAGAAACTGTCTGAGAGACTGACTCACAGAAAGACAGAGACTGACAGAGATAGACTGACTGACTGAGAGAGACTGACTGACCGAGAGAGAGAGAGAGAGAGAGAGACTAAAAACAGAGAGAGACTGACAGAGAGAGACTGACTGACTGACAGAGAGAGACTGACTGACTGACAGAGAGAGACTGACTGACAGAAAGAGAGAGAGATAGAGAGACAGACACAGAGAGAGAGAGACTGAATGACAGAGAGAGATAGACTGACTGACTGACTGACTGACTGACTGACTGACTGACAGAGAGAGAGATAGACTGAGAGACTGTGATGGAATTTGGGTCAAAGAGTGTATGAAGCTATGCAATGGCTCTTAAGATTGCTATTGTCTACTAATAAAAATGTATTATCAAAATGTGCTCTTTGTAGTTACATCTGGTTTCGAAATACTGCATTGTCGCTTTGTCTAATGTTTTAAAACAGAAACAAGAAGGAGCAGTGGATGCACTTTTGTCAAAACTGAACGATGAGTGGTCCCGATGTTGTATATCATGACAGGAGTCTGCATCAGGAAACCCACCTAACATTGAGCAAACTTCCCTGGCGTACTGATGGCAGGGACCCCGTAATGAACGGACCGCCACCTATGATAGCCTGCCGGCAGACTACGCCCAACCTTTAACTCCACCATCCAGTGTTACTTATAACGGCTGGATTGGTGACAGTGGCATAACAATAGCCCCGCATCCCCTGCAGTATGGCGGGTCGCTGGCCTGAGAGCTCTAGACTGGCACGGAGGATGGGAGGGGGGCCCCCTCCATGTAGTTTGCAGGGGGGCCCCCTCAAGTTTCGTTACGCCACTGCACCCCTGGTCTTGAAACGCGTCAGCAGTTTTGTTTGGGTGGAATAAATTGCCATCTTTAAACATACTAGGACCGGCTGGTCCAGTATTCAAACGTTTACAAGTCAGTAAGTTGTTTATATTCTCCCTCAAAATTTGTTTTTCTCATGTTTTGAATGTAATATCTGTTGTCTGTGTATTAATGTTTGATGCAAACATGTTTTAGATTGTGTAAATTATGTCTGTTTTTGAAGTATGTACAAAGTGCATTTAGTCTTGTAAATATTGTGAACTTATTGTCCTTTGTTCTGTTACGATTTTTGGAAAAATACAGAAAGTATAAAATAATAGACACAAAATAATGTTGTCTAAGGGAAGTTACAATAAATTGGTTTCTTACCCTTTTAAAGCATTGATTGAGTAATTGTGGTGTGGGCACTGTGTGTTTTAGTGGTGATCACAGACAGGCCTTCTCCGGAGGGGGGGTGGGGGCTCTGAGGTAGAGGGATTGATACGAGCAACAAGTGTGCAAGTGGGTTAACACAACGTTTAAAGTATAGGTAAAGGGGCATTGGCTGGCATCTCAAAGATGAATGAATGAATTGGCATTTATAGTGCGCAGCTATGCCCAGTGGGCGTCAAGGCGCCTAAATCAAATAACAGGCTGTTAGCAGACAGAAACAGAGCTTACTGGTATGCTTTAATAAAAAGCCAAGTTTTCAGTGACTTCCTAAAGAGGTCGAGGGAAGGCAGTGACTTGATTTCCAGGGGGAGTGAGTTCCACATCTGAGGTGCCAGTATAGAGAAAGCTTTGCTCCCCCATCTAGCCTTCTTGGCTCTAGGGGTTACCAGTTGATTAAGCTCACTGGAACGTAGGCATCTGCTCGGAACGTATCTAGTAAGTAACGATCCAAGGGCATCAGCCGGGCCTGCAGTTAGAGCCTTATATGTTAGGCAGAGGAGTTTAAACGTGATCCTTGAGGGAATAGGGAGCCAATGGAGATTCTTCCTAGCCAAGGTCATGGATGCCAACCAAGGCAGGGCGAGAGCAAACCGCGCTGCCGCATTTTGTATAACCTGCAGACGCTGCAGAAGGCCCTTGTTGGCCCCGGCGTACAGTGAGTTACAGTAATCGAGCCTTGAGCCAACAAGGGCGATCACCACCTGTTTCCGTGCCTGTGGGGAAAGATAGTGGACGATCCTTTTCAGGGTCCTGATGACGCCCCAACAGGTAGCCACCGTTCTGTTGACCTGAAGCTCCATGGAGAGCTGGGTGTCAAAGATGACACCAAGGTTCCTGGCAGATTGTGTGGGTGTGGGGCAGCTACCTAAAGAAGGAGGCCACCATTCACCTGACCACATGCCCTGGTCTTTGCCAAAGACCAGGACCTCTGTCTTATCCCCATTCAACTTTAGGGAGTTGGAAATCATCCACTCTGCAACAAGTTGCATGCAGGACCTAAAGTTTGATGCGGCTTCGTTCACAGAGTGGGTCAGGGATACCATAATCTGCGTGTCGTCGGCATACGACACTACCTCCATCCCCTGAGATCTTACTAGTCTTGCAAGGGGGGCCACGTAGATGTTGAATAGGGTCGGACTCAATGCCGACCCCTGTGGCACCCCACATTGCAAAGACTTAGCAGGGGAGAGGTATTCACCTAGCATGACACGCTGCTCTCGTTGGTGTAAAAAGGAGCTCAGGAGACTGAGGGCCAGTCCTTCTACCCCTGCCTCCCTTAACCTAGATGTTAAAGTAAGGGGAGACAGGGTGTCGAATGCTGCTGTAAGATCCAGCAGCACCAGTACGGTGGTTTGCCCCAGATCCACTTTTCTGCGGATGTTATCCATGACTTTCGTCAAGGCAGACTCCGTGCTATGCAGCTTTCTAAAGCCATGTTGGGACCCGTCCAAGAAACCTGAGGTATCAAGAAAATTAGAAAGATGAAGGTTCAGATGGGTCTCCAACATCTTAGCAGGGGCCGGCAGCAGAGAGATGGGTCTGAAATTCTTCAGTACTCCCGGGTCTAAGGTGGTCTTTTTCAGCAGCGGCTTTACAATGGCTTTCTTCCAAAGTGACGGAAAGATGCCCTGTTCCAAGGCTCCATTCATTACTTCCAGCATCGGAGGAAGAATGATATCTCTACAGTTCTTTAGTTGTTTCAGAGGAACTGGATCAAGTGGGGAAGACGATTTTGTTTTGTCCAAAAGGCTATTGAGATCCTCCAAAGAAAGAGAAGGGAAATGTTCAAGGGACTGGGGGGAGTCTCTACTCCAATATTCCAGCAATTTAATTCGAGAAAGGTCCTCAGAACTCAAAGAGTTCCTCTGTGACTGTAGAGCTATGTAGATATCATCTATCTTTTTGTAGAAAAAATCTGATATATCGTTACATAGCTCCTGGGAAGCAACCACAGGGTCTGGTACCTGGAGAGAGCACAGTGAATCCACTATTTTAAAGAGCTCTTTAGAGGATGTTAAAGAACATGTTAAGTTGGAAAAATAGTCCTGTTTTTCCTTAATGACTCTATTTTTATACTCCCGTAATAGGCTCTTATAGCCTTCTCGATCTTTAGGATACCAGGATTTACGCCACCCACGTTCCTTCTGTCCTAAAGTATAGGTAAAGGGGCATTGGCTGGCATCTCAAAGATCTGATCACAATACACACATTTGTTAAATTGTTGACTCTTTCGGTTATAGCAAGAGTTTGAATGAAAATCGTATCTGAAGCGTTAGTAGGATTCCTCCTCTATGTGTCTCTTAAGTTCATCAGCTCTGCAGTGGATGAAAGGCTGAGTTCGGCTAGGAGATTAGGATGCTATACCGTGCCGCTACAACACTCTGCAGACAGCTGGTTAAACCAGCGAGCAGCCTCCCTTTCATCTTCACTCAAAAGACATGCGACGTCCAATGGCTTAAATCTGTATAACACAATTGTTATTCAAAGAAATACATGCATTTATGTGACTTCATCTTTTCGATGCATTCTCTGTCAAAAATCACTATGGGTGGGTCTCTGGGTGCTTAGTGAATCGGCGGAGTTATGAAATATGTCTATTTTATCAACCTACAATGGATACAAAGCTTGGTTGATGCATGGCAAAGTAAAACTTATTTGATGAATCAGAGTTGAAAGGGGAGGCTGCTAGCTGCTTTCTCTCCCATGCCCATTCTATTGTTACTTGCACTGGGTTCAAGTGAACTTTGGTGCAGTGTTAGCTGCACAACACCGTCTCAATCTCTCTCTCCCTGTGGCCTGGATGTTCAGATGGCCTGTGATCGCCCACCTTCGTGATTTACTTTTATGCCCCCCAGTTTCTTAATTAAATACTAATAGTTTTGTTTTTTCCTCCATTACAGCAAATTATAATAAACATCTGGCTACAATGTGAATGCAGCCCTTTGTAAAGAGAAAGACCCGGGTCATTAATTTTGTGATACAGAGTTTATCATTGTTGTACCATAAACGCCTCTGGGTGTGGTGAGACAGGTTGACTCACTCCATTGCTGTCTCTGTAGACGAGCGTCCAGACGCCCTGTGCATAGGATGAGCTGCCTCATTTTCCTGTCACTACACCCCACTTTACATGTGCACAAATTCCGTCTTTCCTCTTTCTTTTAAAGCACTACTCATGCCACTCCTGCTTTCCACTTTTTCCTCTGCATCCCCTTTCCTTCCGATCTCTTTACATAGGTCAAATGATCACATCACTGCAAACAAAAAAACACATAACAAAAAGAACAGTGTCATTTGCAACACCAATAGCTCTAACTTTCACTAATGCGAGACTGATTGCATTGCAAATGCTTGTTTTCTTTGAATTTTGGTACTTGTGGTTTGTCCCCAATAAATAAATGCTGGACAACAAATACCATAATGCAAAGGAAAAACAGCACTTATAGGCTACTCAACCCAGACCGATAACAACTCAGGTTCAAACATTCTCTAGATAAAGGTGAAACACTGCTCATTTGAAATAAGCAGCAAAAAGCAGTGTATATATTGGCATCTAATTGGGGATCTTACACGGCTACTAGGCTGTCAAATGAACTGTATCATAGAAAGGGACACAGCAGAAGAGGTGGCCCCTCCCTTTGCAGTGGGCAGCGTCATCAGTAGTGGTGCTGGCCGCCACCACCCAAGAAAATGTCTGGTCTCAGGCATTGGGTATTCAACTTTTCTCAGGCATATCCGAATGTAAATAACAAAATTGTAGGACATTCTAACACCTGGCAGTATATTTTCTATTTATTTTAACCTGTTTTTGTTTAGAGCTATGCTCTTAAATAAGCATATTTTCAAAACCAGATGTTTAAACAAAAAACTTAGTGTTGTCATTAAGAAAAACCTAGTTCTTCCTTACATTCTATGTTAATACAAATAATGGATTTAAACTTCCAGAAATCCATAATATTGAGAGTTTTGGTCCATTCTTCACCTGACAAGTTGCCTATATCTCAAGTAGAGGGCTATACTGGAAGTTACTTTTCAATCTTAACAGCATTGTTTCATGAGAAGCAGACGGCAAAGGGGCTCCTAAAAAAATTCCAATGACGGTTAAGTGCAGTATCACTAATTAAAAATGGATTTTCCTGCATTAACACCCAATTACAATCTCACTTCTTTCCTTAAAGTTGCCTCCATGTTCTTGTATGTATGGGACACACATAACTTAAAGTTTATTGGCTATACATCGCTAATCCCTTATTTGTTCAATTTCTAGCTGAAGTCGCACTATGTTGATCACCCATCAGATCTGTGCTCTGTGGATATACGTGACAAACATTTAACCTCTGTAAGTATAAAGACTTTGTATTCATGTATTAAACCATTTTTTTTAAGCGGACAGCACAAGGTGGCTGTTGTGGCCTGATGATCCTTCTGGGGTTTGATGCTGTATCTTATACTACACGATACAATATAGTCTCCAGCCATCTAGGTAACAAGAATTGTCAAGGCATTGATCAATAGGGTGGAAGAAAGAGTCCTCTTTCACTCTTTGTGGTGCCCTGTTATATTCGAGTCACGTAAAGGTTGAGAAATAAATGTTTGACTAACTTATGGATAACAGCACTGTTGTGGAGATCACTGAAAAATACAATGTACTGCTGAACTAGTCTAAATATAACGATTTGGGTACTGCTCAACGCAAAGTGGGCTTGACCAATCCTAGGAAATCTAGGTTTAATATTTTGATATCAGAAAAGGTTTAGAGTCCCTGTCTTGAAAGTAGCAGATTAGAGTTGCTAAATTGTTATTCATAGACGGGGTCTAGCTTCAGTAGGATAATTCTCTATATCACAATATCATGAAATTTATTCTTTACCTCCCAACTGGGTTACAATCTAAAACATAATCAAAACAAGTTTTAAAAAACCACCAACAGTGGTGAATACAATGGATATCTCAAAATCTTTAGACCTGTTTTGATATCAGGTGAGTCTTTTAATGTATGGAATTCCCATGAAGACGAAAGCACGGAGGAGCAGGGAGGCCGTATTTTTAATACAAGATTTCTTCTTACACCCATAAAGAGAAGAATTGGATAAATATCAAGAATTGTATAATTACCATGAATTCCATACATTAAAAGACTCACCTGATATCAAAACAGGTCTAAAGACCCAAAGAAGCTACTCCTCCTTACCAACGGTGGCCCCTCCGTGTGCACAGAAGAACTTAGTTCTGTCATTTGAGATATGAAGTCAAATGTTTTAAATGTCCTGAAGAAGGTGTCAAGATTGAAAAAGCACAGAAACGCTGCGTCGACTGTTTTAACTTTGACTGTTTGAGATATCCATTGTATTCATCACTGTTGGTGGTTTTTTAAAACTTGTTTTTGATTATGTTTTAGATTGTAACCCAGTTGGGAGGTAAAGAATACATTTCATGATCATTTTTAATATGACAAAAATTGTTTGCCTGGTATATTTACTGGTGGTTCCAATTTAATTTATTTTTTGGTTCAGTTGTTCACTCTGCCTTACGTGTGTTTCTAATTTGTATTGTGATATAGAGAATTATCCTACTGAAGCTAGACCCCGTCTATGAATAACAATTTAGCAATTCTAATCTGCTACTTTCAAGACAGGGACTCTAAACCTTTTCTGATGTTACGATCCCCCTCCCTGCTATAAACTACAGGGGAACCTCCTATTTGTTATTACTAGGAACCGTACAGCTTAATATTTTGATGACAGCACTCCAAGCAGTAGTCCTCATATAGCCTTAGGCACGCTTCCGAGGATGATCATATTTGTTAAAGGTCTTGAGGTACAGGCCTGAGCAACAATCAACAGCTACCACCACAGTAGATGAGTGATGTCCAGGGTGCAGAGAGAAGCATGTGTGTGGCAGTAGATGTCAGGGTGAACCAGCAGTACCCCGTAAAAATTCACCAGCTGATGCAAGCCTACCATCTTAATTCTTCTTCACATCTCAAACTGTAGAGGATATTGGAAAACCATGCAATGCGACTGATAAACATGTGAAACTGATGGTTCTCCAAAAGAAGCGTCAGAGATTGAAGAATGAAGCCCAGGTGGCTGTGCATTTTGGGATCTCCCATCCGAATATTATTTTATTGTCTGACCTCTGTGTACGTCAAATGGCATTAAATTTGAAGAACATCACCAGCAAAATTCAGGAGGGTCTGATCTACTCATGCCTGTGTGCCTGAGGTCGATTATCAGAACAGGATGTGGAGAAGCGTGGCTCAGTGGTTAGAGGCGGCAGACCCAGAAGCTGAGATCGGCCGTGGACCAGGGTTCGATTCCCCGCCTCAGCGGGTCTCGGGCTCAAAAATTCCACGGAGTCGACAATTCTCGCTCTGGTGCCTACTCGACTCACGGGGTCACACTCTGCGACTCTGGACAATAGCTTGCTTAATCTCCACTACGGCCCCTCGCGGCGGGATGCCTGGCTTTCACCTTGTGGATACCCGGCAGGGGTATCTCACAGGGGAATACCAGGACGGGTTCCCTAAGCAAGCGCCTTGAGGCCCCTGGGTTAAAGTGCGCTATATAAATCGAAACACATTTACACATTTACATATTGTGGACGCCTGCAACCAGACTTATGAAACCAGCAAGTTATCACCAAATTACCTGCAGATTCTGGAAGGTTTAATGTAACCATTAAATGCAGGTTAAAGGGCTAGGAATCACCAGTCAAAAAGGTGTCTCACCTATTAAAGCACATTATTGTTGCTGAGGGGGAACATTTGTGTTCTCAAGGCAACAAGGAGAATTAAATACCATTAAAGGAAGGCCAGGTTAAAGACCCTACAATATGTGGGCCAATTAGAAGTGGCCCATTAATTTTGGTGGGCCCGGTAACAGCTGTTACTGGACCCATCGGCATTGGAGTGGTGGTGGTGCTTGCGCTGAGATTTTGGTGCGTAAGCAGCTGACATCTCAGTGTGAAACAGCAGGGGAAAATGTGGGAATTGGCGTGAAGTACAGATTCCTGGATTTTATTCCCCCAAATCTCCTAAAATTCCCAATATTTCCCCACCCTAGGAACTACCAGGACCAGTGGTAATTATACTTCCAGGGATTTAACCAGGCCCTGTAATCGAGGCAGAGGTCTAAGAGAAAGCCACCCGGAACTTATTGCGCCTTCTGACTGCCTTGTTTTGTTTTTGTATTTTAATAAAGTATTGTACAAAGTGTCTTCCTCACACAAAGGTAGGATCTGAAAGTGTGTCTACATACATTTCTGAAAGAAATATGAAGAATATACTATAGGGCAGCAGAGCTGGGAGTTCTTGTAGATTTTTCTGATAGAAAATAAGAGACCGCATCATGCCAGAACTAGGTGAGAGACCTATTTTGGTCTCTAGAATCTTCAGCGACTGAACGAGCCTACCCTGCGGCACGACTAATGTAACCACAAAGGCACCAAGTATTGTACCTGTACCGCCTTGCATTACCACTGTACTGTATTTCTTTTAAACATTTTCAATAAAATCTTTGAAATTAAAAAAAAAGAAACCCTGTGTTCAGTATTGCTAAGAAGCAACGAGTTAATTTCTAATTCCAGTTTCCAGACATAATGGAATGAAACAGTTGAAATTTGGCAGCAGTACAGTATTGACAGAGAGCGAGAGAGGGCAAAGTTAATGTTGGGACAGAGTGCAATAGCACATAAAAAGGTGAGTGGATGTAGGGGAAAATAACTGCCAACCCCAGTGAGCTAAAATGTTGGGGAAATGCTCCCAGAGAGACAAGCGTATCATATTGTAGAGATTTAAAAAATAAAGATACTGTCTGAATGTGTTAAGCTTATTTTTATATTACTAAAAAGAAAGTGATCACGGTATCCGTCCTTGAAAATGCTTTGAGCTCCGCATTTTCGCCATGTTTCCGTAATTTTTAACAGACCTTCATTTGAATTCTTTGTTTTAGTCTCTGCACCTGAGACCTTTGTGGAAATGTCTGCCGTTGAGTGGAAGAATGCAATTATTCTATATCTTTGTGGGGCAGAACCTAAAAAAATACCACTTTTTGAAAACTGCCCAACACAATGTATGTTTTTTTCCCCCATTTTTCTCCTGCAGGTTAAGGAAGATGACTTTGAGCAGTTTGACTGTGTGGCCTACATCAGTGCAACAGAAAACTTGTTATCATTAGGTGAGTGACTCACGAAGTCTACAAAGTACACAGCTTACTGAGGTACTGGCACAGAAGGTGCCCAGCCTGTTTATCTGCCAGTACCCTTACACTGTGGCAGGTCAGTAAGGCTGTGCTCCCTTCATGACTGCACCGCTAGACTGAATAGACTATGTTGGCCTTCCAGGGGTGTCTGTCCATGCTAGGGCAAAGATCTATGCTGGAATAGGACTGGTGATATCCTGCTGCCACTCTTACCCTTAGAAGGAGGCAGTATTTACAGCTGTTGCTGGTTTTACAGAGTACCTGGCGCTACCATGGTGGTGATGTCATAGGCAGCTGGCTGGTATTACACTGACTTAGCCCTGCTCAATAATTTGGGTTGATTTTCAGTATCACTGGAGTATTTATTTTTGATTATTCGTATATCAGTGTGGTAAGTTCATTGTTTCAAAAGCCATGCCAGCGCCTTCCCTGCACTGAATTCCCCCCAGTTTGTTTAATATTTAGGTCTAACATAAAGACAATAATACATGCCTGCTAAAGCTCATGTTACCCATCAATCATAATGCAGTAAGCATATTGAAGGTGTTTTAGATCAGCCCCTTCAGCCATTGATTGTTCAAACTGTCACTCACATTTGGTACATCCAACAGGCCCTCTTACATAGAAAGGTGCTGTGAGTCAGCTCCTTGAGCCTTTGCTTTGTTGGAAGTGTTGTTCATCTTTTGGATCAGCCCAACAACGACCATTCGGGATTGAAACTGTCAGTCATAAGGACTGATGGCATTTTGACTCTGTCCTGTCAGAGTCCACTAGAGGGGTGAGCACTGAGAAGCAAAGTTTTCCTTCAACATCCACCCCCACTGTGCATGCACACCTACATCTTGGGAGCTGTGGCGTGAGCCTACAGGCAGCAGCGTATCCATCACATAGCAGAAGAGCAGGGTGCCCTCATCTCTTCAACCCTAGAGCGAGTGAGGCACATGGTGTCCTCTGCACAATGTCAAGACCCTTACTGTGTATCTGTAAGGTAAGGATCTAGGGAGTGGACTTGGCTGTCGCTGTATTCTACTAGCCATTGTCAGGGCATTTTTGCTAACACGTTTCGGCTCATCCTGTCTGTAGGTTCTGCAAGGTTTTCGCCAGAATGAAGAAAGAGAATGTTCTGGAGGCCATGCTGCCTGAGCGACCATTACCATGGACTTCACATTCGGTTAAGGCCCTTAGCATGTTATGTATGTCATGTTATTTGATTTATTATGCGCTTGAATCACCCCCAAAGGGGTATCTCGGCGCCAGACCAGGATGACAGATAGAAGGAGCTATCCTTAAAATAGATGGGTCTTGAGTGTTTCCCTAAAATGGAAGGGTTTTTCACTAGTACATAATTGTAGTGGGAGTTTATTCCAATGATGGGGGGCAAGAAAGGAGAACGATCTGCAACCTGATCTTGCCTTTCTGAATGGGGGGCCCTGAGCAGCGTCTTGTCGCGTGATCTTAGAAGTCTGGAAGTGGTATAGGGGATGAGCTTTAAGGATAGATACTTAGGCCCTTTACCATGTAAAGCCTTGTGGGTTAAATAGCAGATCTTAAAAATAATTCTGTTTCTTACCAGTAACCAATGCAGGGACTGTAAAAAAGGGGCAGTTGACGTACCTGGGGGAGGTTACAAATAAGACGTGCAGCGGTATTCTGTACCACCTGACGCTTAGAGTGAATTGCCATAGTCAAGATGGATGATAACCAGTGCCTGGACTAGAGTTTTCCTTGTGGAGAGTGGTAATCGAGGAAAGACTCTTCTCAGCATGCACAACATGTAAAAACATGAACTAGTAATGGCAGAGATTTGTTCTTTCATAGTGAGGGATCGATCCAGCCACTGATTTGGGTACAGGGGCCCTAGCCAGTTCTAAAGGCCATCAGTCAGGTGACCAAAGAAGTTGGGCCTTCCCAGACAGCATAATCTCAGTTTTTGCAGTGTTAAGCTGGAGTCTGTTTTCAGACATCCAGGTTGCAATGGCTTTCATTCCAGCAGAAAAGGATTCTTTAGATTTATTCAGCATGAAATTTATTTAGCGTGGAATCACATTCTTTAATTGCCACCCGCCTCTCCATATCCCTTTAAGTGCCCCAGCCTTCACCTCTCTGTCTAGCCCTATGTCTGTCTTTCTGTCCCTATGTCTGTCTTTCTGTCCTTCCATTCTTGTCGTTATCTCTCTCCCAGTAGCATAGCAAGTGTGTCATGGGCATTAGCGGTACAAAAGGGGGTGGTGATGGGCGGAGCATCTGAATCAATCAAACACTCACACCCAGACAAAAGATCTGGGTTTAATCCATCACCGTTCTTTAGCCCACTCTGCCACCCCAGTTCAGCCATGGCTATATGCAAATCAGTCTGACCCTGTGCCTCATGGGAACAGTCCAGCCCGAACTGCCAAGCCATATCTTCCCTGGACCGGAAACAAGCTTCCGAGGACCGGTTTCTGGCATTCCAGCCGTCTTCAGCCCGGCTTGCTTGAATCCAGTGGCAAAGTGAGCAAGGGACTCACGTCTGAGCATACCCTGCCACACTTATGGCGGCCAAAAGCGGTACAAAAGGGGGTGGTGATGGACGGAGCATCTGAATCAATCAGACACTCACACCCAGTCAAGAGATCTGGGTTTAATCCATCACCGTTCTTTAGCCCACTCTGCCACCCCCACTAGAGCACGAGAATGGCTGCTGTTTGAACTGTGAAATACAAGAATAATCAGGGCTAGGGCCCCAACACCACTGCACCAGCTGCAACAATGGAAGCTACACCTCTGTTCTCTCCCGGACCTTTCTGCAGTGTTAACTGACGTTGCTTTTCTCTCTCTCTCTCTCTCTCTCTCTCTCTCTCTCTCTCTCTCTCTCTCTCTCTCTCTCTCTCTCTCTCTCTCTCTCTCTCTCTCTCTCTCGTACCTGCCTTTCCCCATCATTCCTTAATGTTTGTATTGCAACGAAATTCTCTGAATGGCCGGGGCCTAGACCTGCATAGCGCTGGCTTCTGTGCGCTTTATTTCTGTTCTACATACACGCTTAAAAGCGGTAATGTGGCTTTATTATTGTGTCACACCCTAGTCTCATATCTGCAGGGTCAGGAGTGAGTATTCTCGTCCTTATGCCCCGCCTCTGCGGGGACAGTAGACACTTCGAATTTGCATTGGTTACTTTTTCCTACAAAGCAAAATGTTTCACGAAAACCTCTCTTTAAATCTCAGCCTGAACAGAGACCAAATGCATTACCTATAGGCACTTACCTGCGGTGTGCAGCTGTGTCCGGGGGTCTTGTCAAGTTCACCACAGCATCGCTGAAGCTCCCGATACGGCGAGGAAAGGTGTGGCAGAGTTAGGGAGCCAGGAACCCTGACCATAAAACATGCAAAGTCTCACGAGAGGACCCAAACCACGCAAGATTTTATCCAGATGGTTTGCAAGCTTGGACCGGGAACAAGCTACAAGACACAACTTTTCTATTTGTAGAAAAATGATATTACCATCTCAGAAAATGTTATAATTCAACTTCACTGCAGAGGAAAGACATTGATCTTGGCACCAGTGAAAACTAGTGCTAACACCACACGATTAAATGCCAAAAAAGCAGGACTACCTGAACGTTATTTTCCATTTCAAATCATATTTGTGATATCATGATTGCACTTGCGGTAGTACAATTGCCTCCATGATGGTATTATTACCATATATTGCCCAGCCTTCCTGTAAACGAGCGGCGAAGCATTTTTACCAGGCGCTGTTCTAATAGCGCACTTGAAAATGAGCAGGGTAAAGAGAGAACACCTCCCCCCACTCCCCCTAAGATGCAGAGGTGCCTCATAGCTTTACGTTGAGGACGTTTCCTGCATCTGCCTATAGAATGACACTATTGCTTTAGTGCATTTTTTTTATATTCAACATAGTTTGTTTTTGAAATGCAATTACCGGTGGCTGTAATTTTACCTCAGCAGTAAATGACCAGTATTTATCACCTGCAGTAATAGTAAATTACAGCCTGCGATATTTCTCTCCGAGGATCCACTGGTCTCAGTACCACATATCCGAAATACATAGAATTCTTTTATCCCAACCTATGTTGTTAGTAATTGTGCAAGCAGGGCTTCATTCGCAAACCGCACTTTATAGTACTACAAATTGCAATTCACAAACTACGTGTGAAGTTTTACACCTCCACATTTCCTATACTCATGTGTGTAGTTCTCCACCAGAAGTGCAGAGTCTCTGCACACATAACTATAGGTTTTAGTAGTAAGGGAGGGAAGGAGGGACACAAGGGACTGGCTTAAAGAACGGGCGGACATACTATAAAAGGGGATAGGATTGGGGAGTAGTAAGAGGGATTTAGGTAGGGTCAGCGACGACATCACCCACCCACACAAGAGTAAGCCAATTGCATTTCTCAGGGGGTGAAGACCTGAAACTTACACTTTTGTAGTCAGTTCACACTTGCAATTGTGAATACCGAAAGTAGTAAACTTACTTCAAAGAGAGAACTTACTCTAAAGTGTTAGTTACCTTTATGAATCAATCACTAAGTGCCTAATTTGGGACGATAGTTGCACCGGCACTCATTTTGATGCACCAGCATTTCTTTTGTGGCACCAGACTTAGACTCATAGGAAGGACAAGACAAAGGCAACAAAAATAAGAAAGAAGGTGGAAAAGAAAGATAGGAAAACAATGGCAATGGGAGAAAACAAGGAAGAAAAGGAACCTGCATGAGTGAGATAAAAAGACTAACCCCCAGATGCATCAAGCATCCATTTTGCGATTCCTTATTAGCGAAAAATAAGGAATTGCTAATAAGGAAAAGCAAAATGCTATGCAAGAAGAACTCGTTCAAAAAATAGCGAATTCTTAAAATTCCTTAATTGCGACTCGCAAATTGCGAGTCGCAATTAAGGAATACCTCCACATTCATTCCTATGGGCCTACAGGCCCATAGGAATGAATGGGAAGACATTCTCAATTTGAGATTCCTTAACCCCTTCGCTGCTAGGCCTTTTCCCCTCCTGTGCTAAGCCCTTTTTTGGCGATTTGGGGTCGTACGCGCTTAGGCCCTTGTAACTTTTTGACCACATAAGGTATCCACGCCAAATTTACATCCTTTTCTTCCAACATCATGTGGATTCTAAAGGAGCCCAGGGTTTGTGGATTCCCTTGGAGGGGTCCCAGAAATTAATCAAAATATAGTGAAAGTTTTGTTTTTTTCAGAAAAAAGGGAAAAACGGGCTGCAAATGAAAGCCTCTGGGTTTTTCCCTGAAATTGTTTTCAAAAAAGGGTTTGTGGGGCTTATATCTCCATTTTCTCAGCTTTTAGGGAATGACAGTCTTTTGTCAGAGAACCGACATTTTTCACACAGTTTTGGCATTTTTCTGGGACATAGTCTATTTTTGCTATTTTTAGAGCTTTCCACCTCCTTCCAGTTAATGGTAGAAATGAGTTTGAAAGCAATAATGGATCCTGGAAAGCTGTACATTTTCGAAAATTAGACAAAATTCTGAATTCAGAAAGGGGTTATTTGTCTAAATCCATGAACGTTTCTTTATAGAAACTAACAGTTAAATATTGGAATAATTGAAAATTTGTTGAAAAAAACAGCCTTTTGTCTCAACGTTTTCACCTATAACTTTTTCTAATTTTGACAGCTCTTGGAAAGCAATATACCGTTACATCCGTTAGACCTTCCTGGTTGTAGGGATATATAGGACTTGTAGTTTCACCAAGAACCCGACGAACCCAGATCCAAAAACTGAGCAGCAACTTGCAATGGTATTCTTTCATTTACTGGGTATAGAGCGCTTTGTCTTGGAAAATGTATACATGGAAAAATCTGTATGAAAGACACCTATGTATTTTTGAATTGGGTACAAATTATAGAGTTCAGAAACAGTATATAATTGCTAATTTTCAAAATTGGGAATACTCATACTAGCATGAGAATTATTGGTCATTTTTCAAAAATATTTTTTTTTTACACAATGTCTTTCATAGAAAGGGAGAAATGCATGAAAGCTCAACTGGCAATAACAGTTGATTTACAAATCTGAATTACCCCAAGTCTCCCGATAAAAACGGTACCTCACTTGTGTGGGTCGGCCTTATGCCTGCGACAGGAAACGGCGCAAAATGCAACGTGGTCACACCTAAATTTTGCAGTTACAAATTGACCTTTTTTTGGCAAAGTGCCTACCTGTAGTTTTTGCACCCTAGCTCTGCCGGCACCTAGGGAAACCTAGCAAACCTATACATTTTTGAAACGTAGTCACCCAGGGGAATTCAGGATGGGGTGACTCGACTGCCTACCACCAGGTTTTGTTACCCAGAATCCCTTGCAAAGCTAAGAATTTGACAAAAAAAACACATTTTCCTCACATTTCCGTGGAGGAAAGTTCTGGAATCTGCGTGGATCAACAAATTTCCACCCACCCAGTGTTCCAACAGGTCTCCCGAAAAAAATGGTACCTCACTTGCGTGGGTATGCATAGTGGCTGCGACACGAAACAGCGCAAAAAGCAACGTGGTCGCACCTCAATTTCCCAGAGAAATCTTGCGCTCTTTGGACAAAGAGACTACCTTTTGTTTTTGAGCCCTAGCTCTGCCAGCACCTAGGGAAACCTAGCAAACCTATATATTCTTGAAAAGTAGACACCCAGGGGAATTCAGGATGGGGTGACTCGACTGCCTACCACCAGGTTTTGTTACCCAGAATCCCTTGCAAAGCTAAGAATTTGACAAAAAACCACATTTTCCTCACATTTCTGTGGAGGAAAGTTCTGGAATCTGCGTGGATCAACGAATTTCCACCCACCCAGTGTTCCCCCAGGTCTCCCCAAAAAAATGGTACCTCACTTGCGTGGGTAGGCATAGTGGCTGCGACATGAAAAAGCGCAAAACGCAACGTGGTCGCACCTCAATTTCCCAGTGAAATTTTGCGCTTTTTGGACAAAGGGACTACCTTTTGTTTTTGCGCCCTAGCTCTGCCAGCACCTAGGGAAACCTAGCAAACCTATACATTTTTGAGAACTAGACACCCAGGGGAATTTAGAATGGGGTGACTCGTCTGCCTACCCCCAGGTTCTGTTACCTAGAATACCTTGCAAAGCTAAGATTTTGACAAAAAAAACACATTTTCCTCACATTTCTGTGGTGGAAAGTTCCGGAATTTGTGTGGATCAACAAATTTTCACCCACCCAGCGTTCCCCCAGGTCTCCCGAAAAAAATGGTACCTCACTTGCGTGGGTAGGCATAGTGGCTGCGACATGAAACAGCGCAAAACGCAACATGGTCGCACCTCAATTTCCCAGTGAAATCTTGCACTTTTTGGACAAAAAGACTACCTTTTGTTTTTGCGACCTAGCTCTGCCAGCACCTAGGGAAACCTAGCAAACCTATACATTTTTGAAAACTAGACACCCAGGGGAATTCAGGATGGGGTGACTCGTCTGCCTACCCCCAGGTTTTGTTACCCAGAATACCTTGCAAAGCTAAGATTTTGACAAAAAAAACACATTTTCCTCACATTTCTGTAGAGGAAAGTTCTGGAATCTGCGTGGATCAACAAATTTCCACCCACCCAGTGCTCCCCCAGGTCTCCCAAAAAAATGGTACCTCACTTGCGTGGGTAGGCATAGTGGCTGCGACACGAAACAGCTCAAAACGCAACGTGGTCGCACCTCAATTTCGCAGTGAAATCTTGCACTTTTTGGACAAAAAGACTACCTTTTGTTTTTGCGCCCTAGCTCTGCCAGCACCTAGGGAAACCTAGCAAACCTATACATTTTTGAAAACTAGACACCCAGGGGAATTCAGGATGGGGTGACTCCGCTGCCAACCCTCAGGTTTTGTTACCCAGAATCCCTTGCAAAGCTAAGATTTTGACAAAAAAAAAAACACATTTTCCTCACATTTCTGTGGTGGAAAGTTCTGGAATCTGCGTGGATCAACAA
The DNA here is from genome assembly GCF_964263255.1 of Lissotriton vulgaris. Taxonomy (NCBI): domain Eukaryota; kingdom Metazoa; phylum Chordata; class Amphibia; order Caudata; family Salamandridae; genus Lissotriton; species Lissotriton vulgaris. The sequence goes on along the minus strand of NC_141696.1, from coordinate 128,981,753 downwards.
ATTTTCACCCACCCAGCGTTTCCCCAGGTCTCCCAAAAAAAATGGTACCTCACTTGCGTGGGTAGGCATAGTGGCTGCGACATGAAACAGCGCAAAACGCAACATGGTCGCACCTCAATTTCCCAGTGAAATCTTGCACTTTTTGGACAAAAAGACTACCTTTTGTTTTTGCACCCTAGCTCTGCCAGCACCTACGGAAGCTAGCAAACCTATTCATTTTTGAAAACTAGACACCCAGGGGAATTCAGGATGGGGTGACTCGTCTGCCTACCCCCAGGTTTTGTAACCCAGAATCCCTTGCAAAGCTAAAATTTGACAAAAAGTGGGCGTGGCTACGCAAGCAGAGATGGCGGTCGCAGCTTGCTAGAGCTCCCGCCGGCCCGCCGATTATCCGACGAATTATCCTGTCCCCAAACCCACAAACCCACTACCGGACCGCGACGGAGGTTCCTACAGGCGCCGGGTGTCATCCGGTGGGCTCGGGGGTGATCTCGTGCCCCCGGACAGACCCGAGCAGAGAGGGGCAAGGTGCGGCCTGGTGGTCGCGGAGCAGCCGGGGCCTCGATTTTGGCGAAGCGGCAGGGTGCGCTGCCTGGCCCGGGAGCGGCCGCGGTGTTGGCTGTCCCTGAGGCCGCGACACTACTGGCGATCCTTCACCTGGGGCCTGGCTGGGCCGGAGAGAGACACAGGCGCCACGAGTGGACTGTGGCAGCGGAGGCGGCCTGGTGACCTGGCGCAGCCGGGACCTCGATTTTCGCGGCCTCGTGTCGGGCCGGGGCCGGCGGCCTGGAGGAGTGACTGGCATCCCCTGGAGATCCTGGTAGGAGGCAGACAGACGTAGGGCGCCCGGCCCGGCGAGCAGCAACTGTAAGTAGTGGCCCTCCCCGGGCCCCCCCCCCCCACCCCCCGGGCCCACTACTCGGTGACATTATTGGCATAGCAGTACAGGAAGCTGGGAGTCCTTGCACCTCCTGAAAGGCAACGTGGGCCACGGGGGGGGCCCTGGTCAGCGGCGGCTGGGGGGGCTGTTCCTGGGGGAAGTGGCTGAAGCCTGCCCCCCCCCCCCTAATTCTCAACTGCCACTAGACCTTACCGAAGAGGCTTCTTTCGGGTCTCCCTGACTGTGGACCGGCGACCCTAGTGGCCCTCATCCACCCGGACGAACATGACCAGGGGAGGTGGTGGATCCACCAAGCAGGTGACCATTGACAAATTCACTGGCCCCGGTGGGGGCCCTGGATCATCGGGGGGTGGTCCATCAGGAGGAGGGCCGGACAATGCAGCCCTTATGGCGGCTATAACCCAGTCGCGAGACATGCTGGACGCAAAGATAGGGGCAGTCGGCGCAGACGTAACCCTGTTGCGCCAGGATCTTAGGAACGCAGTGGCACGGATCACGGAAGCCGAGTCCAGGGTGTCAGTGGTGGAAGAGGATGTAGGTGCCCTGAAGAAAAGAATGGCGGCGATGGAGGACGCGCAGCGGACCACAGCGCTCCGGGTGGAGGATGCTGAAGGGCGGGCACGACGTAACAACCTCCGTTTTCTTGGATTTCCAGAGAGCTGTGCCAAAGGCAATATGGAGCAGTTTCTCACACAGTGGCTGGAGTCATGGATGCCCCCGGGGTCGCTATCTGCCTGTTTTGTTATCGAAAGAGCACACCGCGCCCTGACACAAAGGCCACCTGAGGGCGAGCGGCCTAGGGCAGTGATCGCTAGGCTGTTAAATTACCACGACAGGGACGCCATACTGAGGGAAGCCAGATCCAAGGAAACCCTCCTGTTTGAAAATCAAAAGATCATGATTTTCCCTGATTACACTAGACTTGTGCAGCAACAGCGCCATTCTTTTGTGGCGGCTAAGGCTAAGCTGAGAGGTCTTAAGCTACAATACTCCCTGCTGTACCCGGCGCGCCTGAGGGTGATATTCCAGTCACGGACATTGTTTTTTGATACCCCAGAGGACCTTTTCAAGTGGACGGATGAAACAGTACGGGTCAGACCGAATCCTCAGCCAGGACTTCATCCAGGCACCCCTGAGGGTTCACCGCGGGCGCAGAGGGACCAAACGACAAAGAACGGGCGGTCCAAACGCTCTAAATCACGCAGGCGTGCGGCCTCGGTGGATGGCTCACTGGACGCTGGCAGACCAGAAGACTCGGAGCAGTCGGGAACAGATCACTGAAGTCTCCGGAGCCTCGGCTCCAATTTATTGCTAGTAATGCTGTGACTCCGGGCTGGGTGCGCTGAATCGCTTGTGACCTGTGAACTACTGATCACTGTGCAGCTCTGAGATAGTACTGTTTTGCTCTCCTGATTGGGGGGAGAGTTCTTGGTGGGGTTTGGGACTTGGGGACTACGATATAAGGGCTACCACTCCCCTAGTTGTGAGTGGGATGTCAAGGGGAGGGGGGTGTGTTTATGGTTTTTCTGCTTGGGATGTTGGGATCCATTGGTATGGGTGGGCCCGGGCCCTCGGTTTTGGGCTCGAGACTACCCATGCCGCGACAGGTACTTCATGGTTCATTGAGGTATAGGGTGGGGGGAGGCGGGATACGGGCGGTCGGGGATGCGACTGCTGAGTTGGGGGAGGGAACTGTTGCAGATCATGGGACGAAGGGGTTGATAGTTTTTCTTGGGGTAGTTAGCGTAATGCATGTGTGTACCGAAATGATGCTTTGTGTGGTGTGTGGCGGGTGGTGCGGGCCTGGGGGGCTTTTATGGTGGGCTCCGATTGACTATGGCTGAATCGATCGACCGACTCCCTGTAGACTTTATGCGGGTGGTTACGTGGAATGTCAGGGGATTGTTAGACAAGATTAAACGGGGGGCGGTGTTGCGATGGGGGAAAAGGGAAGCGGCAGATGTATTACTACTTCAAGAAACTCACATGATGGGCACTAAGGCACTGGGCCTACAGAGATTTGGATATCAGCAGGTCTTCCACGCGGGGTTCTCCAGAGGATCCAGGGGGGTGGCTATACTGATACACCGCAGGGTGGCATATGTGCACGAGAAGCAGTGGGTGGATCCTCAGGGTCGCTACCTGTTTGTTAAGGGCATGGTGGGCACGGAGCCGGTGGTGTTTGGAAGTGTATACGCCCCCCCTCCCCTGCAGTGGGCCCTGGCAGAGCGGCTGTTTGCGGTGTGGGAGGATGTCTCTGGATCACTGGCAGTGATTGGGGGTGATTGGAATGACGTGATGGACGTGAGTGTGGATCGCCGGAGACGTCAGGAGGTGACTGGCACCACCCCCCCCTCCCTTCCGCCCACCAGATTGCATGCCATGAGTGAGGGGCTAGGCTGGGTGGATGCTTGGCGACATATGCACCCTGTAACCCGAGACTATACGTATGTCTCGGCAGTACATGGCTCGTTCTCGCGGTTGGACTATATGTTTCTACCTGGAGAATATTTGTGTAGGGTGAAGGGCGCTGACATCTTGCCAAGGGGCCTGTCCGACCACTCCCCGGTTTCGGTTAAAATAGATCTCCTTCAGAAACGGCAGCCGTTTAGATGGAGGATGTCCTCGTGGCATCTCCTGAAACCGGCGTACGCTAAGCACTTACGAGAGACTATTGACCATTATTGGCGGGAGAACCTAGTGGAGGGGGCCGATGTAGGTGTGGTGTGGGAGGCTATGAAACCTACTATACGGGGAGTCGATATTGCATGGTGCTCGGCGGCCCGTCGACAGCGACAAGAACAAACTGCGGAGGCAGCTGCCCGAGTAGCGACCCTCGAACAAGAACACAGTACCGGTGGTGATGGGGTGGATCTGCGGCTGCTCCTGCAGGCACAGCAATCATATGCGTCCCTATTGCTAGACGAAGCCAAACAGGCGTGGCTCGCCACCAGAAGTAGGGTGTATCAATGGGGGGACAAGTCGTGTTCCATGCTCCATAGATTGTGCCAACACAATTTCCAGCCCCTCGTACTACCGGGTCTCACGAACGACAACGGAGACGTTCTAACCGACCCGAACGAATTGGCGGCAAGCTTCGCCACGTACTTTACAGACCAGTATGCCCCACGTGACCAATTGCCTGAGGGCGACTTAGCCCGCTTCTTCGAGGAGTTCCCACCGGTGCCGGTGTCTGACGAGACCAGGGAGGCCCTGGATGCACCCCTCACGGCGGAGGAACTGGGAGACGCGTTGGGGCAACTCAACGCCGGTAAGGCCCCTGGACCAAACGGCTACCCATGTGAGTTTTTTAAAAAATTCCATGTGCAGCTGGGATCGCACTACCGCCGAGCGCTGGAAGCGGCCCGTACCCGGGGTCTGCTGCCACCAGACTGGCGCCATGCAGAAATAGTGGTCTTTCAGAAGCCGGGCAGGCCCCCAGATAGCCATGATTCCTACAGGCCCATCTCCTTAATTAATACTGAGGCTAAGATACTGGCCAAGGCCCTAGCGAACCGTTTGGCTCCACACATTACTGCCTTAGTCCATTCGGACCAGGCAGGCTTTATGCCCCGAAGGGCGACGCGACACAATATCAGGCGTGCGCAGGCGGCGATCGACGCTGTTGGAGCCCTGGGGGACCAGGCGGCGTTGTTGCTGGCCGATATCAACAAGGCCTTCGACTCGGTTGGCTGGTCATACCTATTTACCTTGTTATCTTGGCTCAACTTAGGCCCGGTCTTCCTATCCTATATAAAGCTCCTCTACACTGATGTTACAGCCTCGGTGCGGGTCGCCGGGGCGGTGTCAGAGTCATTCCGCATAGGCAGAGGGACCAGACAGGGCTGCCCGCTCTCCCCCTATCTTTTTGCACTGGCCATGGAGCCCTTGGCGGCGAGAGTGCGCCAGGATGCGCGGATACGGGGCTTTGTATGGAATACTACTCTGTCGGACAAGATCGCGCTATATGCGGATGATGTCCTCTTTTTCCTTACTGATTTGCAACGCTCGGGCCCACGTGTCTTGGAGATCATGCACCAGTTTGGAGAGGCCTCGGGCTTGTATCTCAACCTCCACAAGTCCACCCTGTGGGTGCTATCAGGAGACCCGGTGACAGACCCTTGGGCCTCAGGACTGCGGATGGCCACGACTGGGCTGAAATACCTCGGAGTATTTCTCTCGGACTCGGCTGACACTGCCTGGGACCGTAACCTGCAGCCCGTCTGGGAACGAGTTCAGTCGGACGTCAAAACTTGGTCTCGAATGCCCCTGACGGTCTTTGGCCGATCTGCCATTTTCAAGATGGTTGCGCTCCCGCGCCTACTCTACCAGTTGCAAAACCATCCGTATCCTATTCCACCTCGGTGGTTTAAACAGGTTAACTCAGTGCTGGGCCGCTTTCTCTGGGCGGGAGGCCCTGCCCGGGTGGCATTGCGCACATGCTTTCTGTCCACCTACTGTGGAGGCCTGGCCACCTCGGATCTGCAGTCGTACTACCAGGCCGCTCACCTCCTTATTCTGAACGAATGGTGGTACTGTGACGGTGGGGACCCGGCCTATGCCCTAGAGCGTGCTTTGATGGGCGATAACTCGCTCCATACCATCCTATACTCACCCCGACTGCGTAACTCACTGCCGAGGGTTACCAGACTCGTGTTTGCTATATGGCGACAGGCCTTGCGCCGCGTGGGCTGGTGGGGCCGACTAACCGCTGAAACACCTTTATGGCGGAACGGCATGCTACCTGAACTCTCTAAATTGCCAGGCTTCGATGGCTGGGATGCGATAGGTATCTCGCAGTTAGGTCAAGTGATGTCTGGTACGTCGCTCAAATCCTTTCAGACCCTCAGTGCCGAATTTGATATGCCCCAATCTCAATTTTTCCGGTACCTACAGTTCCGACATGCACTGACGCCCAGCATTGCCAACCTTGACTCACTCCCTGACTTTAGCCCGATCGAGGCGAAGGTCTTCATGGGAGATCTTGGGGACAAAAAAGTATCGCGCATTTATCAAACCATGGTCACCCACTGCTCCCCTACTCTTCTCTCGCTGAAGGCGACTTGGGAAGTTGATCTCGGCCCCTTGGACGAGGACGACTGGCGAGAGGCCTTGGAATCCCCGAGGGGGGCGGCTATCGCAATGCGATTCCGACTCATCCAATTCAAGATTCTCCATAGGGCATACTATACCCGAGAGCGTCTGTGGAAGGCGGGCCTGATTGGGTCCCCGGAATGTCTGCGGTGTGGGGCTGAGGTGGGTACGCTACTTCATACAATGTGGTCGTGCTCTAGGCTGGTTGGCTTCTGGAGGGGTGTTTGGGGCTGTCTGTCTGAGGTGTTGGGCTGGACCCTCCCCCGTACTCACCGTCTGGGTCTGTTGCACATCCTGGAAGGGGTTGGTGGCAATATTTATAAGCGGCACCTGCTCCTACTGGGGCTGGTGGTGGCTAAAAGGGACCTGGCCCGAGCGTGGAAGAATGTGAGGCCCCCCCCCCTGACTGCATGGAAGGCTGGTATGGACTTCTGTATGGGCCTGGAGAGACCTGTATTTGAGGCGCGAGGATGCCCCCGCAAACACTTTAAGATTTGGAAGAGGTGGGCAGACTATAGAGGTCTGACACTGGACCCTCCAGTGGAGCAGGAAGAGGACCTTTAGCCCCGTACTGGCTGGCAAAGCCCATGTCCACACACATTACCCACGTCATAATCTTACATTGTTACGGTTAGTACACACATGCATGGGGTTCGGGTGGGTTCCAGGGTGGGATCGGGGAGTTGGGTAGGTAGGTAGCGGTATAAGGTGAAGGTGGGGTAACTGTTTTCTGATATCCTTAATTGCATCATCTTCTTGCTTGGACACTTGGTTAACTGCTGTGATTGTATCATAATGTTTGGTGGTGTGGTCCTGATTGTGGGCTGCCACTGTATTTCGTATGCTCATCTTCACCAATAAACTGGTTGTGAAAAAAAAAAATTTGACAAAAAAACACATTTTTCTCACATTTCTGTGGTGGAAAGTTCTGGAATCTGTGTGGATCAACAAATTTCCACCCAACCAGCGTTCCCCCAGGTCTCCCGAAAAGAATGGTACCTCACTTGCGTGGGTAGGCATAGTGGCTGCAACAGGAAACGGTTCAAATCGTACGGTGGTGAATTTACAATACTCAATTGCAAAACAACCTTGATTTTTGGGGGGGGGGGGACCTGAGTTTTTGGCCCGGGGCTCGGTGGTATCCTTTGGAAAGTACCAAACCCAAACAGTTCTGAAAAGTAGACACCCGGGGGAGTTCAGGGAGGTATGGCATGCATAGGTCCCCCAATGTTTTCCTACCCAGAACTCCTTGCAAACCTTAAAATTAGGTAAAAATATCACTTTTCCAAACTTTTTTGCGTGGGATCTCCGTGCCGGCAAAAATGTCCTACCACCCAGCGTTCACCTTGTTCTCCCAAGTAAAAGGATACCTCACTTGTGTGGGTGCCCCAAAGCAGAACAGTCCGAAAATGAATTTTGAAAAAGAAGTATTTAAGTTTTACAAGTTAAGCCCCCCTGCCTTAGTCACAGGCCTTGGGCCCACCCACACAAGTGAGGTATCATTTTACTCGGGAGAACAAGTGAAACGCTGGGTGGTAGGACATTTGTGCCGACACGGAGATCCCACGCAAAAATGTATGGAAAACTGTTTTTTTAACCTAAATTTATGGTTTGCAGGGATTTCTGGGTAGGAAAACATTGGGGGACCCACGCATGCCATACCTCCCTGGACTCCCCCGGGTGTCTAGTTTTCAGAACTGTTTGGGTTTGGTAGTTTCCAAAGATGCCCGCCGAGCCCCGGTCCAAAAACTCAGTCCCCCCCCCCAAAAAAAGAAGGTAATGTTGCTATTGGTTATTGTAATTTCTCCACCGTACGATTTGGACCTTTTCCTGTTGCAGCCACTATGCCTACCCACGCAAGTGAGGTACCATTTTTATCGGGAGACCTGGGGGAACGCTGGGTGGGAGGAAATTTGTGTGAGCCCAGTGATGCCACGCTTTCCCACACAAAAAAAAAGTGTGAAAAAACTGATTTTTTCAGCAAAAATTGATGTTTGCAAGGGATTCTGGGTAAAGGAACGTTGGAGGATCCACGCAAGCCATACCTCCTTGGAAGCCCCCGGGTGTCTACTTTTCAGAAATGTGTGGGTTTAGTAGGTTTCCCTAGATGGCCGTCTAGCACGGGGCCAAAAACCCAGGTAACCCCTCTTGCAAAAGCTGGTGGTATTGACATTCAATACGGCCATCTAGGGAAACCTACCAAACCCACACATTTCTGAAAAGTAGACACCCGGGGGCTTCCAAGGAGGTATGGCTTGCGTGGATCCTCCAACGTTCCTTTACCCAGAATCCCTTGCAAACCTCAATTTTTGCTGAAAAAATCTGTTTTTTCACACTTTTTTTGTGTGGGAAAGCGTGGCGTCACTGGGCTCACACAAATTTCCTCCGACCCAGCGTTCCCCCAGGTCTTCCAATAAAAATGGTACCTCACTTGCGTGGGTAGGCATAGTGGCTGCAACAGGAAACGGTCCAAATCGTACGGTCGAGAATTAAGTTTTCAATTTGAGAGCGTGTGATTCAAGGAAATTGTGACAGACAATTTCAAGTTTGCAGGAGATTGTGGATAAAAATCAACAATAGAATTCACCAGAAAGACATGACCATATACTTCCATGGTTTAACAATAATATCTAAATTTAGTACGTTTTTTATAGCTATAATGTACACCGTAACAGAGTTACTCAAAAGTCAAACATTCAAGCACGGCTAACTATTCCTCAAAGACACACACATACAGGTTGAATTTGGCACGAGGGCGAGTGATGGTTCAGTACATTAAATTTTATTAACAAGATATTTCAAAAAATGAAATGCTCTGTCAATAAATAAATGCATAAAAACCGAACCAGTGACTGGAACTCGTGAGCTGTAAAGCCACGACAAGGCACCAACCGTTTTACAGGCCATTCACGCACCTTTCATACCTGATACAAACCAGACCATTGACACCATCCGGAAGGAACAGCAACACATTACAACAATCACAATAAGAGACAAGGTACACCCTACTTCAGAAAGAGATAAAATACAAACATTACTGCACAGCCATCTAATCCGCAAGCACACACACATTCTGGTTGGATTTGGCACGAGGGTGAGTGATGATTCAGTACATACAATTGTATTCGCAAGTAATTTCACAAAAATGAAATACACTGCGTATAATTGAAAGTATGATAAACTGAACCACTGACTCACAGCTCGTGAGCTGTAAAGCCACGTCAAGGCACCAACCTCTTTACAGGCCATTCATACACCTTTCGTACGTGTGACACATACAAAACATTGCCACCGCCAGCCGCGGACCCATCACATTTCAACACTCACACCAGCAGACAGCGCCATTCAAGGGCCCATCACTTTCACACGCCCACATTTCTGACATTACAACAACACAAAATGATGGACTGCGTGTCACTCAACTAGCAGTGTGTGTAGTGACCAACAGAAAGTAACTACTCACACACCGCCAGCCGAGCGCCAGTCCACCGACACCACCATCCAAGCACCAGACCATGCACACCGCCAGCCAAACACCACTCAGCGCACACCGACAGCCAAATACCACTCCACACACACCACCAGCCAAGCACCACTCCACGCACACCGCAAGCCAAGCACCACTCCACACACACCACTAGCCAAGCACCACTCCATGCACAGACAGCAAAGTACCACTCCACGCACACCACCAACCAAGCGCCACTCCTCACACACCACCAGCCAAGCGCCACTCCACGCACAACATCCAGCCAAGAGCCAATCCGTACACACCGCCAGCCAAGCACCACTCCGTGCACGGACAGCCAAGAACCACTCCACGCACACCATCCAGAAAAGCGCCACTCCACGCACACCGCAAGCCAAGCACCACTCCACATACACCACCAGCCAAGCACCACTCCATGCACAGACAGCCAAGTACCACTCCACGCACACCTCCAGCCAAGCGCCACTCCACACACACCACCAGCCAAGTGCCACTCCACACACACTGCCAGCCAAGCGCCACTCCGTGCACAGACAGCCAAGTACCTCTCCACACACAACATCCAGCCAAGCGCCACTCCACACACACCACCAGCCAAGCTCCAGCCCAGGCACACCACCAGCCAAGCACAAATCCCAACACACCACCAGGCAAGCACAAGACCACGCTCACCGCCAACCAAACAACAGACCACGCACACCGCCAGCCAAGCACCAAGTCCACAGACACCGCCAGCCAAGCACCAGTCCACAGACACCGCCAGCCAAGCGCCAAACCATGCACACCGTCAGACAATGGACACTACACGCAAACCAACATCATACTTTAGTTTTTTTAAAACACAAATAAAAAACAGAAACAAATTGCAAATTGATACAAATCTACTAACAAAACAACTAAATCTAAATACACTACACAAATGCCAACTTTGAAACAGAACAATCAGTTTTAAAGACTAGAGACCAGCCTGTTCACTTTACCACTCATGGATGCTCCCAAAACTTCTTTTGTGTGTGATACATTCTAAAACAAGCAGGCACACACAGCCCAGGGTTAGAAGGACAGTCGGGGCAATACATACGAACCTCCTTCGGCAAACCTCTTCGCCAATTATTATTATTATTCCGAGTTTTGTATAGCGCCTGGTTACCAATAGGCATCCCCGCGCTTATCAGAAAATAACACAGCTACAAGAATGCAAGGATTAAACAGAGAACAAAAAAGTTTTTAAAAGTTTACGAAACCTGAAGAGACTGGCTTCGGAGCGCAGTTGTAAGGGCAGTGAGTTCCACAAGGAGGCCACATTTATTGAAAACCTTCTGCCCCCAGTTCTTGCCTTTTTCACCCTGCCAACCTGAAGGAGATGTTGGTGGTCAGAGCGGAGGGAACGAGAGGCCTTATAGGGCTGGACCATCTCCTCAAGAATAGGTGGACCCACCCCGTGCAGGACTTTGTGGGCGATGCAGAGTGACTTGAATTTCACCCGGTCCTTCACAGGGAGCCAGTGCAGTGCCCTCAACGCCGGGCGGGCAGATTGCCTCCTAGGGAGACCCGTCAAAAGCCTGGCAGCCGCGTTCTGCACTTGCTGCAGTCTGTTCAGGGTAGATTCAGGTGCGCCCAGGAAAAGCGCATTGCTGAAATCAAGCTGCGAGATGATAAGTCCCTGGATGAGAAGCCTTCGAGTGGCCACTGGGAGCAGGGGCAGAATCTTCTGGGCTGAACGGAGCAGGCCAAAGCACACGCCAGCAGTCTTTTTGGCATGGGTTTTAAATGATAGGTCCTGCTCCAGCCATACCCCCAAGCTCTTGATCTCCTGCTTGGGGGGGGGGCATCGGTCCCAAACAGTCTGGCCAGCTGCTGGGGGGCAAAGATGGAGAGGAGTTTCCCAGCAGCATCAGTTCCGTTTTGGAGCCATTTAACTTTAGGGCTGAGCTGCACATCCACGTGTAGATCTTTTCAAGACACGTGTGCAGCCGGTCGGGATGGTACGCCGACTGGGAGAGGCCTACCACCAGCTGGGTATCATCAGCGTAACTGATGATTTTGATACCCAGCGGCCGTACCACATTCTCCAGGGGGGCCATGTAAACGTTGAATAGGGTAGGGCTCAATGAAGAGCCCTGTGGCACACCACACTGGAGGTAGAAGATGATTTTTCCTGGCCTTCCCACACCTCAAATGTACGACCTTCCAGGAAGGAGGCGAACCATTTGAGGGCCAAACCCGTGACCCCCACCCCTGACAGCCGTTGGAGAAGCACCTGATGGTCCACGGTGTCAAAAGCAGCGCTGAGGTCCAGGAGGATCACTGCCACTGATCCCCCCGAATCCAGCATGCTCCTCGCATTCTCCACGACCGCCAGCAGGGCGGTGTCGGTCCCCTGACCGGGCCGAAAACCCGTTTGGGAGTCGCCCAGGAGGGAATTGGCTTCCAAGAAGTTGGAGAGGCGGCTATTCACCAACCTCTCAGCCACCTTACTGATACCCGGCAGCAAAGAGATAGGCCGAAAGTTGGCGAGATCGGCGGGATCGAGGTTAGGCTTTTTCAAAAGAGCCTTAACCACCGCCCCTTTCCAACTGGGGGGGACCACCCCATGGGCGAGAGACAGGTTTATCAAGTCTGTAGCAGGGCCAACGATAGTAGATGACACCTGTTTAAGATATTTAATAGGTGCTGGGTCTTTCGGGGAGCCACTCTTCATAGATCCCAGCACCGACAGGACTTCCTCCTTAGTAACTGGACCAAGGGAAGCCAACTCCGCCAATGGTGACTCAGGGTGGGAGCTGGGATTGTCCTCCAAAGAGGAGATCTCACCTAGCCGGGGAAGGGAAGCCAGTATGTTGTCGATTTTACTTTTAAAATACGAGGCCAGTTCTGTGCATTTTTTGCGAGGGTCCTCGTGGAAAACCTGAGGGTCGGGGGCATTGAGTAGCTCCTTAATGACCCTAAATGACTCTTTGGAAGAGTTGGCCGCAGAGCCAATGCGCTCTTCGAAGAATCCTGATTTTGCCACCCGAATAGCGGATTTGTACCTGCTTAGGGCCGCACGATATTCTTTACGATTCGCCTCACTCCAGTCTCTCCTCCAGGACCGCTCTAGCCTCTTACATCCTTTCCTCAGAGTTCTTAATTCTGATGAATACCAAGGTGCCGAGCCCACTCTCTTCCCCCTCGTAAGTTGTTTCTTTTTGGGTAGGAGAGTGTCTAGAGAATCCACGAGCCAGGTGTGGAAGTTCGCGTCAGCGACTATCCTGTTGGCTCCCTGAGAGGGCTGCGTGGCCTCCAAGTGTGCCGCCCAGGTGTCAACTGGGAGCCTCGACCAGGCTCTCTCCAGGGTGTGAACCCGTGGGACCTCCGCAGCTCGGCTGTTGAATTGCCATAACAGACTCTACATCTCCGTCTGGGAAAGTCTTTTGAGGTTGTAGGAGGATTTTGACCAGGAAAGTGGCGATCTTCCAATCTGGCAACATCCTCCACCACTCCAACTCTAGGAACACTTGCCTGTTCCACTAAAACAAGGCTGCCTACTACAGACTCCTGAAACTTCACAAAAGTCATCTTTGACTGAGGACAAGATTGCTGGAACACAACAAAAGCATTAAAGGTTGCCAAGTGGAAAAGATGGATAGCCAACTTCTTGTACCAAATGTAAGACTTACGAAGAGCAGCATACGGTTCCAACCTCTGATCTACTCTGTCAACACCACCCATGTGCCTATTATAGTCCATAATGCACACAGGTTTGTGCACTTCTGCAACCTGACCCCAAATAGTCAACGCTTCAGCGCTTTCATCATGTATGGAAGTCAACATGTAGACATCTCTCCTGTCTGAAAACTTCACAGCTAAAAGCTCCTCACAATGCAATGCACTGCACTGTCCCCGAGCAAGCTTTTTACAAACAAGTTCTTTTGGAAAACCTTTACGGTTACAGCGGATTGTGCCACAAGCAACAGTGTCCACTTTGGCCAATTCCCTGAACAACCGCACACCAGTGTAGAAGTTATCTACATATAAATGATGGCCTTTGTTAAAAAATCCTCTACCAAGTTCCCACACAATTTTCTCAGTTACTCCAAAAGTGGACGGACAACCAGGGGGGTTAATCCTGGATTCCATACCGGTGTACACCCTGAAATATCCAGTCTCACTGTCACACAGCATATAAAGCTTAATTCCATAGCGTGCCCTCTTACTAGGAATGTATTGCCTAAATACCAAGCGGCCCTTGAACAACACTGCAATTTCTCTCCCAGGATAAAAGATCTCAGAAAATCGATCAACAAAATGATCAAGGACAGGCCGAATCTTGAAAAGACGGTCACAATCAGGGTGATCTCGTGGAAAAGCATCACCATTGTCAACAAAATACATCATCCGAAGCAGAAGCAAATACCTATCACGACTCATGACTGCCGGAAATATAGCTGTTGCCATCAAGGGACTAGTAGACCAATATGAAGCCAATGATGGTTTCCTAAGCAAGCCCATCAAAAAAGTTAAACCTAAAAACTTTTTCATCTCCTCCAAATTTGTGGGAGTCCACCGGTTAGCTCGAGCATGGGGCTTAAGGATGGCACTGTTCTCCCTCAAAAACTGTTCTGCATACAAATTAGTCTGCTCTACGATCTCTGCCAAAAACACATCATCCATGAACAACTTGAAAAAATCAAATGGCAAAAAGTTTTCAGTATTCACCCTACACCCTGGAACACCAGTAAATTCAGGCAATGCCGGCTGCACCATGCCTGGGGCAACCCAGAGGTCAGAACTGTCATTGACAAGTCTCCCAGCCTCAGGCTGCCGCCCAGCTGCCTCTTGTCGTCCCACTACACCAACTGGAAGTCTAGGAGCCCCAGGCTGCCGCCCAGCTGCCTCCCGCCGCACTACACCAACGTGAAGTCTAGCAGCCCCACGCTGCACCACAGATGTCTCTTGCCGCACTATCGGCACATCAAGGTCCTCCTCTACCACAAGCACTTTATCCACACCAAAAATAGCTTCATCAGCACTCAGGGTATCTTCATCATCAGACGATGCCATGCGCAGAGAAAACTCACTACCAGAATCTTCACCTCCCATCTCTGCCTCAGAATCAGAGTCACTCTCAGCACCATGGTCAGAGGAAGAATCAAAAAGCATTCCAACAACTTGCTGAGCGGTAATCCGGCGGCTAGCCATTATCCTTACAAATAAAGGAGTCTGCACAAACAACTCAACAACCCCAACACTGTGCAAAGTAAGTTACAAAATGGAAGCCTTTATCACAAATATCTATATTTAGAAAAAATATACAATTCACTTACAAGAGACAACTACACTCACCAGCACCTACTCTGCAAAGACACAGCAAAGAGGCAACAATATCCCACTAGAAAGAAGAAAAAAAAACGTACATCTACAGAAGGACACATCAAAAACAAATGCGAAACATGTTTTATAATCACAACAAACAGAAACCAAACATATTCGTATTACTACACACTTTGCAAAAAAAACCCAATTACATTACAATTGAACAAAAAAGAGGTCTCTTACCAAACACATGCAACTACAGAAACAGCAGAACAACAGAACCACCAGTAACGGAACCGCACACTGCAACACTCTAAAGAGAAAAAAAACAATACACATTAGAAGAAACAAAAACAACACACATTACAACAGGCTATGTCACAGGGTATGTCACAAACGGGGTGTCTGTCCCCAAGGGGGGAAGATTATAAATCGTTATAAACGTGGGCCCCCTGGAAGCAACCCTATGGAGGGCAGAGAGGCCAAATAAAGACACGGCAGAACATACTTTTGAAAACAAATGGGCCCAAGGAAGCAACCCTTTAAGGGGTCGCTCCCTATAAAAAAAAACCCTGGAGTCTAGTGGGCTTTTCTATCCCCCCCTGGGTCCAGAAACAGTAAAAAAAAACAGTCGATCTGCCCCCGGGGGGGTAGAACAGTCTACAATATTTATAATGCCCCCTGGAAGAGACCCTTGCCCAAGGGGTCACTTCCTTT
Source organism: Lissotriton vulgaris (assembly GCF_964263255.1). Taxonomy (NCBI): domain Eukaryota; kingdom Metazoa; phylum Chordata; class Amphibia; order Caudata; family Salamandridae; genus Lissotriton; species Lissotriton vulgaris. Next base: position 128,966,256 of record NC_141696.1, on the reverse strand, counting down.
ATAAATATAATCCAATCCCTGGTGTCTAGTGGGCTTTTCTGCCCCACCTGGGTCCAGATGCGGCCCAAATAAACGGCCGATCTGCCCCCAGGGGGGGCAGAAAAGTATAAAAAAAATTAGGGCCACTAGGAAGCGACCCTTCCCCAAGGGGTCGCTTCCTTTTCAAAAACAAACAAATCCCTGGTGACTAGTGGGCTTTTCTGCCCCCCCTGGGTGCAGATCGGCCGAAAAAACGGCCGATCTGCCCCAGGGGGGGGGCAGAAAAGTCTGAAAAATAATTTATCCCCCTAAGGAAGCGACCCATGCCCAAGGGGTCGCTTCCTTTATAAATATAAATAAATCCCTGGTGTCTAGTGGGCTTTTCTGCCCCCCCCCGGGTCCAGATGCGGCCCAAAAAACGGCTGATCTGCCCCCAGGGGGTCAGAAAAGTCTAAAAAATAAATATGGCCCACTAGGAAGCGACCCTTCCCCAAGGGGTCGCTTCCTTTGCAAATGTAAATAAATCCCTGGTGTCTAGTGGGCTTTTCTGCCCCCCCCTGGGTGCAGATCGGCCAAAAAAACGGCCGATCTGCTCCAGGGGGGGCAGAAAAGTCTGAAAAATTATTTGCCCCAAAATGGAAGCGACCCTTGCCCAAGGGGTCGCTTCCAGCACACAACAAACACAATCCCTGGTGTCTAGTGGGGCATTCCTGGTGCACGATCGCGACGCTGTGCGCGATCGTGCACCAGGAATGCCCTGCATTGGGACATCAGGGGAGAGGAAACACAGTTTCCTCCCCCCGATGCCTCAAGGCACCGATAACCGCCCCCCCCGCCCCACCGGAGCACCAAAAACGCACCTGTATGCTGGACGTGCTGGAAACAAATGGCTTCCAGCGCGTCCAGCGCTTCCTGATGACGTCGGTGCGCGCTGTGCGCGCTGACGTCACCAGGAAGCGTGGGGGGGCCAGGGGGTCGCAGCGGAAAGTCTTCCGCTGGCACCCCTGCAAAAACAACAAAAATCGCTGCACAAGGGGGGGAGCGCCAGCGCTCCCCCCCAGGGCTGTACTGATGACGGAGCGGTTCCGTCATCAGCACAGCCCAACCGATGCTGATGACGGAACCGCTCCGTCATCAGCATCGAAGGGGTTAAATGCAAGTAATCAATTTGAGATTCCTTAAATGCAAGTAATCGCAATTTAGCGAATTCTTAATTTGCGATTTTTGCATTTGGGATAATGCATCCCAAATGCAAAAATACCGGTCGCAAAGGGGCAGATTCTAAGAATCGGCCCCTTTGCGAGCGGATTTTACCTTGATGCTTCTGGGCCTAAGAGCCTTATTACATAACGTGAGCACTGAAAGTGCACATTTAAGACCCTTATTTATTTACAATTTTAAGTACTGCTTGCATTTATTATGTGTTCATGCTGTTCACACTGATAAGGGACCTCTCAGCTCCCATTTCCCTGTTAGATGTAATATTCAGAGAACCTTCTTCCCCATCATCTGGAACTGAACCCCACCCTCAATGTTTCTTCGCTAGGTCTGCGATGTACAAGTTCTGATATATGGAAGCACACATTCAACATGCTGTGTCATATGTAGGTAGTGGAAGGAGAGTACAAAACGGAATGTCGTAGGATTAAGCCTGCATAGATCTAAGTGGGTTGTTTTACGTAACAATGCGGGGAAATACTTTGCATGCCTTTACAGTGCATTTTTTACCCCACATTATTTTAGGACACGTATGCTTTTACAACTCATGTAATTACGATGCATTATTTACATATATTAAACAAATATTTGTGGGGGAAGACCCCCAACTTACCTTAAAAGCGTGGTGAAGGCATGCGTTGCAAAGGCATATATGTGGTAAAAACATTCATAGTAAAACATTGTGTGGTAAAGGCACAGCATGGGGAAAATCTCGTAAAGGCTGTATCGCCTCTAAGCGGTGTCTGATGCTTTTAAGCAGGCAGTGACTGCTTGATCTCTCTGTCCTTCCTCTCTGCACAGGTCACTTCCGTAAGTTTTCTGCACTCCGAGAACTGGAGCTTTCTATGAACCGGATCCAGAATCTCAAAGTTGCTGCTGGAGACTTTCCCCACCTTGAAGTGAGTGCCAGATATCCTTCCCTGCAGCAAGTTTTGTTTTTCTTGTTATTGAATTTTCTTTTCTGTTGATAAATGCAGTGTTGTACATGGCTTCCAAAGGAAGCCTTTATCGTGAACAACCGGATCGAAATCCGGTTATTCACTTAAGTGACTGTACAAAAGGGGTTAGCCAGGAAGGTTAACCACTGTTCTGATGTCACAAGGGTAAGCACTCACTTCCCATTTGTTCTGCTGCCTTGCTTGGCTTCCATTCTCACCATCTTGTTATTCTACTGTGAACATCCAAATGTCAGAGGTGTCATATAGCATCAGCCCGTTCTCACTCCCACCATCTACACTCAATAGGATACTATTTTGTGAAATGCAGTGATGTCCTTTTACTAGTTCTGGACACATCAAAATACAATCTACTCTCTTGAATGCGGTTTGTGTGACCAGGCAAAATGTAGTAATAGCTGTGAGTCGTATCAGGAATATTGGCTGTCCTTCAACTTAAGACCCTCAGAATGAGTGATTTTGGTATTCCGATTCTGTGGAAACTTGAGTTTCTGCAAGAATCAGAATTACACATTTGTTTATGGGAATACGTGTGAGAAGTTGGGCTGATATGTGATGTCCACTATTCTAGTGGGCACCCTGTATCAGTCCAAACAACCCTTATGATGGTGGTTGTAAAGTCAACCTTATAGACCAGCTATCCTAGTTGTAGCATGGACAAAGCAGTCTTAGGCTAATACTTCAGAGAGCATGTGAAGCCAATTGTTTTACCAATAATAACCCCTTGAATACCAAACGAAAGGACACCACACAAGGTATATATCAAATATATATGTATTTATTACTAACACAACCCCTCTGCGCTCTTTATGAGGTCAGAGTTCGAGATACAGCACAAGTGACTCAATAAGCATACTATAAGTTGCACAAATACAATTCTGCCCTAGGGGCCTCACGAACCATATACTAAGTAAGTGGTATAAGAACCACTTCAGGACAAGTGAATAGGCCTGGGGCCTAGGGGATCGCTGGGACTACACTGAGTAGCCAAAGGTTAGGAAGCAGGAGTCCTACAGGATGCGTGTGCTGTGTCTAAACACACACGCGGGTTCTCATAGACTTTCAATGGGAACTTAAAGTTAACAAAGTAGTTGATTTTGGACACTTCCAGGTGGACTACAGGAAAACCCAGTTAAAGTAGGACACTTGGATAGTTATTACCCACGGGACCACCGGAGTACTTGAGTTACCTCACCCAGGGAAGCCGGGTGCATAGGTGTTCTTTCGTGTCTGGTTTCATCATCGAATCCTATGGAGAACTGCACAAAGATTCTGCAGGCGACCAGGAGGAAGATGTCAGGTTGGATCCAAGGGTGGATTGAGGCAGCGAAGAACCTGAAAGCAGAGGGTACAGAGTCTGGGTCACTAGCCAGTGACCAGGAAGGAACCAGGCGATGTCGGGCTGCAAACAGGTGAAGAAGTGAAGCTTGTCTCTGCAGTCACGTGGACCAGGAGGCGTCGACGATGACCAGGAGCTGGATATGAACTGTCCCATGAAGGACCTCACTGTTGGCGGTGTCGGCTTCCGGATTGGGGTCAACAAGCCTTGGCAAAGGCAACCCACGCAGGAAGGGAAGATCGGCTTCTGTTCAGACCAGCAAGGTCTGGGGAGATTCCCCTTTACATGAAAGCAGGAGCAACCCCGGAGCAACCAGGCGGTTTTGTTTCTTAAAGATGTCTTCAGGAGGGCCACTAGCCAGCGGGCTAGCAACCGCGAAGACGTGTCGAGGAGAAATGCAAGAGCAGGCCCCACGCGGCACTCGTGGAGTGTGGAGAGCTGAGCTTCGGTGCACTTACAGCTCAGGGTTGGGGCTTCTCAAGTCCCAATGCACAACTTCGAGGACGCCTTAGAAGCTGCACAGTTAGCAAAAAGCAGTTACTGCAGGTAGTCCGGTCCCACGTCTCTCGTGTCCGCCACGGGTCTCAGCTTTGATGTGGGTCGGGGTCAGAGAAGTCTGGAAGTCCAGAGGCTGCGTCGCTAAGTCTTCCGGCTTCGGCGGGAGCGTCGACAAAGCAAACCGGCAAGTCACTGAGGGTGCCTGTTAGCACAGTGTGGTCACTCCTTGACCACGAGGGAGATTCTTCAGTCTTCTAGTTGCAGTAGAATGTCGAAGGTCCAGAGTTTTGTTTCAGAGTTTTAGTTCAGGATAATCTAAAGTCTCTAGAGTCAGCTCCTAGCTTTATACTAATCTAAGGGGCTGGATTACCTGCTAGGTGCTTCCTATGGGTGGAACCTGGGAAGGGGGTGGTTACAGCCCTTTACCTTTGTCCAGTTTCGCGCCAGAACTGGGGCTGGAGTGCCCCAGCAACTGGTTTGAACCGGGCTATGCGTGGAGCACCTTGTGTGCCCCAGGCAGTGTCTCATTTCATTCAACCCACCCTGCCCCAATACACTATAGCCTGTCTGGGGAGGTGCTAGAACCTCCCAAGGCGGGAAATCTACTGTCCAGGCCTCCCTCGCTGGAAGGGCTCCCAGCTGCAGGAGGTCAGACTTGTGTCTGTGGCAGCAGCATCCATTTTGTGATGCTGAGGCTCTGTTTAACTTTAACCGGGTAAAGCTACAACTACATGTCTTCTCCCTCTAGAAGGGTGGAATGCTACCCCTGTCACCAGAACTGGTGAGGGGGTAGTATTTCAAAGCGTATGACTCCTTACACGACATGTTTTGATAAAGCCAAATCAAAGTTAGCATTAACCGCGAGGATTATAATGCACTTAAGAGTATATGATATGGCTATATCATAGAACAGCTATAAGGACATGGTTCCGAAAGCTGTAGACAGGCTCAGCTCATGCTAGAGCACCATCTCACATATAACCAAGCACTCTGCCTTCAGGATTCTCAGGGCCTGCCATAGCAGTGACTTATAGGTATATATGTGTCTATATGTAATGGTAGGTATAGGGATACTATACCTAAGCAAGGGTTGATTACACGACCTTGCCCCAGCTGAGTAATCAGCTAGTTGTGTCAATGTGGATGGCCAGCCAGGGGTGGCATAATACATGCTGCAGCCCCTGGTAGGCCTTGGATGCACCTATGCCCTGGGTACCTATGGTACACTATACAGGGGCTCACAAAGGTGACCCAATACCCAATTAGGTATGTACCTAAAGTACATGGTATGAATTTAGAGACAGAACAGCTGGGCTGTGGGTCTGATTAGCAGGCCCACAGCCACACTAAAGTCGAGAAACCAGTATATCAGAGCAAAAAGTGGGGGTGACCATAGGAAACAGACCCTACTCTCCTACAACGTGGTTTTGGGCTTTTGCGGCACAGATATTCCACTAGGAAATTGAGACAAAATGTGTGTGGGAAGATCAATATGAGGGAATAAATGTGCAAATCCCAAAGTTATTGACTGTTCCTAAAATCAAATCTTGCTTTACTGTAGTAACACTGTAACCCTGGAATTACTGTGCCATTGGAATCTGTAATTCCAGGTGAGGAATGGGGGGGATTGATGTTGCAAAAGTGCATTCATTCCACATCCGTTGTAGAATATACCTAATGTGATGGATTCTTTGTTTTTATGTATTTTAGATTCTGGACCTTTCCTACAATAACCTCTTAGCTGATGATGTCCTAGCGCTTGGAACTCTCCCTCGTCTGAGAGTCCTGCACTTGACAGGAAATGGTCTCACTCACCTTCCTCCGGACATGGCCGTCTCAGAGCTGTAAGTAGACCACAGATCCATGTGTGGCGCAGTCCTTAAGATTCTCCAAACCAGCCCTGAAAAATTCTGCTGGCAAAAAAAGATCTTTTACAATTTATTATTTTTGTAAGGTGCACACCGTGAGCTGATTTCACGTGTGTCGTACTGCCTACCTGGATCCTCTCTGGGTGCACGACACCCCGGTGCTTTGATAAACAGACATGTCTTCAGTAAACTATTGCATTCATGGTGATCACCAATTCACTGGAGGGCTTTGAGCAACTCATTTCAGAAAGGAACCCCCGACTTGGAAAAGCCTACTCTCTATGATCCTTTGTCCATACCTCTCAATAATCCTAACAAAACACATTCAAGTCAGTTCTTTGTGAAGTCTCTTCAAAGATCTGGAGATTTAATCTCTTTTATGTTGCTCAAAAATAGTTGTGACTATGTTCTGCGTGCATGTTTGTGTGTGTCTACCTAAGGATATGTACGTTAGTGACATAAAGCTGGAGATGGCCCATTGTGACAAAATTGTTGATCTGTGTGGCCATCTAACAAAAGAACCGCTTTTGATAAGTTTAGTGTTTTCACAATAGGTTGTGATCAAAATAAACACAGCAGATTGTGAACACTGGGGCATTTATTAGAGAGTGCTCAGCATAACACTTCACTTAAAGGGGATTGAGGAAGCATTGAGCATCACTAGCTGAAGAACCTTCCTTTTTACCCCAATCAGATGCTAGCCAAGGATAACACATGAGCAATCGGCCCGTCCCACCACCCACCGAATCTCAAGCCGCATCGCTAGATGGGTATCATTGGGGTTCCTCTGATGCTCCTGATTATACACCTAGAGGAGAAGCATGAGCCATTGAAAAAGAATAGAGCGATTTCTGTGCCTTGTGGATCACAACAGTATAGGACCCTGAACTAAGAGATCAAATCCTACACAGAACACACGTGATAGTGTACCAGAGCGAAGGCTAAACAGGGCTTTGTGTTGCTACCAAGTCTCGGGGCCTGATCCATTCTTTCTAATAGGGTCTGGTGCTCCATCATGTTAAAGGCCACTAGTACATCTGGTAAAATTAGCACTGCTGGCTACTGACAATCTTCTATTACTGCAACTTTGCTTTTATGTCCATAGGGCTTTCTTAATGTCATCCCTTGCCAGGAAGCACCGCCCCTTAAAACACCTCTCATCAGTTTTAGAAACAATTGGTAAATTTTATATTGGCTCGCAGTTTGTTTGCTTATCTAGTGAAGAGCTCTGCTTTTTGACCAGAAGAGTCACAATTACATGGTTCAAACTCAAGGCATCTTTCCCTACAAAGAAGTACTTATAGTTTTGTCAATTACTGGAGCTTATGCTGGAGCAATACACTACATTATAGCAGCTGGACCCACATGTAAATTAGATCTGAACGTGCTTCTTTTGAGAATCAAACCTGAATATAGGAGACCGTAACATGGATAGTGTAGATATATTATAGAAGAGCTTAGAATCATCTGCATGTTCATGATTTGTTATGGCGCAGCTACTTTTAACAGGGGAATTTCACTAGGTTTTAAGCGTTGGTTTGTGACTATGATGTCTTATCTATTTATGTTTTGTTAGGGATTATTTGTTTTCGTATGATACGCTAGGGATCTTTTGAAGCTGTTTCAGTGTCTCAGTTGTTTTGAGTGCATGTCAATGGGTGTTCTCAGTGGGATAGGAATGTTTGCCTACCCTGAGTGCCTAATTACATGTGAATGTGGTATCCTGACTTCTATTATAGCCCTAGTTTCACATTAGCATGTGAGCAGAGCCAATGTGAGGTCCAGAACCTGTCATATGTCTTAAAGGGGCACTCTAGGTATGCTCTCATAGTGTGCAGAGGACGACTATCCCTGACATAGGTGTGGCACATAAAGCAATGGTGGCAGTGTGCCGTGTTGTGTGATTTATAGTGTGACCAGACCTTTTTTATCTTTGTCAGTGAGAATCTGGCGTACTGACCCCTCTTAAGTAAACTTCTGCTACGAAGTGTACTCTTGAACCACGTATTGACATCATGTGTATGTCAAGTCCATGTGCAGTGAGTCTGTGATACATGTCTAGCAGTAGGACTCTATGGGCCCGATTCACAAAGGTAATCTTAGAATAAACGTCTAAGTTTAGACCTGTAGTCTAAGTTTAGACCAAAAATCTAACTTAACCCCTTCCGTGCTCCCGTCGGGCGATGGCCGACGGGAGCACTACCCCGCTGGTGCTGCCGTCGGCCAATGGCCGACGGAGCCCCGCCCACTCTTTAGAACGCCCGCACCACGGCGGAACAACGCTGCGGTTAAGGCGTTAACTAGAAGTAAAGTTAGACTTTTGGTCTAATCTTAGACTTCAGATCTAAACTTAGACTTTTGTTCTAAGTTTACCTTTCTGAATCAGGCCTTGTATTTGTGCGTCTGTGTGAGCCTGAGTGTTGAAACCATTGGGATCCTTTTCAGATGTCCCAGCATACCGTGGCACCAGATGGAGGATAAGGACAGCTTTCCCAGACAGTGCATTCCTGTGTCCGGATGGTGGAGCTCCAGATACTGTAGTGTGAAGACTGGATGGATTGTAGCTGTGAAGGGTGGGACTGCGGTTTGTGTTGTCAAAGATTGAAGTGTTTCTAGGTCAGGCAGCTTTGTCAGACACTGGAAGTGTATTGTCTGCATTCCTGTGGCTGGAGGGTGAAGATCCAGACACTGAAGTGAGGAGAATGGAGGCAGGGATACATTTAGATATTCCATGAAGTCTTTGGGCCATATGTAGGTAAATTCCAAATACCGACTCCGTAATACCGATTCATACCGAATCGGTATTAAGAATGAGGTAAACGTGATGTAGGTAAATATTCGTTAAACATTACCGATTCGTTCCTAATCGGTATTAAATACCGATTGTGACCAGATCGGTAATAAAAATGCATACCGAAAGGCTAATACCGATTCGATGTTACCGAATCCACACCCAAAATCGGAAATACCGAATCGGTAATTCGAAAAACAGCGTTTTGGTGAATCAGCCAATCCTGATACACCCATTTACTTCCCAAACAGGAAGTTGCCACACCCAGCCAGGTGCACAGGGCCTGGAGCTCACTGTGAGGCAGACAGGCAGGCAGGAGAGCTGAGGAGGCAGCAGCAACATAGACCAGAAAAAGAAAAGAGAAGAAAAACAGAACAAGCATTGCAATGGCAAGCCAGGACAAGGAGAAGGAGGGAGGTGATAGAAAAAGAAAACTCAAGTTCAGCGACAAGGAGCTTGAGATCCTGATTGAGGAAGTCACCCAAGGGGGGCGTGGCTTGGACGCCGATCGGGATGGCGGCGTGAGCTCGCAGCTCCGCGCGGAATCCCGCTAATTCTCCTGTTTTCGGGACCCTAGGCGACCCGAAGACGACGTTCCTGCCCTCTGAAGTGTAAGGGGACAGCTGGGCGCAATCGGAGAGTCGCTGGGGGACTGCTGGCCCCGAGAAGGTCGAGAGAGGAGGCGGACGAGGTGTTGCCGAGGGTGAGAAGAAAATGGCGGCGAGGAGGTCGGACGGTCCCGAACTTCAGCCCTGAGCCAAGTTGTCGCCGAGTGGCAAGAGATCTTGTGACGCAGCACCCTGGCATGGCGGCGATCGGGGGGCCGATGCCCGGGAGTCGCGAGGGGGACTCAGCGACATCAACTCGGCTGAGTGAGAGTCCCTCCCCGGAGCCTGATCAGGAACAGCGGCTGAACCGGCGTTTGGATGCCATCCTTGATGCGATCACCTCCACTAAGGAAGCATTGCACAATGACATTGCCCAAGTGGCCACGGGCCTGGGGCTGCTACGCGCGGATCACGCGAAGCTGGCAGACAGGGTCAAGGACCATGACCAGCTGTTGCTGGACCTGAAGCCATCGGTGGTGACCGCGGAGCACAGGATCACGGACATTCTGGCCCGACTGGACTCACTGGAGCGGAGGGCGGAGGATGCCGAAGGCCGCAATAGACGGAACAACGTGCGGGTCGTAGGCCTGCCGGAACGGATCGAGGGGGAGGATGCGGTGGCCTACATGGAGAACTGGTTCCGCACTGTGGTGGCACCGGAGGGGCTTACTCCTTTTTTCACTCTGGAGCGAGCCCACCGGGTGCCTGCTCGCCCGCCGGGGCTTGGCCGCCCCCCCCGACCGATGGTGGTGCGGCTCCTTCACTACAAGGACCGGGATCTTCTCATCCAGCGGGCCAGGATGTCGGGCCCGTATGAGGTGGAGAACAGTAAGGTAACGATCTTTCCGGACTATACTCAAACGGTCCAGAAGAACAGGGCATCGTTCCTCGCTGTGAAGAAGGAGCTCAGGGAGGAAGGCATCCAGTACTCCTTGCTCTACCCGGCCAAGCTGCGGATCATTATGGACGGCACTACGCACTTTTTCCAGACTCCGGACGAAGTTTGGCAATGGCTCGAGTCATATAGAGCGGGGACGGACAGATCACATCAGAGTAGGCGAGACCAACCCAAGCAGCCCCGGGTGAGGCAGTCACAACGCATCAGATCCCGCAACAGGCGTCAGCGGGAGAAACGGGAGGCTCAAATGGCGGCGGAGAAGAGGGATGCGCTCGCAGCGACGGCGGCCATTACAGGGTCGCAACAGGACAGTGAACGAGCAGGAACGGACTCGGGAGGGGAAGGCAGCAGAACAGGAGAGGAACTTTCAGAGGCAGAAAGCTCGAAGGGGCCGATAGTAACCCCACAGACATCGGATGGTATTTTCTGCGGCTGAGATTGAAATGGGACTAGATCGGGGCTTCATGGTAGGGTGATATCCTGTTGATGGAGGGCGGGTTGCCGGGAGGGGGAGTTGTGTGCTTGGAGGGGATGAAGGTGCGGGGTGCGGGCTCCGCTAGCTGGGGTCGGCGGCGACTCACCCCCCTTGGGCCCTTAAGGTCGACTGTGGTGGAGACCACAGGGTAAGAGTGTGAGAAGTTGGTTCAAGGTTTGGATGGGGGCGGCCATTGGGTTCGTGTGCTCTGTCCTGGGGTGTGGGGTTTGGGAAATGTTTCAGTTTTGGGAATGTTCGGGGGGGGGGGCAACTGCAATGGGGGGGCCATGGACCTTTGTTATTTGATTTGGACTGTACGAAGTTGGAATGGGGACATTACCTAACTTGAAATGCCTAACGTGGAATGTCCGGGGGCTGCGGACCATGGTGAAACGTCACAAAGTCCATGCATATCTGGTACGCAGGGGGGTTCAGATTGCTATGCTCCAGGAGACTCATCTCACCAAAAAAGAGTGCGCTGCCTTGCAGAAAAGATGGCGGGGCCAGGTGTTTGGCACCACTTATTCAGCGTATGCCAGGGGGGTGTTGATCTGGGTGAGGGCGGGGTTACCGTTTCAAGTGCTGAACCAAGTAGTAGATCCGGATGGCAGGTTTGTGGCGGTGGAGGGGAGGTTATATGGACGGGATGTGGTTTTCTGCTGTCTCTATGCACCGAACACTGACCAAGGCCGATACTTTGATGGTCTTTCGGGGTCCTTGGCCTCTTTCCTGGCGGGTCCGATAGTGTTAGGGGGGGACTTCAACTCGATTACGGATGTTACACTGGATAGGTCCCATCCCCCCCTAGTAGACTCTCCGGTGCGCAGGCTGGCCGCGCACAGGAAGGACTGGCAGGAACGATGGGGGTTGCTGGATGTCTGGAGGGAGCGGCACAGGGGAGCCAGGGATTATTCCTTTTATTCCGCTCTCCATGATCTCCATGTCAGGATCGATTCGGTGCTTTGCGGGGGATCCCTAGCCCCATTGATTACCCATGCGGAGTACCTGGCTAGGACTATATCCGATCATAACCCCCTATTGGTGCACATTCAGTGGCAGAGGGAGCGTTCAGTGATACCAACATGGCGGCTTCGGCCGGAGACGCTAGAGGATTCTGTGTTCAGCGATGCGGTTCGGCAAGGCATTGATAGTTATTTCGGGGTGAATGAGGGCACGGCTGCGAGTAGGTCTACTGAATGGGATGCAATGAAAGTGGTGGTGAGAGGGGTGTGTTTGGGTAGGTTCTCAAATGCTCGTACGACTGTGCTGAATGACCTAATGAAAGCGGAAGAAACTTTGAGGGACTTGGAGCGCCGCAGGCCGGCTAGGCCCGGTCTACAGGCCCAGTTGTTGGAGGCGAAGGAAGTGGTTGCCACCGAGACGGAACGTTTGAGGTGCTATGACTATAGGCAGTACATCATCAGGGCACACGCAGAAAGGGACAAGGTGGGTACCCTCTTGGCCAGACTAGCTAACCCGGAACTAAGGGGCTGCCCGATTCTCAGCATTAATAACGCGCAGGGAGAGATGGTGTACTCCCAGGCAGCGGTATTGGAACGATTTAGGGGGTATTATGAGGAACTATACCGGAGTCAGCTGGGAGTAGGGGTTCAGGACATCGCGGAATACCTGGGGGAGAGGCAGCTTCCGGTCCTGGACGAGGACGACGTGAGGGAGCTGGGTAGCCCGATCACGCTCACGGAAATACGGGTGGCCATCAAACATATGGCCCGCAACAAGACGCCCGGGGTGGACGGACTGCCAATTGAATTCTATCAACAATATGTGGACAGCTTGGCGCCCAGGCTGCTGGTGGTGTATACGGAAGCCTTCGAAACGGGGGCATTGCCTGGGTCCATGCGGGAGGCCTTGATTGTACCGCTCCTCAAGCCTGGCCGGGATGCCGCGGATGTGAGGTCTTATCGCCCGCTGTCCATGCTGACGGTGGATTATAAGATCCTGAGCCGAATCCTGGCCACCAGGCTGGCCCCGCATATGACGGGCCTGGTACACAGGGACCAGGCCGGGTTTATACCCACGAGGAGCACGGCGCTGAATATCCGCCGCCTGGTGGGAATAATGGACGCCATCTTGGACAGGGAGGGAGCACCGGCGGTTCTGTCTGTGGACATCGAGAAGGCCTTTGATAGCTTGGAATGGCCTTTCCTGGATGGAGTGCTAGAGAGGTTTGGCATGGGCGAGGGGTTTCGGAGGTGGACGAGGGTCTTATATACCTCGGCGACGGCGAGAGTACGATTGGGCGGCCTGGTGTCTGCGGCGTACCCGGTGGGCAGGGGAACACGACAGGGGTGTTCTCTCTCCCCCCTATTGTTTGCCTTGGCGATGGAACCCTTGGCGGTCCATGCGAGGTCAGGTGACCGATACGCGGGGATAGTTAGTGGCGGGCAGTGGCATTATATATCGCTATACGCGGATGACTTGCTCCTGTACCTAGCTGACACCTCGGGGGCATTGGTTGGAGCGATGGATCTGTTGTCTGAGTTCGGCCGGCTGTCGGGCCTTAAGGTCAACTGGGCGAAGACTTGTGTGTTCCCGCTGCGAGCGGGATCGCCAGCCCCTAGCAGCGATTTGGGTGTGGTATGGGAACCCTCTTGCTTCACCTATTTGGGTGTCCGCATTTACCACGCGGCTGCGGACCTATTGGAGGGCAACATTGGCCGCTGTGTCCGGGCGCTGCGGGGCAGCTTGTCTTTCTGGTCAACCCTCCCGCTGACAGTCCTGGGCAGGATAGCACTGTTGAAAATGGTGGCGCTCCCCCGCTTCCTCTATTATTTCCGAACGCTGCCTGTCTGGATTCCCCAGGGGGTGTTTAGGGAACTGCGGTCAATGATAATTGGCTTTCTGTGGGGGCACGGCCGCCGTAGAGTAGCCCTGAGCACGCTACTTCGCCCCAAGCTGGAAGGGGGCATGGCTGTGCCCGACCTCGAGCTGTATTATCTTGCGGCGCAGTTGCAGGTCCTTACACAGAACGTGGCCAGGGTGTTCCGGGGCCCGGAGGAGGACCGGGACCGGGGAATACAACGCCACGTGCTGTCCTACATCATCATGCAGCAGCGGCTCGAGTTACGGGCCCTCACCATGGAGGAGCGGACGCTCCGGCTGTGCTGGCAAAGGAGCCTTCGGAGAGCGAGGGCATTGCGGCCTTATGCCCCGGAGATCCCGATCGGGATGTTGACGGCATTGCCGCACGGAGGAGATTGGTCCCCGTTGCTGGATTGGGAGGAGGCGGGACTGCAGGTGGTGGGCGACTTGTACATAGATGGGGCTTTGGCGCCGTTCGAAGTGCTCCGGGACCAGTTCGGGCTGCCAGCTGGGGGCTTCCTCCTACACGCGGCAGTAGTGGCTGCCATACAAAAGCATTGGAAAGAGGGGCTCCTGGAACCCACGACGACTATGGCGTGCCAATATGTGGTGATGGCGGCTGGTACGTTCAAAGCTGTGACGTGCCTCCATAATAGGATGCTGAACGAGGGGCTGGAACCACTCCACGGGCTCAAGGCTAAATGGGAGGTGAGCGTCGGCCGGCCCATACCGGACACGGCATGGGGTCACATCCTGCGACGCACGTGGAAGGGCACTAGAAACGCGCGTTTTCAGCAGGTGCATTTCTATGTGCTCCATAGGGCTTATTTAACTCCTGAGAAATTACAGCGGTACTTTCGGGTGCCGGATGCCTGTTGCCCGCGGTGTTCGTCCCCGGGAGCGGACATGGACCACTTGTTTTGGGGGTGCCCACAACTGGGGACCTATTGGGCGGAGGTAGGGGAACTTCTGAATGTAGTGACTGACAGGGAGGTGGAATTCGACATGGCGGCGTGCCTATTGCTCTGGCTCCCGCATACTAAGCACACCAGGGTGACAAGCAAATTCATAGATCTGGGCCTGATATTGGCACAGAGGGAAATATCGTGGCATTGGAAGTCCAGGGGGGGACCCTCACTGCGTAGATGGAAGAATGAGCTGCTGCGGTGGTCTGACTGCGAGAGTGTGCTCCAGATGAAGCAAGCTGTGAAGTTGGGGAATGAGAAGGCATTGGATGCGGCGCGTGCATGGGAGTTAGTGGTACAGGCTTTGCGTGATTCTTTGGTAGAGGATGAGGATGGAGAGAACTAAGCCGCTGGACACCGCGGGGCGAACACAGAAGTATAGTACCACGCACTGTAGTGGACCCATCCAATTCGATAGAGCGAGGCACACACCTTAGCAGTTGCCAGGGGAGGGGGGGCTTTGGGGGGGCTGGTTGTAGGGTGTTTGGGGAGGGCCGGAAGCCATTAGTTGGTCGCTGGTTAGGGCCTGGGTTCTACTGGGACGGTGGGTACTATGTGGAGGGTAGAATGGCTGGGTAGTGCGGCCAGGTGTGACGACCCATAGCGCCTAGGGCGGTCCCGACAAGGGCGACATCACTGACTATCACTGGGATGGCTGACGGGAATGTTGTTGTGGGTGGGGGGGTAAAAGCAGATACACAAAACGATCTTTCAACCAGGGTCCCTATGGGACGTGCACTGTGATGTGTTCCTCTTGAGCGATATAATATGCCGCCCGGCCTCCGGGATGCGGGCTGAATGGCTGTGTACGACAGGGAATTCTTATTGGACGGGGGGATCCCACAAGTGTACTGGCTGAATAATTGTATCCTGTGGTTTATAACTCTGCAATAAAAATATGTTTAAAAAAAAAAAAAAGGAAGTCACCCAAGTGTACCACAAGCTGTTTGGAGCCCAGTCCCACCAAGTGCCAGACGCACAGAAGAGGCAAATATAGAGTGGCATTCGGGACAAGATCAATGCCATAGGTGTGACCCTGCGCACCATAGAGGACATCAGAAAGAGGTGGTACGACCTCAGAAAAACTGCAAAACAGAGGATGGCAGAGAGACATAGGCTGGCAGGGAAAACTGGAGGAGGAAAAAATCGAGCCCCAGTACCAACACCACTGGAACAGATGGTGGAGTCCACCATCCAGCGGGAGAGTGTGAGTGGCATAGGAGACGCAGACAGCTCCGCCAGAGCAGCTAGAAAACAAGGTAAGAAGCATGCCCAGCATGCTGCCCTAACCCCTCCCAAACCCCAACCCCCATAGTGGTAAAAGTGCTCCCACTCCACACCATGTCTTACTGCTTACCTGCAATGCATACTGGGTGATGTAGTCAGTGTGAAATCATGATCAGGACTGTCAGGGCAGCTAACACAATAGCATGGTAACATAATTGGACAGGTCAGGATAACCACTGTGCACTGTTGGCATGTACTTTAATGCAATGGCATTGCAGACAGAGCATTGAGAAAATTTACATTTGTGTCATTTCAGGCGAGTCATCTCGCAGTGCAGCTGAGGGCAGCAGAGGCAGGTCAGCCAGGCCAGAGGGGAGTGAACACGATGAAGACAGCATGGCTGCAGGGAACACCAGCTCTGCGCCATCGCAGCCAGCCAATCGTTCACCACAGACATCACCACAGCGCCAGGGAGGGCCGCAATCCCCTCTCACTCAGTCACCATTGCGACGTTCACCTACACCACCACCACCACCATCACCACCACCACCACAACCACAGTCAGGCAGGAGGCATGCCGTGATCACCCTCCAGCAGATGGAGGAGTCGGAGGAGGAGGGCAGCCAGCGCCAACAAAGTCCCATTGTAGAGAGATCCAACAGGGAGCGGGCTGGTTCAGCATCCGAGGGTGCGAACATCTCATCACGACGCCGCAGGGCAAGGCCGGTCAGTCCAGTGGAATATGAGCAGGGTGGCAGTGTGTTTGCTGGACTGGAAGGAAAGATGCTGAAGGTCCAGCGCCTGCAATGGAGGGAGATGAAGTCGTTACACAGGGAGGTGGCAGACATTAACAGACATATGCACAAGATGGAGGAGGGTATCAGTGCCATGGGGGAGAATATGTCTGCAGGGATGGAGAGGGTAGCAACCTCGGTGGACAACCTGTGCAGCCAGCTGGAGCAGGACCGTGTTGGCATGCGCCGACTGAGAGTGAGACTCCAAGACTATACTTCGTCGGTGAACCGGCTGGCCAGTACGACAGCACTGATGTGTCGCCGGTCCATCGCCATGCAGGAGAAGATGTCGCATTGCAGCAGGGATGTGGCCAGGGGGATGGTGTCCATGACCTCAGTGCTAGAGCTCATGCAGAATGCTAATGCCTCAAATATGGAAGGGGGGGGGGGACAGTGAGGAGGCTTCCAGCCGTGGTAGCGTCACACCCTCACCCACCGAGTGCAGGAGGCGTAGTGGACGTACTGTCCCAGCACAGGAACGGTCCAACTCACAAGTCAGTGTGGATGGGGAACATGCACGTGCAGCACGGGGACGCAAGAAGTGAAGGACTCTGGCTGTCCACATGCATGTGATGGGTGATGTAACCCATGTCCAATTGGACATTGCTCAGAATGCTGTAGGTGTGCCAAATAAACACCTGTACATGTAATTGGAAATGCCTCAGTGTCGTTACTCACTCAGAAGTAGTGTGATGTTATCTCTGCCCGTCTATGTCTCCCATCATGTTCAATTGCAGCACCAGCCGCGCTGGGCTCTGGCTGAGGGTTGTCCTCGTCTTCGTCCTCTGACTCAGTCAGTTCCACTGCAGTTCCTTTTTTCGTGGCCAGATTGTGTAGCATTGCACACGTAGCAATAATCTTGCAACATTTTAAGGGGCTGTACAGACGCGCACCTCCTGTTTTGTGGAGGCAACGGAATCTGCTTTTGAGCATACCAAAAGTGCGCTCCACCACGTTGCGTGTGCTCCTATGTGCCACATTGTATCTCCTCTCCCTTCGGGTGGTTGGGTTCAGATATGGTGTGAGGAGATACGGCCGGAGGGCATATGCGCTGTCACCTATGAAGAGAAGTAAGTGGCATTGATTGGTGTGACCAACAGCTTGTGGCAGGGTGTACATCAGGGTGTGTGACATTTACTTACCTAGTATGTGTCCGTCGGCAAATTCACCAGCAAGCAGACGTGTATGTATGCCACTGTTCCTGAAGATGTAAGCATCGTGGGTACTCCCGGGGTATTTGGCCACAATGTCTGTGATAATGTGTTTGGCATTGCAGATCACCTGCACATTGATTGAGTGGGTGGATTTGCGGTTCCTGTAAATGTATTCACTTGCTGCAGGTGGGCAGATGGGAATGTGGGTCCCATCGATGCAGCCGATCACGTGGGGGAAGTGGGCAATTTGATAGAACTCCAGCTTGGTTCTCTGCAGCTCCACCTGCGTACTGGGGAAGGATATGTAATGTTCCATTCTGTCCATCATGGCGTCTAGGAAGGTGTTGAAGATCCGGGAGAGGCAGCTCTGTGATACTCCACCCACTGCTGCTATCACACCCTGGAAACTTCCTGATGCTAGCAGGTGCAGGCAGCAGAGTACTTGGACATGGGGGGGATTGCGTGGGCCCTTGGTGTCTGATGCTCCAGATAGGGTGTTAGGTCCCGTATTAGCTGCAGGATGGTGTCTGGGTGCAATCTGTATCTCTCGTGTATTTCAGCGTCTGTCAACTGGAACAGAGTGATGCGTACTCTGTACACCTGCTCCTCACGTCTCCAGATCCTCATTCCTGCTGCTCCTAGCCGTAGGCGCCTTGCTATGAGATAGAGGCCTGCCATTGTGGTCATACAGATGCATTTTGGGTGTGTTTATATAGACTCCTCCTGATTACCACATGCTCCAGAAACGTGGTAATTAGCGAATCGTTATCACCGATTTTGGCCAAATTCGGTAATACCGGGGTTTGCTACATAGCATATTTGGGGGTTTTACCGATTCGTTTCTACCGATTCGGATCTCATTGTTTCGGTAATTCCGATTCGGTGACGGAAGGTTTTTACCGATTCGTTATTATCGATCCTATTCGGTATTACCTACATCTCACATGGCTACATATTTGTCGGTAATACCGAAAATGAGCCATTTTCGGTGTTACCGATCGGTATTTGGCCACCTACATATGGCCCTTTGTTAGCAAATGCTGCTGATTAATAGTCCCTGAGCACTGCTGTTTGGTGGATGGTAGCCATGAACAGTCGGAGTGCAATTTTTGGTTGTTCGATGTTAGGATATTTCTAGGTCTGCCTTCTTGTCTGCTGCAGATTACTGATTTAGAAAGGCTGATAACAGCCAGGTAAAGAGATCACACACTTTTTTTTAAAACATAATTTTATTGGTTTTTGTAACATTACAGTTCTTATAATCCACAGTATTCGACTTATACATCATAAGATACATCTAATGACAAAATCAAGAGCTATAAGATTGTCTAACTTCCCCCCGCATCCCACCCTGGACTCAATCTGACATTGTGTACTTACTTAGTGGTCTACAGTACAACGTAATAATAGGCAGTTATTTACAATAGCAGGCGACACAACACATGAGCAGTCCATAGAGCTTATACCCTCCCATATCATATCACCCGCATCATTGGGACCTGAGCCAAACCACCCACTGTTATATTCTCTTCCTATATCTGCAAATCTATGCTTGTAAATTCTTCCAACATTGCATGCCATTCTAGCGAGATGGGTATCTTGTGCAGTCCCCTTTGTTCTTCCCGTTAAAGCTCAGCTCCTTCCACCCTGCCCCTCAGACCATCTCGTTGTACAAATCTAAGGTGGAGGGCGGTCTCACCACCTTCCATCTCATAGTGATATTTCTTTTAGCTAATATCAATTCTAGGTTTGCAAATTTGGTAGCAGAGTTACCCTTCTTGCCTTTCGGCCCCAGACCTAGTAAACTACAGTCCAGTGTCTCGATATTTAGTGTCGGGGCTACATCGTTCACTATTTTGTGCACTACTGTCCAGTAATGAGTCAATCATGGGCAATCCCAGATCATGTGCAGTAATCCGGCGTTTGAGGAGTGATATTGGGGGCAACTATCCAGCACGTCCGGAAACATTAAGCTTAGTTTGTGTGGAGTCAAATACGCTGAATAAACTTAAATGTTGGAATTCTGGAGACTTTTCGTGGGTGTTCCAGTATTGTCTCCCACTCCCTATCTGTGAGTGCCTAGCCAAGATCCATGTCCCATTTATTCCGGGTTACCTGGAGTGACACTGAGGTGTGTGCTCAAAATCCCCGGTATAACCATTTCTTCAAATTGCCACCATTGCCCATTAAATATTGCATGTGTGTTAAAGTGTGTGTTGTCAGCTCCTCTCTTTCCGGAGCCCATATCTGCCGTATGTAGCGAGATATATGTGCATGGAGTAAGAATAGTCTAGCTGGCGCTCCTGTTTCCCTCACAAGTGCCTTGTGATCCATGAAGATTCCGTTGTTGAAAAACGTGCCTATCATAGACACCCCAGCCTCCTCCCATGTTGCAATATGTCTACTGTCACAGTTCCTGATGGTAGAGGAATTCCCAGGAGAGGTATATTGGGAGCGTATGGCGCCACTGCCTTAGTATATAGTGTTTCCCTCCTTCAATATAGCAAGGCCCCTCGCAGGAACATTGACGCCTACGTAGGAATTTTGCCGCCTAGAAACAACAGTGTGCGCAATGCCCCACTTTCCCACTCCCAAAGGGTCATATTAATTTCTCCAAGGTTGCGGCCTACGAGCCAATGCGCCATCCATTGCTGCTGGCCCGCATAACAATAGACTTTCATATCCGGGGCTCCCAGTCCCCCTTGTTTGGAGGACAGCTGTTGTTTAGGTAGACCTATGCGTCTATGTCCTAGTTCCCATATCAATTTAATGAGAACAGTGTCAAGTAATTTAAACGTCTGGAGCGGGATTACAACAGGCAGGGTTACAAGTAGTATAACAGTCTTGGTAACATTACCATTTTAGCGATTCACACCCGTCCCGGCACCGATATGGGCAATGATGTCTAAAAGCGGACCTGTTTTCTAAGCGTTGTTAAAGCCCTAGTCAAATTGCCATCCAGCATATCTTCCACATCTCTATATATTTGAACACCCAGATATTTGAAGGTGACAGTTGCAGTCTGAAGCGTCCAATTACCAAAGTAAATTGGATCAGTCCTGGTACCGTCATTAAAAAAATATACATACAACTTATTTTCATTAATAGAGAGCCCTGAAAGCTTCTGGTATGTGGTAAAAAGAGTCGGGATTGGTTCGTAGTTGTCATCTAGATTATTAAAATATAAAATGAGGTCGTCCGCATACGCCAACACTATATGTTGCCTACCATTAACTTGTATTCCGTTATTGTGCGAGTGAAAACACGGACGGGGGTTAGAGGGTCTAAGGGAATTTTGAGACCTGCCCAGGTTATCATTCCCTATTACAACATTTAAATACACAAAAATCTGGGGGTCTGAAATCACAAAAGAGATAACAGTGCTCCAAGGACTCTACTCCTCTATTCTGTCATCAAAGTACTAGAGTTAATAGTTACATAGTCCGTTTACAGAGTTCACAAACCAACGCATATGACCACCAGCAAAGGTAGGTGAGAGCCAAGATCCAGAGAGTGCAAAGAGTGAAGGTGTAGGGAAAGTGAAGTGAACTGCACTTGTTTCCATTTAGTGATCCCACGCATGGTCAACATGTGATTGTGGGTCTGACCCCAGTCCTACCAGACGGTACTGGAATTAGTCTCAAATGATCTAGAGACGATCCAGCCCTGTACTGTGGATGGCCAGATGATAAAATTAGATCACTAACAAGAATTTTGATGGTAATCCATCTCTGGATCTTGGCTCTCACCTACCTTTGCCGGTGGTCATATGCGTTGGTTTGTGAACTCTGTAAATGGACTATGTAACTATTAACTCTAGTACTTTGATGACAGAATAGAGGAGTAGAGTCCTTGGAGCACTGTTATCTCTTTTGTGATTCCGTTATTGTGCGCCAAGACCCGAAGCATTTGCAATAGAGGCTCCAGCGCTAGGATAAATAATAATGGCGACAGTGGGCAGCCCTGTCTGGTGCCCCGTGCTACCTGGTATTGCTGGGAGATGTGAGCCCCGTACACGCCCGCGCCGTCGGGTTTGTGTATAGTAGGCGCACCCATTGTATAAATTCCACCGGAATTCCAAACTGGGATAGCGTAGCCAACATATACCTCCATTGCAGGGAGTCAAATGCTTGATGGAGATCCAGGGAAATGCAGCCTCGTGGCTGGGCAGCTGCGGGGTGTGAGACATTATCTGATAAAGTCTCCTAATATTGAGGGCTGTATTTCTTCCCGGAACAAAGCCACGCTGATCCGCATGTATCAGTCTAGGGATATATTGCAGTAGCCTGTTTGCCAATAACTTGCTCAGTATCTTATAATTAGTGTTGAGAAGCGAAAGGGGTCTGTAACCGGACATGTCTTTACTGTCCCTGCCTGGTTTTGGGAGCGAAATCACTGTGGCCTGTAGCGTGGTGAGCGGGAGGAGCCCATCTTCAAATGCTGCTCTATACAGTTCCTGCAGAGGAGGAACC
Organism: Lissotriton vulgaris; assembly: GCF_964263255.1. Taxonomy (NCBI): domain Eukaryota; kingdom Metazoa; phylum Chordata; class Amphibia; order Caudata; family Salamandridae; genus Lissotriton; species Lissotriton vulgaris. Next base: position 128,944,191 of record NC_141696.1, on the reverse strand, counting down.
AACAATTCAGAATAGGTGGCATAAAATTCTATGGGCAGTCCATCATTACCCGGCGATTTATTGCGGAGTAGTTCTTTAATAGAAGTGTGGCTCAATGATTAGAACGGCAGACCCTGATGCAGAGGTCTAGCCCGGGACCAGGGTTCAATTCCCCGCCTCGGCGGGTCTTGGGCTCAAAAAAAAATCCACGGACCTGATAATTCTCGCCTCGGTGCCTATTCCAATCATGGAGTCCCACACTGCAACTCTGGGCAATAGCTTGCCTAATCTCCACATCGGCCCCCACAACGCTAAGGATGCCTGGCCTCCACCTTGAGGGTGCCCAGGAGTGGACGCCTCACACGGAAAGCCAGGATGGGTTCCACAGCGGTATTCGTACAAGCGCCTTGAGACCCTTGCGGGTGAGTAGTGCACTATACAAGTATCAATTTACATTTACATTTACATTTAATAGCTGCTTTAATTTCCATAGCTGTCACTGGCTTCTGTAGAGCAGACGCTTGGTCTCTAATTAGCTGAGGAAGTTGCAGCCCCTGAAAGAATGTCTCAAAGTCGTCACCCCCAGCCTCCTCTGAGGGCACAGACAGCTGCTCATAATATCTACAAAAGGCTGTATTTATGTCCAACTGCGTGCACGCTATGCCGCCTGCCAAAGTGTTTATTTCCAGAATGGGAGACACCGGTGGCGCGTCTTTCAGTAGCCTGCCCTATCCGCAGCCGAGTGCTGGTTTTGGGTGGATAGGCGATAGTCAAGGATACGAAGCTCTTCTAGTAGGTCAGCATAGTTTATATGCATCGTTTGTAGCTCGTTCCTGCTGAGATCTCACACTTTATTGTGCCCACGTAATGGGTGCTTCAGCTTGGAGAGTCAACTCTGTACCCCGGAGCATAATTGGATTGTGCAGTGCTTAGTTCTGTTGTGTAATTAAATTACATTTGCTAAAAGACAAGCAGAGGGCGGGACATTGAAGTTCTTGTGTCTGTAGGTTAATGGCTCCCACACTACCTCACTGCTTAGACTGCTCGACCTCTCTGCCTTGAGAGTCAAGTGCACAAAGGCGTGCACTGGGCCCAGTTTGCAGGCCATAGAAAGCTGGGCCGCAGGGCACCAGTGGCAAATGACCTGAACCACCTGGGGTGGGGTCTAGTAGCTGCTGTCTGCCCTTTCGGCCCTTGAGCGGGGTCTGGCTGCTTTAATTATATACTTGGGCTTCGGCATGCAGTATTCTAGGCATGGCAAGCGGCCGTCGCCATTGTTTCATTTCCTGCGAGCACAAGATATCACCATGCCACCCTCACAAACAGTGACCTTTTGTGTTCTGTGTAAGGTTGTCGGCTGGCTTATTGTCAAAGTTCTCTCTCACACATTAGCTGGGTCTTCGATACATTACAAACGTTGAGTTCCTATGAGCTGGGGTTGCACATGTGGGTTACTGGATTCGAATTTAGGATCATTTTGGTGCCAGCTTTGCTCTTGACATTGGGCGTTAGTCACAATACTCATGGCCCGAATAAAATGCAGAGCTCTGATATGTCACATTTGGGTAAGCGACAACCCATTTTACTGAATATTCTGCTCACATCCTTTTAATATACAATATATTGGACACGTGTTTCCTAAAGCGAATTTTAAGTTAGCTGTCCTAGGGTTTGATACACCACTTTGTCGGCCTTGCTTATTGACCTGAGACACTTGCAGTACAGACTTGCATGGAGTGGAATTTGAAATCACCCTCCTTGTGTCCCAAGCTTTGGTTTCTCTTGAAGCCACTCACTGACCACTTAAACATATCCATTCAGTAGTATACAGTATTTTTTCTACATGTACGCTGTTTACTTAGGATGCCTTTTGAAATATCAAATCTTGTCTTTGCAGTAAAAATCCTGAGATCAAAAGGTTTCCATCTCTTGAAATACTGATGCTTGATGACAACAAACTGTCTCACCCAAGTGTTTTTGCGAGTCTTGCCAATCTGAAAAGGTAACCCAAATAATTTGTTCTTTGTTTATTTTATAATAGTGCATTGTGCTTAGCATATAATCAGTAACCCATTTGGTCTCTGCATCAATACACCTTGTATAATTTGAGCTTGTAGGGTTCACATAGGTTACATTATAACTGAGGCAAGATGGCGCCTGAGTGAGAGGTCGCTACCACATCGCTCTCACGGGTCTCTGTGCTCTGCTATGCTCTAGAGATTAAGCATGTTATCTACTTTTCTCTGAACTAATCGTGGCTGTGAGCTGATCTAACAGTACCCGCGGTGACATGAGGTCTCAGTGAGGGTGCTGTGGAGCTGCAGGCGTGAGGTCTCGGGTTCCGGATCTCCTGGTTCTTGGCGGGTGACAATATATCCTCCTCCTCTTGCGGCTGGCGACATTCTTTGAACGGAGAGCACTGAGCGCCGAACGCGGAGTGCAGAGTGCCTGTCCAGGGATCGTCAAACGCGGCCCAGCCCGGGGGGTTCAAATTGGAGGTAGCGGAGGCAGCAGCGGATCGGCTGAGACATAAAGGTGAGCGGCGTGGAGGGGTTCCTGTCCGCTATAGCTTCTGCTGCCGTGGCATCGCTGGCATCTGACCCCAACCTCAATGACGATGCAACCGCGCCCTCTGCTTCTCTAACGATACGGACAGCAGAGGCTCTACTGCGGGTGATGTTGGCATAAGGCACGAGTGCAGTGCAATTTAAAAGCCGGCGCGGAGGCCCCAAGCTCTCTCCACTCCTCCTCGTCTGGCAAGGGGGAAACTGTCATCACTTGTCTGGCGGAAGTAATTGAAAATATATACCGAAAAAAAACGGCACAAAAAAAGGACAACAAAAAAAAAACTATAGCTGTGTATTCTCTCCCTCAAGCAGCCGCTTGTCCTGTAGCTTCACACTCTGTTCACAAACAAGCGAGGTCACCACCGGCCAGACAGGCTAGGACAGACGTAATAAATAATAGCCCGCAATCAATACCTTGAACATGGGAATTGAAACTGAAGTGAAATTGAATCAAGAGTTAAAAGCGGATATATGAATAGTTTTCAACAGAACTGAAATAGAGTGTCAGTCTGACATTCGGATAAAATCAAAAATATAGCAAGCACTTTGGCTGAGGGGATTTGGGAGTCTAATAGCTGTCTGCAATGAGAGTGGGGTTTGTAAATAATAAAAATAAAAACCCGTTTGGTCAGGTGAGGCAGAAGCAGAAGCAGAGACTGAAAATAAAAACCCGTTTCACAAAAGAATATAAACAGCTTACTTATGACCTCACTAGATCTCAAGCGGTGAGAGCAGCAATTCAAATTCAAATCGAGCTCGGAGTCTATCGCATCATAAATATAATAAACTGCATAAACAATACACCTTGTGAGCCCGACCCGCAATTTAGGATCCCTGTCCAAGTGAGGCTATATAAGGGAGAGCGAGGGGTTCAAAAAGCGATAAAGGGCAGGGTTCAAGGAGAGGTGGCTATCCTAATTTGTTCGCTCAGCAGCACACCGCTACATACTTTTGGGCCAGGGAAAACATCTCATAGAAGAATTGCTATGGAAGACTTGGTTCATGGAGCAGGAACTGGAGCATCAGTAACATTATCAGTCCCGAGCCTGCAGAAGGAGCAAACTGAGCCAATAAAACACTGTGAGATCAACTCGGAAAAAAAACCAGAGAATAAACTGGAATTATCAAGGGAATTAAACAGCTCAACGACACCCTCCAAGAGTGTAGAGGCGGGCCCCTACATACTTGAAACTGGAACTGAAATTGAAAATGCTGTTGACCATTGCAAATTGATGGATGAAAATACAGATAAACGACCAGAGATAAAGGGACCAGAAACTCGGGGAGCCAAGGCAAAGGAAATTAAAAATAAATTAAGAGAGGAAGGGCAAGGGAGAGACAAAGATAAAAGCAAGGACAAATCAAAGGGCAAAGGTTTAGAAAAAGAAAAAGATAAAGATAAAGACAAAAACAAAGACAAAGAGATAGAAATAGAGAATGAAAAAATCAAAGAAAGAAATAAAAAATGCTATGGGGAAAAAGAGAAAGTCCAACGAAAGGATAAAGGGAAGGAGAGGAGCCTTGAAGTAGATGAAGATGTGGAGTTAATGGCAAAAAAAGCAAAGAGACTTCAAACCATTAAGATCTTGAAAGCAACCGCCAAAGCTACTGCTACCGAACAAGCCAGTACACTTCAGCCAAGTATATCTAGTATTTTTAGCCCTATACCCAAGGGAGGGTCAAAAAAAGTCTTGAAATATCCTGTTACGGAGGAATCATCTAAGAATGAGGAGGATATGATGACACATTTGACACCAGACCCTGAAACATCTACATCACTATCAACAAATTCTCCTTTAAAGCAATCTGGCTATAACGAGACTCCCAGCTCCTTATGCAATCCATCTATCGCGAAATTGAGACAATCTCAAGCAGAAAATCCATCTGAGGGTTCGGATGCCGATATATATGAGACTGGTATATCTACAACAAGCGAGATCAGTGACGATAATATTAATCCAACTCAAGGCTCAACACCCGCAGGTACTGACTCCTTAGACCCCAAGAAATTCAGTGCCGCAGATCAAGGTTATACTCCACGGGGAAAAAAACTCGAGAAAAGAAGAACAAGGAACCAACGGCTCAACAAGTCAAACTTTGAAGAAAGCTCAGATCAAGGAAGCATTACGGAGCAAGTCAGCGAAAGTAGGAACAAATCTAATGATTCTGACGAAGCTGTACCGTCCCAGCACAGGGACGAGGATTCAAACGGGAGCGATAACCTACTACAAAATGGATCGGCAGCAAGAAAAGGGAAACTGGCTGAGCCCTCTTTAAAAGATATTTTGATGACTATTAGGGACCTCCACAAGGATATAAAGAAAGACAGTGAAAGGAATCATGCTGCAATTCAGAAGTTAGAAGGGGTGGTCAACAAAGTAGGTAGTACTTGTACCGAGATATCGGAAAGGATGACATCCCTAGAAACTCGTACTGAGTATTTAGAGAAAGATGTTGCCTGCCTCCAAAAGCAAGAAAAATCTCAGGAAGGGATCATTAGAGACTTAATGTTCAAGGTTGAAGATCAGGAGAACCGCTCCAGAAGAAACAACCTTCGTTTTCTTGGCATCCCGGAAGCAGTGGAGAGGAATGATCCTAGGGGATATATAAGCAATCTTCTGAAAAAAACTTTCCCGGAATTAGAATCCTGGGACATGGACAAAGAAATTCAGCGGGCCCATCGTTTTCCCCTCACACATAAACAAAATGAGAACCCTTCTAAATACCCTAGGGCAATGCTAGTGTATTTTGGCAATTTTCTTTTACGGGAAGCCATTTACGACCTAGCGCGTCCTACCAGTAAGCGTGAATACAATGGATTCTTCTTTTTTGTTAGACCCGACTTTGCACATCCAACAGTCGAAAGAAGATGGAGAATGCGGCAGCTCTTCACTCCTTTCGAAAAAGCTGGTGCTACTGTCTACTTACAAAACCCCTCCCGCCTGAAAGTAATCTTCAAAGGTACCACCCGCTTTTTTAATAGTAAAATTCAAGCGGAAGGATACCTGCAAGAAATATCGGACAATGCAAGGAAGGACAACTGATAAATACTATGAATCAAAAAAAAAAAAAAATGTCATTCTAGTGGGGACAAATTAAATTAATTCTTGGAGCTTCATATTAACTACTGCTATGATACAGGCTCAAGCTTTTATTTCTTTTTGATCAGTTGTCTCTCCTCCTTCTTTTTTTTGGCTTTGGTGCTCTTTTGTTATTCTCTAATGGCGGGGCCGGAGGCTCTGAGAGCGATCGTCGGCGTACGGATCACATAGACGCCCACACCTGGATCCGGCCGGACCCAGGATGCCTCAATGGGTGGCGGGGGTAGGGTGGGAGGGATGGGGTGGTGGAAGGGGGGGAAGGGAGGCTTGGGATGGTGCTGGGGGGGTGTAAAACTAAAAAAGAGAATTCATGATATCGTAACTATAATTAGGCTGAAAATTAAAGCTGTTACAAGGTATGTAGTCAATTGCACTTTTATTATGTTAAATGGAAGGTTGAATAGAAGGAAAGATTTAAGACAGAAATATGTCAAAGCTTAGGATCTGCTCTATGAACACAGGGGGCCTAAATGATTGGAAAAAAAGGGGAAGACTAGAGGAATTTGTTAAATTTACACGAATGGATATCATGTGTATGCAGGAGACCCATTTGCCATGGGGAAAGAGGCATTGGTTAAACCTAAAGGGATTCGAAATTCTTTCTTGCTCCTCCCAAACGTCTACTATCAGGGGGGTCGCTATTATTGGTAAGGTGGGTTTGGGGGGAGCCAAGCGTTCCAAGGCTGACACTATAGGGCGTTGGGCATTATGTGAAATGAATCTGGGCATCACTATTTGCTGTATCTACGGGGCTAATAGCGATGACCCTGATACCTTCGATCGTTTGGAGAAGGAGCTAGCAGCTTGGCCAACACCCATAGTGGTATGCGGAGATTTTAACATCTCGGCAGATTTCGAAGAGGGAACCGGGTACACCGGACGCAAACCCCGGGTGTATCGGGCAGTACGCTCAATGATGGATTCACATAGCTTGAGAGATGTTTGGGGTAGTATTGAAACAGGGAACCCAGGTTTTACATATTTTTCACATCCTTTTAAGAAATACTCCAAGCTAGATTATTTTATGATCTCTACCACAGAGATCAGTACAGCAGGAATCAGTAAATTACCTATGATAATTTCAGACCACAATCCATTATTATTAACAATACCTCTTAACAGACCAGTTAAACCAATGAGACCATGGACCTTCGATAAAAAACTTTTAATAGATAGCACTTATATAACACATATGAAGAACTGGTCACAGGCCTTTTTTGATGCAAATAGATATAGCGCGAAACGAAACTCTGTTTGGGACAGTTATAAAGCTGCCTTAAGGGGAGAAACCAGCAGTTATACCTCTCGAAATTGGAAACGACTCAACTCAGAAAGAGAGCAATTAATGAATAAATTAACAGCGGCTGAGGAACAGCTCAGGAAAGATATATCCCAGGGACGGCAGGATACCATAAGTTTTGAAAGGGTGAGCACAATCAAAGCCGAGATACAAAAGCAATTCGCTAAAAAAGCAGCTGCTGAATACCAAGCACAAAGAAGAAACATGTATGAGTCGGGGGAACAAGCCGGGAAAGCATTGGCATTACGAATTAGACAAGCGACCTCGAAAAATATTATTACACGTATAGAAGAGCAGGGCAGGACCTATGAGGAGCCAAAGGACATTATAAACGTCTTCAAAAGATACTATCAAACACTGTATCAGGAAGATCCGGTCATTGAGGAACCAAGGAGTGAGTGGACAGGACTGGGGATCAAAGTGGCACAGGGGGACAGAGAAATTTTAGAACAATCCATTACTATGGATGAACTCTCGGAGGCCATACAAGAATTAGCAGCAGGGAAGGCTGCAGGCCCCGACGGTCTACCATTGGAGCTTTATAAATACCTATTTGAAGAAACATCTATACTTTTGTTAGACCTTTTCAACGGGATTATAAATACAGGCGTAATCCCTGAGTCATGGATGAACACCAATATAGTGGTGTTTCACAAAAAGGGCAAGCCCATGGAAAATCCGGGATCATATAGACCCATATCCCTAATAAATACGGATAATAAATTATACGCGAAGATCCTGGCAACCCGTTTGGGACGGATCATTGGGACCCTGGTCTCTCCCTGGCAGCATGGTTTTATCCCTGGTAGGGGAACTACCGATCATATTAGACGAGCTATCACGTTGTTTGATGTACATGCTGCCGGGGAGGGAGGGGTCGCAATGATCCTCCTAGACGCGGAGAAAGCCTTTGATCGCGTCAGATGGGAATTTCTTTGGAGCACACTCTCTGAAAGGGGGTTTGGACCAAGGTTCATGAAGGCTATTCAGGCTATGTATGTTACCCCAGTCGCAAAAATTCAAATGATGGGCGAGAGTTCGGAAAAGATCTTCATTACGAGGGGGGACAAGGCAGGGATGCCCTTGCTCACCCATTTTATTTGCCTTGTATATTGATCCTCTAATACGCCAAATAATCAATAACAGAGCAATCACACCGGTAGTCACGAAGGGGTTTCAAACAAAAATCTTGGCGTATGCCGATGATTTGGCCGTTATTACTACTGATCCCGACGTGGCTATGCGTGAAGTGGTGAGAATTACGAACAAATTTGGTGGTCAATCGGGTTATCGCTTAAATGTGGGTAAGACTCAGGTCCTTTGTTCTAAGAATGTAAATAAATCAGATTCCAGATTCGTTGATTCCGTGGTTTATCTGGGGATAACGATCAATGCACAGCCAGAATTGATAATTAGAGACAACTTCATTCCTCTTATGAACTCCATGAGGCAAAATCTAAAAAGAATGGACACACTACAACTCTCAATAATAGGTCGTGCCAATGTCATCAAAATGACTATGTTCCCCAAGGTCCTATATAAATTCCGGTCAATCCCATTTAAAATAGAGGGGAAAATTATAAAAGAAATAGAATCCATCTTCATGAATTTCCTATGGCAGTATGGAAAGGTTAGAAGATCTATGAAATATATGTCTTTGCCTCAGGAAAGGGGCGGCTTGGGAATGCCAAATCTTAGATACTACCATTGGTCTTGTCTTCTTACGCAGATGGCTATATTATTCGATCCAGGGGGAAACAATACAAACCCCCCGATCAGACAAGATGTGATCCCATCTATTTTTGAATTACTGCTCGGTAGCGAGGCTATTGGGGTATTATTAAGGAAACCAGAAAGAAGATATTATAACAAGTCTAGATTCAAGACACTTGAAGGGATATGGGGGGTCTGGGTAGCAGCTCAGAAAGTATTGGCAATCTCTAAATACAATCACCACACCCCTCTCTGGAACTCGGGCCTCTTTCCTAACCTAAGCAAAGATGGGTCCTGGAGACACTGGGAGCGACAGGGTATCTTGACACTTGGGCAAGTCATGGTCAGGGATGAGTGTAGAACTCTGGAAGAATTAAGACAAAGGCACTCCCTCCAGGGTAGTCAAGATCATAAATATGCTCAGGTAGTCAGCACAATTAGATCAATAAGGCCCCGTATCATCTTGAGGGAGAGGTGTAAGTTACTGGATTATCTGAAGGGGGGTGAACCTAGAATCAACGGACTGTATAGGCTCTTCTTGGAGGAATCCCAGGACGACATGGACAAAACTGAGGTAGCCTGGGCTTTAAAATTAGAGGACCCGGACATTGACCTAGACAGAGCCCTTGTAATGGACAAACGATTCCTACGCTCCTCCAATCTAAGAGCTCAGCACTTCAAAACACTATTTAATCTTTATTACACCCCCTCCAAGCTTTATGATTGGGGTAAGAGGGAGAACAGCAACTGCCCTAGATGCTGCAAAGGACCAGCCGATATTACCCATATGTTCTATGAGTGTGAGAAACTTGAAACAATTAAAATAGAGATTGAATTATTCTGGGCGAGGCTGTTGGATGCTCAGATAACCCTGTCTCCTACACTCATGATCATAGGTTGCCAAAGCAAATTGAAATTAAATATTGAGACTGAAGCTTTAATCTTTATCTCTACAGCCATACTTAGAATTTTAATTTCAACAGCTTGGAAAGATGTTGAGGCCCCAACCTTTCAAATGTGGCTGTCTAGACTATTAGGAATACACAATATAGAGGCGGCTATGTATGAATTTAAGGGTAAAAAATTAAGAGAAGTGGGGCTGAAGACCTGGGCACCAGTTGCTGCCTGGCGTGATAGCAGATTGTAGCAAATTTATTGAATTTGTTTTTTCCTTTTTCTGGATTATGGCTACGCTAATGTTCTTATTTGCTATATTCTCTTCTAATCTCCTCTCTGTGTACATTTGCCCTCACAATGTATACTACATTCATATTAATAACACCAATTATTCTTTGATTTACAAGTATAAACTCAATTAGACACTAAGCTATCTAATTCGACAACCGACCTCTATATTACCTTTGTAATGTTAATTTAGGTGGTTTGCTTATGTTGTATATTGTTTTTGTATTTTTTAATTATGTACATTGATCTCTTATCATGCCTCATGGATTCTCAATAAAAAGAAAAAAAAAAAAAAAAAAAAAAAAAGGTTACATTATAACTACTAATGGCACTAACTATCTGACATTTTCAGAGAATGAAACTGAAGTTCAGATAGCTGAAGGTTTTGATCCCTTGTAACATGACTGTGCATTTGTCACAAAGACTGAAATGTATTTCTGAAGTTTTACATGTTTGGGTTTATATAGTGAGTTTAGTGCCATGTGAGATCCTGGTTTAGAGCTATTATAAGCATAGTTTGTACACAAAGTCATTAAGTTCTCCTCAGCATCATTGGAAGCAGGGTTTAGGTGTAGTTTATGCTTTGACGGCATGGTGAAATGCAGGTACACAGATTCAACACTCTTCTTAGAAACAGGATTAGTGGCTGCAGAGAAAGTTATCTTTAGGCAAGATTCAAATAAGAGCCGTCACAATGTAGTTATAGTTAGGTCAGAGTTTTCAGAAGAAAATCCTTTTTTTGCCTTGCTGATGACTTTGGTGCTATTTAACAAATGATCACCAAACGTAAAAAGAAAAAGTTCATCCACCTCTGCTCCTTTATGAAAAATTTTGGAGGTGATCCATCAAGTGGGGGCGAGGAAAGGGGGGGGGTTCCAAAATGCATGTTTCCAGTGTAATTTCCCATAGGAATTTTGAGAAATGCAGCTTAACAGAATGAAAAAATATTATTTGACAGAAAGCTAGATCTTAACTCAGAAAGTGTGCTTTTCGTGATTTGGGGTAAATCCATTCAGCCATTTTAGAAGATGAAACTTCAAAATATAGTGATATTTGGATGGTTGGTGTTGGACTTGGCCCTTTTTGCAGGGTCACCCCTAAACTTTTTGCCTTTCTCCTAGCTTTTTTTCTGACATGGTGCTGATGGTTTTAGGACTCTGGGAACTTTAGCACTGCTGTCCAGTGTAAAGTACGTGTGCTCTCTGTGATAAACATGATACGATTGGTCTACACCTGTTTGGCCTATTTAATTTACCTGTCAGTCCCTTGTAAAGTGGTATCTCATATGCCCAGGGCTGGTAAATTAAATGCTAATGGTGGGCTTGCAGCGCTGATTGCGCCACTCACCAAAATAGCCTTTTAAATCTATCCCAGGCCTCTGCCATTGCAGGGCCTGTATGCGCAGTGTTACTGCCGCTGTGACGTGACACCTAAAGTGTGTGCCGTGTCAGTGACCCCCCCTTTTACTGCATGTCAGTCACCCCTAAGGTAGGCCCTAGCTAGCCCTATGTGTAGGGTGCATTGTAGGTAAACGGTAGGACATGTCCCTTAAGTGTGTGACATGACCTGGTAGTGACTAACATCCATTTTGGTTTCTCACTACTGTGAGGCTGCCTTCTCATAGGAATGCATTGGGGATTCCCTGATAAGTGTTTCAGTGGTAATTCCTGATATGAGAGGAGCAGCGTGGTCAAGTTTGGTATATTTGGAATAGTGATAATAAATGCTAGGCAATAGTGTGCGCAGATTTATTATAACTATTTCAGAAATGCCACTTTTAGAAGTTGGCATTTCTGTTTGCTATGTGTCTGCCTACCTAATGTGGATTGCATGTCTGGCTTTTGAGTGACAGGGGCTGGTGAGGTGTGTGTGGCTCAAGCAGGGGCAGGGTGAGTCCGCGCTAGGCTGAATAGGGCATCTTCATTTGAAGTAGTGAGAGGAGTAGTCCCCTGACCCAGAGTAGGATTATGCCTGCCCTAGTGAATGCTGGTTCCGCCCCCCTGTGGTGTGTCTGATGACGAGCAGCCACTTGAAGAAGGGGAAAAGGAGCCTTGTAAACAAAGTGCTCCAATTCCACCCTGAACCAGTTTTGGCTTGTTCCCCCAAGCCCTGTGCCAGGACAGACAAAGCAAATATGTAGTATAAATATAGGGGCTGTGACCCCATGAAATGTTGTGCTTCCTGGTGCTGAGGGGACCTTCTCCTGCTGGGCTCCAGGAGTTACCGCCAAAAGGGTCTGCCTCCCTGCTGGAGGGCTCTGTGAGCTGGCCTTGCTGGGCGTAGCCTTGTGCCCCTAGAACTTTGCTGGCTGGAGCTGTGGCTTCTAGCGCCTCGTGAGCGCTATACTGTAATTGCCCAAGAGAAGAGCGTGGGCTTCGCAGCACGGATCTGCCACCTATTTGGGGGGAGGGTCCCGACGTGGGGATTGCCCCGCATTCTTTCCAAGCAGAGCATGAGCCCACCCTGCTTTATGCATATTTTGACAGCGGGTGCCAACCCCGCGTTTGTTGTTTGCTGGCGGGTGCCCACCCGCTTATGTGCTTGTTTGGGGAAGGCGGGTGCCCACCCCGCACTTAAACGTTATTTTAAAGCGGGTGCCCAACCCGCATTGCAACACAGAGTGAAGGTGCTGCCGGGCTGCTGCCAGCGCGACCCAGAAGCCAGGAGGCCTTGCCTGGTTGTGGGCGGGGCCAAGGAGGTCTGACGCGCCCAACCACGATGAGGGAGAGACAGAGCTCGTGACGGCTCTTCCTGCCTCCCGCCGTAGGAAGGAAGGGAAGCCTTTTTGCCAGGCGGGACCTCCTCATGAGGGAAAGGGGAAGCCCCGCGCGCCTGCAGCTGTGAGGAGTCCAAAGACAGGCGGAGGTCTGAAGAGTGCCCCCATAGAACCCTGTGAGTGGGGCCAAGTTGTGAGCCTGGTGGGGTGGTGTGTCGATGCACATTGTCAGTGCCATCCCCTGTACTCGCTCCAGAGGTACAGAAGTGCCAGTGCCTCTTTAGTTTGCTCACAGCTGTACCACCGTGGTGGACAGTTGCAACATGGGAGTGATTTTTGTGTTGGGGTCCCAGTGGGGCCCACAGGGCACAGTGAACGCCCGTGCCTCCATTTATTTGCACCCGGGAGAGACCAGGCAGCTGCAACTTTGGGCACATTGGTTTTGTAGAGTCCCAGTGGGAGACTCCAGGAGGCACCGTTAGTGCCAGTGCTATTATTTCTTTGGGGGCATTTTGGTTTGCAAGATAAGAAAGGAGTGAGATACACTCCTGCCCTGCCCCAGCACATTGTGTGCACTTTGATTTTGCTGCTTTGGCAGCCAAGCCCTGAAACTCTGGACACAAGGGCATTGGGCCCCAGAGAGAGGCCAGTTGGCCTGGGGTCACGGTGGGTACCAGTGTTGGTAGGGCACAAGGCCCTGATGTTATGCCTACTGGGATTGTTAGAGTGTTTATGCTAGGCTATTATTGCATAATCTGTCTGTGCTTATGAGGTTGGCGCATAATGTGCTTTACTCCTAATGTGATGCTGATTGCATAATGTGAATTATGTTGCAGGATATAATGCGGAGTACAGTATTTTGCCAGTAATTACTGGTTATGTTCAACATTTACTACTTGTGCTTTGTGATGGTTCTGACAGTCGCCCAATTGGCCCTGTCATGTATATAATCCCCTGTAAATATTGCCTAGTGCCAGTTGGCATAGTGAATTTGATGTGATTACTATTCTAATGTGTTTTGGATAATACAAAGGCTATTATTATATATAACCTTGTGTGGAGTTTCTTTTGTGGTGTGCCTAGTGTGTTGCTGCTGTGTGTATGTTGCACAAACTCTTTACACATTGCCTCTGGGATAAGCCTGACTGCTCGTGCCAAGCTACCATGGGGGTGAGCAAGGTTTATCTTCAGCGTGTAACTCCCTTGCCCTGACTAGAGTGGTGGTTTCTGCCTGGCTTTGGCGCAAGCCTTAGCCAACCAGAAATCCCATTTCTAACAGTTGGTTCTGTGATAGTCCAGCGGTACCGTAGATTGAAACAAAATTGGACATTCTGATTGGCCGAGAGGGCTTTTTTCTCAGTTATTTGCGATGTTACCAGTGATGTCATAGAACATTTCATGAGTGATGTAAAATGTGAGGTTAGGAGCAGTGCATGGTGTAGGGGTACAAGTTATCGTTAGCTCAGTGAACTATAACTTGTTTCAGTGTTTTTCAAATGTTAGCCTTTATTTTATTACAAGCCCTAACTATAAAGTCACTTTACCCTTTGTGTTATTTCAGTGAATTTCTAGAGTATCTTTAATGTAAGCTAAAAGCTTAGTACCTTACCCAACTATAACTTCACTTTAACACTGGCAAAGCTAATAGGCTGACAGTCATCACTAGACCTGATGCCTTTACCAAATGATTGGTGCCAAGTCGATATATTGCTCAATCAGACATCCTGATGAAAAAAGTCTGATTTTCTTTTGCAGTTTTTGGGGGGATTCTTGACTACTGAAGGACAAGAGTGAATGGAAAGAACATATGTTGGGGGGCGGAGCTATTCATGTGGGTGTTATGGAGCATGAGCTCAAAGTTAGTAAAATAAATTGAAAGGCTGGGTCAGTGAATCAGCTACCAAACAACTGCACTGCTAGATTTACTTGTTTTTTGTGGTTTTAGACTGAAGCAGTTGTATTTGGATAAAAATGGAATTTGTGAGATCCCATACCTGCATCAAATGGAAGATGAACAACACATATCCAGTCCAACTTGGGTGCGAGTCAACACCAGTCGGAACGAGTCCTCCCGCTCCCTTTCAAGGATTCATTCACAGTTAAAGAACAACCAACAGACAGACTTACCTGGAGTGCAGGAAGACATTCATAGTGATGGAGAGGAAATTGGTTATGTAGTGTCATCGAATAAGGATGATCCAGATCGTACAGGTAGGTGTCACATTGTGCATTAAAATGTAGATGTGCCTTTGTACCATGGCATTAAAATGATGATAGTTCTGTAAAGTTCTATGCAGGTATGCTGAAACATGTTACAATGTTTTCCTAAAATGTTGCCTTAGAAAGGTGAGATGCACCAGGGTGTACAACACCTGGTTAAGACAAACACCAAAAAAGACACATCATGCAGACAGGCATCTACGCAGCAGTGTAAGGGTGGACTCAACAGTACTACCTCTTGTACTCCTTCCTATTTTTGTTTGGATTGTGTTGCATGTTTGTTGTGATTCCGCAGTACTTAATTTGAGCTAGTGGTTGCCGGTGAGCACCACTGACACTTATTTTAGGGAACTGAGCCCTTTATACATGTTCGCAGGCATCAGTGCTGCTTATCAAAGATTACGGGGCTGATTTAGATCTTGGCTGGGAGTTGCTCTGTCACAATTATATTTCGGCGGACAGGATATCTGTTACTGTTGCACCTCCAGCACCTCCAACCCAAAGGATCTCACAACCTTAGCAAGAGGAGTGACATAGATATTGAAAAGAGTTGGGCTCAGGGAGGAGCCCTGAGGAACACCGCACAATAAGGGTTTGGGGGCTGAGTAGAACTGACCAAGCTTCACTGTCTGTGCCCTCTCACTGAGAAAGGAGGCAAAAAGCCCCAATGCCGAGCCCCCAATACCTATCTCTCTAAGGCGATCAATCAGCCTGTGAGGAGACAGGGTATCAATGGCGGCGGCGAGGTCAAGTAGAACAAAGAGAGTGGTATGCCCTGCGTCCACTTGAGTCCGAATGTTGTCAAAAACAGCCGTCAGTGCTGTTTCCGTACTATGGTGACTTCTAAACCCATGTTGAGAACCATCAAGTCGGTGGTGATCCTTTAGGTAGGTGCTGAGATGAAAGTGCAAGTGAGTTTCCAGGATCTTAGCTGGAACAGGGAGCAAGGAGATCGACCGATAATTCTTCAGTTCATCAGGATCCAGAGAAGGTTTCTTTAAAAGTGGCTTCACTACCGCCTCTTCCACTGAGTGGGATATTGCCCCTCTAAGATAGCAACATTCAGGACATAAGTAAGTAGGGGAAAGATGACTTCACAGCCAATTGTTAGCACCATGAGGGGGCAGTTATTCAGTGGGGAGCCCGATTTAACCCGTTCTAAAAACCGATCAGTCACCTCATATGACAAGCAAGGAAAAGTAAGAAGGCTGGTAGACACCTCCGTGAATGAGGCATCATTAAGATGGGGAGAGGGTCGAGCAGACGACCCCGCGATGGAGTTGGCTACTGCAAGCAGGGAATAAATGTCTGAGATATTTGTATGGAAAAATTCAGAAATGTTATCTCAATGTTCCAGGGGGAGTTCTGAGGGGTCAGTGACATTGGGAGAGGTGAGGGAGTTTAATACCTTCAAAAGATCCCTGGAAGATTTCAAAGATTCAATGGTCTTGGAAAAGTATAGTCTCTTCTCCTCCATGATAGCAGTTTTATAATTATCTAGACAACGTTTATCCAATTCCCTACTTCCTGTTCTAGGTCTGTGCGCCAGAGCCTCTTCTGTTTACGACAACCCTTCCTCAGCTTTCTGAGTCTCTCCGTAAACTAGGGAGCAGAGGATTTTTTCCTAGCTACAAAGTGTTTACTAAGAGGTGCCAGGGTGTCCATTGCTATCGATAGATGTTGTGATTGATCCGCAGCTGCCAAATTCACATTGTGAAACTTAGAGAGCTCAATGTTATTAAGGAGATCAGAAAGAGACTCCTTGTTGATGAGGCTAAAGTTCCTCCTGTCTTCTAAAGTCCTGCTGCCAGAAAGGGCCTTCGCTGATGCCATGAAGTGTAAATCAAAAGGGATGGTAAAGTGGTCAGACCAAGCTAGGGGGATAGGTTCCACCACCCTTATACGAGGGTCATTAGAGAAGACACCGTCCAGGATATGCCCCGCTATAAGGGTGGGCTTTTTGACTAATTGTGTGAAACCACAGCCACTCAAGGTTTCCAAAAGGCATTGAGAATCTTTACATTGGGTATTATCTAAATGAAAGTTGAAAAACGGTGAGCAGAGAAAGAGGAGGGTGAGGTGGAGAGAGAAGATGATTAAGTGAGAGGAAGCAGAGGATGAGATGGGCTTGAGAACAGGGCGCAGAGGGTGTGGCAGAGAGAGCAAACAAGATAAAGCGCATAGTTACACGCCCACACAATACTAGTAGGACAACCCCAACAGTAGATAGAGTATGCTACTCATACCCCTACAAGTCCATCCTGCATGTCCAAAGCCAGCTCTCAAACAGGTGGGAGACATTAGGCAACCCCATTCATCTTCACGGCCCACCCATGCTGCTTCATGGCCCTCCCAGTTCTTGAATCCTGGAGCCAGGCCTGCTAGTAATACTGCCCAAAGGCTGGGAAGTTTGGGTATTTCAGAAAGACGCTTCTCTATTGAACCATTGGGGCCCATGCATGCGAGCACAAGGCTGCATTTTATTTCTGACACCTTTATGGACTCAATGCAGTAAACAAGAAGGGGTGGCCTGGTATCGCTGCAACCTCTGCATTCCCCCTGCCATCTGCAGCACCTCTGCTTCAACACCTTGGTGCATAACATAAATTCACCTCCCAACTTCAAAGTTTATGGGGGTGCGATGTGTACAGCAGAATTGTCCAATTTGCCTGGTCTGTGTATGAGCAGTTTGAGCTAGTCCACTGTTTTGGTTTATCATTCTGGGATTTGTAATTTTCATTATACCATCGTAAAGTCAGAACTACAATTCCCAAAATGCAAAGAAAAAACCTGTACTAGCTAAGGTTTTCACAAATGGACCTAGGAAACTCGAGAGCGCAGACAACAAGGCTCCAGGTTGTCATCTCTGAGCAAATAAAGAGGGCCGAAAATTGCAGAATGTAAGCTGTGTAGCAGATACTGCTGAGGAAATAAAGTAGGATTGCCCCTTCCTCTCTGAATCTTGCATCTGGGTGTAGGTGAGATCAGATGTTGAGCCCCATTAGACAAACCCACAGATTTTAAAGTGTACCCATCACCAGTACTTTTATAAGTTCCAGCACTGCCACTGGATAGATGAAAAGGAAGATGTACAGCAGGCAGAATTGCTGTTTAATTCTCCCTTGCCTGCAGTGTTTGTCACCAAGAAGATTACTGAAGGGACGATCTGATCTCATCTTTTACAGCAGTGCCTGAAACAGAGAATAGAGGTTATACCTTCCCCACCCCTCCCCTTTGGCAAAACAACTTCTTTCAATTCCCCACGAGTGCTGGAGTCTGGAGGCTGACTGAAAGCTGAGAACCTGCATCTTGTCCTGGGAGTTCAGTGAGCAGTTCTTGTACCACCTCAGCCAGCCTCATGTCCCTGCCCTTCCATCCCCCCTGTAACAGTATTACCCTGAGCAGGATCTGATGGTGGGAGGAGCAGCTCCTGTGTTCAAGTCTGTAAACTCCCTGTATGATGGGGCTGGGACAATGAGGGAGTGCAGCAGGAGGTAAAGGAGTTCTCTAAGGAGACTGGAGAGGCTACTATGAGGCTAACAAAAGATAAGTCATAGCTACTATAGCATCCTCCCAGCCCGGAAGCATGCACATGAATACGCCACACACAGACCTCTGGATTGTACATCTTTATTCCTCTTCATACAATCACACACTGTTCTCTGATTGTCATACCCGTTAATAAGCACACCAGAACACCTTAACACCTCCCAGCCAGTTATATACTTACTCTGTTGAGTCCGCCCAGAACAACAAGGGTCCTAGGACACATAGTCTAACAACACTACACCCCCCGTGTTATTGAAAAAGTGCAAACAACAATTACATTGTATTTCTTTGATAAGTACTCGAGGCGCTCTCACTAGTCGGGCAGATCAAGTGGCAGGAAGCGGTTGAGATGCACTCTGTTCATGCACCGATGATACAGGTTCTGATGCTTAATCTGGATTGTTAGGTGGGATGGCCTCATTGATAAGTACAGGAGCTGATGATCGCAGAGGTAGGTACTCAAAATGTGACGAGTCCCATGTGATGGACTGTCTAGGACGATGGGCCGTCACCAGTGGTCCTTTGCACATCACAATCCTCAGAGGATTGTCAGCAAGTAGAGTGTATGTTTTCCGCTTTTGCTTCTGCTTGACCAGGACTAAATCACCTTAACTGAACACTGTGTCTTGTGCCCTCCGACACTAATCAGTATATGTCTTCATTTTTCCCTATTCGAAAAGTGTTAGTGACACAAACTTTATCAGCACTCATGGAGCAGGCTACTGTCCATTGCAGCAGGTTGGTTTAATGGCTCTCCCAAATAGCAAGGTGGCAGGACTTTCCCCAGTTGTGGAGTAAGGAGCTGAACGATAAGCACGGAGGGCATGATGCAAGGCTTGCTTTAATTTAGTCCCCTCCATTGGTGTTCACTGAATAAAGATTTCAGGACGAAATTAACCGCCCAACTTGTAATTAGGGTCTAAGGGCCAGATGTAGGTAATTTCCATTTACCGATTCATAAATACCGACTCATACCGAATCGGTATTCCTGAATCGGTAAATGGTATGTGGGTAAAAAATCGGTAAAAGTTACCGAATCGGTATGACTCGGTAACCCAAATTGGTAATTACCGAATCGGAATAATCCGAGTCGGTAAATTCCGAGTCGGTGAAACCCAAGCATCCCTATGGGCCACATGGCCCATAGGAATGAATGGGATTCACCGAATCGGAAAAATCCTATTCGGATTTTACCGATTCGGTAATTACTGATTCGGTAATTACCGAATCAGGAGTTTGAAACACGCCATGTAAGCCTGCCAACCAATCAGGGACAGCCTACACACCCCACAACCAAGGCCCTGTGAATCCAACCAATGAGAGTGAAGCACCCCACCCCAGTACCTGGGAGTGGCCACACCCATGCAGGTGGAAACCAACAGAACAAACAATTCTTCAGAGCAGAGCATCCACAGGCAAGCAGAGTGACAGAATGGAGGCACAAGAAGGCCAAAAGGATGGTGGTGAGAGGAAAAGGAATATAAAGTTCAGCCCAGAGGAACTACAGGTGGCTGTGGATGAAATAGTAAGCCACTACAGCCAAATATTTGGGAGACAGTCTCTGCATGTTGCAGAGACTGTGAAGAGGAACATTTGGATAGCTATTCAGGCCAAAGTCAATGCCATTGGTGTCACCCACCGGGAGATTGAGGATATCAAAAAGAGGTGGTATGACCTGCGCATCGTGACGAAGAAGAAAATTGTTGCACAGAAAAAGGATGCTGGTGTGACTGGAGGTGGCAGGAGCAAAGCACCAAAACTGACACCAATAGAGGAGCTAGTGGAAACCACCATGGAGCCAGAATGCATCCATGGGATAGGAGACCTGGATAGCACAGCGAAAGCAGCCATCATGGTAGACGTAGTCATGTATACATAGATGCAAAGTACACCACACATGACTCAGCAAGGCATGCCACACACATCACCAAACAAGCAATGTGGATGTGCAAAGGTGTGCAGACTATTTAATTAAGAACCACACACAGACAAACAAAAACATTGACCCTATGTCAATTTGATTCCACAGGAGAGTCGTCACGCAGTTCAGCACCGCCGAGGGAGGAGAGGGCAGCACCAACTAAAAGAGGGGAGAAAGAAAAGAGGAAAAGTTGTCACAGCGCAGGAGAAGGAGGAAACGCTCCCACCCAGGAGCCCTCATCTCCAGACCCACCCACTACACCTGTCCCAATGTCCCCTCTGTTGTTTGGATCTCCTGACCTCACAAACACACCCAGTGCAATGTCCAGAGGGCCCATGCCAGGAGGGGAAAGTAGCCATGCGGAGCCCCCGCAGAGGATCCTGCAGACCTCTGAATCAGAGGATGAGGAAGATGTCCCCCAAAAGAGTGCACCAGTGGATGACAGGCCAAGACCACCGATTGCAGCAGGCGCTGCGCGCACCAGTGTCCTAGGCAGGAGGGTACGTGAGGGTGAGGAGGGCCAGGAAGGGGAGAGCGTCTTCTGTGGCCTGGAGGGCACAATGGTGAAAGTACAGCGCCAGCAGGCCAAATCACTGCAAGCCATGTATAGGCAGGTTCGCTGTATGAACACCAAAATGTCCAACATGGACAAGGGCATAAGCCAAATGCCATCTAGCCTGGAGCAGATTGCACAAGGGATCACAGACATCTCAACATACATGGGAGTTCTCTCAGACAAGTTGGACAGGGATCATCTCCAGCGTGCCAGGGAACGACAGTACATGCGCCAACAGACAAAGGCCAAGAGTAGGTTCGCAACCAATACAGCACTCCTCTGCAGACGCTCCATTTCAATGCAGGAAGCAATAGTGCACTGCTGCACAGACTTAACACGGGGCATGGGTAGAGTGACCTCTGCGATGGAGCAGATGTTGAACTCCAACACAGGCAATGCTGGTGACACGGGTGTGGAGGAGACTGAGGGGTCAACCAGCAGGAGTGGCTCCAGTACACCTGTACCGGAGGTGCGCAGGAGCAGCAGGCACAGCCATGCGGAGTCAGGCACCAGCATAGAATCTGAAGGACAGGCACCAAAATCCCGCAATGTAGTGTGAGGACGCAAGCACTGACCTATGTGGGAGACAGACTCAACTGCACACAGTGACGGAAACTGAGAATGTGCAGCCAGTGACATTGACGTACATTGATGGATCCTCTTCAGAAGTGACAATGATGATGTGGTGCTGATTAAACTACTCATGTCATGAAGTATACCTGTGTATGTGTCATACTTTACCTAGAAATATCGTCGTGTTATTTCTGTCCGTCTCAATCTACCATCTAGTGCGGCTGGTCCTGTTGCCTGGGGCTCTGCATGTTCTTGGTCGTCATCTATGTTCTCATGATGTGTCAACTCCACCTCTGTGCCTTCCTTGGTAGCAAGATTGTGCAAAATGGCACAGGTGACTATTTTTTTGCAACACAGGATGGGGGTGTACTGTTGCGCACCTCCACTTTTGTGGAGGCAACGGAACCTGCTCTTCAGGAGTCCAAAGATTCTCTCCACTACGTTGCGGGTGGACCTGTGTGCCACATTGTATCGCCTTTCTGCTCTGTTGGTTGGGTTGAGGTACGGTGTCAGCACAAAGGAACGCAGGGCATATGCACTGTCACCTGGGAGAGAACGAGAGGTACATGAGTTATATTCACATTTCACATTTAGCTGAGATACATTTCAGGGTGTGTACAACATCTTTACTTAGCAGATATCCATCTCCAAAATCTCCATTCAGTAGCCGTGTGTATATTCCGCTGTTCTGGAATATGTAGGAGTCGTGCGTGCTCCCTGGGAATTTGGCAACTATGTCGGTGATGATGTTCCCTGCATTGCATATCACCTGCACGTTGATGGAGTGCGTAGACTTACGGTTTCTGTATATGTGTTTGGTGGCTGCAGGTGGGCACAGGGGAATGCGGGTGCCATTAATGCAGCCTATCACATGCGGGAAGTGTGCCAGTCCATAGAAGTCTGTTTTAGTTTTGGCAAGTTCCACAGGTGTGTCGGGGAACTATATGTAATGTCCCATTCTCTGAGTCATGACATCCAGGAACTTCCTGATAAAACGGGACAGACAGCTCTGGGATCCACCTCGTACTGCAGCTATCACACTCCGGTAGCTCCCAGAGGCAAGCAGGTGTATGCTACACAGCACCTGGACATGGGTCGGGATGGCGTGGGCCCTGGGTGTTGGATGATCCAGGTATGGGTGGAGGTCCCTTATTAGGTCTATGATGGTAGTGGGGTGCAGCCTGTACCTCTGGAGTATCTCAGGCTCAGTCAATTGGAACAGAGTGATCCTCTGCCTGTACACCTGCTCCTCCCTTTGCCATACCCTCAGACCTGCAGCCTGTAGCCTTCGCCTCCTCGCAATCACATAGAGTGCCGCCATTTTGACAACACTGTTGCATTTTGGGCCCTTTTTTATAGCATGCACATGGTTACCACCAGCTTTCAGTCCATGGTAAATACTGACTCTTAAATACCGAATTTCAATTAATTCGGTATTTTTGGCCTTTCCTACATCTCGATGGCCATGTTTTCCGATTTCTTTTTTACCGATTCGGTGAATAAGGACTCGGTAATTTTCGTATCGGTAAATTACGAATCGTAATTATGTACTCGGTAAATACTGAGTCGGTATTTTTCCGATTCATATTTACTGATTCGGTATTTTTTTGTCACCTACATCTCTTTCTCGCTATACCAGTCGGTAACGGCCAATTTTACCGATTTTAGTCCATTACCGACCGGTATTTGGCTTCCTACATCTGGCCCCAAATGTCTTAATCAAAAAAGTAATGATCAATGAACATTTTTAAAAATATGGTTTAATTCTCGGCTTCTAAAATGTAAAAATCACTTTTTTGGACTTCACATTTCTGTGTGGTAAGTGACTTACAATCATGCTCCTAAATCCTTCTTTCAAAATCAACCAAACATCTTGATTTTATGCAGTGCTTCATAATACACACTTCTGCTGCAGCTGAGTGCTATGTATAGCCAGAATTTATGGAGATAAGAGGGGGAAATACATTGCATGGGGCCCCTTAGCAGATCTAGCAGGAGTGGGACCCTCTTGTTTCGTTACACCACTGAGCCCACAGCTGTGAACAGTGTGCTTGACCACACGGCCTGGCGCAGAGCTTTTCTGCACACCAGGCCTATGGCCAGAACCTATGGCCATTTGCACCCGGCACTAGGGAGCAGGTCTGGTGCAGACCCCTCTTGAAGGCTTTGGCTGGACTTCGAGCCCCCCACACATGGCTTGAGGCCCTGCACAGTGAACTCGGTGGCCTGGGGCTTGCTCACGGTTTAGTCACAGGCCAGACGTTGAGCCAAGAGTCTGCTGCTCAAAGCCAAAGGTTGTTTGCAGTGGGCTTAGAGGAACAGGGGCTGAGTGCCAAGGCTGGACTGACCGCAGCGGGCATCGGGCATCGGGCATTTCCCCATAAGATTGGAAGGGTGGAGGACTGGGTTTGCAGCAGTGCAACAATATCGGCCCCCAGTAACAAAAACAGCAGTGCTTCACACTGCACCCAGACCCCGCCCCCTCCCAAGGGGAGGTGGGGGGAGGGGGGGTCCGACAAAATTGCTGAGGCTGCTTAGGGTTCCCAGTCCTGATGAGAGCAGGACCTAGCAGAAGGCAGAAGCATGAGGTAATAATATTTAACATTGAAGTATGCTATGCACTGTCAGTATGTAAACAAACTATTTCATATCTGTAGGTGTGGCATCGTTATGGAAATGGAAATGGTGAGGTATGTGATGTCATTTGCAATGTCATCTTTGTCATCCTCTGTGTGGTTGTAAGCAGTGCATTGTGGCAAGTGACGGTTAACCGTAACCGATGAATGTCAGTGTTTTTTAGCTGACAATCATAAACAAATTTCACTTTATGACAGAAATATATGGTTTTGATGGTGTAAGCGCAGATTATAGTTTGTGTAGCAAACAATTGCATTTGCATTTGTCACCCCGAGTGGGATGGGTATGCTCAGACGTGGGTCCCTCGCTAACTAGGCCATTGGATCAATCTATCCTGGCTGATGAGGGCTGATAGCCAGAAACCGGTCCTAGGATGCTTGATTCCGGTCCAGGGAAGACATGGCTTGGCAGTTCGGGCTGGACTGTTCCCATGAGGCACAGGGTCAAGACTGATTTGCATATGTCTGAACTGGGGTGGTGTGGTGAGCAAAATAATGATGGATTAAACCAAGATCTATGACTGGGGGTGAATACAAATGATCATAAACCCAAGTATGAAAATGATGCAAAAATTAATTATATCTTAAAAACGAATTCATCAATATGTACACAATAAAAACATGATGAGCCATCCTGCTGTATCTTAAAGGGCCCAACTGCTTTCTCTTTTTCAGACATGCCCAGAGAAATGAGGCTAGAGAAAAACAAATATAAGAATTCTGCAAGGATTTAAGGAAAAACAGAGCTACAACGCAAAATTTAAAGTTGTGACTCTTACAAATTGGTACAATAAATTTGTATCGTTCTTGACAATAAAAACCACAAAAAAACATGGAGATCATTTTGTGGGGACTTGTTGTCACAAGGACATACTGAGAGATCCGAATGTTTGTATTGCTTCCCTGGAAATCCTATCATCAATGGGATCATATTTAAGCGAAATCTCAGTAATATATATTTGTGGTGTGAGAATGTGACATCCGCAGGTAACAAAAAACTTCCCTCCATCAGCACAGGTGTTAATTCATACAGACGAGCCGTCTGGGTGTGGGAGTTTTTTTCCTTTCTCGGATATTGAGCCCTCAAAATGAATATCTCTGCCAGTTTTTGCTTAGATATGAATTTACAAGTAGAGGGGTCTTTAAAAAGGCAGCTTGAACCAATATCAGATAATTCCGACTCCAAAAACTGTAGCCACTTAACCCTACTATAATTGTCTGACTTTGAAATAATTGTTATCAAATTTTGTATGAGGGGGACTGTCACCCTTCGCCAGATAGAGTGCCACAGTAGGAGTGGTGCCATTTTAATTGTGTCAATGATGTATGGTAAAGCCAGTTCCATGTGTAAAACATAGTTTGAGTATGACTGTGGAACAGAAGTAAAGGACTTTAAACATTTGTTCTCTATGGCCTGCAGAGTATCACAAGGAGCCTCCCCCAAATTGCTGCACCACATACTGCTGCCACCTTAGTTTTGGCATGATAAATGTTAATGTTATGGGGCATTTGTACAAGCGCACGGCTACTCCGAAGAGTGTCCCGGCGCTAAGGAAAAGAAAAAGAAAAGACCCTGGGAAGAGAGACACAGTTAACTCCCACTCATACATAGATCTCATTATTGATGGAACAGCCAGGTCTTGAGTTGGCGTCTGAAGCTCAGGAGCTCTGCTTCTTGTCTCAAAGATAAAGGCAGCGAGTTCCATAAGCTACTCACTACCACCTGAAAGGAGCGTCCACCCTTCCTTGCCCTACAGAATTTAGGCATTAGCTGCAAATATTGGGTTGATGACCTCAAATTCCTAGCTGGAATATAAGGCATAATTCTTTTTCTAATATACTGTGCCCCACTGTTATGCAACGCCTTGTAGACCAACACCAGAGATTTAAAATCAACTCTGTTTTTTACTGATAACCAATGAAGTGATCTCAGGTGATTCCTCATGTGTGTTCTAGGCCCGACTATAGAAATTGCTCTGTCGGCTTAATTCTGAACAACCTGAAGACGGTTCAATAAGTACTTGGGGGTATCTAAATAGAGCACATTCGCATAGTCCAGCCTAGACATTATCAAGGCCTGGACCACTGTCTTTCTATGGGACAGTGGCAGCAATGGAAGGAAATTCCTCATCATTTTTAACAGCCTGAAGCACATACCAGCCATTTTCATTGTGAACGGTCTAACTCCCAGCCTTTTAGTGAATGTTTTCAGTGCCATAAGGTTTCTCTGCATGCCCAATGCTCTTCCCTCTGATAATTTAGACCATGATTGATTTCTATCAAAAAGGACTCCTAAATAGGGGAACGAGTCCACCACCTCAGCCTTACCGGAGTCCATAAAAAAAGAAGGAGGTCTGTCCTGTTCCCCTCGCAATGATAATAAAAGATTTGCTCTGGTTAACCTTTAAATCTAATGATGCCATAAAAGTTGAAAATGCAGTTATAAGATGCTGGAGCCCCCTCCCAGTTCTCGCCATCAATACGGCATCGTCCGCATGTGCTTTTTTTTTGTGAAAACCTTTATTGAGGCATTTATAAATTACACAGCTGTTTCGCCTACATCCTGCAAAGTCAGGCCGGCAGCTACCACAATTTCCGTAATACAAATTGTTCATTGAGGGGGCTCATTTCTGACACAGCAAGCCGCCTACAACCCATCAGGGCCGGCCGCGTTAAGGACTATAGGGAGCTGTGTGAGGCAGCATTCAGTAACAATGGAGATGACAACGTACATAGAGCAGAGAATGCATGAGGTTTCCGATATTTTGTTTTTTTTATTATCAACATTCAACTTCAACTTAACTATGTGTTCCGACAACCTGGTGGGTCTAGCGTGACATTACTTCCCTCCATGTACCCACCCCGACGCATATTTGAAGGAAAGGAGGGTAGGTTTCTAGGCGCAAGGCCGAACCCGCAGCATTAATCATGTCTTGGCTATGAGGGCCCTACACTGATTCTACTATACCCAGTGGAGAAACCCTGTAGCTCGGGGAGGAGGAGGATCGGGAAGGTGTGACTGAGGACTAGGTAATGAGAAGACGAAACGTGGCCAGTAGTATGTTATGGTAAATCTACACTCGTTGGGTTGCGTGGATGGGGCATATGAACTAGCTAGAC
The DNA here is from genome assembly GCF_964263255.1 of Lissotriton vulgaris. Classification (NCBI taxonomy): domain Eukaryota; kingdom Metazoa; phylum Chordata; class Amphibia; order Caudata; family Salamandridae; genus Lissotriton; species Lissotriton vulgaris. The sequence continues at coordinate 128,917,055 of NC_141696.1, read as the reverse complement.
AATGTGGGGCATCGTGATTCGTCATGCTTTCAACCTATAGATTGGAAATGAAGTGCAGGTTTCCGATACCATATGGGCACTGTGGACAATACTGAATATAGCACAGGAGGACCAACATGTAGGAGTGTAGTTAGCATTACGCGCGCCGGATATGGCATACAGACTGGTATGTATTCCGCAAGCGCTATGTATTAGGTATGAGGTGCAGTGTGCGGTACTGCAGAGGCCGCCCCCTGGCCTGGCGCGTCTGCTTCTGGCTGTGTAGTGGCTAAACGGAGAAGGTATGCAGTAAGCGGACCCCACACGTCCTTGGGCCTCGATTTATGGGGGAGAAGCTCTGCATAATTGTGCAGTTGATCTTGCCATGTGGTCATTGTAGTCCGCCAGTCTTTTAACTTGGGTGCTCGTCCGCATCCCCAGCAGCATGCCACCTGCCGCTTCGCGAGGAGAATGCCCAAAGCGAAACATTTACGGTGTGCCTGCAACGTGGGGCATGTTTGCCCCAGCAATGCGACTTTCGGGCAGGGTGATACACTCACCCCGACCATGTCCGACATAGCCGCAAAGACTTCCTCCCAGTAAGCCGCCACGCCGTGGCACGTCCACGCGAGATGGAAAAAATCCGCTCCCTCGGCCCTACAACGCATACACCGGTCATCGTCCCGGAGTCGGAAGCGGTGCAGTTTGGCCGCTGTATAATAAAGCCTGTGCAAGAATTTATAGTGTACTAGTCTGAGGCGAGTGCTACCTGTCACTGCTGTAGTGTGTGCGCAGCTCTCTTCCCATTGTTCATCCGACATTTGGGCATCTAGGTCACAGTCCCAGTCACGTCTTGCTCTAAGGGAGGGTGGGGATGGAGTTGTCTGTGTGTGCTTATAGAGCATAGACAACATGTTTCGGTGTGTCTGATTGGAGTAAAGAATGGAGGGGCAGTACTGTGTCCGGTTCGTCCGGGAAGGCGGGGGTGACCGCCTTTACATTCTGCCTTAGACGCACATAGAGAAACGTATCCATGACTGAGGGGGAGTTATCTCCAAAGAATTGTGCTGATGCTCGGAAACTGCCATGAAGATACAGGTCACCCCATGTGTGGAGTGCCAACCTTGTGAGCATTTTACAGCCTATTTCTTCGCAAGTGATACGGAGTCGTGGGTCGTGTGCTAGTGTGATAAGTGGTGAGTATAGGAACGGCATTCCCATAGCGTCCGCTAAGCGGCTCCAAGCAAGCACCGTAGAGTCAACCGTAGTGGGATCACGGTCTACAATCTTGGAATCCGAGTAGTGGTAGCCCGATGGGTGCGTTGGCCTCATGTAGCCATCCTCGACTGCCAGATGTGCCATGAAGGGGGGGGGGGGGTATAGCCAGTATGCAGCAAAGTGGGATTGCGCGCAATCATAGTATCGCCGGAAATTGGGAACGTCGAATCCTCCCTGGTGGTAGGGGAGCATTAGTGTTTTAATGCCAATTCGAGGTTGTTTGCCACCCCATATAAGTCTCAACATTTGTGAGTTAAGTGTACGGAAAAAATGGAAACCCGGGTTATACGGAATATTAGTGAAAAGATACAGTAGTTTAGGTAACACTACCATTTTGATCAGGGAAATGCGCCCTGCCATTGATAGTGGGAGATGGATCCACCTGGTGACTTTCTCAGTCAGCTTGTCCAAGACTGTACCGTAATTAGCTCAGATAAGAGTATCATGGTGCCTAGTCACGTTGATGCCTAGGTATTTGATCTCCTCTGCCTCCCAGATTAGAGGATCATCAAGGGGGAATTGCATGGTGATATCAGTCAGTGGGAACATGGCTGATTTCGACCAGTTTATTTGTATCCCTGCGAAACCGCTGAATTTGGTAATCTCGCGTAGCAAAGGTTTAAGGTTCTCCTGAGGTTTATGGACGTTAAGGGTCATATCGTCGGCGTACAAAGCTAAAAGCAATTGTTTCTCCGGATATATGAGGGAGCGGTGATTGTGGTGCTGGCACAGTTTGGCCGCTAAGGGTTCGATCGCCATTGCAAATAAGGGGACAGCGGGCACCCCTGCTGTGTTCCGCGGTGAATCTCGAAGGGGGGAGAGCGGGAGCCATTCAGCAGCACAGAAGCCAGTGGCTGACAATATAGTAGCCGAATCCAGTCCAAAAAACTAAAAGGGAACCCCATCCATTCGAGCAGCGCAAGTAGATAATCCCACTCTAGCGAATCGAAAGCCTTTGTGGCATCTAGAAAAACGGCGGCCGCTTCACATGTGGGGGTTATGTCCTGTATCACTGCCTGAAGTGTGCGCAAATTATGGGAAGTCGCGCGATTCGGGACAAAGCCCGCTTGATCCGGTAACACCAGCCGTTCCATCAGCAGATTAAGGCGCGATTCAAGCACTTTCGCTAGAATTTTTATATCCGAGTTTAGTAGGGAAAGGGGTCTGTATGAGTCGCAAGATTCCGGCGGCTTGCCCGGCTTCAGCAGCGATGCAATAAGGGCCTCCCGCATAGTGGTCGGTAGGATACCCTCCTCTAGAGCCGTGTAATACACTTGTAATATCGGGGCCAAAATGTGCATGTAGGTCTTGTAAAAGTCAATTGGCAGACCATCTGAACCCGGAGATTTATCCGATTTCATGGACATTATAGCGTCTGTGATTTCCTCCAATTCAAGTACGTGATGTAGGAATTTTTGTTGGGATGGGCCTAGCCATGCAAGTGCAGTGTCGTCTAGATAGGTCTTTAAGTTTATTGGAGTGGATCTTTGGGAGGTGTAGAGTGTGGAGTAATATTCAACGAGTATCCTAAGTTGGTCCGGTAAACTACGCTGGGGTGTATTGTGTTCGTCAAGCAGTGTAGTGATATAGTTATGTATCTAGGGGGATTAACAGCGGATGGAAGTGCCCTGCCTGGCCTGTCTCCCTCACCATATCTGCGTGCTGTGTGTGGCTTCCCTAGGACCTTACATTCTTTTTCTGATAGTTCTGTATACTCATTAAGTTTCTCACGGAGTTGAGCTTTGGCTGCATGGGTGTGTGTGGTACTGTCTGTGTCTTTTTCGAGTTGCTTCAGCTCTAATTCAAGTTTACGCAACTCATCACGCATGGATTTGAGGACTCTGCCCCTTTAGCAATGCACCTTCCCCTGACGGTAACCTTAAAAGACTCCCAGACTGTTGTTATGCTGGACACCGAGGATATGTTGCGATCAAAGAAATCTTTTATGTCCTGTTCTAGTTCCGCCTTGAAGGCCGAGTCGGTCAGGTAGGCAGGGTTAAGGCGCCAATTTAAGTAAGGGGAGACATCCAGTGGGACACGCAGCGTCACTAATACCGGGGAGTGGTCGGAGAATGTACGAGCAAGGTGAGATGCTCTAACTAACCATGAGGAGAGCCCCGCAGTACAGAATATGTAGTCTAGTTGCGCCCAGGTGGAGTGTACCGCTGAATAGCGAGTGCCCTGTGTGTGCGTGGGGTGAATGTGTATCCAAACGTCTATCAGGCGATATTCTTCGACAATATCCGAGATGGCTCGCTGAGTGTGCGTGTAGTGTGTCGCCTGTGGGTGGGATCTATCAATGTTAGGACAAAGTGCAGTGTTGAAATCCCCTCCTAAGACAACATGAGCAATCCCCAACGACTGAACTTTACCCCATAGCGTAAGGAGTGTGGATGGGTCATCCGTATTAGGCCCATAGTAACATGCAAAAAGAACTGTGTGTAAGTAAAGTCTTCCCCATGGCATGCAGAACCTGCCATTCGAGTCAATTTCAGTTCCATCAAGAGTGAAGTGCACTCCACGTCGAACCAGGATTGTTATCCCTCTAGGGTAGTTGGTGTATGATGAGAACACTCTGCTGGAGGCCCAGCGGGACGCAAACAGCGGAGGATTTCCCAACATTAAATGCGTTTCTTGGAGCATGGCGATGGACACTCCCGGCCTATCTAAGTAACCCAGAATCTGTCTCTTCTTCCTCGGGTTGTTGAGCCCATGGACATTCCACAAAATCAGTTGCAGTTGTTGGAGAGGTTGTGCTTCCACTACATCACCCATCTCAACAAGTGCGGAAATGTGCATTGTACAAGTGTGACATAGAGGTACATACAATAAACCACGCCATCGGTGCATCTAAAAATCCCAAATCCCAGTCTATCCTCTCGTCCCAATTCCACTTCAAAGTTACTGTAACTATGACCATGAGTTGTCAGAACCTTCGCCCACCCACACCGGCAACCCCAACCCGCCGGGTAAAGAGCACCTCCCATCCCACCCAACAGCCCGCAAAAAATAAAAATAAACCAACATTTCAAAGCTATCTTTTCCCTAAGGAGGAAGAGGTTGTAAAGGGGATCACCCATTGGGGAAACAAGTCTAGGGGCGCCCGACCTGCTCCCACCTCACAGTTCGCACCCACTAGATGCCAGGTAGTAACCGGGTCGTCTGTCCTGGGATGGAGGTGGGTTGCCGAGCACAACTTATTGTTCAGACCAGTATATAGGAAGTCTTTAAAAGTACCTCACCGGGAATGTAGTGCGCCAGGAGCAGCGATGTACAGGCATGCGAGTCACTGTCACCAGTCTTATGCCTAGTTAGTTTCAGTCTTGTTGCTCCATCGGCGAGCGTGACCTGGAGCGGCGCCCACCCACGTCGTCCCTGGCGCGGTCACGTTTCTGCTGCTTTAGGAAATCTTCAACCTGCTGTGGGTTTGCAAAGATGTGTTGCTTGCCCTGGTAGGAGACTTTTAGTTTCGCAGGGTAGAGCATGGCGTAGGATAGTTCCTGAGCTTGCAACTTCTTTTTCACGGCAGCGAATTTACGTCGCGCCTCTTGCACTGCGGGGGTAAAATCCGGGAAAAAAGACAAGGTTGCATTGCCATAGTTCACTGTGCCAAGTTCGCAGGCGCGGCGAAGCACCGCGTCACGGTCCCTATAATTCAGAAAACGTGCAATAATCGGTCTGGGCGCAGACCCTGGAGGAGGGCGGGCTGCGAGAGATCTGTGTGCCCTCTCAACGATGAGGTGTGGGGAGAAGGATTCCTTCCCAAACAGTTCAGTAACCAAGGATTCGACGAAGGGCTCCATTTTCCCAGTGCTTGTTGATTCCACCAGGCCTAAAATGCGGACATTATTTTGGCGGGACCTGGTTCCAAGTCCTCGTTCTTGTCCGCGATGACTTTAAGGAGTTTGTCCATTTGGGTAGCTTCCCGGATCGCAGTGGCGGCTCCGTCCTCCAATCCAGAAATTCTGTCCTCGGCCTCTTTTATGCGGGTGTCATGTTGGTCTAGTTTAGCCACTATCCCATCCATACGGGAATTCATGGTGTCTATTTTGGCATCTATGGTGGAGAAGCTTTGTTTGATACCTAAAAGTAGGGATTTCCAGTCTTCATCTGGCGGTGCGGATGTGGTGGGCTGCCGTCCGGCCTAGGCATCGTTTTGGTTGTCTTCCTGGCTTCAAACGGGATCTTGGATTGTTTGGAGTCACCATGACCCATGGCACGCCTCGGCGTTCGTAATGTCGCGATCTTGAGATCTTGGGATCAGCCAGGCTTGTGTTGATCGAGGAACAGGAATTGGGGGAGATGCCACGGGCTTGAGAAGCGTGTTCGGTCACCCCAAACCTCCGCTGCGATGGTCCGCGAATATGGCAGCGGGAGGAATTATGGGGTCTGCGCTTCCTCCCTGACAGCCTTGTGGAGGGGGGGGGGGGGGGGGGGGGGGGGGGGGGAGGGGTGTGTGCGATGAAGGTTCCGGCCCTGGCGAATTCCCCTGTCTGTCCGCCCCGCGCCAACCGTTAAAACATGCCAAAAATGGAAGCTGCAAGGATAAGTGGCGGCAGGGCCTCCCTCCGCGCCTAATGGCCGACTCGATGTGGCAGCGGTCGCGCCAGTATGGCTGTACGGGGCTTCCAGGGCAACGGCACAACCAAGGTCCCTCGGCGGTCGTTCAGTGAGGCAGCGCAATCGTTCTTCAGGCAGCACTGGGCACCGCGCCGGAGGTAATGGTTGCGGCGGGATCCAGCAAGGGGGTAGGCCGTGCAGCGTCAGTATCCAGACGGGGGGGGGGGTAGATGACTGGCTAAGGCTGCAGCCGTTCGGGGGGCCCCTCACCTCTTCAGGATTCCGCCTCGGGAGGGCCCGCGAGTCTGCACCGTCCGATGTTCGGGCAGCCGCGTCCATGCCTCAGATCCCTGGTATTTCCTAGTTCGTCACCGCAGGAGGGTAGGACCACAGGAGAACGTGAGGCGCCGCTCACCAGATCAAAGGCGATTTACTCCGGTTCCGGGAGTGTTATGCGGGAGATCTTGGTATCGGAACGTTCACCCCAGCAAGGTGGTCAAGGTCCCATTGCAGGCAGGGCGATTTTCGCCGGTCAGGATGGCGTGAAGGATAGATTCATGCTCGGCTAGGCGAGAGCCTCACTGCAGTGCGGCCATCTTGGTCCGGCGCCACCTAGCGCCCCCCATCGTCCGCATATGCTTACATTGGTAACCGCTGATGGTTGGAGAGCACGGGGACGTCCAAGGCTTCGCCCTCAAGATGTTTTCCCACACCATTAGTGTAGATGGAAAATAAAAATGGTGCCAGGACGCAGCCTTGTCTTACCCCTCTCAAGATCTGAAATGAGCGGGTACATTCCCTCTTCCTTCCATAGTGGACTGAGGAGGAGTGCCTGATCTATTCCCATGTCCTCCATTATCTGCCAGAGTCTAGGCTGGGACACAAAGTCGAAAGCTGCGGCTAAGTCCATAAAGGCGAGATCGATCTTCCCACCCTTAGCTCTGACATATCTATCCATGATCAATGACCGATTCAGGCATTTGTCTATTGTTCCTTTTCCCATTTTTACTCCTCGCCCATGCCTCTAGTCTCGTTAAAAGTTGGCGACCCATAAGTTTGGCTGACGTATCGATCAGTGAGATCGGTCGATAATTTTTGGGATTACTTTTGTCTCCCTTTTTATGAAGTGGGACAATAATACTTGTTTTCCAGGACTTAGGGGGGCCCCTATGGCAATTTTGTTAAAAACATTAGTTAAAAATGGAGCCCATATGTCCATGTTCTCAAAGAAAAAATCCATTGGGACACCATCGGGCCCCAGGGCTTTCCCACTGCTGCATGTCTCAATCCCGTTCCTGACTTCATTATAGTTGAATGAAAGGTAAATCTCAGGGGTAAAGGTTACTGGTGGTGATACGTAATCAGTTGGGGAACAAAATGCCTTTAAAATGAGCCACCCAATCCTCCTCCCCCACATTAACATCAAGATCTGGGTTATTTGGAGTTTTAAAATGCGGGCCATTTATTATTCCCCATAACTCCTTTGAGTTGCCTGAGGCCGAGGCCTGCTCTAAATTTGCCCAGATTTCTATTTTGAGTTCCTTTTCCCTATTTTTCCTCACCTTTTTATATTCCCTTCTAAGTATATAACTTTCTGACATATTCCTAGTCTTGACCCCTAAACCTTTAATAAGCACTTTCTTTTTCTGGGAGCAAATAGAGTCAAACCAGCCCTTCCCCTTTTTGACTTGTTAGTACTGTTCTTTACAAGTGATGTCCTTATACATTCCAAAAGTCTACAAAGGAAGATGTCACAGACTGGGGGTCGCTGTCAGGATCTAAACAGATACTAATGGTGGGAAGGGCACTCCTGATGAATTTTGGTATGACCTTCTTTTTATCAACTTTTGGCCACTTCAGTTGATATTCGTTTTGCCTTGCTAATATTAGTTGACCAGTTATCTGAGGGTTTGTTGTCAACTTCTGGATAAATTTAATTTCACACATTAAAATCGTATGATCCCTAAAAATATTGAATTCAGTAGTTACTTTACTACATCTAATATTTAAAGAATTTGCAGCCAGTATAAAATCAATTGTCGATTCCTGGTGAACCCTACGAAATGTTGGCAATAGGTTATCATTTCTAGAGGCTAAGTTGTTGACAATAACCATATTTCTTATTGATATTAAGGTATTGCGAGAATTTCCATAAGTATTGTGCGAAAGGTGATGGACAGGATTGCCCCTCATATCCCCCACACCACAAAACCTCTCTCAATTGTGTTTGCACGGAGGTAGATTGAAGTCTCCCAACCATAGAATATTAAGGGCCCCCTTTTTTTCAAATATAAATAGTTACCTTGTCAATGGCACAGTTCACTTCATCCAAGATTTTAAAGCTATTTATGCCAAAATTATTATAATAAAAATGTATTAAAAGCCATTGGTCTCGGTTCGTAAACTCTAAGATCATGAGATGAAAATTTGGGGAAGTTCCTTCCATCATCTTTACTTTTACTGGTAGTGTATTTGGAATTAAAGTGATTAGTCCCCCCCTTTGCTCTTCCCGATGGGGACGGAGTAGCTCTTGTTTGGAAAGAGCGGTAACCATTTACAGTAATATCTTCTATGGCCCTAGTCTCTTAAATGCAGGTGATGTCAAAGTCCTGCCACAGACTGAGCCATTGGCTGTCCCCAAGTTTGTTTGCAAGACCTGCGACATTCCAAGATGTTATTCTTATTACCTCTGACAATCTGCTTATAGTGTTACTCGGGGTTATAGTCACTTCTTCACTAAGGGGAGTTTCTCTTTGGCCAGCATGTCATGAGGCCCTTCAGGCTATCAAAAAGGACACAGAAACTGCAAGATCACTGGGTAGCCTTCAGTTTCGTAAGTCGTCCTTTCGAGGTGCTAAAGGACGTGGATCCTTCTCCAATAGAGGGGGCTACAATCAACAGAGGTCATACCAAACCTCCCAAAGTAATCAGAGATACCAACCTTACAAGCAACAGTCATACAGAAAGCGAGGTAACTCGCAATCAAGAAGGAATCCCACGTACCGTGGACGAGATTCCACCAAGAAACAATGAGACATGCCACCTGCCACCATCTCTGCCCCCCCCCCCCCAGTCAAAGTTTGGAGGAAAAATATCCCAATTCTACTCGAACTGGTCCGCAATTACTATAGACAAGTGGGTCCTGAATATAGTGGCCGGAGGCCACAATTTGGAATTCATCAAGATCCCTCCAAATTCTCCTCCAAAGGGCCTACCTCCTGCTCCTCTCAAGCAGCTGTTTTCCAAATAAATGTGATGATTTGGAAGGGAACGATCGAAAAGGTCCCTCATTTGCAAAAAGGAACAGGATTTTACTGAAGATTTTTCATCATATGGAAAAAGTCGGGAGAATGGCGCCCCATCCTCGACCAGCGCGCCCTCAACAAATACCTGAAAAAACTGTCCTTCCGAATGTTAACACTTCAGGAAATCCTCCAGCTCCTTTCGGTAGGGGATCACATGGCCACCTTCGACCTTCAAGACGTTTATTTTCATGTGCCGATCCTCCCCAGACACAGAAAATTCTTACGGTTCAGATTTGCTGGAAAGGACTTTCAGTTCGGAGTCATTCCCTTTGGACTACGGTCAGCACCTCGTGTGTTCACAAAATTTCTAGCTCCTAGTGGCTGCACACCTTCACTTAGAAGGCATTCAAATCTTCCCATACTTGGACGACTGCCTTATCAAGAATTTTTTTTCAAAGGCAAGCGCGCACGTTCAAAGATGTCTATTGCTGTTCCAATCTCTGGGTCTCTCTATTAACTTCAACAAATCTCATCTGATTCCGTCGCAAAGAAAGACCTTCTTGGCAGCCATGCTGGACACCCACCTCACTCAAGCTTTCGTCTCAAGAGAGAGACAACACAAAATCTGCAAGCTAGCTCGCCTGTTGCAAGAAAAAGAGTGCGTTTCAGTTCGACTATTCAAATCTTTCCTGGGGATGATTTAATCCTGCATCCCTCCGATACTCAACTGCCGTCTCAGAATGAGGCTTTTGCAAGAACAACTCAACCTCCAATGGTTGCAGGTTTCAGGAACGTTTGACGACATCATTCTCATAACTCCTCGAATGCGAGAAGCCTTTCTCTGGTGGTCTCGGATGAAGAACTTCCAAGAAGGATGTGCATTCCTGGCGGAAGTACCAAATTTCACTATCAACCCGGACGCCTCCCTCGAAGGATGGGGGCACACCTCCAAGGAATGACAGTCAACAGAAAGTGGAATGTACAGCAAAAAAAGTGGCACATCAACCTCCTAGATTTGCAAGCTTTTTTCTTGGCCTTGAAGTCCTTTCGAACTGTCATCCAAGAGACCTCATGTAGGAGAGTAGGGTCTGCAATCCTATGGTCACCCCCGATTTTGGCTTTTTGCTTCACTGTTTTATGACTTTCCCTGGCTGTGGGCCTGCTAATCAGACCCACAGCCTAGCTGTTCTCTCTCTAAATTGACAAGCATGTACCTTAGGTGCATTTACCAATTTGTACTGGGCCACCTTATCAGTCCCTGTTCAGCATACCTTAGGTATCCAGGGCATAGGTGTACCCAGGGCCTACCAGGGGCTGAAGCATGTATTATGCCACCCCTGGCTGGCCATCTAAACAGACACAACTGGCTGCACGACAGCTGGGGCAAGGTGGTGTAATCACCCTTTGCTTTAGATATAGTATCCCTATATCTAAACCTAAAATGGACACATATATTCCTATCAGTCACTCCTATGGCAGGCCTTATCAATCCTGAAGGCAGAGTGCTTGGAATTATGTGAGATGGTGCTCTGGCATGAGCTGAGCCTGTTTGCAGCTTGCGGAACCAAGTCCTAATAGCTGTTCCATGATAACGCGTACCATATACTCTTAAGAGCATTATAACCCTCGCGGTTATTTGCTAACTTTGGTATCGCATTATCAAAACATGTCGAGTAGGGTGTCATACGAATTGGAATACTACCCCCTCCCCAAATCTGGCGACGGGGGTAGCATTCCAGCCTTCTAGAGGGACACGACATGTATGTAACTGTGAACCCCGGTTAAAGTTAACTCGAGCCTCAGCAGCACAAAAAGGATGCTGCCACCACAGACACAAGTCTGACCTCCTGCTGCTGGGAGTCCTTCCAGCGAGGGAGGCTTGGACAAAGGGTTTCCTGCCTTGGGAGGTGCTAGCACCACCCCAGACAGGATTTTGGGCATTAGGTAGGACAGGGCTGAAAGGAATGAGACATGCCTAGGGCACACAAGGTGTCCCTGTGCATACACCGGTCAGAACCAGTTCCTGGGACACTCCAGCCCCAGAGCTGGTGCAAGACCGGACAAAGGATAGGGGGTGTAACCACCCCCCTTCCTGGTCCCACCCAGGGGAAGGACCTAGTCGTAGTGCAGCCCCCTTTAGCTGAATAAAGGTAGGAGCTGGTCCCATTCCAGATTAGATTACTCTTGACAACTTCTACGAAGAACTCTTGACCTTTCGACCTCCTGATTACCAGAAGACTGAATAATCTCCCCTATGGTCAGGGAGTGACCATCCTGCTTCGCAGGCACCATCAAGCACCTGTGCGGTTTGCTGCAAAGTCCTTCCATCCCGGAATCCGATGACCCAGCTCGACAAGACCCGGACCTCCAGACCTCTCTGACCTCTACCCACATCCACAGCACAGCTGGGACCCGTGGGTGCGACGAGCAACGTGGAGACGGCCATCTTGAGAAACCTGCACAGCGCTTCCAGCACGACCGCCGAGGGATCCTCAAGTGAGTGCATTGGGGTCTGAGAAGCCCCACACCCACGCAGCTCCTGCACCAAAGACCAGCCCCCCAGCATCCACGAGATCTGTGTGGGGCCCTTTTGCCTGGTTGCTGCTTGTCCTGTTGTCTGGTCACTTGTCGGCTGGCTAGTGACCTCTGAGACGACGACCCGAAGAATCCATCACTGCTGGTCTGGTCCCCCAGACTGGCCCTTGCTTCCTTGTAAAGGAGAAGCACCCCGGACCCTCCTGGTCTGCACCAGACGCCCTCTTTGTTCCACCGCGTGGCTTGCATTAGCCAAGGCCTGTTGTCCAGATCGACGATCCGACACCGCCAACAGCAGCAGACTACGTGGGACAGCTCGTGCCTCCAGCCTGGTCGTGAAGAGCAACTCCTGGTCCGCGCAGCTACAGAGAGAAGCTCCCCTTCCTTCACCTGACTGCGGCGACAGCATCTGGTTCCCTCCTGGTTCCAGCACCGTCACTGGCTAGTGACCAAGACTCTGTCCCCTTCCCTTTCAGGACTTCTTCTATCAAGTTCCATCCTTGGAACCACCGGACTCCTCCATCTGGCTGCCTGCCAGCAACTCCTTGTTTCAGGCATCACCGGGATCAACGCAGCAAACCCGACACCACTTCAGCCCTATGCACCCGCAGCCTGTGGGTTAGGTAACTTAAACTTCTAGGTGGTGAAGTCCGTGCTCACTCTCCTAGTGTCCAGGTCCACTGTTGTTTTCCCTCCATCCAGCCGGGTTCATCCGGAATCCGTAACTTTCTAAACTGTAAGATCCATAGACGTTGGTACGCTTCCCGCGTGAGAGTTCCCACTCTGCACGTGAGCCCCGCGGGCCTCCTGCTCCTTAATTGCCTAGTTTGTAGCGTAGTCCCAGCGGTCCTCCAGCCTCTGGATCTCCTTACAGTACTTTCCTTCCTCGCATTCCATTGTTTTGAGTATATGGTTTGTCGTGCCCCTAAGGCGCACTTGTAAATATTGTGCGAACTCGTATTTCCTTTTTAGTATTGTCATGTGCTTATCCCTCTGACCTCATAAAGAGTTCAGAGGTGTATGTTAGTTAATAAATATCTGTTTATTTTCATAACAACCTGTGTGGTGTGCTTTCACTTGGTATTCAAGGGGTTATATGTGGTAAAACAGCTGGCATCACATGCCATTCAGAGTTTAGCAAAAAGACTGCTTTTGTCCACGCTACTAGGATAGCTGGTCTATAAGGTTGACTTACAACCAATCACCATAAGGGTTGTTTGGACTGATACAAGGTGATCACTAGAACTAGTGAGCATCATATATCAGGCCAACTTCTCACACCTCTGTACTAATTTGGACAGGCAACACTACAAGTATGCATTACTTAAACAAACAGGGCGGTACGAAGTCGGCCCTGATCTCTCAACAAGCCCAGGAGATCTGGGACTGGGCACTGCGTCACAAGATCAACCTTTCAGCTGTCCATGTTCAAGGGGTCTCCAATGCCCTAGCGGATTCCCTCAGCAGATCTACAATATCCAATCATGAATGGGAGATGCATCAACCAACATTAGATCGAGTCTTCCGGGAGCGGGGCCATCCCGATCTGGACCTGTTTGCGACCAGCCAGAACCGCAAATGCACACACTTTGCAAGCTGGCTTCTCCACAAGGATTCGTGTGGGAATGCGCTGTCAATGAACTGGTCACAGATATATGCCTATGCCTTTCCTCCGATTCCGTTGGTTCCCAGAGTCATCCGCAAGATGAAGAAAAAGCCTTGTCGCCTCATTCTGATTGCCCCAGATGGCCTCCCCAATACTGGTTCACCGAACTTCTCCTCCTTTCGGAGTGCGATCCCATTCAGTTTCCACCAATACCGAACCTTCTGTCCACCCAGAAGGGTCAGATCTGCCACCCGGACCCATTATCCTTGAGATTAGCAGCCTGGCTCCTCAACAACTTGAATTTGCACACTTAGATATTCCTGCGGACTGTCAAGAAGTTTTGGCCAATGCTAGAGCACCTGCCACGATGAAGACATACAAACTCAAATGGAAGAGATTTTGCACTTGGTGTCAATCTGTGAATTTACATCCAATTCATGCCAAACCAGAACAGATCTTACCGTTCTTTCTTCAATTGGCAAAATCAGGTTTATCTCATTCCACGTTGAAAGTATTCTTGGCAGCTATTTCAAGGTTCCGACAGGATGGTTCCAACTCCCTCTACTCTACTAGAGCTATTCAACAATTCTTCAAGGGGTTATTTCTTATGTTTCCCCCTATTTGGCGTCCACCTCCAGCCTGGCATCTAAATGTGGTGCTCGAGCAACTTATGCAGCACCCCTTTGAACCTATTCATAAAATGGATTTAAAGTTCCTTTCTTGGAAGGTGTCTTTGCTTTTGGCACTGACATCAGCAAGCAGGGTCAGCGACATTCAAGCATTCACGGTTAAGACACCTTTCCTACAGTTCACCTCAAATTCAGTGGTACTTCGAACTAATCCCAGCTTCATGCCTAAGGTGCCTACGGATTTTCACCTTAATGAACCGATAATTTTGAAAACTTTCTTTTCAAATCCTCAAACATCTGCTGAAAGAGCCTTGCATTCCCTTGACATCAGGAGATGTCTCAAGTTCTATCTTCAACGAACTGCAACAATTCGGAAATCAGATCAGCTATTTGTAGCATACGGAAGATTACGTCCAGGTTACTCTGTATCCAAGCAGACCATAGCTCGTTGGATGTCCGCGTCGATTAGTCTGTGTCATCAGGAGGCAGGAAGACCTTTACACACCATGCCGAGAGCACATTCTACGAGAGCGATTTCCTCATCTACCGCTCTCTTTGCTGGCGTGCCTCTTCATCAGATCTTCAAAGCGGCAACTTGGTCCAGCAGACACACTTTTACCAAACATTACTGTTTGGAGTCTTCAAGTGATGCAGATATGTCAGTGGGACGAGCTGTTCTCCACAATCTTTTTAAATAAGGTGAGCCTCTGTTCTCCCTCCCCCACTTTGTTCTTTTAACGCTTATTGACATACTGTTTATATATCTTAAACTTGTTATGCATATGTTAAGCACAAATGTATCTATATACGATTATGATATTATTCATACTTCATTATAGTATATTAGTATATGTATGCTTATATGTGTAAATATATATATATATATATATATATATATATATATATATATATATATATATATATATATATATATATATATATATATATATATATATATATATATATATATATATATATATACCCATATATATATATATATTCTCGGTACAAGAGCGTCTTACGAGCATTATGTTGTGTACTGCTATCTACCCTGATTCAGGCATGTGAATCTATGAAAGACACTCCAATACTGGAGAAGAACAATAGTTACTTACCTGTAATCTGTAGTTCTCCAGAATTGGTGTCTTTCATAGATTCACTAGGAACCCGCCCACCTCCCCTCAGAGACTGGTTTAGGCTATCTAGTTTTGGTTCACTCCTGTGCGAGAAAATCTGAGAGCCTGAGCCTCTGGGGAGAACATTCTGGTGGGTTCTGTCGCCTCATTGGCTACAGTTTGAACTAGTACATAATGACTATGATAGTCATTAGTGTGGAAGTTTTTCTCTTGTAGCTTAGGGCTACTTTACTTCCTGGTTGGTCATCACCAAGGTTTTTTGGTTATTATGTACATATTAATGCTTTTTATGTACCGTGGGACTCCCACTCTGAGGACAGGAAATGATTCAGGAATGTGAATCTATGAAAGACACCAATACTGGAGAACCACAGATTACAGGTAAGTAACTATTGTTCTGTAGTAGGGGATCTCTGTGTATAGTCATAATCTAGTGAATAGTCCCGCCCATGTGCGTGGACCCCGGCAATCAAAAATAATCTCTTAAGTTGTCAAAATAATGCAGAAACTGCAAAGACACTTAAGAGAGAATTTAAAGACAAATAATGCAGCCTATATCACAGGCTACACTGTCCAGTACTTCAACTAGAAATTCCACCAAAAATCACCACACACAGCACAGCCTGCTAGTTTCTACCATAGAGAAACCTGCCTCCCCCAGTCAAAGACTCAGGAATGATAGAGAGGAAGGTAGGGACAGACAAGCCCCATAGGCTGCCATTATGTGGCTTAAATAGGATACTGTGCCTTTAAGAGAACTTTCCAGAACTTCTCCCAGTATCCCAGAATGCATAGCAGGTCCCTCTACTTTCAGTTCTTTTTTCCGGCTCCTGCTTACAGGACCCTGGCATTGAGCTCTCCCTTTTTCAAGGGTTTATTGGAATTGTTTTTGCACTTTTGAATTCTAAAAGTGTTGCAGTTTACTTCTTGGTGTTCTCTTCTCCTTTTTGTGCTGTTTTAGGTGTTTTTGGGGCTCCAAAATGCCTGGCCTTTTTGTTAAGTGCCCAGCATGCGAGAGGAAGAAGGCCAAGAGTGACCCCCATGATGTCTGCATTGTGTGCCTTCCAGAAGATCATGTCCCTGAGGATTGTACCATCTGCCAGCAGCTTTCTGCTCGGACCCTGAGGGACAGATTGAAGATCAGGCTGGCTGGCCTGGAGGATAGGCGTCTGCGGGCTGCAGGTGGGTCTGGGCAGTCTGGGAAGGTTCCCTCTGCCTCTGCTGAGGCCCCTGGGGGGCTCCCCGGGGGCAGGAAGTCCAGCAAACGGTCCCATTCTCCGTCGACATCGATGGCATCGACGACGACTTCGAGAGGGATGACGACGGCGTGCTCCCCGTCTCCCCGGGGCTCCGGGTCGAGACGGCGTGGCGGCTCGATGGCGAAGGAGAAGCCGACGTCGAAGCCACCGTCGACGTCATCGTCTTCGTCGACGTCGAGATCTTCCTACCGACGCCGAAGGCACAGTGACGTGTATCGGTGCTCGCCGTCGAAGCGGCACCGACGCTCGCCGTCGAGGCGACACCGTCGATCGCCGTCGAGGCGACACCGCCGATCGACGTTGAGGGGCTCCTCGACGTCGGGAACATCGAGACGACGGCGGCGTTCGTCGTCGAGGGCGGACCGCCCGACGTCGAGAAGGCGACGTGAGAGGTCGCAGAAGAGGAGGTCGACGTCGAGGAGTCGACGGTCGACGTCGAGGAGTCGACGGTCGACGCCGAGGAGAAGAGGGTCGACGCCGGGGAGACGGCGATCGACGCCGGAGTCCAGGAAGCGTCATTCGACGCCGGAGAAGCGCAGCAGACAGCGGTCAGCGTCGAGGAGTAGGTCACCCTCTCCAAAACGGCGCAAAAGGGACTCTAGTCCCAGGAGCCACGCTGCTTCCAGTGGGGGACGCAAGAGGAAGCGGTCGCCTGCTGATGGGGGTGGCTCTCCGCGCCCTTCGCCTAAAGGGTCACCGGGCTCGGTGTACTCGGAAGTGTACACGCCATCTCGGCCCAGGACTCCGACTCCTCCCCCTGTGCCTAAGGAGGACCCTCCACCCAAACCACCACTGCCTTCAGGAGATCCTCCTCCACCTCCGGTCCCTCCGCATGGGCCCACCCCGCAGCCGAAGGTACCTCCGCCGAGGTCCACTTCCCTGCCGTCCCTGCCTGTTCCTCCTAAGGGGACTCCGAAACCGCAACCCCGGGAGGAACCGACGAAACCCCGTGAGGAACCACGGAAGACCCCTCCACGTAAACCGAAGGAGCGCCCACGAGCTGGCAGGTCTCGCTCTCGCTCTAGGAGGAAGGAGAGATCGAGGCGCAGATCATCCACGAGATCGGGACACCGCCATAGGAGGCGCGAATCTCGCTCACACACGAGGTCCTCTGGGACCAGGGATTATTCCCCTACCCTATCGGGGTCGCCGGACACCAGAGTGTCCCCGATAGATGACCTGGTGGCGTTTCAGGACGTCCTGTTGAGGGGCGCTGCCAAGCTAGGCATCTCCCTGACAGTGCCTACTCCAAAGACGTCGGTCATTTTCGAGACTCTACATCAGAAGCACCTGTCTCGTCCTCTCCTGCCCCTGGTGCCGGGCCTGGAGGAACCGGCTATGGCTCTGTTTCTCACCCCGGCGGTGACGAGGGCGGCTCCGTCAAGATTACTAAAGAAGTACCGGGCTCCCGACTCGGATGCAGCCTTTTTGAGAGCGGAGCCTCCGCCTGACTCTGTCATCGCCACGGCGGCCCGCAAGCAGCATGCCACCACTCTGTCCTCCACGGTTCCCCCGGACAAGGAGTCAAGGTGGATGGACTCGGCGGGGAGAAAAGTCTGTGGAACTTCCGCTACCTCCATGAAAGCGGCGAGTGCCACGGCTCTGTTGGGACGTTACGACCGCGCCCTCTGGGACTCCCTCGAGCGATTTGCGGAGCATTTACCTCGAGAGCAGCGTGAAGACTTCATGGAAGTCCTGAGTGAGGGGATGCTGGTGGCCAACCAGATAATCAGCGCGGCAGCGGACTCTTCCCTGTTGGCGGCTCACGGATTTTGCCACGGAATCAACCAACGGCGACACGCATGGCTCCGGCTTACGTCCCTGAAACCGGACGCACAGCAGAGGGTGGCCAATCTGCCGTTCTCCGGTGAGACCCTCTTCGGGAAGCAAGCGGATGATGAAATGGCCCGCATGAAGGCGGAGGCCGAAACGCTGATGGCTGTGGGCCTGGAGAAGCCCAAAGAGACCAAGAAGCAGTACCGTCCCTTCCAACGGCGGTTCGGTGGACAAGGCCGAGGACGAGGACAGGCTTCGGGGCACTCGCAGCAGCAGTTCCGTAAGCCGTTCCAGAAGCGGCAGAAGGGCAGGGGAGGCCAGCAGTCGGCTCCGGCGCCCAAGGGCCAGGCTGGGTCTAGGCCCTAGGAACTTACTTCCCCCGGATCCGTTACCCACTCCGGTAGGGGGAAGCATCCAACTTTTTCTGGCAGAGTGGAGAAAAATTACTCAGGACAAGTGGGTGCTGAATATTGTTTGCAATGGATACAGTCTTCGGTTCACCAGCCCTCCTCCAGCTATTCCCCCGGTCAGCTCGCAGTTTCAGCTGCGCGAGCTTCAGGCGGAAGCGGATGTTCTGTTAAGGAAAAGGGCGATAGAAGACGTACCTCGGTCTCAGAGAGGAAGAGGTCTGTACTCCCGGTTCTTTCTGGTTCGCAAGAAGGACAAGAACGAGTTCAGGCCCATTCTGGATTTGCGACAGGCAAACAAATGGATTCGCAGAGAAAAGTTCTGCATGCTGTCGTTGCATCAGATTTACCCTCAGTTGCAACAAGGAGACTGGCTTTGCGCTATAGACCTACAGGATGCTTACTTCCATGTGCCCATTGCACACAAACACAGGAAGTTCCTGCGGTTCCAAGTCGGCACCAATCACTATCAATATACAGTACTCCAATTCGGACTGAAGTCTGCGCCGAGAACGTTCTCGAAGTGCATGGCGGTGGTAGCAGCACACCTGAGGAAGAACAAGGTGTTCGTCTACCCTTACTTGGACGATTGGTTGATCAAGGCATCCTCCTTCTCGGAAGCGCGAGCACACTTCCAGAAGACGTGCGTTCTCCTGAACAAGCTGGGGCTGCACATCAACATGGCCAAGTCTAAGCATGGGCGGAAAATCCGTTTCGCTCGCGGATTTTGCGGATTTTCGGGAAATTCGCAATCCGCGAGATTCGCGAATCTCCCGCAAAATCCGCAAATCCGCGAGCAGCGGATTTTGCTCGCACTGCTCGCACTGTTCGCGTGAGTTCGCGGCTTCCCAGTACAACTTCGCGCCCCGCGAATAAGTGCTAAATTGCAGAAATACGATCTTAGCAAAACTGAAACTACTTACCAGGTTCAAAAGTTCAGGCTCATCATTAGTAGCCATTTCCTGTAGTGCTTCCTGAGGGGCCCCTCCAGAGTTCAGTTGCCAGTTGCAACTATTATGTGACCCTGCTCTGAACCTCAGAATAGTTACACATATGCCACAAACGTCCTGAATTACAGCTAAGGGAGACAAGCAGGAGCCAGGCTGGAAGTTAAAATCCATTAATCAGCCCCTAATTCATTATTGTCAGTTGGGGCAGGGCAGGTGTTGTAACTAATTTTGCAACAATGAAAGCACTTAGCAAGTGCAAAAGATCACTAATCAGGGCGCACTAAGGAAGCAGGTGCCAACTAAAAAAATATTCTGTGACACATTAATCAGCCCCAAATTAATTCAGGTCACTTGAGGCAGGGAAGGTGTGCTTTGCTTTGCCGAAAATAATGTACACTGGACAACCAGAGGGTGTGGTGATGAAACAGAGGGTGGCATGGGTGGGCCAGAGGGTGGCATGAGTAGTCAGAGAGTGGCAGTGGTGACAGAGAGTGGCAGTGATGAAGAAGAGTGTCCCAAACAGGCTGGACACGTAGAAACAACAAGTTCGCAAAACTTGCGACCCGACAGGTAAGTTCGCAAATTGCGAAATTGTAAAAACCCTCGCGAACTGGCAGAAACACGGGCGAACACAAAAAAAATCCGCAAATTCGCGGGAATTCGCGGATTTTGCGGATTGCGAGTTCGCAAATCCGCAAAATTGGCGAACGCGAGATTCGCAAAATTCGCCCATGCTTAGCCAAGTCTGTCCCGACTCCGGTCCAATGCATACAGTACTTGGGAGCCTCCATCAATACGCTGTCAGCAAGCGTGTCTCCTTCGGAAGAGCAACGATTATCACTCCTTCGGAAGGCTCAGGCTCTTATGACGACTCCATCTACAACAGTGAGGACGGTGTCTTCTCTACTGGGATCGATGGCCTCTTGTATCTTCCTGACGCCACACGCACGGCTGCACATGAGACCGTTGCAGGAGTGCTTGGAGGACCAGTGGGATCAGAGGAAAGGATCTTGGGACGACAAGATTCGACTGTCGCTGCATGCTCTTCAGTCTCTGAAGTGGTGGTGTTCGGCGGAGAATCTCCTCAGAGGGGTTCCCTTTCACAAGGACATTCCCACGCAGACTGTCGTGACGGATGCGTCTCTTCTGGGATGGGGAGCGCACTCCGGGACTCTACAGATTCAAGGCACGTGGTCACCAATGGAGGCCACGTATCACATCAATTTCCTGGAACTCAGGGCTGTTCACTTGGCGCTGAAGGCCTTTCTTCCGTCCTTCCGGACCAACTCTCTGCTTGTACAGACGGACAATACCACCACGATGTATTACCTCAACAAGCAGGGGGGCTCGAGATCGCGCACTCTGTCACAGGAGGCGCAGACGATCTGGCACTGGCTTCTGGCCAGAGGACTGACGATAACGGCCACCCATCTGCCAGGTGTGCAGAATGTTCAGGCAGACGCACTGAGCAGACTGCTTCAGGAAAACCACGAATGGGTCATAAACGACGAAGTACTAGGAGAAGTCTTCGCAAGGTGGGGAACTCCAGACGTAGATTTGTTCGCCACCACCGAAAACAGCAAGTGCAGAGACTTCACCTCCAGGTACTTCCAGCAAGGGACGCTGGGGAATGCGTTATGGATCAACTGGACGAACAGCTTTCTGTACGCCTTTCCTCCCATTCCCCTGATTCCGGCGGTACTAATCAAGCTGGCCCGGTCCAGAGCTCGGATGATACTCATCGCCCCGGAGTGGCCCAGGCAGTGGTGGTTCACGGACGTACTTCACCGGTCTCTCCTTCCTCACATTCGGTTGCCGTGCAGGCCGGACCTTCTCACGAAGTTCGGGGGACGGATGTTACACCCCAACCTCTCGTCTTTGAGTTTGGCTGCATGGCTCCTGAGATAGTGCAATATGGCCATCTGAATCTGCCCGATGACTGCATGGACATACTGAAGGAGTCTAAGAGACCTTCCACTCGGACTTCATATGCTTACAAGTGGAAGAGGTTTTGTATCTGGTACCAGTCTAAGAACCATGATCCTACGACCTGCAAGGAGGATGTCATCCTTCCTTACCTTTTACATTTGGCGCAGTCTGGCCTTAATGTCCATTCCATTAAGGTACATCTTACTGCATTGACTGCCTACAGGAAATGCCCTTCACAGACTTCCTTTTTCCAGATCCCTGTGATCAAAGATTTTCTGGAAGGTTTGAAGAAAGTATTCCCTCCTGTCAGGCTTCCTTCGCCTTCATGGGAATTGAATGTGGTGCTGTCCAGATTGATGAAGGAACCTTTTGAACCTATTCATAAGGCTTCGCTGCAGCACCTGTCCTGGAAGGCGGCGTTCCTCGTGGCCATTACATCGGCCCGCAGGGTGAGTGAAATTCAGGCGTTGTGTTGTAATGAACCTTATACTGTATTTCATGCTGCTAAGGTTGTTATGCGTACTCACCCTAAATTTCTTCCCAAGGTTATTTCTGATTTTCATGTCAACCAGACTATAACTTTGCCTACGTTTTTTCAGAACCATTCATCCCCAGCGGAGAGGTCTCTCCATTCCCTGGATGTTAGGAGGGTGTTGAAATTTTATCTGGATAAAACCAAGGATATTCGTAGGTCTGACCAGTTGTTCATCAATTATGGGTCGGTCAGGACGGGTCTTGCGACCTCGAAGCAGTCCATCTCTAGGTGGATTGTGTCCTGCATACAATTGTGTTACCAAAAGGCTAATAAGACCTTAGGAGGTAAGCCTAAGGCTCATTCCACCAGGGGCAAAGCTGCCACGATGGCTCTGCTCCGTAACGTGCCGATTGCTGAAATCTGCAAGGCAGCCACTTGGAAGTCGGTTCATACCTTTGCTAAGCATTACTGCCTGGACACTGACGCCAGGGCAGACGCTCAGGTTGGGCAGGCTTCGCTGCGGAATTTGTTCGCACAGTAGTGGCATTATGTATTTGGTCTCCACCGCCGCTTTGGTGTGGGGATGGGCTTGCCATTCTATTCACTAGATTATGACTATACACAGAGATCCCCTACTACAGAAGGAGTAGTTTCTGCCCTTTAACTCTAGTTCTGTAGTAGGGGTATCTCTGTTATAGTCATAAGCGCCCGCCCTCCTCCCCGGTGGAGATTTTTCATCATGTAAAGAATGCGACAGGTCTGGCGTGCTTCGCCTTCAAAAAGAACTGAAAGTAGAGGGACCTGCTATGCATTCTGGGATACTGGGAGAAGTTCTGGAAAGTTCTCTTAAAGGCACAGTATCCTATTTAAGCCACATAATGGCAGCCTATGGGGCTTGTCTGTCCCTACCTTCCTCTCTATCATTCCTGAGTCTTTGACTGGGGGAGGCAGGTTTCTCTATGGTAGAAACTAGCAGGCTGTGCTGTGTGTGGTGATTTTTGGTGGAATTTCTAGTTGAAGTACTGGACAGTGTAGCCTGTGATATAGGCTGCATTATTTGTCTTTAAATTCTCTCTTAAGTGTCTTTGCAGTTTCTGCATTATTTTGACAACTTAAGAGATTATTTTTGATTGCCGGGGTCCACGCACATGGGCGGGACTATTCACTGGATTATGACTATAACAGAGATACCCCTACTACAGAACTGGAGTTACAGGACAGAAACTACTCCTTCATTTACCTGATTGAAGGAAGGTAGTGATAAGAAAGGATAGTTTAGGAAGGAGTAATTTGAAAAAATATTAGAACAATTCAGCAGTAAATCCATCATGTCCTGGCATTTTACTGATTTAAGGGAAAATAACGTTACAAAAAGAAGGGTAAACCCATAAGGAAGTCACTGGGACCTGGGTATGTAGCAGTATAGAAGAAGGGGTCCCAGATCAGAGAGAAAGCACAATAGAAATGACTGATTGTTAAAATAAAGTACAAAAGTGATCAACTTAAGAGTACGTTGTTATTTAATCACAAAGTACTAACACACATATTTAAGTACAAAGCATAAGTTCATAAGATCACAAGTCGTAGTGCCCAACGGGTAGTGGGGAGGGAAGTGAAAGTGGTAGGAGGTAGTGCAAGGTAAGGAACGTGAAGCAAGTCAAGTGTACTTAATCAAAATAAAACTTTTCAAAAGTGGCTTCAGGCGAGAGCCAGACATAGGTTCAGTAAATGATCATGTAGTTTAGGTAACCAGACTTCTAGAGTAAGCAGTTTAATTCGTGCTAGGGATAGAAGTTGGCAGGAGAGACAGTTGTCTACGTTTCGACCCAGAAGCGTGTAGGGTAAGTGGACCCTTACAGAGGGGTCTTCCTCAGGACAGGGGAGGGTGGTGGGCAAGCTTCCTGGAGCAGAGACATAAAAAACACACAGTCATGGCGGTCCCAATGAGATCAAAGTTAAACTAAAGATGGTGGAAAGCGGTAGTGAAGTATTAAATAAGCAAATAAATACCGTGTGGGCGTAGTCTCACACGGAGATGAGGGAAATGCATGCAACCAGGTATTCATCTGTGAACAAATAATGTGCACAATTTAAATAAACTGAATAGTGTGTAGACTCATCCGCAAAAATTGCGGGATAAAGGACGTGTCAAACTTACAGGGGAAACATATTGATGTCCTCGGGTGGGAGGCAGGGTCTCATTTGTAAAAAATGATGCGCACAATGTCACAATGGGCTAAATGACATAATCATGAGTCTAATTGGAACGCGTTAGCAAAGCGGGGTTCAGACTTACAGAGGAAAACTGTTCGTGGGCAATATCCTCGATTTAGAATAGGAATTGTAGAGCCGCCAGGGAGCGGTCGGCAATACCGCGGTCTCTGAAAATGAATAAGACCAAGAGTTACACTCCAAACAGTGATAGTTTGGTGTGTACAACAATAACGGTCAAAACGGAGTTGAAGGGACATACCTGGAAAGAGGGAATCAGTCAGAGCCAAGGCTGTGTCATCAGTCGAGCGGAGGACCCGATAGACAGACACTGTTTAAGAAGCCGAAACTGACGGCTCCGGGCACGCGTGCACGTAGTGCCCACGCTCTATGCGTAAGGAGAGGGAAAAAAGACTAACACAGGACGGTTGTCTCCCACTATAAAAAGATTCAGAAAAGGGGGTGGTGATGGACAGAGTATCTGAATTAAGCAGAACACTCCTACCCAGTCAACAGATCAGGGCTTGATCCATCAGCGTTTTTTAGCTCACTGCACCATCCCAGCTCAGAACCTGGCTACATGCAAATTAGTCTGTCCCTGGCCCAGTGCATCATGGGAACAGGGCAGACCAAACTACCAAGCCAATTATTTTACTAGAAAGGAAACAAGCTTCCGGGGACCGGTTTCTGGCATTACAGCCGTCTTCGGCCCGGCTTGCTTGAATCCTGATGGTGCAGTGAGCAAGGGACTCACATCTGAGCATACCCTTCCACGCTTATGGTGGACAAAACGATTCCTGTTCCCATGATGCACTGGGCCAGGGACAGACTAATTTGCATGTAGCCAGGTTCTGAGCTGGGATGGTGCAGTGAGCTAAAAAACGGTGATGGATCAAGCCCTGATCTGTTGACTGGGTACGAGTGTTCTGCTTAATTCAGATACTCTGTCCATCACCACCCCCTTTTCTAAATCGTTTTGTCCACCACAAGCGTGGAAGGGTATGCTCAGACATGAGTCCCTTACTCACTGCACCATCAGGATTCAAGCAAGCCGGGCCGAAGACGGATGTAATGCCAGAAACCTGTCCCCGGAAGCTTGTTTCCTTTCCAGTAAAAGAATTGGCTTGGTAGTTTGGTCTGTCCTGTTCCCATGATGCACTGGGCCAGGGACAGACTAATTTGCATGTAGCCAGGATCTGAGCTCGGATGGTGCAGTGAGCTAAAAAACGGTGAT
Source organism: Lissotriton vulgaris (assembly GCF_964263255.1). Classification (NCBI taxonomy): domain Eukaryota; kingdom Metazoa; phylum Chordata; class Amphibia; order Caudata; family Salamandridae; genus Lissotriton; species Lissotriton vulgaris. The sequence goes on along the minus strand of NC_141696.1, from coordinate 128,891,846 downwards.
GGATCAAGCCCTGATCTGTTGACTGGGTACGAGTGTTCTGCTTAATTCAGATACTCTGTCCATCACCACCCCCTTTTCTGAATCGTTTTGTCCACCATAAGCGTGGAAGGGTATGCTCAGACATGAGTCCCTTGTCACTGCACCATCAGGATTCAAGCAAGCCGGGCCGAAGACGGCTGTAATGCCAGAAACCGGTTCCCGGAAGCTTGTTTCCTTTCCAGTAAAAGAATTGGCTTGCTAGTTTGGTCTGTCCTGTTCCCATGATGCACTGGGCCAGGGACAGACTAATTTGCATGTAGCCAGGTTCTGAGCTGGGATGGTGCAGTGAGCTAAAAAACAGTGATGGATCAAGCCCTGATCTGTTGACTGGGTAGAAGTGTTCTGCTTAATTCAGATACTCTGTCCATCACCACCCCCTTTTCTGAATCGTTTTGTCCACCATAAGCGTGGAAGGGTATGCTCAGACATGAGTCCCTTGCTCACTGCACCATCAGGATTCAAGCAACCCGGGCCGAAGACGGCTGTACTGCCAGAAACCGGTCCCCGGAAGCTTGTTTCCTTTCCAGTAAAAGAATTGGCTTGGTAGTTTGGTCTGTCCTGTTCCCATGATGCACTGGGCCAGGGACAGACTAATTTGCATGTAGCCAGATTCTGAGCTGGGATGGTGCAGTGAGCTAAAAAACGGTGCTGGATCAAGCCCTGATCTGTTGACTGGGTACGAGTATTCTGCTTAATTCAGATACTCTGTCCATCACCACCCCCTTTTCTGAATCCCACTATAAAAAAGCAGAAGAAAATGCCCTTTGGAAAAGAGGTCTCAATACATGTTGACTCCAGTGGGTAAAAGTAATATGTATAAAATTGATTATGTCTGGAAAAAGATCCTAAAGTCACAGTGGCGCATTAGGATATCATCAATATTGCGAAAAACAGCGAAGGCCAGGTAGATAAGTGCACATTAATGCAGGAGTGTGGGCCTCACAAAGGTCACAGAAGACGGTCACGGCATCTACAATTAAGTGTACCTTCTCATAAGGGCTGAATGAGAAAACAATCAACACCAGAGGCCCATGGAGCGTACCTACCTTGCAGGGTGGTAAGGCGCTTAAGAGCAAGGAATCAAGTGGTGTAGTTCACATAGGTAGGGAGGTGGTAAAGAGAATTCACAGGCAATATGCGGACACACAGGCAATAAATACAAGACAACCGCACACTTATACATTGATACATCACCATTGAGGCCCAGATAGCCACTAAATGTCGGAACGCGTACCTACCTCACAGGGTGGTTAAAAGCGCTAATAAGTATAAAAGGCCTCATGGTGGGACGGACCCAGGTAGGAAGAAGGGGGGTAAGTGTAAGCTCACCATGGAAGATGATGGGAGCCCAAGCTTGTCAGGGAAAATAGATAAGCACAACAGCAATAGATACATTAATATTGGACAACCAACAATGAATAAAACAACTCAGGCCCTATCCAATCTTACATGATGGTAAAGACGCGTCGGTACCTGGGGTTGTGATCGATAGAAGTTACAGACCAGTTTCAGAGAGTGAGTTTGGAGGAAAGTCAGTCATGCGTGTAGTGTAACGATCTAAGGGCATATGGTTGCTAGTTGGACATGACTGCTGTCCATTTCATTAAGCCCACTGTTGACAGAATCAAAAAAGGCCATCCATTTCGATTCATGGATGTCTAGCACTGATCCAATGTTACCTCCCCTTGGTCCAAGGGTAACTTTTTCCAGTACAATCCATTTGAAACTGTCTGGCGCATGTCCAGCTTGTTTGAAATGCTCTACCAGCGGTGCGCCCACTACTTCACATCGAATGCGACTGGAATGTTGCAAAACCCTCACTTTGATCTTTTGCTGGGTCTGTCCCACGTAGATCAAATCACAGGGGCATACAATACAATAAATGACATTAAACGTATTGCAATTAGAGTGAGCTTTTAGAAGGATCCTGTGTTGTTTGTGATGGAATTCCTTGGTTTGAATGTTGTTAGAGCAAACTTTACAATGTCCACATCTGTGGTGTCCGAGTACAGGAGGTAGATTCCAGAGGGACAGTATCGTGGTCGCTGCAGGTGGGTCCAGGAATGAACGGACAACATGGTCCCTGATGTTCTTCGCCTTTTTGAATGAGTGCATAGGAGGTGCTTCCTGTGCGAGATCATCAGATATGAGATTAAGGGAGCAGTACCTCCGGATGCGCAAGAAGAAGGATAATTTGCCTTACGAGCAGTTGTTGCGCATCCGGAGGAACTGCTGCCTTAAATAACACTATATGAGTGAATCCGAGGACCTGATGGATCGCCTCATTGAACGTGGGTATCCTAGAAGGCTTGTTAAGAAGGCTAGAAAATGGGCTTTGTTTAGCCCCAGAGAATCATTACTTCAACCTAGGGACCGGCCTAACACCGAGGAGCAGAGGTTGATTTGTGTTACTACATTTTCAACAAAAGTAATGCAATAAAAAAAGCCATTAACAAGCACTGGAATCTCATATCAATGTGTGAACATTCTAAAGTGCATGGCATGTTAAGGAATGCATGAATTTGGCCGGGAAAGGCCACGAAAATATTTTTTTATGGTCCAGTGCGCTTCTCAGTGCCTCTGGAATGAAGTAAGTTTGAGGGTATGAAGGAAGACCGTCACCGCGAGAAGAATACTTTTGTCACTCAGCAGAGAGCTAGCAGGACAACGCCATCTTTGTTGGGCGCAAGCCACTCCCCCCCCCCCCCCCCCCATTTTCATATATTTTGATTGTTGAGTGAGCTACGCCGACCTATTTGTAGAATTGTGCATGTCATAAGAATACTGCATACCTGCCAAACTGTACCTGAAAGGGTTTATTGATAAAAAATGAAAAATTAATAATCTGTGAATCACAGATCCATCTGGTCAGAGTTCCCCCCAGCAACGGTTAGTGGAGCAAGCTTGCAGACAGAAGACAAGACACACATTTCTACCCTAGGATACACAAGTGTTGAGTTAGGTCACATGTCTATTTCTTACTCTAAGCACTTGCAAGTGCCTGGCGTGAGAGCATGGGATTGAGAAAGGATGGCCTTCAAATAATTGCAAATAAGTAACTGTTTCGGCTGACCGTCATCACATGCAGCTTTTGATGCCTTGGAAGCCATGATGCCAGAGCGGCTCCACATCTGTAGTGGGCACTAAAGCCTAATTTGAGTAAATACGTTTCTACGCTTTCACATGCATGTTCAATATTGTTTTCCATCTTTTCGTTCAGTCTTATATTTCATCACTATTTTCTACATACCAGTCCATACAGTTATTTTAATCCAAATATTAGTGGAAAAACTGCAGATACAAAAATTATTGTAACCAAGTAACGAAAACCTTTTTTTCTATTACAGAGGTAGTGTTCAACTCTAATCCCAAGCCACAACAGGACATTTCATTGCTGGTAAGATTGCAGTTTTGTCTTGCGTCTTGTTATTATGGAAACATGGATTTTGCTGGTAGTGGAGGTCTGACTGTCCTTGGCCAAGATTACAAGTTAATTGGAGCTGAATTCCTGCCCACTACCTCATCCCCTTCTAACTTGTTATGTTGGGTATGCTGGCCCAACAAACCGTGCACTGTACACTTGGTGCTATGCACCTGAACTTGTTTTGTTCTTTCAACAAATAATAAACCTTATGTATTCTCAGTTGCTACTATTTATTTTGAGTTCTTTTATCTCTTTTTCTCATATATATGTTACCACATAGTATTTCATTTCAATGAATTATGTTCCATAATTCACAGTCACAATAACAATAACATTACTTTTCATGTTATGCTTTACAATATCATATGTTATACAATTTTTTGAAAGTGCCCAATGCATTTCGGCACTGCCATGGTGCCTTCATCAGGGGCGAATCTGTTCGTGTTATGCTCTATTCTCGAATCCACAAGTCTTGTGCGTTCAAAAGCTCCCTGTTATTCCAGCACTGTGACGTTCTGTTATATCCGACTGTTCTGTGTTCACTAATTTCCCAAAAATCCACTCCGTTTCGAAATAACCTGCTTTCCTCTCCGGAAATGTCTCAACCGTTGAGACATTCCCGGAGAGGAAAGCAGGTTATTTCAAAACGGAGTGGTAACATATATATGAGAAAAAGAGATAAAAGAACTCAAAATAAATAGAAGCAACTGAGAATACATAAGGTTTAATATTTGTTGAAAGAACAAAACAAGTTCAGGTGCATAGCACCAAGTGAACAGTGCACGGTTCGTTGGGCCAGCATACCCAACATAACAAGTTGTTCATATCAAGGGACTGACAATCCCTAGGAACCGCAGCACCATTTTGCAAAAAATTTAAAAATACGTTGATAAACGGAGTGTTCCCTAACCCATAATTAAACGCTAGAGCATTTATCATCCCCTTCTAAGGCATGGGGGGAGCATTCCCCCTTTCAAGCAACGTCCTTACTATCAGTCTCCCTAAACACTTCCTCCACCCCTGCCATCACCTGCGCCCCTGTTCACATTTACCATCTGGTTGCAGCAGGTGATAAAGGTGAGCATTAATGCCCAGGGCAAAAGGAATGCTTTGTAGAATAACATCAGGTATTACCAGGTCCACACAGTTATTCCACAGGTATTAACCTGTTCTGGTTGATTTACTGCAGAGTACTGATGTTTACAGGTTTGGAGTTTCCATCCCGCCAGTGGCTTGCGACTTGGTTTGCAGGTTTCTTTGCACATTACATACCATAAAGTCCTCCTCAGATTTATATGCTTTTAAATTCTTCTTGATAAACGAAAAGTACCCTAGAACAGCTTATCATGTTGCAGCACTGTTGTACTGACAACACAGTATTTAAGTAGTACTTTGTTACTGATCCTCCTTGAACAAAGTTCAGCATTCGAGTGAGAGAAAAAATATCTGCATTGTTCTTTGGTAAAGGAGAAGGTGACTTTGAGTTAAATCTCTTCATCATCCTCTTGATTCCATGAGATCTCCTTTACATTATCATGAATCGTTTTGGTTTAATAGTCTCTCCCTGGGCATTATGTGCTGGAATTTCACGTTGAGACACTATTACTCACTTTGTACTCGCTGAAGAGCTGACCTGGAACCAGAGTCGTAGACCTCAAGATTCAGCACACTCTATATCTTCTATTTCTAAAATTATTCGAGCATGGTCTTGACATCAGTAGCATGGTCAAAGGTATAGGCAGATCTTTGTTGAAATAGGAGGTACTCAACATCAAGGAAATGTTTATAAAGAGATGACGTTGCTGCAAGGAGATGTCACGAGGCGTACCTCTAGTGAAAGCTACCTGAGATGTCTCGGGTACCCCCAGCTAAATTACCCATGTGACACGCATGAACATATTCAAACTAAACAGTGCAAAGTTTGAAATTCATCCTAGAAAGATTTCTAAATGGGCTCTTCCAGTTTTGCACACACGTCCATCGCTGCTTGCATTTTAGCCATTTGTTGTCTTCATATCAGATGCAAGGGTGTGAGAAAAGCGTACCCACTTTCCATAACATTTTAGTGGTAAAGCATGTATCATGACAATATTTTAGTTGTATAAGGCACACCCACGAGGAGATTGCAAGTTTACGTGGGGCCATTTTAGAATCCCCCCAAACACTCTAACCCAGAGGGCCAACCCAGGTGTCCCACTGCTCCTTGAGTGCCAGACAGAGATGTGCGGCATTAATAACTAAGGATCTGTAGATATGTGATAACCCTCCTCTCCCCAATCGGTCCATGATAACTTTGGCTTCAAGCAGGCAATATTCTGCTGGTTCAGTCAGAGAGGGTTGGTGACACGGCAGTGCATGCCGGTGCTGCAAATACTAAACATTGGGGGGCACATTTGTGAGCCCCTGGCACCGCCGGAGCATCAGCTTTTGTGACGCTCAGGTGGCGCAAACTACAAAATCATATTTATGTGGTCGCTCAAAGCCACTTTGCAAGGCTTTGAATGGCCTCATAGATATTGAGTAAGGCAAGGCAGCGCAAACCGTTACATTGCCTTACTTTGCGCTAGGGAGGCAATCCATGGGTGCTGCGATGGCTGTTCCCATGCCACATATACTAATCTTACTAATCTGATTGTCATTACAAGACTGCTCTCTAAATCGAGTCTTGACTGGATGGATGAATAAAAGAGCGCCATCGTGTATGGACAATTAAATTGGTTGTGCTGCATTGATAAGTGACACATGCAAAAAGATAAGTGACTGCAGAACGAATTACCAACAACAAAATACCAACAATTCTAAACACAGGCAAATAGTAATGAAATACGGTGTAAGTGACCACTGGCTTAGAAGAGACAGACCAGGAAATCTGTCAGAACAGTGTGACAAATATGTAAGTAATGCAATATTGTTCTTCTAGAAAATTTAACTCTCTACTTTTAAAAAATGATAAACAAAACATGCATATCTTACTAGGTGAAAACTATTAGAGGACAGAAAAGGGTACGAATTCCCAGCCGCATATGACCATTTTAGGCAGTTGAGATTACCAAGATCAACTGCAGCTCCTCCACTCTGGCAGAGGAGCTTCACCCACCCGCCTGCAGCCTCAAAAGCTGTAAAATAATACAATAATAAACCAGGTTTATTAATGTTTCCTTTTTCAAGTTCTAAGGGCCGAGTCTGGAGGGGCAGACCGTTGCGGGGCAGTCACTGAGGGGGAGTGGTGAGCACTGCTGTTAGTACGCATGTGGGTTTGGCCGGTTTTCTTAGGACTGCCAAACCGACATGTGCACTGAGATGTCTCCAGCTCGATATGCATTGCCGGACTCAGGCCAATCAGTCCAGTCCTGACGCTGCTCTCATGCTGCCAGACACAGGTGAACAGAATCTGGGTTGGTCGCAGGTGAGTCTTGGAGCCTGTGCTGCAGTGGAACAGAAGTGCTGCAGTGCAGCGGGCGGCACACAAGTTGTTTTTGTTTGTTTTGTTTTTTAGGTTGAGCCTATCACATTCCGCAAGGAATGGATAGGGTTGAATTTTAGTGTGCAAAATAAGTTCTCAAACCATCGGCGGATTTAAGACAGTTCACGTGGGTCACGTGGACACAAGCACGCGCATTTCCCCACATCAAAGCCATCAGCCTCCCTACGACAGGCTTCACCTGCATGCGCAGTGCGCGTTGGCCTCACTTCTCCTCCCCCCTAATTGATTTTTTTCACAGCCGCCAGGCCGTGAGCTACATCAAAAGGTTTGCCTCCCCAACCCTGCTTTACGGACGCTTCTCAGGCCACCAGCCTGCCCAATACTCTTTTCTTTTAAGTAGGCAGGTCTGCTATTTTGGTAACGCGCTCGCATTTTGAACAAAATATGCTTCAAGAAAGTACAAAAGGAGAAAACCTCATTTCTAAAATAACTACGGAACTTATGACATCAGTACATAGAAGCAACTACAGAAGAAAGGGGGCTCGTTGCTTACGTCTTTAATAGAACTGTCTGTACTGAATGTAAAATGTAAAACGGATCCTAAGTATTGTACTGTAAACTATCATCAAAAGTAAAATACAGTGACCATGATATCTCTGTATGCCTGAACATGCCGTATTTGCTACCCTGTTTTGTGAAGTATTTATTGTAAAGACATGTTGACTACAGTTCGCGAGAATGAATAAATTCCACCCGTCTGCAAACATGGCTAGACGGACGGATCAGCAAGTCAAACGGTTGCTTCGGAAACATGCTGTCATCTGCAGGTCATGATTCACGAATTCGAATCTCGCAAAGCCTTTTCAATCTGCCCTCCTTCCCAAGTCTGTAACTTGACTTTTTAAATTGAGCGGTAGTCTTACTATTCACAGAGCTTAGAAACAGAAAGTGTGGTTTGAAGCGCTGTGTAAAATGAAGTTATTATAAATAACAAATGCAAGGTAAAAACAAACATAAACGTAGATTAAATACACACACATAAGCAAAACCCGGCGCAGAATGCAGCAAATGCTGTTTATTGGCAGGGGAGGGGGATTCGAGTAACTTGTGAAGCAGTTTCCTCCTGCGCAGCTCAGCCTCCAGCACTGCAGCAGTTACACGCCAGTTGCCCTCCCCGTGCCCCGCTGACTGAAATAGCAGTAACATTTGACTCGCCGGGCTTCAAAGAGACAAGGATCTGCTGTGTTTTCTTTTATCTCATTGCAGGCGTTGACGGCAGCCGGGATGTGTTAAGCAGACGCTTGACATGTCTGTCAGAGGGGCTGCCAGGCCTCCTCCTGCGCAGGGAGCCACCTGTTTGTCTTGGCGGGGGCCGGTGTGAGGGCTCGCAGTATCAGTCCACATCCCAGGGCCGGCCTGCCAGTCCACGGCTGACAGCAGGGGCAGATGATGCCATCATGGCGCCCGTCTCTGATGTGCCTCTGGGGGGCCCATGTCACTCTTCGGGGAAGCCAGCTAAAGCCATTGTAGGCCTGCACAGCATGTGTTTCACTTAACACCCGCTCACCTTTTGGTCTTAGAGGATGGAAAGTGATAGGGACGTCGCAGGCGGGGAGTTTTGCCGCATGAAGCTCCTACGGCCCCACATATCCTTCAATGATCTGTCACAAACTGACATCACCGATTGCAGAGCTGCTCATTTCTATATTTCATTTCCGATTGATGAACGTAGCGCTTTCATGCCCTTCAGCTCTGGGAAGCACTGCCCTTTTATGTTCTCAGTTTAAGCTACTGGGAATTTAAAGCTGTTTCAAAGCACGTTTCTTCGAATTTGCATATAAAAGAGTGAATATTGAGCAGAACTTCAGTGGGGTAGTCGACATGCGCAAAAGAAGGCTATTACAAATCCCACAGCCGAGATCCAGTCTAATGTGTACATTTCACCTGATCGACGCAGTTTGAACATCTGCGAACGTGCCTTGAAGGAGCTGCTTGGCTCCGTGCTGAGATGCTAATGTATAGAAAAATACAGGATGTAAGCCATTATCTGTCTGCGCTCATACGTAGGAAAATAAAAATACCAAATCACTCAGGGACACCACCACATCACTCAGGGACACCACCACATCACTCTGGGACACCACCACATCACTCTGGGACACCACCACATCACTCTGGGACACCACCACATCACTCTGGGACACCCTCACATCACTCAGGGGCACCACCACATCACTCAGGGACACCACCACATCACTCAGGGACACCACCACATCACTCAGGAACACCACCACATCACTCAGGGACACCACCACATCACTCAGGGGCACCACCACATCACTCAGGGGCACCACCACATCACTCTAGGACACCATCACATCACTCAGGGGCACCACCACATCACTCGGGGACACCACCACATCACTCAGGAACACCACCACATCACTCAGGTACACCACCACATCACTCAGGGGCACCACCACATCACTCAGGGGCACCGCCACATCACTCAGGGGCACCACCACATCACTCTGGGACACCATCACATCACTCTGGGACACCACCATATCACTCTAATACATCACCACATCACTCTAATACACCACCACATCACTAAGCTCAACCACATAATCACTCAGCACCACAAAAGCACTGTCCTTGCTTGCTACCAATAGGCATTGCCATAGCCAATAGGACTCGCATTAGGAAAGTGTAAGCTATTGGCTTTTTGAATAACAATGCTATTAATTTATATATTTTCAAAGCCAACACATATTAAAAAAATTGTCATTTACAATACCAATAGCTCACACTTTCCTAATGCGAGACCTATTGCATTGCAAATGCTTGTTTGTCTCTTCTTGTCGTTGTCCCCTCCATGCCACTCTGCCCTGCCACTATGCCCTGACACCAGCGGCTACTGCCCGAGATATAAGACCCCTGGACAGTGCCAGAATCAAAGCAGACTTTATATAATGTTTAGTCAATAAACAATAATGAACCAGTACCTGACTTTGTTAGTGTTTAATATTAAGGATGACCTATAGATTCTCCTTAGGCGCTTCCACGTTTACTAGTGGGTCAGTCTACGCCCCTAATGAAGGTCAGGAAAGGTTCTTTCACTCAGCCCTCACAGAAGCCTCAAACACACCGGACCGCCACATTCTGTTGGGGGGAGATCTAAATTTGGTCTTTGACAATACTCTAGATAGAACATGCCAGCACACCTCCCAAACTGGTACTCTTTCCTGGGGGGGATTGTCCCGTTTCCATGAGTTAGGTTTCAAGGATCTATGGCGCAGCTTCCACCCCCAGAGTCTGGAATACTCCTGTTATTCTAGTGCACACAAAACATATGCCCGCTTAGATTACCTGCCAGCTTTGTCATCTGTGCATGCACTGGCGACTGAGGTGGAGATAGGGGTTGCCTCCCTATTGGATCACGCACCAGTGACAGTTGTCCTCTCCCTTCCTCTGACCCAGCGCACGCTACGGACCTGGCACCTCCGGGAGACATTATTACACCGCAAAGAGGTGGTCACACCGATATAGCGCGTTATCACTGACTATCTCTCTCACAATAGCAATACGGACACCACTCTTGCGATGCAATGACAGCACTGAAAGCCGTCATAAGGGGTTGAGTTTACAGCAATTTCGACCGCGAATAATGTCGAACGCATGCGTAAGCAGGAGGAACTCACTCAGCAGACCAAGGAGCTGGAGCAAATGCACCAAATAACGGGAGCGCCTCGAATATGGAGGCAACTTAAAGCGGTTCAGCAACAACTAGCAGCTATAGACCAGGATTGGGCCGAATTCGTGGATTTGCGGCTACGGCACGCATATTACACTGGTGGAGACAGGTGTGGGCACTTGCTCGCCCATAAGCTGCTCGAAACTCGACAACACCAGAGCATGCAGGAAATTCTTCGGAGGGACGGCAGGTGCGTCACGGAAGATAATAATATTGCTTGTGCTTTTAGCGAATTCTACGCCGACCTCTACAACGGTTCCCCGGTGGGGGACTTGGTTGGAGAGGCCTTTCTTGACTCCGTTGCGCTTCCAGCCCTTACGAAGGACTAGGAGGAACATCTCGAGCGTGACATATGGCAGGAAGAGGTCATCGCTGCCATCTCACGCCTTAAATTGGCGAAAACGCCTGGGCCAGACTGCTTCCCCGCGAGCTTCTTTAAGACATTCTGTGCCCAAGACGCTCCCCTCCTCACGTGCCTTTTTAATTCCTTCTCAGACCCCAGGGCGATCCCAGGGAACCTCTTGGAGGCTTCCATTGCGGTTATCCCTAAGCCAGGGAAGGATCGATCACAGTGCGGGGCATACTGCCTATCTCTCTCCTTAATGTTGATCTTAAATTATACGCAGGAATTTTTGCTGCCCGTCTTGGGCGTCACATGGGAGGACTAGTCAACCAGGATAGGTTGGTTTTATCCCGAAGGGCCAAACCTCTGATAATACTAAGCGATCCGAGAAAGAGTTCAATAGGGTCCATTGGCACTATTTAGAGAAAATTCTGGAGAAGGTGGGATTGGACGTGAAGTTCCGTACATACGTCCTGAACGAATTCCTGACAGCAGCGGTTTGTGTCAACGGCTGCACGTCCCCCCTGTTCACTATTGAGCGAGGCACGAGGCAGCGGTGTCCTTTATCGCCCCTCCTCTTCACCCTCTACATGGAACCGTTGGCACAGAGGTAGAGGTTTAACCTAAGGGTAACAGGGATCAAGTTCGGGGGCTACGTCCATACGATTAGTCTTTATGCCGACAACGTCCTGCTCTCGTTGTCTCACCCGCGAGAGTCGCTGCCCGCATGCCTTGAGGATCTGGAGCTATTTGCACAACCGGCCGGGTTCAAGGTTAACATGGGCAAGTTGGTGGCACTCGACCTGTCCCTGGAGAAACTCACTCGAGAATTTCTGCAGGGATTGTTTCCCTTCCAATGGGCGACAGGCGCGATCCCGTATCTGGGGATCCAGCTGGCCCCCGCACTTCTGGACACAGTAAGCGTTATTTACGCCCTGCTGCAACAGAAAATTAAGCGGGAACTGGGGAGGTGGAAACACTACCCTCTGTCATGGCTGGGCAAAGTAGCGGCGGTCAAAATGACCATTCTCCCCCAGATCTTATATCTGTTTCGCACTATCCCCCTTTGACCACCGCCGGGTTGGATACAGCAAACACAATCAGAATTGGTTCAGTTTATATGAAATGGGCGGAAGCTGTGTCTTAAACTGCGGCTGAGGACGCTTCCCCCGGAGGAGGGGGGACTTGGACTCCTGTACTTGTTGCTCTACTTTCAAACTGCTCAACTGCGTCTGGAGTGGAGTAGATGGGAGTCTGAGAAACATTGGCTTTTTCAGGATCAGGCGGTGGCTGATCGACCTCTCCAAGAAATTCCATTCCTCCGTAAGCAGCACAGACCCCCCAATCTGTACGCCTCATACATCACTAGGGTCCCCACGGAAGTTTGGGACCGCACCAGTGTTAAACACAAACTCACTACCTTCCCGTCCCCACTTACCCCTTTAATGGACAACCCTGATTTTACTCCGGGCATGGATTCGGTGTATAAGCAAATGCCCAATGCACACAGCGTGATAGTATAACAAAATGTGTGTTCTGGTGGACACTAGAACATTTCAATCACAGCTGTCAGATAAACAACAATGTCTTTTTAAGAAATCTTCATTTAATAGTCTTTCTGGCCTGCCGACACGTGTTTCGTCGCAACGGAATGTAATTTCCGTGACTCCTCAGGGCTGGGAAAGATACAAAAAATGAAACTGGAATATACAACACAAAACTCTTTCTTGTGAGAGAACATGGGTTGTGCAGTGTGACTTTGTATTATGTGTTGCACACTCAACCCACAGCAAGGTGCAAAAATTCTAGGGCCACGGGGGGTGGAAACCAATAACAGTGTCAGAGTAGTGTTTGTGTAGAACAAGGGCACTGGGGAAAGAAAGAGTGACAATCGGATTGTAGGGAGAGGGTAGAGGATAAAAAGGTATTCCTGCGCAGTCGTTGTGAGCCGTTCAATAGTGATTGTCAATGAAGACAGTGTATGGCGTGAATAAGTAACGTTTAAGGTAGGCTGGTACTCTACATATTGTGCTGCTACTGGTGTCCCTCCAAGAAATACATGTTGTACCTATCGGATTGTGAGTGCCCACTTTAAGGTCTAAATAGAAAGAATGGAAAGAGTAAAACAAAACAAAATTAAGGTTTTCCCTTGTGACGCTAACATCTGGCGGTTTCCACTATCAATTTATGTTACAGGAGGTCTTAAATGGCTCCTAGCAACAGCATGGCTTTCTCTAGCTCTTTGCAGTGCCTGCGGAAGAAAGCACATTTCTCAGATGCACACATGCATTACCTTTTCATCTACAACACAAGGAGCAAAATAACAAAAAACCAAGGGATGTTACGTGAATAAGGCGTTATTGCTACACATTACTGTCTGTCTTCTAACAGTAGACAGGCTATATGTGCGAGAACCACGGTCTCCAAACATGTCTTCCCCTGTTTACTAGGAAGAGGTCTTTTTGAGGGAAAGTCACATTTTTAGTACCAGTTACATCTTAGATTGGGGGAATGCAGAGATTCCTGGCTGATGTAGCTCTTGGAAGTTCTTTCCTGATTATGCAACCTTCAATTTATTATAATTTGGTTTGAAGACTTCTTAATCTGTCTTGAAAACCTTAATATAAAAGTATTTAATCAATTAGCTGTTCATTTAAATAATTGTTTTTATTATAGTAAAACTATTCACCTCCTTCCCTCTTTGCAATAAAGCAGCCAAATGCAAGAGGGTCCTGACACCAAGGATTCAGTATCGCCAATGTGCAGAATTTAGCTCCATATGGCCATATACTAGGGATTTGAGTAGCCTAATTGTGTACAATTTAGCTTAGTCTGCCCCTTTAATGAAAATCCGAGTAGCTAAATTGTGCATAATCTAGACTGATCTGTCCATACAGTATGGATTTAAGTAGGTTTGTGCAGGATCTGGCTCAATCTGGCCATATAACTGGGATTTGAGTAGGAAAATGGTTCAGGATGTAGCCGAATCTGCCCATACAGTGGAAACTTGATTAGATCATTCGAGAGGATTGAGCCCAGTCCACCCATACAATGATGATGGTAGTAGCTCGGTATCACAGTATCTAGACCCACCTTTGAAACAATAATGGAACCCTAAGAGCAGACACACACTGCCTGGAAATGGCAAGTACGGACAAAAAAGTCTGTCATCCAGACAATGCAGCTGCACCGTCACTCTATCATTTTGCCACGTGCATACAGACCACATGACTTGCAATCACCCAAGCATAAAAACCATCAACTGTGTTTTATTATGCTGCATGTTTCCATAGCACGCATTGTCAGTCGGAGGCTGCTTAAAGAAAAGAAATGGAGACAGACTAATGTCACAGATGACCCCACCCAACCTAAATCTCTCCACTCTGTAGTCAGGTCGCTTATCACCACAACTAAAGACTACCACCAACCAAGTGACTATCAGAAACAAACCACTCTGTGAAGCTGTCAAACTGCATTAATTCTTTTCCAGAACCCCCAGTCCCACCATAAGTCAACAAGTGCAAAGCCATCAACCAGTTCTTCGCCAAGACGGGCAACAAAATCCGATCCAAATTGACAACATCAAGCTGTCATCCGCTTCGCTGCCTAACTCCACCACTCCAACTCCACTGAGCTCACCATATTTCTCCATTTATTCAAAACCACCTCTTTCAAAATGACATTCTGCTCTCTTTCATTAGAAAATCTCTCTACGGATATGCCTTTGCACACCAGTGCAAAATTAATGACAAGTCCTGTATCCAAGGACCCTTCCCAGGCACCTTCAAGTCAGGTCTGATCTTCCCACTGCTAAAGAAACCAACCTTAGATGCAGGCGATTAAGCCATCTTCCATCCCATTAACCATATATTCTTCATAGAGATAATCATAGAAAATGCAGCATAGCTGCAACAGCAGATCATCAATCACACCATCCTTCAAGACTACCAATCTGGCTTTAGCCAGCACTGCAGCACTGAGGTATCCACTTTTAAATTATTCGGGAATGCTTTCCTCATCATTGATAGAACGAGCACCTGCACTTGATCCCGCCTGACCTTTCTGCAGAATCTGACGCTGTTGATTACCAAGCACTGGTCCTCACCTGGAAACATTCATGAATTTCTTAAACAGCCCTGCAGTGGGTCGCCTCCTACCTCTCCTCTCAAATCACCACCAACTCGCACAGATAGGATCCACAAGTTTGCAGAAATTCCCCATCACCTGTAGAATGCAACAGAATTCCATCACACCTCTTCAATCTCAACTTTTACGTGGACTCTTTGGATCCATACTCACCGGTAACAACATCAAGATCCATCAATACGCCAACATTCCACAACTCTATCTCAGAATGTCTTCACCCACCTACCTTCCGTGACTCAAAACCTGCCTTGAGCGTCTCAAGATCTGGCTGTCAAGTACCTACCTAAAGCACATACTGACACAGACCTAATTTCTTTTGTTTGCCAGCAGCTCCAAGCAACCACAGATTCGAGCCTGGCTTTCCATTATGGGCTTGGATTGCTTAACCTTCTTACTGACAGACAGTTAAAAATCCGGAGGATTCACCATTGGTACAGATGTCACATTCAAAGAACACATTGCCAGGAAAACCAAGACTTGATGGTACCAACTATAACTCCTGAAAAAAGTAAAACATTTCCTTCCAGAAATTGATTTCAGAATGGCAATGAAGGCCCTGGTTTCCTCCCATCTGGCTGGGGGCAACACACTGCTAAACGGTCCCTTAGACTGCACTTTGGCACCCCTGAAAGACAGTCTACACTCTCTAGCGTGTCTCATCACCCTAACAATGAAGAAACAACATATCATCTTGAACACCAACTGCATGACATCAGCAATCTGGCTTCCAAAACGATGCTCCAGCATACCTGTCCAAGAAACTGGCTCAGGCACACAGCGCTACACCAGGAACCACAACATGATCAGGCAAAGAATTGCCTAAAATAAATTTTTAAAAAACAGATGCTAGGACTTCTACATCTCTGTACCTAGGATCTTGAGCAGAAAATCTCTCTCTCTCTCTCTCTCTCTCTCTCTCTCTCTCTCTCTCTCTCTCTCTCTCTCTCTCTCTCTCTCTCTCTCTCTCTCTCTCTCTCTCTCTCTCCCTCCCTCTCTCCCTCTCTCCCTCTCTCCCTCCACCTCCAACACCCCCCAGCTAAGGGTGGGTTATGAATGTTACCACTGTTCCTTACTTCAAAATGTTTGGGTCCTAGTAATATACATCTTCAGCACAAAAGGTATATCTTTGTCTACATTTTTTAACAGCAGCACTCAACAACATGATATGTAATAAATGTGTTTGCGTGCTTCCGCAATGTTCCTTCTTATAAGTTTTGTTCTCTTCCCATTTCTTTTTGTTTTCAGAAACCTGCCAATTGGGAGAAGTGTTTTACATTCCCTGACGAATTCAAACCCCAGGTTGAGAATTCCTTGAAGATGCTAACCCCTGCATTTGAGCCCCCACTTCCAGAACTGAGATACCTGAGCCTGGCTGATAACAAGGTCAGTCCCTGTTTCCTTGGTATGATTACTGGATGAGTTTGTCATAAAGCTTCATGGAAATTAATCAGCATTGCCCCTGCAGCAAGAGAGGAGTGTAGAGTCGAGAATACCTTTAGGAACTTAAAGAATATAATAATAATAATATATAAATAAACAATACACCAACGAGAAGTAGCAAATATAGTACATAACAAGAACAGAAATCGACAAGGAAGACGCGAAGGTGGTTGCCAGGCAACGGGCCGAGCCGGCGCGGAGAGAGGCGCAGAAGACTGCAGCACCACAGGCAGACGGTGCACACGCTGGAGCTCGCGCTGAAGAGGAAATATCAGCGGGAGATGGAGGTAAAGGGGTGATTGACAGTGGAGGAGTGGAAAAAGGGAACATAAGTGCCATGGGAGGTACCACAGCAGATATGCTTGCCGCATTAATGCAAGTCGAGAAAGAGATTAATGAGTCCCGGAAGGTGACTGGCTCATGGGGCAGCCGAGAAAGCATAGCGAGCTCAGAAAAGCAAAGTCTTGAAGGGGGGATTAATATAATTAAACATCCCCACGGAGGGGAAGACTGTACATCCCTAGAAGGGGAGGGCGAGTTCTACTCTGTAAATGAAGATTCTGAGTCATTGTCATCAGTAGAATCAAATACGGAGGAAGATGAAGGTACAGAGTCAGGCATAAGCACTTCTGGCAAAGAATCCACAATGAAAAAGAGGAAGCATACCAAAGTGGAGAAACGTCTCCTGTGGGACTACTCAGCGACTTCTCAAGTATATCAGGAGGAGGATACGCATGCAAGCATGGCAGAGAGAGCAGAGAGAGCATCAAGTGGCAATATCCCTTCCCAACAAGACCCTTTTCAGACTCTATTCTCGACACTGAGACAGATGCAAAACGAAGCAAGAACAGAAAGCCGTAGAGCAAGGCAGGCGTCAAAGAAAATACAGAACAGCCTAAGGAAGGTCAATAAATTGTATGATGAGCTGGTGGACAGAGTTACAGAGGTTGAGGAACGGACAGGGAAGCTCGAAGATGACGTTGGGAGATGGCAATCATTTAAGACAGAACATGAGAAAATGGCAGAGGACATGCGCTGGAAGATGGAGGATTTTGAAAACAGGCAGAGGAGGAATAATGTCCGCCTTTTGGGTGTGGAGGAAGGGGCAGAGGGGCAGGATGTCAGGCAGTTTGTGATAAATCTCTTGAGTGGCGCATTTCCAGAGTCCCAGTGGTAGTGGGAAACAGAAATACAGAGGGCGCACAGGTTCCCTTTTACAGTAAAGAAGGGAGGAGAAGCAGGAGGAGCAGGCAGAGGTGGGCAGAAAAATCATCCAAGGGCAATACTAGTATATGTTGGAAACTTTTTGCTCAGGGAAGAGATTTTAGCTAAAGCAAGGCCAGAGAGTAGGAGAACTTTTGAGAACAATACCTTTTTTGCCAGGCCTGACTTCTGCCATTTTACTGTAGAGAGGAGGTGGAAGATGAGGCAGTTGATTGCACCATTTCAGGCTCTAGGTATGGAGGCGTATCTACTTTATCCTGCCAGATTGAAGGTAATTGTTAGAGGGAAAACTTGGATGTTCAACTCGGAAATTAAAGCGGGGTTCTTTCTAGAAGAGATGAAGAAACAGAAAGGAGCGTGAGAGCCCGGGTAGGACATAGGACATAGTGGGATCAGTGGGTGGCACGAAAAGGTAAATGATTGGGAGAGGGAAGCGATCTGCACAACATAAGGCGGGCACACATAGGTCGGCTGACCTATTTGCCTGTAATGGGGGGGGGAAGGGGAGGGGTGAGCAGAGCAGGGGCGGAGAGGGAGGGAGGGGGTGAGGGGGGGGGGAATAACAACTGGTTGTTTATGATTTTGCACATTGTTATGTTTTTGGGACACAGAGAAGATATACAGACTGGTTTGTGGTTGATAGAGAATGTTTTTTGTTGTTGGTATCTACGCATGTTAACACAATGGCATGTAGGATAGCGTCAATTAATGTGTGTGGCTTAAATGATTTAAATAAGAGGATGAGGGTGGCTGCATATCTAAAAACCCTGCGGTTGGATCTGGTATGTTTGCAAGAAACCCACATTGAGTTAAGTAAGATAAATATTTTGGAGCAACTTGGGTTCAGGATATTGGCTAGCTCTAAACAAGAAACTAGGACCAGAGGGGTAGCAATTCTGGGTAGACATAGGGATATGGTAGTAGGGAAAAAGAAGGAAGATAAATGGGGAAGATGGGCTATAGCGGAAATATGCTTCAGGGGTCAGAAAATATCATTAGCCACAATTTATGGATCTACTGAAGACGATCCTGAGGTATTTCAGTTTCTTGATGCGGAGTTGGCTCAATGGCCTGAACCCATAATTTGTTGTGGTGATTTTAACATACATGAGCCGGAGAGCTCATTTACGCGGATAGATGCAGTTTATAGAGGGAGGAAAAGGAAAGTGTTCAGGGCTCTGGCAGATATGGCTTTGAATAATTCGTTGATTGATCCTTGGGTAAAACTACATCCTCATCTTGATGGAAGCACTTTTTTTTCGGCCCCACATAAAGTATTGGTTAGGTTAGATTATTTTCTTATAACTAGCTGTATGTTAGCTGGGACACAGGTTGAGAAACTTCCCAGGGTGATTTCAGACCACAGTCCAGTAATACTGACTATTAAAAATAATTACTTACAAAGAGCACCCGCACAGTGGACTTTTGAGAGAGGCCTTTTAAAAGATCCAACATATAAGGAGCACATGTCGAAGTGGATTAAATGGTTTTGGGATATCAATAGGGGGACAGCAGCTATAGGAATAGTTTTGGATGCATTTAAGGCGGGAATAAGGGGAGAAACATTGAGCTTTGTCCTGGGAAGACAAAAAAGAGAAAGGGAGAGGAGAGAGTTGATAGAACATAAATTACTAAGGGAGGAGGAGAATTTAAGCAGGGTAATAAGAAATAATCTACCTTTAGAGGACTGCCTGCTTAGAATAATAGCATTAAAAGCAGAGGCAGTGGAAGGCCTGGCCAGACAGGCAGTAGACAAATTCTTGTCTAATAAGGAAAAGACATATGAGCTTAGTGAGAAGGTAGAGCGGGTGCTGGCAGCTAGAACTAGGCAGAGAACAGCTGAAGCAGGAGTAAAAGAAATACGGGATACACAGGGAAATCTGGTTATGGAGACTGACGCAGTAAGAGAGGTATTTAGGAAATTCTATGCAGATTTATACACTCCAGAAGATTCACCGAACCTGGGGGAGATTGAGGAGTATTTGGGCAATATATCCCCTCCGACGATTTCAGAAGAGGATAAAGAAATACTAGATAGTCCAATATTGTTAGGAGAGGTGGAGGAAGCTCTTGATAGTTTGCCGATAGGCAAAGCGACAGGACCAGACCAAATTCCGCTAGAATTTTATCAAATATTTAAAAATGTACTCTTGGCAGATATGTGTATAACTATGCAACAAGCACAAGTAGGAGACTTTAGCCCAGAGTCCTGGGGGGGGGGGCTGATATAATAGTTATTCTAAAAAAAGGAAAGTCACCAGAAATGCCAGGGTCGTATAGGCCAATTACATTAATGAACTCGGATATCAAAATATATTCCAAGATTTTAGCAAAAAGATTGGCTGGGATTATTGAGCAGTTAGAGACCCCTATCCTTTTTTTTTTTTTTTTTTTTGTAACAACAAGGGACCCCAATTAGTCTGCTCGGGACCTCGGGGAACAATTTTACTAAAACAACAGTGGTCCCATGCAAGGATAAAATGCAGTATCAATAAATATAGACGCGAATCCAATCTATATTTTAGAGTGACATGTCCAGCCGGACAGAGGTCATTCAAGTTTACTCAATAAACAAGTATCCAACATATAACAGGAATACCTTCCACAATGCCCCTGTGAGGTACACAAGCCTGTGCCCAACACTTGCGGGGTAAGTACAGGTGAAGAAGTGATAGAGAGAGTTTAAAGGCAAAACAACGTTTTCTGCTTACACATTCATTGCACAGAAAATATCAAGTTGCACCATTACATTAATTTAACAATCAAATATGTTTGTATAAGGTGCATGAGCGAGTCGACGGCGTTTCGGTTCCCCTAAAGGATAATTGGAACCATCATCAGGACAAAAACAATTTATTTGCCTTATAGCACTAAACCTCAAATTGCCTAAAGGAAATAGGGTAAAGAGTAAGAAAAATGACATTTAAAAAACAGAACAATAACATTTAAATTTCATGAAGTGACTCTTGGTGCAGGGTGTAACCACATACTCCTTCCATGCAGAGTGAAGTTATTACGCCGTTTTCTATAGGTGAAAAATCGGTGTTGGCTATGAAAATAAGAATCTAGTTCCATCTGTCAGTCTGACGTGACCCAGGGATTTTTAGCGCGAATACTACCATGCAATACGTAGTGATCAGGCACGTTTGAGCAAAGTGAGCATGGTGCTTGGGAGCTGCAGTGCCTATTTAGGACAGTGAAGGGAGACGGAAACACTAGAATCGCGTTCTTACCGAGGTAGTACAAAAATGGACCCATGCGAGTCGATGCTCAGTATGGTCCAGTCCAGCAAGCCTCTATAATTCAAAATTCTGAATGTTAGAGGTCAGGCATCTTTATGCCGGTTTAAGGATCTAAAAAGTGAAGAGCGAGCTGAGGTCAGTCTTACCGAATGAAGGGCTGCCGGGGTCCGTGTTACTCAGTCGCAACCGGACAGCGCCAGGGTAAGCCTGTGGGAGTCAGGAAACGTATTAAGATCCGGCCCTCGAACTGTCTAACAAAGTAAGGGGCAGAGCCAGGCTGTAAGGCTTACCTGAATCGGCGTTCATGGAGGTATCCCCTGGTGTGCTGTTGTGCTCAAACCAGGAAGTAAAGAAGGGGCGGGTGTATCGTGATTGGCCAGTGTTCGTGAGGGAACAGTCATAGAGATAAACAAGGGGTGCCTGGAGCGGGAGCCATCTTAGGTGAAGTGATATTCATGCACAGTGACATTTCAGAATCCATACTTTACAAGAAACGTTTCTGGAACAATAAAGTGCGCAGCACTAATTCCAAGGTTTTGAAAAAATAAGTCTGATCAGTCTAAATTAGAGCAGTCCATTCCTCTTGAAGATTCAAGCCCGAATTCAGGCTGTCTGTCTTCAATATCCATTTTATTTCTTCTCTGTTCAGCAGGCGCGATAGGTCGCCCCCTCTTGGTGGTATTCGGATTTGTGTAATGACCATCCAGCGAATTTCATTTTCAGTGTGCCCTCTGCTTTCAAAATGTTCAACCAGGGGTGCATTTGCAGTTTTGCACCTGATGCGGCTCCGATGCTGTGATATCCGTTGTTTAATCTTTTGTTTTGTCTGGCCCACATATATTAAGTTGCATGGACATAGAATAGCATAAATGAGATTAGAGCTATTGCAATTTGTCATAGTATGCAGTTCATTCTTTACATTTTTATAAACAAATTCTTTACTCTCAATTGTTAGGTCACAAACCACACAGGAGCCACATTTGAAATGGCCCAAGACGGGTGGTAGCGACCAATGGTCATGTAGGGTGACACTCCTACCAATTGAAGGTGGTAACGCTGCCCTTACCAATTGATCTTTAAGATTTTTACTTTTCTTGAAAGCAAAAAGTGGGGTGTCCCAGTTGAGGGGGCCTGAATTCAAGATGTGCCAGTTTTTTCTTATGCACTGTTTTACCCTGTTGGATATGGAAGAAAATGTGGTCACACACACTACTTTGTCCTGACTCTCACGTTGTCTAGGCTCCAGTAGGACAGCGCGGGGACAGTACCAAGCTCTTTTCATAGCGTGCTTTATTAGACGCTTGGGGTAGCCCCTGAACCTGAGTTTCTCAGATAGTGTATCCGCCTCAGTAAAATAGTCCTCTTTCTTGAAGCAATTCCTTCTCAGCCTCAGGAATTGTGAATAAGGTAGACTATCCCTAAGCGCTCTTGGATGACAACTATTGTAACTAAGGAGGGTATTCCTCTCAGTAGCTTTGCAAAATAGGGATGTGTATAGGAGGCCCTCATGATGTTGAATAGTTAGGTCTAGAAAGGGTATACTATCTTTGTTGTGAGATAATGTGAAAGTAAGGCCATTACAGTTATTACTAAGCCAGTGTGTTAGGCCTGGTAAATCTTCAATAGCGCCATCCCAAATTAAAAAGATGTCGTCTATGTAGCGCTTCCAGACGTGTATACCCTGATGAAATGGGTTACTGCCAGACAGTATGGTATGTGTTTCCAGCCAGTCCATGTATAGAATTGCCAGGGTAGGAGCAAAAATGGCGCCCATGGAACAACCACGCACCTGCTGGTAGTAATCGGTGTCATAGAGGAAAAAATTCTGTGTAAGACAGACCTCCAGTAGCTGTATTATGAATAGGGTAGGTACCCTGTGGGGACGAGTCCTTGTGTTTAATATGCTTTCCATTACAAGCAATGAGTCTCTCTGAGGGATATTAGTATATAGAGACTCTACGTCTAGTGTACATAGAGTCTCATGCTCAGGGTCAAAAGAAAGGTTTTCAATCAAATTAATCATGTGCATGCTATCCCTAATATAGCACGCAGTTGTTGGCACAAAGTCCTTCAAAAAGAAATTAACATAGTGGCCCAAAGGTTCTAAGACTGACCCACACCCAGACAGTATTGGTCGACCCGGGGGATTGTCCTGCCTTTTATGGATTTTTGGTAGTGTATAAAGAACAGGAGTTCTCGGGGTGACAGTGTTCAGGAAATTATATTCATGCTTGCTTAAGATACCAGTCTCAAGCCCTTCCATAGTAATAGTTTTAATGAGTTTCTGAATATCCTTAGTGGGATTGTAAGGTAATCTGCAGTAGTGGTCAGTATTGGATACCTGGCGTAAAAGCTCATTCTTGTAGTTTTCAAGGTCCTGAAGCACTATCCCCCCTCCTTTATCCGCAGACTTAATAATCAGGTTGGTATTGTTTTTAAGAGAATTGATTGCCAACTTCTCTTCTAACGAGATGTTATAGGGTATAAAGAGATGGGATTTCTCTATATTGGAGACTTCCGTCAGAATCACTTTTCCAGCACGGCTTTATACCTGGGAGAGGGACTACGCAGCATGTAAGGACTGTGATTACGGTATTTGACCACGCAGAAATATTAGGAGACCCTGCAGCAGCACTTTTCCTCGATGCTGAGAAAGCATTTGATAGGGTTGATTGGGAATATCTTTGGTATGTAATGAGATGGTGTGGGCTGGGTGAATCCTTTATAAAAGCTATTCAGGTATTGTACAGGAACCCAGCAGCAAGAATAAGGGTGAATGGGGGGCTTTCAGACAAAGTAAAAATCGCTAGGGGGACTAGACAGGGATACCCCTCCTCTCCCCTATTGTTTGCATTATACCTGGAACCATTACTGCGTAGGTTGGAGGAGAATGAAAGGATACCTCCAATGAGAATAAATGAAAATATGGTGAAGTCCTTAGCCTACGCAGATGATGTGGCAATTTTAACTCCAAACCCTATCCTAGCTATAAAGGAGGTAGAGTTAGAGGCTCAGGAATTTGGGAAATTATCAGGGTATAGCCTAAATATAACAAAGACTCAGATTATTAAGAATAGATATACTCCTTGTGCTGATAATAGGGTGGTTAATTCAGCAGTATATCTAGGAGTAGTATTAACTGCATGCCTGGAGAGGGTAGTAGAGATGAATTTGGATCCTCTAATATGTAAAGTTAAAAAAGATCTAGAAAGGATGAATAACCTACACCTTTCCCTTATGGGATGCACAAATGTTGTCAAAATGTTAATCCTACCTAAATTCTTATATTTTTTTCGTACTATCCCTTTAGTTTTTGAAGCTAGGTGGTTTAATTTGATAGAAAGGGTGCTGAACAGATTTATTTGGGCACATGGAAAGACCCGAAGAGCGTACAGGTATATGACCCTACCAAGAGAGAGAGAGGGTTTGGGAGCCCCCGATTTTAGGTTGTATCAGATAGCTGCTGCATTACAGTACATGCAGGGCCTAATTGGGGGTGGAGGAAGCGATGTAAGGGTTGCGACTATGTCCACAGAAGTTTATGCTATCATACTGGGGGCTGAGGCGGAAAATAATTTTTTTAATAGAGTGGAATTTGGATATTATAAAAGAACAAGGTTTAAGACCCTGATGGCAGCATCTAGGATTTGGAACGCATTCCTTAAAAAAATGGGAATGGGAAGATACAATAGGTATGTTAGGCTCTATAAAAATAGATCTTTCCCGGCAGAAATATTTGCTGATTCAACAATGCTGGGCTGGACACAGAAAGGGATAGAACAGATTGGGGATATAATGGATGGGGATGGGGTAATCCAGTTCTCAGACTTTAGTGCTAAATATGGGGTTGAGAGGAAGGATTTCCTTAAATATTTGCAGGTAAGGAGCTTCTTATCGCACAAGCAAGGTGGTAGGGAGGGGTTTAACAAAAATGAGATACTGGAAAAGATAAAAGTAGGAGGGGACTGCACAATTAGATCTTTTTATGCAATTTTAACCAAAGGGAAGGTGGACGATTTGGAGAAAGTTAGCATTAAGTGGGTTGGAAAATTGGGAGTGGACCCCGGAAGTTTGCAAGAGTCTTTGAATTTGGGATGTAATATTTTGTGCTCTGGACCCCTGCAATCACAACACTACAAGACGTTATTTTCATTGTATTATACCCCAGCTAGAATAGCCAAGTGGGGAGGGACCACTGGTATTACTTGTCCACGGTGTAATGCAGTAGCTGCAGATATTATTCATATGTTTGCCACTTGCCCCCAGCTATACACCTTGATTAGAAGTATAGAAGATTTTATTAATAATACTCTCGATATAAGAATAAAACTAACATCTAGGATGATATTGTTTGGAATAGATAATCAAGATGGATTGGACCACAAAGAATTTATGTTCATAGCAACTGCAGTATTGAGATTATCAATTGCAAGAGTATGGCTGGATAAGGTACCCCCTGATTTACAAGTTTGGCTGTCAAATTTATTAGCTAGCTATAACCTTGAGCGAGCTATATATGCACGGAAGGGGAAAAGGGGAAGGAGACTTGGGTTGAAAATCTGGGAACCAATAATTAAATGGAAGGAGAGGATGGCAGCGTAAGATACCGTAATGTAATGAATAGCAAAGGCTAGAATTCTGATTTATGATATTGTGGTATAATTATATTGTTTATATTGTTTATATTGTTTTGGGAAACTTCAAACCAGCGATATATATTGGATGTAATTTGTAAAATGTATAAAAGTATGATTTGTAATTCAATGTGCAAGTTAACAAGAAAAAGGGAAAAATAAAAATATTTAAAAATAAAAATAAAAAAAGAACAGAAATCAGATTTCAAAGGATTGGTACAGATTGCCGAATGGAAACATTCTATAAAAGTCTTGTTTGCCCACTCTGCAGTATTAATGATTAATGGGCGGTCACAGGGCAGTAACAAATGTACCAAATGCCGGAAAGTCACCATATTTAATGATTTAAGTGATTCTGACATGAACGTGCAAATTACAGTGCTTAATTTGTGCTTGTTGTTGCAGATAATGGGTACCAACACTTATTTTTCATCATTAAACATTGACCCATAACAAGAGACAGAAGGGCAGAATAGGAAGAAAGAATGAGGAATAGGAAGAAAGAATCATGAAGAGTAGGAAAACCATGGCAAAAGAACAATCCATCGGCAATTTAGGATTGTAGTATTCAATTTGAATAGTAATAAACTTTATTGCATGATTTAAAAAAAAAAAACCTTTGCAAGTACAAAAAATAAAATGAAACACTTGTTGAATTTTGTAAAATTGAGCCCCAATTCCTTTAATAAAAAACGCCCGGCCACCCACATGTCCGAAATAGGTGCATTGCCCATGGACGAGTGTATAGTGAGTCCCTGAATTAGCCAGCTTATGCACCAATCCCCCCCCCTTTTTTTTGTAGGAGATTTGTTTTGAACTTTCCAACAGATTTCCATGTGTATAAGTGCCCGCAAGGAAGCTTGTCCATCTATTGTGGAGGTCCTGAAGTCTGTGTAGCTGCCTGAGGTGGCGGTCGACCTGTCCTCTCCCACAGCTTTTTTGCTGCCTGGTCCATAAACCTTACCAGTGCGCAGTTTAAATTTGTGTTCCGCGGATCAAAACATGCCAGTACTTCAGCTCTACATGATCTGACTGCCTTGGTGTTCCAGCCCCTCCGTGGAAGGGACCTTCTTTCCTTCAAGAGGGTTGTACACAGGCATAAAACATGAATTATGTCTTCCTATGATGGCCACAAAGCCGACATGGTTATTGGTCATGATCTCTTTTCCATTTGGGAAGGTGGCAAGACAAGGGGATCACCCCTAATCTTAATTTTAAGAAGCATAGTTTAGTGTATGCACTGAATGGTAAAGTTAAATAGCTCTGAGGAGACAACTGATCGTATGATATAAGGGTCATCCAACCGTGGCTTCTACTTGCATGTCTTCCATGAAGGAGAGCTTTTTTGCGCTTATTTTTGCAAAACTTTTGAACTCATTTTGGCTGACGTGTAGGTCCCATACATCACTCAAACATAAGATTTTTAACCCGCTTTTCAGGTAGCATTACCCCGCTAGCCATCGTTTTGTATTCAGGTTGGCCCATAGATGTTGCGCGAGGCTGCCTTCCTTTGATGTCCTCAGTTTGTGGCAGCTCACTAGAAAGGACATCATTCTGCCCAGTGATTGTTTACAGATTCCGAATTCCAGCCTGATTTGTGCTGAGGACGTATTTGGTGGTAGCTGGAAGACAGTTCTAAAGATTTTTGCTATGATTTTGTCTAGTTGGCCACTGTCTAAACCTTTTAGCGCCTCGCTTCCATATGCCAAAGTTGGGATCATTGTGCCACCTGGAGTATTGGAGCAAATGTTGGACCGACTAATTTCCTGCGAATGGAGCTGAGTGCAAATGCTAGTGCTGTTCCTTTCTTTTCTTGCTCTTCCAAATGGCTTTTTTACCTTCCGTTGTTGTTGAAGAAGACTCCTAAGTACTTTTGGCAGATAGTTTCCATGATGCTTTCCGAGTTTCAGACTCAAGCCAACTTCTTGGGCCTTCCTGGGCGAACCACCAGTATTTTGGTTTTCTTGTTGTTTATCTGAAGCTCGTTCTTATTTGAGTATGGGGCAGTAGCATCCATTAGCCTTTGTAGGCCTATCTTTGTATTGCTTAGGAGGACCAGGTCATCGGCGTATAATAGGTGTGACAGCTGTAGGCTGCCTAGTTTGGGAGCGTGCGAGTTGACTGTATTTAGGGCTGCCGGGAGATCCGATAGAAATAGATTAAAAAGTGTAGGGGCCAAGACGCATCCTTGTTAGACCCCTTGCGTTGTTAAAATTGGTTGTGACAATCTGGAACCGTCACAGATTTTGATCCTTACCCACGTGTCCTGATGCAGTAGCTGTAATGCTCTTAATAGACCATTTGGTATGTTCAGTGAGGAGAGCTTCTGCCTTAGCTTGGCCCGGTTTACCTTATCGAAAGCCGATTTGTAGTCTATAAAAACCCATGTAGAGTGTTCTGGTGCTGGACTCTGCCTGGTCTATCAAGCAAGAGAGAGCCATGAGATTAACCATAGTGCCTGTGTCTCTTGTGAATCTAGTTTGGTTTGGAGGGATTACAGAGCGTTCCTCGGCCCATGCCCAAAGTGAATTGAGCAGTATCCCTGTGAAGTACTTCGCCTCGTTGTCGATTAGGGCGACTAGCCGATAATTTCCTGGAGATTTGTGGTCCCTCCTTTAAAAATTGGAACGAGAATCGATCCTTGCCAAGAGGGTCGGATAATGTTCTTGTCTAAGATGAAGGTAAAGAGTGGAGCTAGATTGGCGCCCCCCATAAGGCCGGATCCTCCTTAAACAAGCATGGAGGAATGCCTCCTGGTCCTGGGGACCCCTCTTTCAGACCCTTTTTGATCAGCTTTTCAATTTGGTCCTCCAGGACTGTCCTGTGCTCAGTGCTGTTGGCTTGGTTTTGTCTGTCTGCATGCTTTTCAGTTATTGGGCCTTTTTGGAGATGTTCTTCCCTGATTAGTCACCATATTTAATGATTTAAGTGATTCTGACATGAACGTGCAAATCACAGTGCTTAATTTGTGCTTGTTGTTGCAGATAATGGGTACAAACACTTATTTTTCATCATTAAACGTTGACCCATAACAAGAGACAGAAGGGCAGAATAGGAAGAAAGAATGAGGAATAGGAAGAAAGAATGAGGAAGAGTAGGAAAACCATGGCAAAAGAACAAGGCATCGGCAATTCAGGATTGTAGTAGAGAGAGGCATGAACTGGATTCAAGATTGGGCAGCCTGGGTATTTGGTTGCATTTGCATTTGCCAGTGTCCGGCTCCTAAGAAACACTCTGAACTGTACCCTTCCATCCTGTTTACCAGCAAAACGATCAACGTTTTAAAAACAATGTGTATTCCTACAAAACAAAATAGTTAGATGTACAGTCTCACATAAACAAACACCGTCCTCCTATATAGTTTCATACCCATATCTATTCTTCCATGTTACCTGTGCATATAGCCAAGAAAAAAATCTACTTCAAATCCTTTATTTGCTATTTCTTTTGTACATGCATATCTAAGAATTCATTGTGATTTCTATAAATCTTTAAAAAAGACCAAGATTTTTAACATAATTCATTATTCACAAGCACATATCTTAATTTAGATCAATGCATACTTCTTTGTAAACAAAGCAACTCCCACATTGTGTTCCTACACCTTCAAGGGTAATCTTCACTCATGCATATGCCTATGCATCTACTATCTTGTGTTGCTGATGCGTTTAGGCTGCATCCTACCAATCTCCGCAGCCTTCTGTAGGACTATCTGCGCATCAGAATTAAAATGACGTACTGATCTCCTGAATAAGATTATAGAGATTGATAGGATGCAGCTGGAACACAGTGTTGACAGAAGATGGTGTGTGGCAAGGGTATGCCCAGACGTGGGTCCCGTGCTCACCAGGCCACTAGAGTCAAGCTATCCTGGCTGATGACGGCTGATAACCAGAAACCGGTCCTAGGATGCTTGATTCCGGTCCAGGAAAGACATGGCTTAGCAGTTCGGGCTGGACTGTTCCCATGAGGCACAGGGTCAAGACTGATTTGCATATGGCCATGTCTGAACTGGGGTGCCTTGGTGAGCAAAATAACAATGGATTACCCAGATCTGTGACTGGGGGTGAATGCGTTGCCATTGTGCAACATTCCGTCCATCATCTTGTGTGTTTTGGTGTGGCACTGACTAGGCAAGTCTAGTCCTGTTTTCGCTGTTTTGCCTTCATTTCATATGCCTCTGATTATTGGTGCGACTGTTAACCAACCATTGATTCCAGTATGTGCTTATTGGTAGCACAAATACCAAATTTTGTGGACAGGTCAGATGTGACTCTTTCAATCCTACACATCAAACACCATAGATCCTGTCGCACTAGTCCTATTTGTGACTAAGTGTAGTCTTGCATCCCCCATGTGCCCATATGTGCATATTTCAAAGAGAAGAGTACACAGTATACTTATATCTCAAAAGATGGAGCACTCCATCTCAAAATAATCTAGAAGATTAAAATCAACCCCAGAAGCCCTATATACTTTCTACAGTCCCACTTGACACCATTGTCTTGTGAACATTTTGGATTCATCATGGTTTAAGGGATCTATAAATGAACAAATTAAATAAGTGAGCACTACCTAAAAGGATTGGGCGGAGATGTGGCCTAGTGGCTACAGCTGCCAATCTGGGGACACAGGTTTGAATCCCGGCCCGATGCTTCTCTCAACATTATGTGAGTCTCAGCAAATTTCTTTCTCTCCCTATGCCTAAAAATGTGAATTGTAATGTGTATTCGTGTAATTCCCCACTTAATGTACACAATCTTGTAGATCGTCTCCCGACCCCCATATAAAGTACAGCACTCTGTTGCATTTAGCTTTATGCTATATAATATATACATACATGGATGTTCCATATGCGACCAGTCAATATGGACTAGTGAAGCAAGGCAAATGTGTGGAGAAAGTATTGCTGAGCTTCAGAAATGGAGAAACTCAAACCACAAATTTGGAAACTGCAATCATAAAAGGCATTGCAAAAAAGATGGGATTGGCAGGGTACGCCCCAGCTAATGCACTGGACCAAAAGGATCTGTTGTACCCATTCCATTGCAGAAGAGAGCTCTGTGAAGTAGCTAGAGTTCGAAGGTGCTTCCAGTCTGGCGGGAAAGAAACACCTAAGGTATCATACCGCACTGGTGCACTAGGTATGCAGAATCCCACTTTCCCTTTCAATTTTGAAACTTCCTGGTCCAAAGTAGACCGCGAAAGAAGTGAGGATGGAAATCTTACATTAGTCTCAACCATTGGTAGCTTCCACTGCCTGACATACAAAGATCAAATCGGTGTAAATCAGCCTTGGTCACAGTCCACCCAAAACCTTCTAGGTCACTTGGTCCTTGAACAGGAACATAAACAACCTCAGACATGTTTCTGCCTTGTTTTGTCCTCATCAGTGGGGTGCAGTGCGCTTGGGACCCACTTAGGGAGACCCATTCATACAGCAAACATGATTGATGGAAATGTTTAATCAAACCTAAGAAGACTAGTTTCTCTGGGTATATTCGATTCCATTACTTTATAGATCACACGTGCCACTATAGAAGGTCAAGCATATGCAAATCAGTCTTGTTTCAACTTGCTAAAAGGTCCACTATTCATAGATTCTGGAGTCCAAGAGAAAGCATCATAGAATAGGAGTTGAGGTATTAAATGCCATATGATTTCAATGCATGCAAGGAAAGCTACACTGAGGCAGCTATCTGTTATGACAACGCTTGTGATGGTGGTTTCAGTGACGTCCATTCTTACTTATTTAGATGTGCCAAAAACCATAATATTGTTTTATTAGTTTATATAGTTTCACTATGAGCTGAAGTAGCTGCAGTGACAACCGTTTAACATCTGACTGTCCCCTGGTTACCCAGCTAAACATGGGAAGATGTAATGCACTTTCCTAGTTCTAAGGCCCATGAATCAATGGCAGTATACCCTGATTAATGCATAAGTTGTCTGTTCTTTTTGATCTGGCCTTTGTAAAATGTTGCCATTTTGGTGCTTGTTTTGATTATGCAGAAAAGAAATTATAGGATGTTGTTCCAGCTGAGAAAATCCTTTTTCTGGATCTCCAAATGCATTGCAGCACAAAGGCATGCCATTTATTCATCAGCTGAAGTTTCTCTTACATTGTCAATCAATGTATCATATTTTCTTTGGCAACGCCTCACGTTTACTGCAGTGGTAGTTAACGTTCTTTGTACTCCAACAGGGATAAGTGGGTGGCATTGATTCATCAGCTATTAGGAGGAAGGGAGTCAAGGATGCATTGATTCATCTGCTTTGGGGAGGAGTGGTATCATGTATCCAACAGTTATGGGGAGGAATAATGGCATGTAATAAACAGCAATAGGAAAGAGTGGTGGCATATATTCATCAGCTACAGGGAGGAGGGTTGGCACTGATTCACCTGCCTCACACTACTAAGTCCCCATTCTGAGTCTTTTGGATACTCGTTTGTGAAGTATGTCCCAGCCCTAGCCTCTCCATCACATGGGCAATTGTGTATCACCTTTTACAAACTGAATGAATCAATCTGGCTTTGTGACCTGAACGTCTCAATGTATGTTGTCCACCTTTAAGCGATACTCCCTCATAGGTCATTGACAAAATGTTGACATGCAAGGGGTATTGGATACCATGTAAAAACTTAGCTTCTTGCAACTGTCAAACTCCCTGTCTACGACAGAGAAAACCGTCTTAAATAACTTTTTGCCTATGTTTTAAACATTTTCATCCTGGATTAATTGCCTCTACCAGGTTCTGACCATCTTCTTATCCACGTCTGTATGAAGGTAATATTAGAGTAAAATCTGTCCTTAAACCATGTGGCACCCCCGATTTCCGCAGATTCCCCACCTTATGAATAAACCTTCTAGGCTTCAGACAGGTCTAGAAAAAGGATTCCCCAGCAGTGACACCCTAGGTGGTTTTAACTGTGATTCCGCTACTACATGTGACATAATCGGGGTATAGTGGGCTCCAGCTGGCACGCTGGCACCAGTTCCTGTTTTTCCACACTTCATTAATTCGATAAGGAGCACTCTTTTGCTGTTTCCCAGAATTCCTCAACTTTTACTCCGATCAGGTCAATTGTCTCCTAAAGCATGCTGCATAATGTTGTCCACAGACTGGAGTTTCCTGATTCTTCAGTCAACTCTGCTTAGATCAAGGCCTTCTTGCTAGTGATGCTTAGACATCTGTTATTCAGCACCAAAATGCCCCGTCAGTGGGTGGACGTGCATTTTACAAATACACATGTTATGTTTTATGTTATGGAAGATAACAGGATGGCTCAGAAGCTGCCTATGCTTCTCCCCTGCAGACTTGGCGATTCCAGCGGTTCCAACGCTTCCTCAATGCTGTGCCTTCACATGCTGTGGCCCTTGCATCTATGGCATGGCCCCTGATGTCACAGGCCTTTCTACAATACAGTTTTCTAAGCTGATAGCAACATTGCCCAGGACTTGATAGTGGAAGATATATCAAATAGTGGAAGATATATCAAATCAAATTGTCTTTGAGTCTACACATTTAGCAGGGCATACACTAGATGGTATCTGCACCAATAACTCTCTTATAGAGGTTAAGAAGGTCTGCCTTTTTCCTTGGTCCGACCATTCTGCGGTGCACTTTACCATCACGCTAGCAACATCAAATAGTGGACGGAGGTTTCGACCCCTGACTGACAAACATCGTGCCTGGAAGTCAGTCAGTAAAACTGACTTTGTGTCAGCACTTAGTGATAGGCCTGCAATCTCTATTGACGCTAATCAAGCTGCCACAGACTTTCACAACGGGCTAAATAGAGCTGGAAACACAGTTGCACCTGAAATGATTATGCGACCTCGACATAAAAAAGTCTAGTCTCCCTGGTACTTTGCAGATCTTAAACTAGCAAAAATTAAGTGCAGACAAAAAGAACGTATCTGGAGATCTCAATATGACGCTGCACAAAAGAAAGTATACTGTGCTGCCCTTGAAGAATATAAGGTCGCAATCATACAGGCTAAAAGTGCCTATTTTACCACCAAAATCCAAGAAGCCACAAACTCCCCAAAAGAACTGTATCAAACAGTCTCTGCGTTATTGAAGTGTCCGTGGGATGCAACATTCCCACCAGACCAAAAGTTTATAGACAAACTAGCCAGATTTTTTCTAAACAAGGTCCAGTCTGTATATAACAGCCTTTTAAAGGATACCGCAGTAAATGTTTCAGCTCAGTCTGAAGACAATGTCGAGCATTGCGGCCTATCGCAATTTCCACTATTGGCAGAGGAGAAAGTGGCAGACCTGTTGTTAAAAATCAAATCAGGCTCTCACCTGGACCCCTGCCCACCGTATATACTACATCTGGCCCCAGAGGAGATAAGCACATTAATATCCCCTTTACTAAATCAAATTTTGATTTCAGGAGTTTTTCCAATGGCATGGAAAAAAGCCTGTATCCGTCCCCTCTTAAAAAAACTTAAGCTGGACCCACTAGACGAAAAAAATTACCAGCCCATCTCCTGCTTGCCTCTGCCTGCCAAAGTTCTTGAGAAGGCCATGAATTTAGAACTAACATCTTATCTAGAGACCAATAACATCCTTGACAATACACAACATGGCTTCCATTCAAAACATTCTACAGAGACAGCCTTGATTATGGCAGCAGAGGAAATACGTATGGTGATGGATGAGGGAGGAAGGGCTATACTGGCCATGCTGTATTAATACAAAGACTACAAGATGTAGGTATCAGTGATACAGCTCTTGCCCTCCTTTCCTCCTTTTTATCGTCTAGGAAACAAATGATCCCCTGGGATGGATATCGATCGGAGGAGTTCTTACTCCCTGGTGGAGCCCCTCAAGGTTCGGCTCTATCCCCCACACTTTTTAATATTTACATAGCCCCCCTGGCGAGACTAATAAAAAGTTACGGTGTTACGCTGGTGTCATATGCTGATGACACTCAGCTTATAGTGTCTGTAACGCAGTCAGTGGATGCCATGGCAGTTGAATTTTGTAATTGCACCTCTGCTTTGATGATCTGGATGAGTTCTAACTTTTTGATGTTGAGCACTAATAAAACGGGGATCCTGAAGTTTGGTCAGAAAGTTTCGATCTGGAATCATCTTTGGTGGCCAACTGCAGACGGTACCTGTCCCGTGCCAGTCAGCAAAGCTAGGAATCTTGGATTCATGTTCTACAAAGACCTCATCTGGGCCTCGCATATTAACCAAGTTTCATCTGCCGGTTTCTTTATGTTAAAAGGCCTGAGGAAGATTCTTCCATTCATCCCCTTTTCTTTGAGGAAAACAGTGGTAGTAGTCACTATTCTGGCAAGAATTGATTATTGTAATGCTCTCTATTTGGGAGCAGGCGTTGCTCAATTTGCTAAACTTCAATCAATTCAGAGTGCGGCAGCTAGAGTTTTGCTCAAGTTACCTAACATTACCCCACATTGAAAACTATAAAACAAATTCACTGGCTCCCAGTTCGACGACGTGTGGATTGTAAGACGCTTTGCTTGGTGCACAATGCCTTGTTTGGTGGTTGTGTATTTGTGAAGCCAGAAGAAATCTGGTATCATCCCGTATTGGCACACACAGTTTCGTGTCTTGTAAGGGAAAAAAGACACTTTCATACTGTTTCTATGATATCTTCTTATTTATTTCATCATTTTCAATTATTTTCAGTTTTTTTCATATTTCCTCAAATGTCATCATTTATACCTCAGGCGTTATCAGAAAAACATATCCAATGCATTTCGGGCATTTGAATAATATGCCCTTCATCAGGGATTGACACTACAAAAAAGAATGTGAACGAATATTAGGATCAAATTACTACATTACATATGTCAACATGTTGGTAGTTATACTGTTGTGCATTTCGCTAACTCTTATGCATTGTTATATTGAAAATAAAACTCATGCTCTCTGAAAACCAACGTGGATAAAAATAACGTGGATAAAAATAAATGGGTGTCCACTTACAAGCCTGGTGTGCGTAATCGCGTTGATCTGAAAGGCGGAGGGAAAAAAGATCGTGAGCAGTGGGTTCTGTGTCGGGTCGGTTCATAACGCGGTAGCGTTAAAAAAAGTTCGAGCAGGTACTAACCTTGAGTTTAAAGTGTCTCGCGTCTCGTCCGGAGTTTAGCAGTGTTGACTCGCCGGTGAAACTGAATAGTTTCCGGTGTTCTTAAGGTGAACTATTAGGTTTCCCGCGCTCATATGTTTGGTCATGTGATTTAATGGATAAGGAAAAAAGACTACCCGGTGGGTGGTCATGTTATTCGTAAAAATGATTACGTGCGGGAAAAAAGTTACAAATGATAATATAAAGTAATCTAAGGTTCTAAGGGGATGCGAACCTTCAAATGTAAAGTAAATGTCCCGGGGTGAAATGTTGTGGGTTAAAAAACGATCTGCTGCAGGATCGAACCGCTGACAACAAAAAGGAGTGTTGTGTGACTAGACTGAGCTATTTCAATCTGGGTACGTTTTGAGCTAGCAAAAAACTCAACCATATAGTATTTGGAGCATGCACAGTTACAACATGGTCAATTATCAGAGCAAAATCATTATAAATAACAAGAGAATTCAATTCTTTCATTTAGTCCTGTTGGTTTCTGAGTGCATAATTTATAAATCCAATGATTTTCTCGTCTCAATAGTAGTTTGTTATTGTTGACTCCTTCATATTTAGGAACGGTCTCTAGAACAATGAACTTCAACTGGGAAACGTTATGTTGTAGTTCTGTGAAGTGTGCTGCTAATGCTGATTTTGTGTTCTTGAGTCTTATGTTAGATTTATGTTCGTTGAGACGTACTTTGATTCGTCTCTCTGTTTTTCCCACATATGTTTTGCCGCACGGGCATTTGATCCCGTAAATTAAGTTGCTGGAGTCACAGGTTGCATTGACTCTTAACTTTATCGGGTAACCTTTAGTTGGATGGTTGAAAGTGTGGCCTCTCATGATAGAATTACAGTTACCACAATTAAGACAAGGTTTTGTTCCGAGATATGTGATTGGGTCACTGGTTTTGTTCTGCAAAATTTCGCCTAGGTTTTTAGATCTGGTATAAGCGAATATCGGAGGTTGGTTAAATGATTGTTTGAAATCTGGTTCAAGGTTGAGAATCATCCAATGTTTTAGTATGATTTGTTTGAACTTTCTGCTGTTGGTGCCAAATTTAGAAACCACTACTGTTCGGGTTTGTTCAGTTTTTATGGTTGGTGTTAACAGTTTAGATCTATCGGATTTTTCCATTTTCATTTTAGTTTCTTCGATGAGACTCTTGGGGTAACCTCTTTGCAAAAATTTCTCAGACATCTCTGTGAGTCTTGATTCCAGGGTAGTTTGCTCCGAAACGATCCTTTTGACCCGTGCCATTTGCGAGTATGGTAAATTTCTGATCAAGTTGGGTTCGTGAAAGCTGGAATGTAAAAGAAGATTATTTCGGTCTGTGGGTTTGACAAAAAGGTCAGTGGTAAATCCATTTTGTGTTCTCGTGATTCTCACATCCAAAAAATTGACTGCTTTGTTTGAAATTTCCCAAGTTAATTGGATCCTCTGATCCATCGAGTTGAATTTATTCAATTGTTGTTTCAATTTTTGTTCAGACTCGGACCATACAATGAAGTAATCGTCGATGTATCTCGATATCATTATTAGATGGTTAGTCCAGTTGGTGTCCTTGAGGATGTGTTGGGTTTCATACCAGTGCATGAACGCGTTGGCGTATACCGGTGCGGCCGAATTGCCCATTGCCATTCCGGTTAGTTGTTGATACCATTTGTCATTAGCTTTGAAGTAGCTATGATTTAGGATAAATTGCATAAGTTCCATCAAAAATAATTGGAAGTCATGATCAATGTTAGTGCTTAGGATCGCTGATTCCATTGCCTCGATACCCATGTTGTGGGGTATGTTAGTATATAAACTGCTGACATCAGCAGTACACAGTAGTATTTCCTCGTTGGGGTTTAGTTGAATTTGTTGTAATTTCAACAAGAATTGCGTTGTGTCCTTGATGTATGTTGTTGTAGATTGTACAAAAGGTTGAAGGTATTTATCTATGAGTTGTCCTGTGGGTTGATGTATACTGCCTCTGGTGGAGACAATTGGTCTCATCGGGGGATTCATAAGGTTTTTATGAATTTTGGGCACCATTCTTAGCGTCGGACTTTTTGGGTTGCTGGTTATAAGGAAATTTTTCGTTCTCTCTGTTATGGTTCCCTGCTTTACCGCCCGGTCAATGATTGATTTCAATGCCTTGGCATATTCCATAGTTGGATTAGAATCCAATTCATAGTAAGTTGACCTGTCCATGATATGTTCGATTTCTTTGTTCTTATACATTGAAGTATTCATAATGACAATTGCTCCCCCTTTATCAGCTTTTGTAAAGGTTATTTGGTCATTGGTTGATATTCTTCTGATAGTATCCAAATCCTTCTGTGTAATGTTTTTATGCTTAGGTTTGGTATATTTGATTTTGTTGAGGTCTTGTTTGACTAAGTTTTCAAACAGGTCCAAGGTCTTGTGACTTGTGGGAGCCTGAAATGAACTTTGTGGGCGTAACCCCAGTAGTTGATCTTTGTCCTGTGTTTGGCGTTCTGGTAGGGTATTGTCGAAGAAGTGCCTAAGTCTGAGCTTCCGCATCAATTTGAAAAAGCTTACTTCTTGTTCCAATGGGTCTGTCTGGTTGGTCGGTACAAATGATGTACCTTTCTCCAATAGTTTGAGTTCATATGCATTTAAATGTTGATCACTGATGTTAATAACTAAACATTCTCTCATTAGTTCCTCTTGGGTTTTTTCTCTGTTATTTTGGTAGTTGCTGTAGTGCTCCTGGTTGTCGGTGGGTCCCGATCTTTCTCCTTTTCCTTTTCTTTTTCTTTGGCTTCTCCTGGGTCTCCTTTTTGGGCTTGGCCCTGGTCTAAAAAAGGACTGCTGTCATGGGTTTGGCTGGTGGTTGCTTCCTCTGATGTGGTTTGTTCTTGAGGTATCCTTACGGGTTGGTTCTTCCGTGGTCTTGTGGTGGATTCACTATCTGTACTAGAAGTGTCCGTATTAGAGTTATAAGGCCGATTTCTCCGTTTCTGTGCATACACATCAGCCCATGTATAGACCTCCCCCAGTTTGTAATCCACGGTGTCCCGCTTGAACTTGCGTATTTTACGTTCATTGATCTCCCTGGTGTGTCGGTCAATCTGTTGTTTTATATCCTCAAGTGTTGTATTCATTTCCTCCTCAGTCATCATTTTGGAGAGCTCAGTGCTTGTTTCTTGAATTTCAGTAGAAAGTTCATCTAAGATAGTTGATAATTCTTGAATAATAAGGAGTATTAAGTCCAGTGAGCACTTGTTTAGTATCTCATACCATCTTTCTTGAAACTTTTTAGAATGCTTGCATAGGGATGGTTTAAGTGCAATTCTTAAACCGCGTGGTATACGATGGTTTTTGTGGTATTTAATCAGTGTGCTTGCATGTAATTGTTGGTTCGTTCTCCTCTTTGATAGGTATATTAGATTTTTTATATGTTGCTCTTTTGATCGACTAGTTGTTTCTTGTGCTAGCTCTTCTCTGATTAGAGAGTAGATTTGATCGACATCCTTTTCCTCATATGCAAAGGTGGAGGCTCTGGCCTCTGTGCTTTTGGATATATCATCGTAATTTGCCATGGTTGAATTGAAAAATCAACAAAAAATTAATTCAACCATGGCAAATTACGATGATATATCCAAAAGCACAGAGGCCAGAGCCTCCACCTTTGCATATGAGGAAAAGGATGTCGATCAAATCTACTCTCTAATCAGAGAAGAGCTAGCACAAGAAACAACTAGTCGATCAAAAGAGCAACATATAAAAAATCTAATATACCTATCAAAGAGGAGAACGAACCAACAATTACATGCAAGCACACTGATTAAATACCACAAAAACCATCGTATACCACGCGGTTTAAGAATTGCACTTAAACCATCCCTATGCAAGCATTCTAAAAAGTTTCAAGAAAGATGGTATGAGATACTAAACAAGTGCTCACTGGACTTAATACTCCTTATTATTCAAGAATTATCAACTATCTTAGATGAACTTTCTACTGAAATTCAAGAAACAAGCACTGAGCTCTCCAAAATGATGACTGAGGAGGAAATGAATACAACACTTGAGGATATAAAACAACAGATTGACCGACACACCAGGGAGATCAATGAACGTAAAATACGCAAGTTCAAGCGGGACACCGTGGATTACAAACTGGGGGAGGTCTATACATGGGCTGATGTGTATGCACAGAAACGGAGAAATCGGCCTTATAACTCTAATACGGACACTTCTAGTACAGATAGTGAATCCACCACAAGACCACGGAAGAACCAACCCGTAAGGATACCTCAAGAACAAACCACATCAGAGGAAGCAACCACCAGCCAAACCCATGACAGCAGTCCTTTTTTAGACCAGGGCCAAGCCCAAAAAGGAGACCCAGGAGAAGCCAAAGAAAAAGAAAAGGAAAAGGAGAAAGATCGGGACCCACCGACAACCAGGAGCACTACAGCAACTACCAAAATAACAGAGAAAAAACCCAAGAGGAACTAATGAGAGAATGTTTAGTTATTAACATCAGTGATCAACATTTAAATGCATATGAACTCAAACTATTGGAGAAAGGTACATCATTTGTACCGACCAACCAGACAGACCCATTGGAACAAGAAGTAAGCTTTTTCAAATTGATGCGGAAGCTCAGACTTAGGCACTTCTTCGACAATACCCTACCAGAACGCCAAACACAGGACAAAGATCAACTACTGGGGTTACGCCCACAAAGTTCATTTCAGGCTCCCACAAGTCACAAGACCTTGGACCTGTTTGAAAACTTAGTCAAACAAGACCTCAACAAAATCAAATATACCAAACCTAAGCATAAAAACATTACACAGAAGGATTTGGATACTATCAGAAGAATATCAACCAATGACCAAATAACCTTTACAAAAGCTGATAAAGGGGGAGCAATTGTCATTATGAATACTTCAATGTATAAGAACAAAGAAATCGAACATATCATGGACAGGTCAACTTACTATGAATTGGATTCTAATCCAACTATGGAATATGCCAAGGCATTGAAATCAATCATTGACCGGGCGGTAAAGCAGGGAACCATAACAGAGAGAACGAAAAATTTCCTTATAACCAGCAACCCAAAAAGTCCGACGCTAAGAATGGTGCCCAAAATTCATAAAAACCTTATGAATCCCCCGATGAGACCAATTGTCTCCACCAGAGGCAGTATACATCAACCCACAGGACAACTCATAGATAAATACCTTCAACCTTTTGTACAATCTACAACAACATACATCAAGGACACAACGCAATTCTTGTTGAAATTACAACAAATTCAACTAAACCCCAACGAGGAAATACTACTGTGTACTGCTGATGTCAGCAGTTTATATACTAACATACCCCACAACATGGGTATCGAGGCAATGGAATCAGCGATCCTAAGCACTAACATTGATCATGACTTCCAATTATTTTTGATGGAACTTATGCAATTTATCCTAAATCATAGCTACTTCAAAGCTAATGACAAATGGTATCAACAACTAACCGGAATGGCAATGGGCAATTCGGCCGCACCGGTATACGCCAACGCGTTCATGCACTGGTATGAAACCCAACACATCCTCAAGGACACCAACTGGACTAACCATCTAATAATGATATCGAGATACATCGACGATTACTTCATTGTATGGTCCGAGTCTGAACAAAAATTGAAACAACAATTGAATAAATTCAACTCGATGGATCAGAGGATCCAATTAACTTGGGAAATTTCAAACAAAGCAGTCAATTTTTTGGATGTGAGAATCACGAGAACACAAAATGGATTTACCACTGACCTTTTTGTCAAACCCACAGACCGAAATAATCTTCTTTTACATTCCAGCTTTCACGAACCCAACTTGATCAGAAATTTACCATACTCGCAAATGGCACGGGTCAAAAGGATCGTTTCGGAGCAAACTACCCTGGAATCAAGACTCACAGAGATGTCTGAGAAATTTTTGCAAAGAGGTTACCCCAAGAGTCTCATCGAAGAAACTAAAATGAAAATGGAAAAATCCGATAGATCTAAACTGTTAACACCAACCATAAAAACTGAACAAACCCGAACAGTAGTGGTTTCTAAATTTGGCACCAACAGCAGAAAGTTCAAACAAATCATACTAAAACATTGGATGATTCTCAACCTTGAACCAGATTTCAAACAATCATTTAACCAACCTCCGATATTCGCTTATACCAGATCTAAAAACCTAGGCGAAATTTTGCAGAACAAAACCAGTGACCCAATCACATATCTCGGAACAAAACCTTGTCTTAATTGTGGTAACTGTAATTCTATCATGAGAGGCCACACTTTCAACCATCCAACTAAAGGTTACCCGATAAAGTTAAGAGTCAATGCAACCTGTGACTCCAGCAACTTAATTTACGGGATCAAATGCCCGTGCGGCAAAACATATGTGGGAAAAACAGAGAGACGAATCAAAGTACGTCTCAACGAACATAAATCTAACATAAGACTCAAGAACACAAAATCAGCATTAGCAGCACACTTCACAGAACTACAACATAACGTTTCCCAGTTGAAGTTCATTGTTCTAGAGACCGTTCCTAAATATGAAGGAGTCAACAATAACAAACTACTATTGAGACGAGAAAATCATTGGATTTATAAATTATGCACTCAGAAACCAACAGGACTAAATGAAAGAATTGAATTCTCTTGTTATTTATAATGATTTTGCTCTGATAATTGACCATGTTGTAACTGTGCATGCTCCAAATACTATATGGTTGAGTTTTTTGCTAGCTCAAAACGTACCCAGATTGAAATAGCTCAGTCTAGTCACACAACACTCCTTTTTGTTGTCAGCGGTTCGATCCTGCAGCAGATCGTTTTTTAACCCACAACATTTCACCCCGGGACATTTACTTTACATTTGAAGGTTCGCATCCCCTTAGAACCTTAGATTACTTTATATTATCATTTGTAACTTTTTTCCCGCACGTAATCATTTTTACGAATAACATGACCACCCACCGGGTAGTCTTTTTTCCTTATCCATTAAATCACATGACCAAACATATGAGCGCGGGAAACCTAATAGTTCACCTTAAGAACACCGGAAACTATTCAGTTTCACCGGCGAGTCAACACTGCTAAACTCCGGACGAGACGCGAGACACTTTAAACTCAAGGTTAGTACCTGCTCGAACTTTTTTTAACGCTACCGCGTTATGAACCGACCCGACACAGAACCCACTGCTCACGATCTTTTTTCCCTCCGCCTTTCAGATCAACGCGATTACGCACACCAGGCTTGTAAGTGGACACCCATTTATTTTTATCCACGTTATTTTTATCCACGTTGGTTTTCAGAGAGCATGAGTTTTATTTTCAATATAACAATGCATAAGAGTTAGCGAAATGCACAACAGTATAACTACCAACATGTTGACATATGTAATGTAGTAATTTGATCCTAATATTCGTTCACATTCTTTTTTGTAGTGTCAATCCCTGATGAAGGGCATATTATTCAAATGCCCGAAATGCATTGGATATGTTTTTCTGATAACGCCTGAGGTATAAATGATGACATTTGAGGAAATATGAAAAAAACTGAAAATAATTGAAAATGATGAAATAAATAAGAAGATATCATAG
Organism: Lissotriton vulgaris; assembly: GCF_964263255.1. Lineage (NCBI taxonomy): Eukaryota > Metazoa > Chordata > Amphibia > Caudata > Salamandridae > Lissotriton > Lissotriton vulgaris. Next base: position 128,848,429 of record NC_141696.1, on the reverse strand, counting down.
AAACAGTATGAAAGTGTCTTTTTTCCCTTACAAGACACGAAACTGTGTGTGCCAATACGGGATGATACCAGATTTCTTCTGGCTTCACAAATACACTGTTACTTGACGTCGTGGGCTCTCGACGCCTCCATATTGAGCACCACCAAAATAACAGAACCCTAACTATAAAAAAGAGATTATACAATAAGAAAAAAAGCTGTGCATCTGCCCACAACTTATCAATTTGTTTGGTGGTTGGGCTGAGGATGTGCAATCCTTGTTCTCCCGTTACCTGCCTTCACGGTCTCTAAGGTCAGCCACTCTTGGCCTGGTACAACTCCCCAAGATAAAAAGAGTAAGGTGTGGAGGAAAACGCTTTTCCTTCCTGGCATCCAAACTTTGGAACTCACTGCCTACACACTTGAGAAGATTACCAAATAGGTCGGTCTTCAGGAAAGAAATCAAAACATGGCTCTTCTCCCAACCCTAAATATGTCAGTTTTTGTGTTCAGCCACTTTACCCCAGCGCCAAGACGCCTCGGCAGTAGTGCGCTTTATAAATACCGTCAGTCAGTCAGTCAGTCCTCCATGTGGTAAAGGAGAAGCTCAAGGCTAATCCATAACAATGAATCCTACCCAGTGCACCTCAGGTGCACCACGACAGGCCCGAAGGTTTGCTTGATGAGAGGAAAGTTTTAGGTGAAGTTCATACGCTTTGGCTATGGAGATAAGGACTTTGGGCGCACATGAGTGAAGACTCAAAATCTAATCCCCTCCTGCTACCTTACGTTTTTAGGTCTCGCGTGGCACACATGCGCAGTCGAGCTCGCAAGATTTTATGTTTTAGAGTGTACTTCACTAGCGAGGGTTAAGCCCCGCCCCTCTTCTCCATTGGCTGGCCTCCTAAACGGTGGCCAGCCATTGGAGAAGAGGTCCTAGTGATGTTCTCCCTTCTCTCTAAGCCTGTCCTTTTCAGACGGGGCTCCTTGACTTACTGTTGGCCTAAAAGCTTTCTTATCTTCTTTATGGGGCCAACAGATGGCCCCATAAAGAAGATAAGGAACTTTTTACGCCAGCAAGAAGTCAGGCACTAAAAGAGAAAATTCTGCATCGTGTGGTTTCCGGGGCACGGCCCGCCCCTTTTTACCCGCATTGTTGTTGTTCTTTCGGCAAGAGGCAGACTTCTGTTGTCCCACCATCTCTCCCACAGCATTCGCTCCTGTACAACACGCTGCTTTTCAGAATCTCGTTCCAGTACCGCCGTATGTAGCACAAGAAGGACCCTAAGGGCAAGGGAGGGGGGCAGCCAACCCCCGGCGGGCAGTCACCTAGCAGGAGCCCCCCCCCCGCTCCACCTCTACTCTGGCCAGGGGGCCATTCTGGAGGAGGCGGGCTACGAGCTGCCTGTGGAGAATACGTAACTCTCTTAATACATGCACAATTGTCACTATTGCCTCATGTAAGGTAACGTTTGCTTTTGTAACATGCTCATTTGTCATTTTCTCCTCCTTGTTCCTATTTGTGAAGTGCTCTAAACCCTCAGGCAAAGTCCGCTCTATATAAAAACGCTTCAAATAGAATAACTAAAAATGCTCGTCCCTTCGTCCTTAAATCCTGACTCTCCTTCCTTTCTTCCCAAACATCGTGCTCCCAACCCCTGCTCCCCATCCCTTCACCTCCATTGAGTACCCATCCCCCTTGTGCCTCCTCCCCTGACATGAGACCCTTCCCCATCCCTCCAAATTTGAAGCTCGATCCCCCCTCCTGCTTGCGGCACCGCCAAAAAGGTCCGTCAGGTGGTCCTCAAACACTGTGCCCGCAACCCGCCCCCTCCCCCCCAGTAGCGCTCATCCCCAGTACCATGGCTCCCCTCTGCGGTCCCACCGCCGCCACCCTCCGACCAAGAGCCCCACCCACTGCAACCCCTCGCTCTCCGGAGAGAAGCGAGAACAGAGGGAGACAACGAGGGACCCCCACACCGCACCCGAATGAGAGGGGAGGGGGAGAGCAGCGAGGAAAGAAGAACCCGACCACAAGCATAGTGTGCCCCGCGTCCTGGCCCAGCTGCCACCCCCTCTACGTTCCATCCATTCAATGTATATTGGCACATATAGTCTCTCATTAGCCTACATATCAACCACACCAGCATACACATAGAACAGCATCGAAGGCATATAATGTGCAAAAATTCCTCGAAACTTAGCAATCACCTGAAGCTGATTAAAGTATAGCGGTGCAGCCCAGCGTTTGAAATATACTGCAATTTCCTTCCGCACACACATTCATGCACATAAAACTCCTGATGGCAGGTATGTCCCCGCGCGGTCCCAGTGGCCACCCCACACGACACCCGCAGAGGGCTCCCACTCCACACTAAAAGCATGCCCAACCCCCTAACCAAGGCCTCAGTCAGCGTCTCCGTGCCAAGTGCTGCATACAACGGGCACCCCGATCACCCCCACACCACGTGCCCACCAAGCCCAAATTCGCACCCATGAGTGAAGCATCCCTGCAGTCCGCCGACGGCGGCCTCCTGCACACCATGCAGCGCAGAGTCTGACACCTGCACCAGGGGGCACGCCAGCCCTCTCCGCAGCTGCGCCCCCCGGAGCGCTTCCACGCCTGGGCCTGTCTGCTGGGAGCTGCGCAGTGTGGGGGGCCTCCGAAATGGCAACCCTTAGGCTTAGGGGAACTGGTCGGGGACACTCGCCCGCATTCTCTGCCCTCGGGAACCCAAATACTCTTACCCGCAGATCCATAAGCTGCCACTGGCCACGGCAGCCACACCTTGCGCAAACACTGCTCCTGCGCACCATCGCCTCACAAATGTATCGGTAGCTCCACGCATAAACCCCCCCGCAACCCCCCCCCCCCACTGACCTGCCAAGCCACACCCTGTGTTCCCGAGCACCCCATCCATGCTTTTGCAACCCTCAACTGAGCCACCAACCACTCAAAGCCGGGCCCCCCTTCCCGACTTTTCTTCCCCGCGTCCCAGCCTTCCCGTGTTCCCGCCATTCTAAAACCACTCACCCAACTCCCCGTGATCGCCCTTATCCCCTCTGCCAAGTGTGTGTGTGTGTGTCTCTCTGTGTGTGTGTGTGTGTGTGTGTGTGTGTGTGTGGCTCTGTGTGTGTGGCTCTGTCTGTGTGTGTGTGTGTGTGTGTGTGTGTGTGTGTGTGGCTCTGTCTGTGTGTGTGTGTCTCTCTGTCTGTGTGTGTGTGTGTGTGTGGCTCTGTCTGTGTGTGTGTGGCTCTGTCTGTGTGTGTGGCTCTGTCTGTGTGTGTGGCTCTGTCTGTGTGTGTGGCTCTGTCTGTGTGTGTGTCTCTGTCTGTGTGTGTGTGTGTGGCTCTGTCTGTGTGTGTGTGTGTGTGTGTGTGTGGCCCTGTGTGTGTGTGTGTGTGTGTGGCTCTGTGTGTGTGTGTGGTTCTGTGTCCACTAATACTCTCTACTACGCTCTAAGGCTCACCTATTGCCATTGTAAATGACAATACCATTTATTTCTGTTTTTAAAAAAATAATGAAAAAAATACCATTTGCAATGCCAATAGCTCTAACTTTAACAAAGTCGAGACCATTGCATTGTAAATGCTTGTTTACACATGTTAACACTATGCAAAGAGCCTTCCACTGTGTGTGGCTCTGTCTGTGTGTGTGTGGCTCTGTCTGTGTGTGGCTCTGTGTGTGTGTGTGGCTCTGTGTGTGTGTGTGTGTGGCTCTGTGTCTGTGTGTGTGGCTCTGTCTGTGTGTGTGTGTGTGTTTGGCTCTGTCTGTGTGTGTGTCTCTCTGTCTGTGTGTGTGTGTGGCTCTGTCTGTGTGTGTGTGGCTCTGTCTGTGTGTGTGGCTCTGTCTGGGTGTGTGGCTCTGTCTGTGTGTGTGGCTCTGTCTGTGTGTGTGTCTCTGTGTGTGTGTGTGTGGCTCTGTCTGTGTGTGTGTGTTTGTGTGGCTCTGTCTGTGTGTGTGTGTGTGTGTGTGTGTGGCTCTGTGTGTGTGTGTGTGGCTCTGTTTGTGTGGCTCTGTGTGTGTGTGTGTGTGTGTGTGTGTGTGGGTGGGTGGCCCTGTGTGCGTGTGTGTGGCTCAGTGTGTGTGTGTGTGTGGCTCTGTGTCCGCTAATACTCTCTACTACGCTCTAAGGCTCACCTATTGCCATTGTAAATGACAATACCATTTATTTCTGTTTTTAAAAAAATAATGAAAAAAATGCCATTTGCAATGCCAATAGCTCTAACTTTAACAAAGTCGAGACCATTGCTTTACAATTTGTAATCCCGTGATAAATCCTGGTGAGAGAAATGTACACCGGTCTCGGAACCGCTGGCTTGCAATTTGAAGAAAACATCGAACCGTGGGGAAAACTTTTCCTTGTGTAGTATACAGTGCTGGACGTGTGTGGTACACTAGTCGGGGTCAGTGGGCGTTGTACATATGGGGCGATACGATTTGCCGTGGACAGCGCAATCTATCCATGAGAGGGGTCTATAGTCGGTTTGTCTCGCTGTGCGCGTGGGGAGTTCAGGTGTCAGGCAATGGATTGGGGTGACGTGGGGAGGCCTGGGTGTGCGGAGGAGATGGATCTGGGACAACTTCCGGGTTGTTTCGTATTTGAATTGCATGAGCAGCTGTGCCCATTCTAGTGAGATGGGGTTCTTTCACATTCCCTTTACTTCCTCATCCCGTAAAAGCTCCTCCTCTGCCGGCCCCCATTTATTTACAGCTCATATCCAGGCGGCTTCTTGGGGCCCGAGGGGGCCCTGAAGTGCATTGCAATGGCTCTTTTTGCTAGCAAAAGGGCAAAGGAGGTGGATTTCCACTGTAGTTTCCCTGACTTTTTCCTGTGGTAGGTGCCTAGCGCAGTAACTTCCCAGGATTCGATTTGCGGGAGGTTAACCAACGTGCGAAGAGTCTGATATATCGTGGCCCAGTATTGCCGGAGGGAGGGGCAATCCCAAAATATGTGTTTAAAGTGTGCTGCAGGCAAGTTGCATTGTGGGCAATGGAATGGAGTGTCTGGGTAGTAGCGTTGAAGTTTATCAGGCGTGAGGTAGGCCCGGTGTAGAATGTTACGGGGTACCTAAGTCAGGTCCTTCAGGCAGCACAGATGAAGTCCAGCCCTCAGCAGAAGATTCCACTGATACTTTGGTACCAGATGAGGAAGATGAGGGAGAAGAGATAGATTCTGATCTTGAGGTAGACAGCCAGGTCCCTGTCAGAAGACTTAGCCAGGCTAACCTAAGCATACATGGGAGTCAATATGGGCAGCCCCCATCCAGACCCCCAAGCGGGCTTAACCAGAGGCAGAGAAGAGGAAGATCCCACTCCAGGGAATCTCTCCTATCTCATGCTTCAAATGGCTCTCATGTCCCTGCTCAGAGGAAGATGACATCTCCTCAGAGAAGGGAACATGAGGCAAGAATGAGAGAGGCTGATCTGAGGATCCAGAGGCAGGAACTTGAATTTGCCCTGGCCATAGAGAAGCTTCGACGTGCCAGAGAGCACAGAGATAGTGGGTTAGAACCCACTGGTGGCAGCAATATGCCTAAGGATAAAGATAGGTCCTATGAGAATAGAAACCTAAGCAAGATTGTGCCCCCCTACAAAGAAGGGGATGACATCCACAAATGGATAACTGCTTTGGAGAGGGCCTGCAAAGTGCAGCAGGTACCCCAAAGTCAGTGGGCAGCAATCTTATGGCTCTCCTTTTCAGAAAGAGGTAGAGATAAGCTCCTCACAGTTAGTGATGGGGATGCTAACAACTACTCTGTCCTGAAGAGTGCTCTGATTGATGGGTTTGGCCTAACCACTGAACAATATAGGTTGTTGTTCAGGGATACCCAGAAGACACAGACTCAGGACTGGATTGATTTTGTTGATTGTGCCACTAAGGCTCTGGAAGGTTGGTTACTGGGATGTCAAGTTAAGGACTATACGGGATTGTATAATTTGATCATGAGAGAGCAAATCCTTAATAATTGTCGGAACCAGTTACTGCATCAGCACCTGATTGACTCTGATCTGACCTCTCCCCAAGAATTCGGAAAGAAGGCAGGAAAATGGGTCAGAACCAGGATTAAGCAGAAAAACCAGAACCAAGGGGGTGATCAGAAAATGGCAGACCAGAAGGGTAATGAGCAGAAACAGAAGTCTTCACCAGGACCCCACAAGGCACAGGAGGAGGGTGGCTCCAAAAAGAACAAACAGAAACAAAAAGAAGGCCCAAAGACTCCCTGGGGTGGATACTGTAAGTCATTTCCTCACTGGTTTAGTGAGTGCACCAAGAAGGGCACAGCTACAACCACCATTGCCCCTAAGGCAACTGTTCCCCCTAGTCCAGCTGTTAGTGGTGGTTATCGGCAAAAGAGTGTAGTAGGGTTATCCCTGGGAACTGAGATGGATTCTGGCCTAGTCAGAATACCAACTCAGGCTGCTCTTGTCTGTGATGGGGGCATAGCAATGTCCTCTACTGTAAGTCCCAGTAAACTGAGCAAGTACAGGCAGACGCCTTTAATTAATGACAAGATGGCTCAGGCCTACAGGGACACATGTGCCAGTGTCACCATGGTGACACCTAACTTTGTGGGCCCTGATCAGATCATACTAGGTGAGAAGTACCTAGTGACCAATGCTAGCAATGCCACTACCTCCCATAGTGTGGCAGTTGTTAACTTCTCCTGGGAAGGGGTAACTGGCCTCAAGAAAGTTGTTGTGAGTTCAGACCTTCCAGTAGAGTGTCTGTTGGGAAATGATCTTGAAGCCTCAGTTTGGTCTAAGGTGGAGTATAGGACCCATGCAGAAATGCTGGGAATATCAGCACATGTCCTTGCTGTGACCAGGTCACAGGCCAAAAAGTGCTTACCTGAACAGGTGCTGGCTCCTGGAACAATGGACCAGACACCAACCAAGAGAAAGAGCAGTAGGGTTAAGGCAGTGCCTCAGGTTGAGGATCAGCCCTCTCAGGAGGATGATTCAGAGACCCAAGAAGGAACTGTCCTAGAAGAGCTTGAGCCTGACCAGGTTGAGTTTATTGGGACAGGGGGACCTTCAAGGGCAGATCAGAGGCAGGCGCAATTAGACTGTTCCTCTCTTGAACCCTTCAGACAGCAAGCTGCTGCTGCGGCTGCTGGGAATGCTCAGGGTACCCTTAAAGTGTATTGGGATGATGGGCTCCTTTATTCAGAGGCTAGAGGCCCCAAGCCTTGTGCTTCCAGGAGGTTGGTCATACCTCTGCAATTTAGGGGCTTCCTTCTTACCTTGGCCCATGATATTCCCTTAGCAGGACACCTGCTCCAGAACAAGACTTGGGACAGGCTTGTCCCTCACTTTCACTGGCCCCATATGTCAGAAGATACAAAGGAGTTTTGTCGCTCCTGTGTTACCTGCCGAGCCAGGTGGCACAACAAAGGCCCCCCTCACACCACTACCTGTAGTGGGGGTACCCTTTGAAAGAGTGGGGATAGACATTGTTGGACCAATGAACCCCCAAACAGCATCTGGGCACAGATGTATACTGGTGGTAGTGGATCATGCCACCAGGTACCCAGAAGCAATTCCCCTGAGGACCACAACAGCTCCTGTTGTGGCGAGGGGCCTACTTGGAGTTTTCTCCAGAGTGGGGTTTCCAAAGGAGGTTGTCTCTGACAGAGGTGCAAACTTCATGTCAGGATATTTAACTGCAATGTGGAAGGAGTGTGGTGTCAAATATAAGTTCACTACCCCCTATCACCCACAGTGCAATGGGCTTGTGGAGAGATTCAACAAGACCCTCAAAGGGATGATAAAAGGTTTACCAGAAAAGTTGAGGCGAAGAGGGGACATCCTTTTACCCTGCCTTCTGTTTGCTTACAGAGAGGTCCCACAAAAGGGGGTTGGCTACAGCCCTTTTGAGCTTTTGTTTGGGCATCCTGTAAGAGGACCCCTATGTCTTGTGAAGGAAGGATGGGAGTTACCTCCCAAAAAGCCTAAACAGGGCATAGTGGACTATGTACTTGGTCTCCGCTCCAGGATGGCTGAGTATATGGAGAAGGCTTCCAGAATCCTTGAGTCCAGCCAAGAACTGCAAAAAGCTTGGCATGTACTAGCCAGGACAGAAAGTGTGGGTGTTGGAGCCAGTGGCCCCAGCAGCACTCCAGGACAAATGGTCTGGACCCCATACAATAGTTTTTTTTTTGTTTTTTTTTTTTTTTTTTGGGGTTCAACCTGCTTTATTGGAGTAAACAGAGTATGTTACACAGCTTGGTCCGCCTACAACCCGGAGGCTGGCAGCAAAAGTTATGAACAGTACACAGCCCAGAAGCCGGCATCCCGGGGGCCCGGCGGCGTATAGAAAAACATACATGATGCTGGTTCTGCAGCCCGGGGAGTAGGTCAAGCAAGGATGAGCAGCAGGTGAACAGGGTTTTGTAGTCGAGAGATGAAATCCCTCTCCTAATTTTTTTTTTTCAAAACAGGAACCCAAAACTTCCCAACTCAGGTAATAACTACGAGGCCGTATGTGACTGTACTAAAGTGCAAATAAAGTGTGGTGCAGCAAGGTGGGTCAGGCAGGCCGCAGCCCATGGCGGAACCGATGTCCGGGACTGCTATCCCAGTGTGGCAGAAGTCTGCAAAGGTGTGTCCTATAGTTGCAGAAAATAAAATAGGGTGTCATCTAGCATGAGTGTGAAACGGGATGTGGATGCAGAAAAAAAAAAAAAAAAAAAGAGAACATTCATGCCCAAAGAGGGGGGGGGGGGGTGTGGGTCAAGCCAAGACAGGGCGGCCTAGTTCATTCAGGACGCTGCAGGGGCATGAGAGCGTGTGGGGACGAGGAGAGTCAGATGTCGCAGGAGGTATCAAGGGGCTGCGATCCGGGAAGGGTGCTGGCGCGCTGAGGAGGGGCAGGCAGGTCGCCCGAACGTGCATCGTCGTCCGGGCGCGTGAGCAGATAGTGCATTAGTGGTTCCCAAATATCTCTGGGCCTGCAAGAGAGGGGTATCAATTCGGCAAAAGTGGTGTGTTGGTCTTGGCAATATGTCAAATCTGTAAGCCAGTCCTTAAACTTAGGCGCTCTTCCTCTACCCCAGCGGCAAGCAACACGTCGCTTGGCTAAGAGCAAGGCGGTGTCAACAAATTTCCGGCACCCTTTAGGCAACTGCATCGTGTATCCGAGGATGGCGACCAAGGGGTCTGCGGGCACCGCCTCACCCACCATCTCCGCAATTGCCTCTACAACCAGCTGCCAGACCCCATACAATAGTTGAACAGAAGGGAGACGTCACCTACTTGGTGGACCTTGGGACTCCCAGAAGCCCCCACAGGGTGCTTCATGTCAACATGCATATGTCGACAGGGCAGACATGGGCTTGCTCATGGCTACAGATGAGGGGCAGGAGGAAGAGAGTGACCCTCTCCCAGACCTGATTACTCAGAACCCTGATGATGGTTCAGTAGATGGTGTAGTCTTTGCTGACAGCCTCTCTGACCATCAGCAACAGGATTGCAGACAAGTTCTTCAGTCCTTCAGACATTTGTGTTCCCTGGCCCCAAATCAGACAAGCTGGTGCACCCATGAGGTGGACACTGGTGACAATCTGTCTGTCAAGAGTAAAATCTACAGGCAACCTGACCATGTCAGGGACTGCATAAGGACAGAGGTCCAAAAGATGTTGGAGCTGGGAGTTATTGAGCCCTCGGAGAGCCCTTGGGCTAGTCCTGTGGTCTTGGTACCAAAACCTCACACCCAAGATGGTAAGAGAGAGATGAGGTTTTGTGTAGACTACAGAGGTCTCAATGCTGGCACTAGGACAGATGCCCACCCCATCCCCAGGGCTGATGAGCTCATTGATAGATTGGCTTCTGCCAAGTTCTTGAGCACATTTGACCTGAAAGCAGGCTACTGGCAGATCAGATTAGCTGATGATGCAAAAGCCAAGACAGCATTTTCGACCCCAGGAGGACATTATCAATTTGTGGTAATTCCCTTTGGTTTGAAGAATGCACCTGCCACTTTCCAAAGGTTGGTGAATCAAGTTCTCACAGGACTGGATGACTATTGTGCAGCTTATCTAGATGATATTGCTGTCTTTAGCTCCACCTGGGAGGATCACCTGGTCCACCTGAGGAATGTTTTAGAGGCTCTGCAAAAGGCAGGCCTCACTATCAAGGCTACAAAGTGCCAGATAGAGCAGAGCAAGGTTGTGTACCTGGGCCACCTGGTAGGTGGGGGTTAGGTTCAACCACTGGAGAGTAAGATCCAGACCATCAGAGACTGGGCTCCTCCAATCACCGAGACACAGGTCAGAGCGTTCTTGGGCCTGTATGGGTACTACAGGAAGTTTGTGAAAAACTATGGGTCCAAAAAGATTCCAAAGAAAGTTCAGTGGGCAGTTAGCTGTCAAAAGGCATTTGATGACCTGAAGCAGGCCATGTGTACTGCACCTATTCTGAAAAGTCCAGATTACTCCAAAGAGTTCATAGTCCAAACAGATGCTTCTGAGTTGGGTGTGGGAGCTGTACTTTCACAACTGAATATAGATGGTCAAGACCAGCCCATTGCTTTCATAATCAGAAGGCTGAAACCTAGAGAGAAACGTTGGTCAGCTATAGAGAGGGAGGTCTTTGCTGTGGTTTGGGCCCTGAAGAAGCTGAGGCCATACTTGCTTGGCACTCACTTCAAGATTCAGACAGACCATAAGCCCCTCCTATGGTTAAATCAGATGAAGGCTAAAAATCCCAAACTTCTTAGGTGGTCCATTTCCCTACAGGGGATGGACTTTACAGTGGAACATAGACCTGGGACTTACCATGCCAATGCAGATGGACTCTCCCGATATTTCCACTTAGAACATGAAGTCTCAACTGGTCAAGGTTAGTTTAATGTCCCTAAGTTTGGGGGGGGGGGTCTGCTTCCTATGGTCACCCCCACTTTTTGCTTTGCTTTACTGGTTTTCGGCCTGCTAATCAGACCCACGGCACAGATGCACTCTCTCTAAATTCAACCTGTACTCTAGGTACAACCTAAATTGGGAATTGGTTCACCTTGTCAGCCCTGTAATAAGTGAACCCTAGGTACTCAGGGCATAGGTGCAACCAAGGCCTACCAGGGGCTGCAGCATGTATTATGCCACCCCTGGCTCGCCACTCAATAGACACAACTGGCTGTTCACTCAGCTGGGGCAAGGTTGTGTAATCACCCCTTGCTTAGGTATAGTATCCCTATACCTACTTATATATATTCACATAGTAACCTATAAGTCACTCCTATGGCAGGCCTTAACAATCCTGGAGGCAGAGTGCTTGGTTATATGTGAGATGGTGCTCTAGCATGAGCTGAGCCTGTTTGCAGCTTTCGGAACCATGTCCTTATAGCTGTTCTATGATATCGCCATACCATATACTTTTAAGTGCATTATAATCCTCGCGGTTAATGCTAACTTTCGTTTGGCTTTATCCAAACATGTAGTGTAAGGTGTCATATGCTTTGAAATACTACACCCTCGCTAATTCTGGCGACGGGGGTAGCATTCCACCTTTCTAGAGGGAGAAGACATGTTAGTTCCTACGATCCCGGTTAAACTTAACCAGAGCCCCAGTGTCACAAAATGGACGCTGCTGCCCCCGACACAAGTCTGACCTCCTGCTGCTGGGAGTTCTTCCATTCACGGAGGTTTGGACAATAGGTTTCCTGCCTGGGGAGGTGCGAGTACCACCCCAGACAGGAGTTTGTGTATTGGACAGGGAGGGCTGAATATATTGAGACACTGCCTGAGGCACACTAGGTGCTTCATGCATACCCCAGTTCAAACCAGTTGCTGGGGCACTCCAGCCCCAGCTCTGGCTCGAAACTGAACAAAGGAGAGGGGGTGTAACCACCCCCTTCCTGGTCCCACTCATAGGAGGTACCTAGAAACTAATCCAGCCCCTTTTAGTTGTATAAAGGTAGGAGCTGTGTCCTTAGACTTTAGATTAATCCTGAACTGAAACTTGAAACGAAACTCTGGACCTTCGACATTCTTCTGAAGCTGAAGACTGAAGAATCTCCCTTGTGGCCAAGGAGTGACCACCCTGGGTAACCAGGCACCATCCAGCAAATCAACGGCTTGCTTTGTCGACGTTCCCGCCGGAACCTGAGCACAGAGCCTGACAAGACCCAGACTTCTAGACCTCTCTGAGACCTCTCTTCACGACTGCAGCATAGCTGAGCTCCGTGGAGGCGACGAGACACGTGGGACCGGACATCTTGAAAAGCCTGCAACTTGCTAACTGTGCAGCTCCTGAGGCATCCTCGAAGCTGTGCACTGGGGATTGAGAAACCCCGAAACCGAGCTCCACCTGCACCGAAGACCATCCCTCCGCACTCCACGAGTTCTGCGTGGGGCCCTTCTGTTTGTGTTCTGCTCGACACGTTGTCCGGTTGCTGGGCCGTTGGCTAGTGACCTCTGTGACAACAATCCTTTTGTTCTACATCACTTGTCTGGTTGCTCCAGACTGACCCTTGCTTCCCTGCAAAGGTGAAGCACCTCAGACCTTGCTGGTCTGCACCAGAAGCCTTTTGTGTATCTTGCGTGGGTTGCCTTTGCCAAGGCTTGTTGACGCCAATCTGGCAGTCGACCCCTCCATCTGCGAGAAACTTCGTGGGACAGCTCCTCTCCAGCACCTTGTCGTCGTAGACACCTCCTGGTCCGCGTGGCTGCAAAGACAAGCTTCAAGACAGCACCTAATTGCTCCTCGACGTCGTCTGGCTCCTTCCTGGTTTCACCCGGTCACTGGCTAGTGACCTAGACTCTGTCCCCTCTGCTTTCAGGTCTTCTTCATCTTCGATCCACCCTTAGATCCACCCGGACACCTTCCTCCTGGTCGCCTGCAGCATCTTTCTTCAAGGCTCCATAGGACTCAACGACGAAACCCGACAAATCTTCACACCTATGCACCCACCGTCCGTGGGTGAGGTAACACGAGCACTTCGGTGCTCCCAAGGGTATTGACTATCCAAGTGTCTAGGTTTTTAGTTGTTTCCTCCTAGCTAGACCGGAAGTGTCCGAAATCCTTTTAAATCTAACTTTGAGATTCCCATTGACTTTGTATTGACTCCGGCGTGTATGTAAAGACACTGCACACGCCGCCTGTGGGCCTCCTACTTCTAAACTAAGGTTCAGATGTTGTATCTTCAGCGATTCCCTAGGCCCTAGGCCTTTCCTTTTCTCGTGACGTGGTACTTATACCACTTTCTTAATATATGGTTTTACGTGCCCCTAGGGCCTAACTGTAAATTGTGCTATTTAAAGTATTTCTTCTAAGTAACTTGTTATGTGCTTTTGCCTGTGGCCTCATAAAGTGTTCAGAGGAGTTTGTTAGTAAATAAATACATATATATTTTGAATATATATCCTGTGTGGTGTCCTTTCATTTTGTATTCAAGGGGTTACATATGGTAAAACAGCTGGATTTACACGTCCTCACGAGTCTTTTAGCCTAAGACTGTTTTGTCCACGCTACCACTAGGATAGCTGGTCTATAAGGTTGACTTACAACCAATCACCAAAACGGTTGTTTGGACTGGTGCAAGGTGATCACTAGAATAGTGAACATCATATACCAGACCAACTTCTCACATCCCTCATCTTCATTGCTTGATTTCGCATTAGAGAAAGTGTCGCTCATACTCGTTTAAATGTCAGTTATAATGACACTGAAAGTCTGAAAATGTTACAAATAGCAATCTGAAACCTTGGCAGCTAGGCACCATGGTGCAAGGGTGCCCGTGTTGACGCTAGGCTGCTAAGTGTAGCGTCAGCGCAGGGGGAAACATGGGCTGCTCCATATTGTTGTAATTATGATGCAGCCAGCGTTTCTGAAGTGGGGGAGTGAGGCGTTAAGCCAGGAAGGCTAACGCCTCACTCCACCACTTCCTTTGTAAATATGCTCCTTTGTACTTATAGTCGTTGCTTATGAGAAGCAAGGCTGGCAGTAACTGCACCTCTTTTACTGCCAGCCTTGCTTCTCGTAAGCAAGCATTATAAGTACAAAGGGGCTTATATACAAGCCCCACGCGCCCCTTTTCTATCATTTTTAACATGGGAAAAGTGACGTAAGGGTGGCGCTATGCGGCTTGTAAATCTGCCCCAAAGTGCATGTTTGCAAACCGCTTGCAGGTTTTCAAAACACAAAAATAAAAGACATTGTCATTTACAATGCCAATATTTCAAACACTTGCGAATGTGAGGCCTATTGCATTGCAAATGCTTGTTTTTTATGTCAATGGTTTTTAGGACGTGCCTGAGCCCGCGCGCATGCACAGCCCTGCAAGACATTTAGTAAGGGCTTTCAGCTCTGAACACAAGCTTGTCGTATGCTTTTTTTTTTTATTAGCCCACAAATTGGCCTGTGCATGTGTCTTTTTTAAAATCAATTTGTCCAAGGCGGTTGATTGTCCCGCCTTGTTTGTTTCATGCCGTAGGGTCCTCGGGAGCTAGCATTAATGCCTTCTGTTTCCACTTATCGCGTGCACGTTAATTGGAAACAGATGGCGCGATGGTGGTCAAAAAACGTCGCACTGGCTTTTCGCTGGCAGCGGGGGCACAAGCACGCACACGCGCAACACTCCCGGGCTTGTCTGGTTTTATACAGTGCCAGACGTCAAAAAAGCCACAAAGTAGCCTAGGCAGCATGTATGTATGACCCTGAAGCTCACCGCTTGATTCGGAGTGTAATCGTGATGGACACTGTAGTTGGGGCTCTTCGACTTCAATTACTGAGTGTCCTCGAATTAGAACTTGTAACATTTTGCTGAGACGCATCGGGTGCCACCACACCTGCTGAGCAACACTTCACTTTCAACCAAAAGAAGCATAACAGAGCTCATATGAAGGAGGCTGCAGAACAGATGTTTGTCTTTAAAGAAAAAAAGGGAACTATTCCTTTGAACTTTCCTGAAAAAAAGACAAATACGCTCCTTGTACCTGCACGTGTTGTGTTCCTTCACTGCCATGGTCTGCATTTCTGGACTGCTCTCGGGCAGCTTTCACTGGCCAGTGCTGCAACCAGAGTCTGACAGATTACACGCTGCAGGCCTTTACACTTTCCGAGCCATTGGTTTTGATTTCCATTACAAACTATGGTCAAGCAGAAGTTTTAACTACAACTCCCAGAATGCATCTCTCTTGCGAACTAAGAGCACCCGATTTAACATACGAGTCACTTGGTATGCAGAGCTCTGAAGGTCTGCGGTGCAGGGTCACTTCAATGTACTATTGTGCTGGTCTTGGGACAAGTGCAAGTCCTCCGCACTGCCTCCAGCCCTAGCTGCATGAGACAAGCCTCCTGTGGGCGGGGCGGATTATGTTGAGCCTCACAAAGGTCAGGAGTTTCTCACTCCACCCTCACAGGCCCTGGCAGGCATCTGTTAGAAGCAATTGCTCAGACCGCGAGATTTGTCCGCAGAATAAGATGACTGTACGGGGCGCAGTATGATGCAAGCAGCATTTATGGACTGCTTACCCTGCAAGGTGGGCTGCCGTGCATGCTAGTAATATGGCCGACATGTAATAAGATTTGCATTCATCATATAGAATTACTCCCTCTTTGGGATCATAGCTGCAAGATACTGAGGGGCAGATTTACAAGGACTGGCGCATCCCTGTATATCAGCAGGGATGCGCCAGGTAAGATGCGTCATGCAAGTTTACCCTTGCGCCACGACAGATGCGGCGCATTTACAATGCGGCACATCGCAGCGCAAGGATAAACAGATGCATGCACATCTGATGGCGTAAGGGCGGCCCATTGCTGAACTCGTATCGCAAGCGCGACGCAACTCCAGCAATGCTCAGGGGCTGCTCATACATAACATGCTGCGTCACGCCTTACACCTGCTTCAAGCAGGCGCAGGGTTTTGACGCAGCAGTGTCGGAAAAGAGACTCAGTGAAATCTTGTAGATTTCACTTCGTCACTTTTCCAAGGCTTTTTCTTACTGAACGCCCACCTTGCATACATTAAACCTGACGCAGGTTTAATGTGGCGCAGGGCTTTACAACATGACGCATCTCCCTAGATGTGTCACGTTGTAAATAAGGCGCAACATGGCGCATGGTTTACGCCGCCGCTGCGTCACAGAAGTGACACCCCAGCGGCGTAAATGTGTCGCAAGGGGCTTGTAAATTTTCCCCTGAGCGTCTAAGTGCCTCATTTAACAGAGGTCAGTAGTTTGTAGTAAAAGCAAAAAGAAATAGTAGGAAATCTCCCCTATTCGAGCAGGTCTTGAATAAGGCTATCAAACACTTCCCCTTAAATATTCTCTGGATAAACCTCTAGTAGTTACAGGTGAAGCAATCTTGGCTTCCCATTTCCAAATCACAGAGCTATTGAGTTTCCTTTGTCTATGTCTGAGAAACGGTTCTAATCAGGGTCTCATTTAGCACACTATAAAATCAGGACTACAATTCCCAGAATGCAATGTAAAAACCTGCACTACAATCGTTTCTTGAGCTCTGAAAACATTATTCAGATTCAGAATAGTTTTTCCTTAAAAGTTGTATTGCTTCTGTGACTTTTGTGCCTGTATTACCCAATTAAAGAAAGAAGAAAAGGATATGAGGTGTTCAATGTGTGTAGATATTTCCTAGGTAGAAAGACTTATATAATGAAGATGAGCATGCATGCAGCAGTCCATGGAGGTTAGATCTGGGAAGGGATGGAACCTGGTGAGTATGGGGGGTGGTGCAGTGTGTATTCGTGCCCCTACATGAAGGCATTTTACCACCAGGGATTACGTTCACCCATGTTCATTTGGTGAATTTCCTGGTAGCAGTCTTTCCACATTTTCCCTTAACTAAGCCATTACTAAGGTCTGGGAGGTGGGCGCTCCCTAGAGAGTCTCACTCACTCCTGTTCTCCCCTTCATACCACTTTCTTCTAGAGTCTCTCATTGTTAGACACTTACGACCTTTATCGCACAACATCTGAAAGCCTCCATCTGCATCTCTAACACATCATCTCATTCTTCTTCATTACAGTCTTTTCATTCTCCATACTTTACTGTATGCTCCAACACCATACGCCACTCCACTCTATGCCACTACCCTCTAATCTACTCTGTGCCATGCCACTCTACGGCACTCCAGTCTACAGCACTCCAGTCTACGCAACTCACTCTATGCCATTCCACGTCACGTCACTTCACTCCACTCTACTCCACTTTACATCCCTACTTTGCACGCCCCTTCACTCTACTCCACTGTACACCCCTACTTGGTAAGCCCCTTCACTCTACTCCACTGTACCCCCCTACTAGGTACGCCCCTTCACTCTACTGCACTTTACACCCCTATTTGGTACGCCTCTTCACTCTACTCCACTACACTGCACTCTACCAAACACCACTCTACTCGTCGACACTCCACAGCCCTCTACTCCACTCTGTCACTCCACGACACTAAGCAACACTACTGTACCCCACTTACCTTTACAACACTAACTTTTAGCCCTGCTGAACAGCAGCCACACTGGTGTACAGCATGGCAAAAACACATGGGTAAAGCCAATAGCTCTTGCATAGGTGAGACCTATTGGCTTTGCCAATGCTTGTTCGTGTGGTGATAGATAAGATGTCAAAATATTTGTAGAGACTTTATCAACATTCTCAGGGGCTTATATATGAGCCCTTTCGTCACTTTTGCACTGCCGGTGCGTACGATTTTGACGCACTAGCAGGGTAAAAAATGTGCCTTGTTGCAACATATTTACAAAGTGACGCATCTAGGTAGATGCGTCACTTTGTAAATCCCTGCTCCACATTATTCCTGCGCAAGTAAGGATCATAGAAGTGTTGCAGTGAAATCTATAAGATTTCACTCGCCACTTCTAGGACGCAAATGCGTCAATATCTTACGCCCGCATCATTATTGTGTCTAAAGATACATCAGAAATATGGACATATCTGTAACTCCTTGCGTCATGATGCGTTATACTGTGAATATGACGCATCATTAGTGTCGCAAGGATGGAGCAACAAAGTGACGCATTGCTGTTTTCTCACAGCGATGCGTCACTTTTCATAATTAGGCCTTGAGTTTTTAAAGTACCTGTGAGTGGTGCAATATTTTCTGTGTTTTTATCTTGGGGTCAGAGGTCGGGTTGCATTATGTAAACAGTATAGATTCTGAGATGCTTTGCACAAGAGAAGTGAGGTCCCTATTTAGTGAAAAGACACGCCAATATTCACCAGAGTTTTATCAGATAAGATATTTTTAAAAGACGTTGTGTCTGAAGATGAGTCCTGGTGACGATGAGTAGTAGTTGATGAATCGCTTTTCTCGGCTTCAGTGCACTTCGTGTGGCGGCTGAAGACCAGAAACTGGCAATTTTTGGAGACCCTCGTAGGTCTACATGAAGGTGATGAAAGTTAGGATATATAGGAACGCATTTAATCAGCGTCTATGAGTGTCATTGTCTCGCAGGGCTTCAATCAAGCAATGAAGATGAGAGGCACTTATTAATATCAGAGATTCTAACCATTTGAGCAACGAGAAACTCCAAGAAGAGCTTAGAAATGCTGCAGGGCACCAGAAATGGAAGGGCACTAACCAGACACACACTGTGACTGCAGGCTGGCAGGCACTGCTGCTGCTCAGAAGATGATCTGTTCATGCCCGCATGCTAGCCTAAAAAGCACATTTTATAGCATGGGTCAGCTTGTTCTTGAAACTCCCCTCACAACCCAACCCTTCTGCATCTCTCCCACCCACAAGAAAAATTCCAGCTTTCTGTTCTCATTCGAACATTTTGCAAAGGGCCAGACACAATTCTTAAATACAACGTTACATAGCTGCCAATTTTTATAATTGCTTATGTGTGATATGTATATGTTTTTATTGTGTGAATGAGTGGCATTTTACTACCGAATGTGTGACACTTCGAGAGACATTTCCGCATAAGTTTAATATTACCAGTGCTTTAAATGGGCCGGTACTCACCGGTACTGAGTACCGGCACTTCCAGATTTCTGAGTCGTCAGTACCGGCACTTTTTTTTCAGTCAGGGAGAGTACCGGTACCCTGGTTGATGGCATTGGAGGCTAAGGGTTGGTATCGCCTCCAATGCGGGACAAATGCCGCTCTGCGTTTGGATCTCTCAGGCGCACGGAGCCCCTGAAAGAGACTTTTACAGAGACGCTGTTAACGCTCAGTAGTGCTCTTTAGAATTCCCCACACTGTAGGGGTTGGGAAGGGCTTGCTTAACGCCGTGATTCACAGGACAGGGTCAAGTCAGACCCTGCACTGTTGATTAGGTGTTAAACAACCATTATATAGGAAAGTGTTTTAGCACCCACACCCCCTCCCCTCTGCCCCCTGTTAGGTGTGTGAAATAGCCTGGCCTCGGGCTGCTGGTGAGTAATCCGGTCCATCTTTCCCAAAGCCGGTTTTCTTCGGTTTGTTTTTTCCAGCACAGGAGCTGCTTTCCTTTGTGTGGCTGCATTTACATGTCAACAGCGACGGATCCATGGGTGTGAAAGTAGCCCTGCAGGGAACGCTGCAACACTCAAGAAATGAGCTCAGGTGACAACCCGAGATAACATAGAAGGAAGTGGGAGGGAGGATTGTAAAAAAAGTGAGGTGACAGCTTAAGTTAGAATTGCCACTTTTTTCATATAATGCCACACATTCGTTTAGTTTTGAAATGGGTGCTTAGGAATTGTATTTTAATACACATTCAAATCTGCTGTATTTCTTGAAGGAATTGGTTTAGTTATTGATGAACCACATGCCTGAAAATCAGTTTGAAACGCTCACCCTGCAGAATTTACAGGGCGTGGGGGAGCGTGCACACAGTCTCTCTCTCTCTCTCTTTCTCCTGTCTCTCTCCTTCTCTCTCTCCTTCTCTCTCTCCTTCTCTCTCTCTCTTTCCTTCTCTCTCTCTCCTCTCTCTCTCCTTCTCTCTCTCTCTCTTTCTCTCTCTTTCTCTTTCTCTCTCTCTCTCTCGCTCTCTCTTTTGCTTTCCTTCTCTCTCTCTCTCTTTCTCTCACCTTCTCTCTCTCCTTCTCTCTCTCTCTCTCTCCTGCTCTCTCTCTCCTTCTCTCTCTCCTCCTCTCTCTCTCTCCTTCTCTCTCTCTCTCTCTCTCTCTCCTTCTCACTCTCTCTCCTTCTCTCTCTCTCTCTCTCTCTCTCCTCTCTCCTTCTCTCTCTCTCCCTCTCTCACCTTCACTCTCTCACCTTCTTCTTCTCTCTCGCTCTCTCTCTTTCCTTCTCTCTCTCTCCTTCTCTTTCCTTGGAAATCGTTTTGTACTGCTTTTATTTACTGGAAAAAATATTTACAAATTACAGGCCTCAACATTAAGCGTGCTCTATCAACACAAACAATGAAATACAGGACAACAAATTACAGGCCAGGTGACAAATTTAGGGTATGGGTACATCATGGAGGGGAGAAGAGGAGGCAAGTGGAGGAAAAACAGTGACAAAATGTAAGAGACTTGTGGAGAAAGTAAGTGAGAGGTGGCAGTAAGAGGGGCAGATCCAGGGAGAGCAGGTTAGAGGCTGGGTAGAAGTGAGAGGTTAATCGTGAAAGGAGAGTAGAACCAGAAGGAGGTAGGAAGAGCCTGGCCTTAGGGCAAAGGGCTGAAGCAGTCCTTTAAATGGGCCGGTACTCTTAGGTACTGAGTACTGGCACTTCTTATTTTTATCACTGTCAATGCCGATCCTTCGCCATTTTGTAGGAGAGTACCAGTACTCATAAAAGGTAAGCTCATTGGCTGCTAGTGCTTTTAAGCACTAGGATGTCAAAGAAGAAGCTGTCTCTGACAGCCAAGGCGCTTCTGTAATCCTTAGCTCAGCCGCTTTTCTGTACCTCTGCTTATTTCTTTGTGTGTATGCACACTGAGGATATATAGCATTGTCTCAAACCACAACAAATAACGGTATGACATTAAGAAGTTGCAAATATTACAAAACAAAGACATTTTTAACTTATTATCCTGTTTGCCTTTCACTTTGTGTAAGGTTTTAAACTGTTTTGTTAACATAAATGCTTTTCTGTTGTGTTTTGACATGTGCTGCAACCTGTATAGAAGTCAATGTGTATCATCATATCTTGACCCTAGCCACGCCCATAGCTCCGCCCACTTGCCACACCTCTAGGTCATTTAAATGAGTACCTGCACTTATTTTTTCCCATTTAAAGCACTGAATATTACAATAGCCAGATATACAACACAATCTTTACAGTGCTTGAATCCATCACGTTTTCACATTTATACTGTCTTCTGCAGGTTCTCGCTCTTTATACACTTAGGGGCAGATCTACAAGGCACTTGCGCCACTTTTGCATCATTTGTAACATGGGAAAAGTGATGCAGAAGTGGCGCGCGGGCCTTGTAAATCGGTCCCTTTCATTCTTTCTCTTCCAACAACTCTCGGGAATTGTCAATAAGCACGTCATGTCTGAGTGTTCTTAAAATCTACAGAAACGTAATCTATCCATACCAATATAATAAAGAGAGAGCCCAAACCTTTGAGTCGGGTAATCTCAGGAACCACAGCACCAATCACAACACCCAATACAGCGTTGGAAAGGCCAGTTGCAGCAGAAGGACATAGGCTATGCAGACGCCCACCATATACATTTAAAAGGTAAAAGAACCTTGCCAGTAAAGTAGTCCCTTGTGGGCGTTTCTGCGTTGTGCTGTGGGCGTGTGCTGGGGGTGTGACAAACGCTGGGGGCGTGTGGTACGTTCCGCCCTTCATGCCATGTCTCATATCATATCGTGTGCTAATCCCACCCTGCTCCCTTTAAATACCCCTGTACCCCATAATCATAACCCACCCTTACTCCTTAAAATACCCCAACACCCTTAAACACTAACCCATTTCCAAGATACAATACAATATAGATTCTTTTAGTTACTTAAGATCATACACATTACTAATACACAGCATAATGTCATAGGAGTTTTCTGTTAAAGGAATATGTGATAACACTAATTCACATTAATGTCGTACTTTTAATGATGGCTAAATTAACATGAGCTTGTTCAATTCAACATGATGTGACTGTGTGATAGAAGAAGCCCACTTGTCTAAACTGCACAAAAATGTGTCCTCATTGTGTTGGATAAAAACACACAGTTGTTATACACATCTTGATACAGTCCTCATTGTGATTGATAAAAACGCTTTACTAATACCCAACATAATGTTAAAGAAGCTTACTGTTAATGGAGCTTACTGTTAAAGGAATGTGCAATAAAACTAAATCACATTAATGTAGTACTTCTAATTAAGCTACATTAACATGAACTTGTTCAATATCAATGGTGTGACTCTGTGATAGGAGAAGCACACATGTCTAAAATGAACCAAAGTGTGGTCCTCATTGTGTTGGATAAAAACACACAATTGTGACACACATCTTGATACAGTCTTCATTGTGATAGATAAAAACGCCAACCTCTGTAATAGGCACCACAATATTACTTGTGGCAGATAAAGGTACACAAACCTGTCTCACACAATTTAACATGGTCCTCAGTGTGACCTATAAGTGCACATAGGAGCATAAGCCACCTTTATATAGGAGCAATTGTAAAGCATAAAAGAGCACCTTCTTGTGATACACAAAATATGAAATGGTTTTCAGTGTCCAGAAGAAAGGTTCATATGCTTGATACACAAGTAAAGTTGTGGCAGTGTCTACGACATGTTAGAAACACAAAAGAAAACTGTAACATGTGCTTTGCTATGCTCCTTTTTGCAATGTATAAAACCTCACAATTTACACACATGGTCATCTGAATTGCATACCACAATGTAGTCCTCATTTTGATGGATAAAAACACGCAAGAGTTTTTTTTCATCAGAGTGTGGTGTAATATCACAGAGAGTTAAAACATGCACTGTGATGTCGTTATGAGTTTGATGGACTAAAAGTCTTAAACAAATCATATTTAGTGACACCAGATGGGACGGACCAATCTCTCATGAATACAGTTGTAATGAGGAATTGGTCTATGTCTATTAAGAATGCTACAGTAGCCTTGTCATTGTATGCCAGCACATCACAAAGTCTCTGCGATTAATTACAAATGAAGAAATAAACCAACATGCAGTTGTAGTGCACTGCATGATATTGCCCTCCTGGTGATATTTAAAACATGCACATCCATGTAAAACTATATGAAATTGCCTTCTATGATAAATAGACAATCTCTCATGTTGTAACAGATAGCATGATGTTCTCCTTAATGTGATGTATCAAAACAAGCGATCTTGAAACATGTCATGGCATCTAGTGCTCATTGCACTTGATAAACCCAAATTAATTTGTTACATACAATGAGATATATTCCTATTTGTTATGGAAAGAAGTTAATTCTTGGTAACAGTACTTTAGGTACTAGCACAATTTTGCAACAGACCTAGTGGTGTGGTCATCACAGTGATAGGAAAAAGCTCAGTTGTGTAACACACAACATCATGTGGTCCTCATTATGATGGATAAAATCCAACTGCTGTGATGCACACCATGACTTGATCCAAAGTATGATAATAGTAGCTCACATATATAACATACCAACACACCTGTAACACTCAAAGCTATGGTCATTTTACAGGGCAGGAGAAAACCACTGGCAAGATTGTGATTGTGACCCTGCTGGTTCTTTTTTTTTTAAGGTTTCCAAAGAAAGTTTTATTCGGCTGACGCGTTTCAACCAAACTGGTCTTTCTCAAAGCCAATACATACGTGGTGATTATACCATATCACCTATAAACACCAAGCTCACATATGAGTAAACATAGTGAAAAGACTTTGTTGGACCTTGTACGATGCCTAGAACCTTTGGAAGAAAGCCTGGCATTAATAGGTCTAGGCAGCGTAAATAAATTAACACAAGTGCATGATTTACCTTATGCTTTCACATGATCACAAAATATATAGGGTCATCAAAAAATATATATAAATATTTATCTTAATAACATAAATATTTAAGTTCTACTAAGTTTCTAAACTTGCATAATTAATGAAAAGCACATACTCGACACGGGTACATTGAAAAACGCCACCCAAAAATAACAAATCCAATTCCTGTCATCCCGGCACACCATGCGCAGCCGCCACGCCGCCACGCAACCATGACCCTGCTGTGATTCATGATGCTTTTTCAATAAAGGATTTAATAGCGCACAATGTTGCAATATGAAATGTGATATAATCA
Source organism: Lissotriton vulgaris (assembly GCF_964263255.1). NCBI lineage: Eukaryota > Metazoa > Chordata > Amphibia > Caudata > Salamandridae > Lissotriton > Lissotriton vulgaris. Next base: position 128,824,271 of record NC_141696.1, on the reverse strand, counting down.
TTTTAATGGACTAAACTATCAAAAACAACTCCTGCTTATCAGCACCTAAGAGGAACAATCTCTGTCAGGAGTTCACTCAGAATTGGATACAGTTCTGCCTCTATCAAGCATCTTAAGGCAGCCTTATGACATTTTTGTGCAGTGTAATGCCGGCGGTGGGGATTGCGAGTCTTTCAATGAAGGGCTCAGCTCCTTCAATTATGTATAAGTTCCCGATCGAGTTCCTTCTCTGCTGCATCGTCTCTCCCTGGTATGCCAACAATGCGGAAGTCATTGAAATACTTGTGTTCCCCGCCACTGGCATTACACTGCACAAAAATGTCAATGCATCACGGGTTCTGCCAGAAATCAGCCGCTTCACATATTATTATTATTATTATTAATGATATTTCTAAAGCGTGAACAAAGGCCCATGGGCGTCTCGGCGCTAAGATATCTGTAATATTTAAACTGAGAGGGGGGAGCGGAGTCTAGTGATTAAAGATCCAGGTCTTAAGTTGCTTAAGAAAGGACCAGAGGGAAGGACTGGCTTTAATCGAATGGGGCAGCGTGTTCCACAATTTTGCAGCTGACACCAGGAATCTTCTGTCACCCCATGAAACAGTTTTGGTCCGAGGAACCACAAGATCAATTAGACTTGAAGAACGTAGTGTTCTGGACGGACAATAGGGAATCAGATTTTGGACAAGATATGCTGGTCCCATATTATGCAAGGCCTTGTACACAATACAGAGAGTTTTGAATTTTATTCTGTTTCTGATGGGTAACCAGTGTAACTCTCTGATTGTGTCCGAGGCGGATTGATATTTGGGAATTTTTCCCAGTAGCCTGGCAGCTGAGTTTTGTATAATTTGCATTTTGTTTAAAACTCCTTCTTGTGCATTGAGGAATAAAGCGTTGCAGTAATCCAAGGTGGACAATACAAGGGAAGTAACCAGGGTTTTACCAGCTGTATCAGGAAGAAAGGGGAGGATTTTTTTGATGAGTCTTAGTTTGTGGAAGGCTGAGAAGGTGATCTGGTTAGCGTGTGGATGAAAAGTGAGGCGGTTATCAAAAATGACTCCCAGGTTCCTCACCTTACTGACAGGCTCGGGAGGCGAGCCTAATAAGGATGGCCACCAATTGGATGACCATTCCAGAGTCAGCGGTCCGAAGATGACTACTTCCGTCTTGTCGGAATTTAATTTTAGGGAATTGGAAGCCATCCAGCTCCCAATTGCTACCATGCCTGATTTAAGATCTTCCGCTATTTTATGGCCGTTGTTCTTAATGGCAAGGACCAACTGTGTGTCATCTGCATAGGTAGTAAGGCTCATCCCATGCGCACGAATAACATTGGCTAAGTCCGACACATAGATGTTGAAAAGTGTCGGACTTAGGGATGAGCCTTGAGGTACTCCACATGGCAGGGACAAGGTGGAAGAGTGAAAGGGTCCCATTGTGACCACCTTGGTTCTATTGGCCAGAAAAGAGGCCAGAAGTTTACTGGCATTTTCCTGGACACCCATGTTTTCGACACGGTCGATCAACGTAGCATGATCGACCGTGTCGAAGGCTGCCGATAAATCAAGCAGTATCAAGACTGCTGTACCCCCAGCATCGCGGATGGATCTAATATCATCCGCCGCTTTGATCAGAGCCGTCTCCATCCCATGGAATTGGCGGAAGCCAAACTGGGATTCATCAAGTAAATGATGTTGCTCTAAGAACGCGGAGAGTTGTTGATTCAGAGCTTTTTCAGCTATTTTAGCCAGTACTGGTAGGCTGGCAATAGGTCGATAGCTCTTAGGTTCTTCCATGTCGAGATGTGGCTTCTTTAAAATTGGTTTAGTGAGGGGTTTTTTTAGAATATCAGGGTAAGTGCCTGTACTAAACATGGCGTTGCAGATAGAGGTGATGGCAGGAAGAACCGTTTCAATAACAGGTAGTAGTACTTTAAATGGACAGGGGTCAAGAGCAGAACCTGATCTAATGGTGGATATAATATCAGCAATCTGGGAACTAGAAATTTCTGCAAACAGAGAGGATGGGTCCAGTATGGGCGGCGGTCGACAAGTTGGGAGGGAGTTTGGTGTTATTAGCAAAGGCAGAATAGATGTCGTTGACTTTACTAAAGAAGAAGCTGGCTATGGCGTCACAGAGGGGTTGTGAGGGAGGTGGAGTCAGGTTTGTGGAGTATCCTGCTAGCTGCTTAGTAGTTAGCTTTATTGGAGTTTTTGGCCATTTCGATTCTAACGCTAAAGAATTTTTTCTTGGCCTCATTAATCATAGTTTTATATTTGGCTACCGTTTCTTTATACTTAATTTTGGCTTCTACAGAGTAGTCTTTCCTCCAGTGCCTCTCCTTATTCCTATACTGTTGTTTTTGTTCTCTTAAGGCCTCCGAATACCAGGGGGCCGACGGGGTAGATCTATTGCGAGACCGTTGTTTAACCGGGGACAGGGAGGATGCCGCCGAGCCCACCCACTCATAGAATTGGGAGGTGGCGGTGTTAGGGTCGGTTGATAGAGGGGGAGTGGATTTGGTTAAGAGAGTTTTCAGGCTGGAACTATCAATGTCATTCCATGCCTGGAAGGACTGTTGAGAGTTGGATGGTAGTGTGAAGGCACCAATGTCTTGAATGGTTAGTGACGCCATGATTGCATGGTGGTCTGACCAAGTAACTGGAAGGATTTGAGAGACTTGTAAATCCTGTGAGTTGGTAAAAATGCCATCCAATATATGGCCCCCGTCATGTGTGGATGATTTGACCAACAATGGGAGACCAAAGGTGGTCATATCTCCTAGAAGCGCAGCAGTATCTTTGTCCTCTGTTTTGTCAAAATGAAAGTTAAAATCACCGAGGACAGTGAGGGAACTATCAAGGGCTGAAGATTCCAGAATGGACCTGAGGTCGAAATGAATCCGATCCTTGATCCTGGTGGACGATACAAAAGGATCTCATTAAAGTTATAGGAGGGAGTCAGTTTGATAGAAAATTGCAGAGCTTCACAGGATGGTAGTGAGATCATGTTGGTTCTGGCGATAAAAGTGTTGCGTAAAATGACGGCAATCCCACCACCTTTCTTGCGTTGTCTGTCCAGTCTATGGATGGAAAAGCCTTTTGGAGCTGCAATCACTATATCTGGATCGGACAAACTATCCATCCAAGTTTCTGTCATAAATAGTAAGTCTAAACTATTGTCCTCCATCAGGTCGGTTATGTCCTGTCGGTGTTTCCCGAGCGAGCGGACATTAATAAGGGCAAGTGAAAAAGATTTGGGTGATTTATACTTGGTGGTGGGGGGAGGATTTAGATAAAGGGGTATCTGTGATTTACAACAGGGACAGAGTACATAGGATGTACATCGTACATGAGGAGAAGAACCATGTGAGGCCCCCATGAGAACCATTCACAAAGCTACAGCTTGAAAGCCATTAACAAGTCCCCCCTGTCATCATCTAATTATTTTGAAGCGTGAATATCATATTGAAGCACCAGCAACCGCCGCAGTCATTTCTGGACACGACAAGAGAAAAAGGACCACACCCCTTGAGTTCATAAGGCATCATCACCCATGAGAATTCCCTCACCTCAAATGTGAATGACCAAGTCCTGGTCCTGAGGAGAACCCTGAAATCAAATAGGGTTCTGAAATGTGTCGACCCCACCCAGCCAGCAATAATCACCACCAATCAACCGACCCATACCGAGTACAAACAGGAAATTTAGGCCTGGTGTAACTGTTTACCTGCTTCGCTGGTTATGGCAGGTGTATGTAGTGAAACACATAACTGAATTGTACCGCCATTGTTCTTTATGTTAAAATAAGGACTAGTCTATTGTTTTGTCATGTTTGGTCATTTCCTAAGTATTTGTTATATGTCCAAAGTACTGTCACCATTGTATTGTTGATATATGTTGGTACTAATTGTTCTTCTTTAAGACATGAAAGAAATATCCATCTTGTTTGTTCCACAAATAAATGAACAAATAACAAGTGTAAGGAAAACAATATAACTACTTGAGAATCTAAGGTGGTTATTTTATGAATGTATTTATTCAAAAATGTACATCCAGACCTTTTTCTTGTTTCCAACTTTCTAAAAAGTGGCATTTTTAAAATTGAGGATTGAAATATGAATTTACCATTCAAGATGTTTTAAATTACTCTGATACCATTCATGACTTTCCTACCTGCTCCCAATAAAAAATTAACACTTATTAAATGTAATAAGGTACCCAATGGTATGCTATGAAAGAGGCAGGCCTTGCAATAGTGACTACCAGGACATGTCAGATTAAAAAATACATGTCCAACTTTTTAAAGTAAACTGCACCTTGCCCTATGTGCTTTTGAGGGCCTACCCTATAGGTGACTTATATGTACTCAACAGAATGATTTACGCTTGGTAAAAGGTTTATTTTGACAGGTGGAAATTGCAGTTTACAATTGCACCCACAAGCTGCAGTGGCAGACCAGGGACAGGTTAAAAAAAGTCTACTTAAGTGGGTGGCTCAAAAAGTGCTGTAGGGACACTAATAGCATTTAATTTACAGGCCGTGGGTGTACGTGCAATATTACTTTACTAGGTACTTGCAAATAAATTAAATGTGACAATGGGGTCTGTAGCCCAATTTTATCATGCTTCAGGGAATGTGAAAAAGCAGTTTAGCACTGGTTAGCAGTCCTAAGGCCAACAAAAGCAAATTCAGAAATAGAGTGGGGGTGAAGGCAATCAGCTTTGGGGACGACCACCCTAAGGCTGACTGGTCTAACAAGCATTGACTTGTAACACACTCCATAATATTTTTCTCCTAGTGATGTTTAAAGCATGCACAACCCTGCAATACACAGTATGAAAATGTCCTCTGTGATGAATAGGCACCCGCTCATATTACTAACAAACACCATGATGTGGCCCTCAATGTGATGTATCAAAGAACAAAATCTTGTAGCATGCCATATTATCTGTTTCTGAGTGTGAATGGTAAAACCACATGCAATTGTAATATACTAGGTGATATAGTCCTTATTGAATAGAAAAGAAATTCAAGCTTGATAACAGTAGCATTGATAACAGCACAAATTTGCATCAGACCTAATGGTGAGGTAATTGTTATGAGAATAGGGTCAGATGTTTAACACACAATATCATATGGTCCTCGTTGTGATAGATAACCGATCACACTTTTTTGACACACACTAAGATATGATCCATATGATGGCAATAGAAGCACAGACATATCAGACACCTAAACATTTTTATTTTTTTGGTGCAAGACGTTTATTAAGTACTGTCAAGGGTACACAGCGCTATGCCTACAACCCGGAGGCCGGCCGCTATCGGTGTAAATCAGCAGGATAAGAGAGACAATCAAAAGGCAGCATAAGCAGTTCTGTATAGATAGCACATCAACTCATTGACAAGTACAAACATATTATAAGCATATCAATTCGTCTTACTTTTTGACATTTTTTGTTGTTAAGAAAGAACTTAAGCATGTGCAATAACCCAGTCACTTAAAGGGAGAGGCATATGCAGCAGCCGGGTGGCATGATAACATCCACAGTCCACATGAAATCAGAGAGAGAAAGGGGTAAGCAAAATAAAACCGTGCAATATATGGATTAAAGTACACAAGTAGGTCACATGAAGTCACCTCGGCATCCTGAGACATTCCCACATCCCCCCCTGGTCAGGCAACATCAGATCAACATCCCAGCAATGCCACCTTAATCATCATCAGCCAACGGATAGTCCGTTATCAAATAGCAGTGTAACGGGGCCCATATGTCAGTGGGCCTCGAGGAGGGTGGCAACAGTTCGGAGTATGTATTCAATAGTTCTTGGCAGTAAACCATATCTCGCATCCACTCCTTAAATTTGGGCGCCCTTCCCCTTCCCCACCTGCAGGCCACTCTACGCTTGGCCAACAGCAGGGCCATCGCCACATATTTGCTGTGGGCCGCCTGGAGTGGCTCGACATAGCCCAGCAGAGCCAAGATCGGGGATGGCTCCACTGTCGTATTTATCATCTTGGAGAGTGCCTGAAAGACCTGATCCTAATAGTGGTATACCTGATCACACCCCCACGCAAGGTGCAGGAAATCAGCCCCTGGAGCCCCGCATCTGTCACAATTGTCAGTAACCCGCAGCTGGAATCGGTGCAGACGCGCAGGTGTATAATATAATCTATGAATGAATTTATAGTGAATGATCCTGTATCTACTGCTGGAGGAAATGCGTTCAGTTTGCTGCAGGCAAAATGTCCATTGTTTATCAGTAAGGGGTACGGCCAGTTCCTGGTTCCACCTCTCCCTAGCGGGCAACTCAGCGTATTCCACATTGACACGAATCGACCTGTATAGTGTGGACACAAGTCTGTTGGGGTTCTCGAGCTGGAGTATGTGTTCTAAAGGGAGTAGTACAGGAGGTTCGTGTGGGAAATCTGGTGTAATTGTCTGCAACCCATGTCGGAGTCTTATATAGTAAAAGACCTCTAGTGGCGTCGGGTGTATCCCTTCATAGAGTTGGTCTTTGGTACGGAAAGTGCCGTTTCTGTATAAATCACCCCATGTTTGAACATGGATTTTTGTCAATAACCTTTGGAAGCCGGCTTCCTGTAGGAGCGGCAACTGTGGGTGGTATGTCAGGGGCAATAGGGGGGCGTATATCAGTCGTAGATCAAGTATCGAGCTAATCTGCTTCCATGCCGTTACTGTACTAAGGACCGTGTTTGGGGTTTTGTCCCTACCCTTCACTGGGGAGTAAAGCGCTCCTTCGATCGGTGTCGGGTGTGCTAGCCAGTGTTCGGCCGCCAGCTGGGGCATGTATCTAGGTTGCCGTACCCAGAAATAAGCAAAGTGAGCCTGGGCCGCACGATAATATAGCTCGAAATCGGGCACCCCAAAACCACCCTGTGAGTAAGGCCTGGTGAGGACCTCCCATTTAAGCCTGGGCGTCTTCCCACCCCAGACCAGCTTGAGCATTTCCGAGCGCAGCAGCTTAAAAAAATATGCTCCGGGATGAAATGGTATATTCAGGAATAAATACAGCAGTTTAGGGAGTATCACCATCTTAACTAGGGAAGCCCTCCCAGCCATAGAGAGGGAAAGGGTTATCCACCGGGAAACATTATCACTGATTTTATCCATCGCCGTGCCGTAATTGGCACGAATAAGCGCCTCCCTATCTTTCTCTATATGCATACCCAGGTATTTGAAATCCCCCTCGCACCAGGTAAGTGGATATTCTAGTGTAAATGTACGCGTCAAGGCGGTAAGTGGAAAAATACAGGACTTGTTCCAGTTAATCTGCACTCCAGAGAGGGCCCCAAACCGGATAAACTCTCTGAGTATGGGGTGTAGATTCTCGCCTGGGTGACGAATATAGAGTGTAATGTCATCCGCATACATGGAAATGAGTATCTGCCTTTGAAAGCACCGCAATGCACGATCCCGATGGTGTTGATGCAGTTTAGCAGCGAGGGGTTCTGTGGCTATGGCAAATAGGAGCGGGGACAAGGGGCAACCCTGCCTAGTCCCCCTGGAAACAGGGAATTCTGGGGAAAGCTGCCCGTTAATAAGTACTCTGGCCATAGGGCGTGTATACAGCAACCTGATCCAGAAGATGAAAATGACAGGGAAGCCCATACGCCCTAGCACACGGAATACATAATCCCACTCCAGCGAGTCAAACGCTTTAGTGGCGTCTAGGAAGATGGCTGCCATCGGCAAGTCCTCGTGGACAGAATCGTATACTGAGAAGAAGGTGCGAAGGTTGTGTGATGTCGCCCTGCCTGGGACAAACCCAGCCTGATCAGGAAGTATAAGGTCTGGTAGCAGGAGACTAATGCGCGCCGCGATGAGCTTAGCAAGGATCTTCACGTCACAAGTCAGCAATGATAGGGGCCTATAGGAATCGCAGTGTGAAGCGGGCTTCCCAGGCTTAAGCAGGGACATGATGAGAGCAGTTCTCATGGAGTCGGGGAGGTGACCAACCTCCAACGCATCTTCATACACCTCGCGCAGGACCGGCGCCATGAAGTCTATATATGTCTTATAAAATTCAATGGGGATGCCATCCAGCCCTGTGGCTTTACCTGATTTCATGTGCATGATGGCTTCCCTGACTTCATCAAGTTCAAATGGGGTGCTTAAAAATGCCCTTTGGGAGTCGCTCAGCCATCCTAATGACACATCTGCAAGGTAGTCGTCTAGTGACAGTTCTTCCGTTCTAGTCGAGGTGTAAAGTGTACTATAATGTCGAACAAATTCATTCAGTATTTGTGTGGTGTCCCTAAGCAGCAGTCCTTCAGCAGTCTCTAACTCAAGTATAACAGTGGGCGTGCGCATAAGTTTAACTGTAGTAGCCAGAGCTTTCCCAGGCCTCTCGCCCTCCCCATACCGTCGTGCCACCCAGTGTTTGTGTCTGAACTTCACTTCACGGGCAGCCTCATCTGTATATTCCGATATCTTTTCCCGCATCTCAGCCAGTATGCTGCTGTCCGGGTTCGTTCGGAGGGCTTCTTCCGCTCGCCCGAGATCTGTTTCCAGGGCCCTCAGTCTATGCAGTATGCTCTTGAGTACCCCCGAGCCCTTAGAGATGCAGAAGCCTCGAAGCGTGACTTTAAATGCATCCCATATAGTTTCAACATCTCGCACCGAGTCTTTGTTGCGTTTAAAGAAATCCAAACATTCCTCTCTAAGCTCCTCCTGGAATTCCATATCCAAGAGCATCGAGGGTTGCATACGCCATGCCGTGACGGGGGGGCCCAATTCAGCCCCTTTCAATGTAATAAGAACCGGAGAGTGATCAGAATACGTTCTGGGGAGGTGCGCTGCATGTGTCAGGGACGTGTAGAGGTGAGGTGTTAAGAGTATGTAGTCAAGTCTAGCCCAAGATTTTGCCTGTGCGGTGAAGTGAGTACCTTCCCCCTTTGGCCCACAGTGAGAGCGCCATGCATCTATGAGATGGCTGTCATCCACAATCGCACGTAGGGTCTCCCTCCCATTAGTGTAGTGATGTGGGGCGAGGTGTGATCTGTCTAAGGCAGGGTTTAAGGTTACATTGAAATCTCCCCCCCATATGATGTGTTGTGCCCCCGTCTCAACTATTACTGCCCATAAGGCTGTAAAGTATTGCGGATCATCTACGTTAGGTCCATAACAGCAGGCGAGGGTCACTGTCATACGCCCTAGTCTGCCCCACATCAAGCAATACCTCCCCTGTGGGTCTGTCCTCGAACCAGCTAGATAAAAGGGCGCATTCCTCTTGATCAGAATAGCTGTACCACGTGCATAAGAGGAGTATGAGGAGAAGGCAGTATACGAGGCCCATCTGCTGCCAAAGGAGTGTGGTCTATTGGATGCAAAATGTGTTTCCTGCAGGAAAGCAATGTGTATTTTATGGCGATCAAGGTACCCCAATATCTGTCTCCTCTTTCTATGATCCCCCAGCCCTCTCACGTTCCACGTGAGCACATTCAGGTGTGTGTCCCCCATGGGTGCAATCGGTTACATATTTCAGAAATCAAGACATCCATCAAGGCGTAATAACAACCAGTAAGTTGCAGAGCCAACCCAGGTCTCGCCCCGCCTGCAACACCCAGGGGGGACGTGAGCCGCCTCCCAGGAGCACCTCCCCAAATACCAGCACTGTGTGTTAACCACTCATATTGCCCGTATCGGCAAGTAGACCCATCTCTCTCCCGGCTACCATCGAGCCACCTCCCAGCGTGACATTGAAGCAATCCTACAAGAACTAGTGCACATGCTACGAACCAAAACCAAACAAGTGTCCCAAAGTGGGCCCTTTTCCACCTCTCACGTAGACACAGAAATGGTCCTCCAATACCCAACTCACCTAATGTGAGCCAAACGCAAACAGGACTCCCCAAACTCCCCCCCTTCCTCCCCCCCTCAACGAGTCCCAGCGAGAGGACTAGGCATTCAACATTACCAATGTCATCGAACAGCCAACTCTGGATTCTCCACCCACCCAGTGCCGCATCGTTAAAACACTCTGTGTCAGCTGTAGTCCCGCCATGCAAAGTCCCCCGCCCGCCACCCACCTCCCACTGAAGCATCCCCAACTTGCCAGCATCCCGCACCCACCCCCCACCCAGATAAGAACCAAAACAGTTGAACACCAAAAGAGCAAAAGTCAAGGTCCTTGGGGTACACCCAATTGGGGCCATCAGAGGTGCACTTCCTTCCACCCCCAGTCCTCCCGCTCCGTGCAGGGCCTCCCTTAGCGTCTCTTTCCGGAAGGGAGAGGGAGTAGGGGGGTGGGGGCCTGGCATACATTACCACCTGCAGACCAGCACCCGTCCGTGGCACCCCAGGAGCCAGTCGTAACCACTGCACACCGTGGTATCTTTCGCCTCGCAGTGAGATAACGATGAGGGTCCAGCCAATCAGGAATTCAAGACAGTACAAGGCCAGTGGCCATTCATTCCGAACCAGAGTCATGCAGGCCTTCCACATCCGCAGGTCGCCTACCACGTTTAGGCAAAGTTTTAATATAATCTTCAACCTGTTGGGGATTGAGAAAGAAGTGTTGCGTGCCTTGATGGGTTACTCGCAGCTTGGCCGGGTACAATAGGGCATAATCAATATTCAGGTCTCGCAGTTTCCTCTTAACCCCAGGGAATTTTCGTCGCTGTTCTTGAACCACCGGGGTAAAGTCAGGATAGATAGAGAAAGGCACTCCATCATAAGTGAGGTTTTGGTTCGCCCGGGCCGCTCGCAGCGCCGCATCTCGATCCCGATAGTTGAGCAGGCGCGCAATAATGGGCCGCGGTGGGGCGCCAGGCTTGGGTTGGGGACCAAGCGAACGATGAGCACGCTCCACAATAAACTGGTTCGAGAGGGCTTCCGCACCGACTGCCGCTGTAAGTAGCTTTTCAATGTAGAGCTTCATCATCCCCGTGTTGGTCGATTCAGGAATGCCCGTGACGCGTATGTTGTTCCGTCGACTTCTCGCTTCCAACTCCTCATTTTTGGCGGCAATCACCCTCAATACATTATCCATTCGGGAAAGACGTGAAGTATGTGCCGCCGTGGCGTCGTCATTTTCGGATATTCGGCGCTCCACCTCCGTAAGGCGCTCTTCATGAATGTCCATTTTTTTGGACTATGCCATCCATTCTGGCGGACAACCTATCCACCTTGTCCACCACAGTGGCAAAGCCCTGGCGCATCTCTTGCAGCATCATGGCAATGTCAGGGGCCGTGTGGGAAACCTCCGCTGCCGGGCTCCTAGGCTGCCCACTGTCGCCCGTGTGCCTAGTCGCTTTCTTCTGCGCTGCAGGCTCAAATTGCATCTTGGGCTGTTTGTTATCCGGTTTCCCCATGGTGGCAAGGAGAAGGGGCGCGTTCCAACGCTACGCACACCGAGGCAGTTGTAATATGTGGTGAAAAAGTCCGCTCACCGCTGCTATGGGCTGTGCAGTAGGTGCAACACTCCTACCGCGCCCCACGGCACAAGTGTAGAGCCGGCAGCAGGCCAGTTGGTAGATCCAAGGGGCAGCAAAGCGTGGACTAGGGCCGAAGCAGGCCACAGGGTTTCAGGCAGTCGAAGCAAGTGTGCCGCCGTAAGTCCAGTGTAGGGCAAGCGTTAGTGCCTCGAGGCCCACACCCGGGGTGCCGGCACTGTGGGGCGTGCCTGCCTCCGCAGCTCAGGTCTGAAGCAACGGCCGCTGCAAGGATCGTGATCTACCTGCTCAGATATGGAGCACAGGCAGGCCCGGGCTCACAAGTCTCACTAGCGGGGGGTAGCAGCAGGCCGAGTGCGGCGCCATGCGCCCGCGCCTGTCGAAAATAGAGTGCAGAGGCCACCGGGTTGAGTAGCTTTATCGGCGCTCAAGGGTCCTCTCAGGATTCCCTATCAGTGCTCGTACTGCGTTCCTTACCGGTGTCCCTTCCGATATCAGCCAGTGTCCGATTCCACCACCAGTACGAGCAACGCTGCCAGCTAACGGTCTGCCGGCCTGCGCGCCACGTGGTGATCCTCGTCTTCGCGTGGTTTCCGTAGCCGCCGCCGGTCTGCTCCCAGTCAGGACGCACCACCGCTGCTTGTTCAACCGGCTCTATCTCTGCGATCACAGGTCGCAGAGTCCCCAAACTTGCACCGAGTGTGCAGTGTCACCTGTCGCTCCTCCGAGGGGATTTTCAGGCGGGCGGGAGCAGATTTGAAAGGATTATCGTAGGATAATAAAGCCAGGCTGCTGGAGCCTCACTAAGGTGCGGCCATTCAGCTCGTGCGCCCTCTAGCGCCCCTATCAGACACCTAAACATGTGTGAAACTCATAGCTACAGAAATACAAACACCTATGTATCCCCATTTTAAAGATCAAAATAGGTTCAGCTCTACTCGTGCCTTCCAGGTCTTATCTGAGCGACTTCAAGTTCTTATGTTGAAGTTGACGTTTAACCAGCTTTTCACAATTTATGGACAGAATTTACTTACAAATTGTCAAATGCCATAATTAGAGTTGGATGAATGGGATACACCTTCACAAACGAGATGGAGATCCCGTCTGCAGTTTTACAAGTGCTACAATGCCTAATCCGGGCCCTACATTTTTTACCACTTTAAGAATATAGCACATGTGGCTGGAAACTGAAAAGCAGCTCTTCACTTCGCAAATGTTCAAAATACCAACTGAATTGAGAATGCAGAACTATACAAATTCAAAGGGAAACACAGTGAAAAGATGGATATTTTAGCAGTTAGGAACTATTTTTTAAAGGTATTGTCTAAATAATACACTATTTGAAATCCAGTATGGTCAGTTAAATATACGCTGGATGAAATAAGAAAGCAGTGTTTGCTAAATGCATATGTATTCTGTAATAAATTGTCAGTCACATACGAAAGGGATCCAAATAAAGGCTGTTTTTTTGACAAATATATACTGTACCAATTAGGAAGACACTATATGTAAAATATAATCTGGTCCTCATAAACAGCCTTGTATAAAAACACACACCGGTCCTCGTAAAACTGTTTGCTGTCTTTATGTAGTGTGTATAAATGGTCTTCATAACTCTTGGATACGGGAAATATGCGGTCCTCATAAGGGGGTTATGTCAGAAAGTCTCAAAACTATTCCCATAATCGTTTTTTGAAAATCTGATGTAACTTTCATACTGTCATTATAGTATAAACATAAAATGTATGATCATTTTGATTCTCTGATGATCAGAAAGGGTGGCCCTCATAATGTAGGTTTTTTTCACTGGTCTTCATAGAGTGATATAAACATGTATGTGTGTGTGTGTGTGTGTGTCTGTGTGTGTCTCTGTGTGTGTGTCTCTGTGTGCGTGTGCGTGTGCGTGTGTGTGTGTGTGTGTGTGTGTGTGTGTGTGTGTGTGTGTGTGTCTGGGTGTGTGTGTCTGTGTGTGTGTGTGTGTGTGGCTGTGTGTGTGGGTGTGTGTGTGTGTGTGTGTGAGGCTCTGTGTGTGTGTGATATGAGCTGGAAAGCCACATCCCACATCCCACAACCTACACCTGCAGTGTGAGAGACAGCAGTGTGTATGAGAGACAGCAGTGTGAGAGGCAGCATTGTGTGTAAGAAAGACAGCAGTGTGTGAGAAACAGCAGTGTGTGTGAGAGAAACAGCAGTGTGTGTGTGAGACAGCAGTGTGAGAGGCAGCAGTGAGTGTGTTCTAGGGAGAGACAGCAGTGTGAGAGAGACAGCAGTGTGAGAGATAGAGAGAGAGAGAAACAGCAGTGTGAGAGCTTGTATTTATGTTTTGGTTTTTGAAACATAAATAAAACTCATTGTTATTTGCAATGTCAATAGCTCAAACTTGCGTAAATACGCGGCCTATTGCATTGAAAATGCAATAGGTCTTGCATTTGCGAGAGATTAAGCTATTGGCATTGTAAATGACAATTCCATTTATTTTTCTGTTTTCAAAATCAACACATAAATAAAAAAGTTTGTCATTTACAATGCCAATAGCTCTAACTTTTGCAAAGGCGAGACCGTTGCATTGTAAATGCTTGTTGAGTCTGACATCCACTTAGCTTTAAAGGACAAGTGCCCTAAATACTTCCTCTGAAGGGCACTTAATCTACCTCTCTGCTTAGCTGAACAGGATGGATCCCAGAAGTTCAGTGTTGTACTACATCGACTGCACTTGACAATACAGAGTTGAGAACAAACTCTTTGTAGTGTTTACTTTATCTAAAAAGGTCAAGGCAGTGACAGAACTTATGTTGAGTTATCCTTTGTATCAAGATCTGCTGTGCCCAGTGCATGAAAAACCCTTCGAGTCCATGCTCATTCGATGAGGGCAGTGGGGGCTTCTACTGCCCTTTCCAGAGGTGTCCCAGTTGCTGACCTCGGCCAGGCACCTGAATGGTAGTCTTTGCATACTTTTGCAAAGCATTACTGCCTCATGTCTCGGCTTCCTACTTTGACTGTGCTGTGTTGCATAGGTTCACATCGTTAAAATTGACTCAAAAATATCATCAGGCACAAATGTTGTCAAAAAATATTGTGGTGACAAGAATATCGTGTCACTAGGTATTGCAGGTACGAATATTTTTTTAAGTGTTTAATATATATTTTTGTATGTATGGTTGTGTATAATATACATTTTTTATTATGTTGTATTGTTTTACGAGTTATTGATATGTTCATTTGAGTTATTTCTAAGTTTTTTGTAGTTTTATTGTTTTGGTAATATTTTTAAACTGTTGAGTTTCTTTCAATTTGTTTACATTATTGGCAGATTGTTGGGATGGTAGGGGTGTAGGGTAGGAAGGTATTTGTTTTATGCTTTTTTTCAATTTTGTAAAATGTAATTGTTTAATTAGGGTAACAATTGTGTAAAATATTTCATGGTTACATAGTTGAATTTATATTATCAAAAATGTTGTTTCATTTTTTAATTGGTTAAATATATTATCTAATTTTTAAAAATGTCAACTATTTTTACCATAATTGGCTACTTATGTTATTAATTATGTAATTATTTAATTTAAACAATTAATGTATTTCATTTTGTCAGTTTCCTTTTTAAGAATTACTTTTTTTTGTAATTTTTTGTTGTGATTTATTTAGGTTTTTTAGAATAATTTCACAATTTGTTTTAGGATTGTACCAGAGTAGGGTGGGAACTTTATTTATTGTAAATTCTTTAAGCGTGTTTACTTGGTAAATTAAGTATTGATTAGTATTTTGTAATACATATTTTCTTAAAATATTTTAACCATCACCTTATTCTTATTGTATAGATAGAGTTCTGATTACCCACTTTCTGATTCCTTCATCCTCTTTTTCTCTTCTTATCTTTCCTCCTATTCACTCCATGACTATCTTTACCTTACTTGAATTTTTGTTTTTTCCCCATAGTCTCTATGCTTGTTGTTGCTGATTACCTGCAAGGTATCAGATTGAAAAATCAGTTGGATGACATTTTAAATTGAAACAAGCCTAATAAAGAATGAAAAAATATTTGGTTGTTTATGGAAATTGTTTTTTTAATAAGAACTTAACTTTTATAAGTTTTTATGTACATTTTTAATGTTGTGATAATTCTAAATATATGTTTAAAATAATTATTACTATATATTTTTCCAACAATTGTGGAAATAGTAAATTTGACCCCCCCTGCCTCCAGAGTTCAACGCATCCATAGTGTTGCTCATTTTGGGGAGAGAACAGTAAATCTCAGCTATCCAGAGTCCAGTGCTTTCCCTACTGTTCCTCAGGTTGAAGTAGAAATAGTAAATATGACCCCTCCAATCTCAAAAGCTTTTTTACTGTTACTCAGGTTGAAGTGGGAATAGAAAGTCTCACCACCCTTCATAGTCCAGCGTGTTCCCTACTGCTTAGGTTGGAGTAGAAATAGCAAATCTTGTCCTGCCAAATTTCAATACTTTCCCCAATGTTTCTTATGTTAGAGTGGAAATAGTAAATCCCCCCCCCCCCTCCACCAAAGCCCAACGCTTTCCCTAATGCTGCTTAGATTGGAAAGGGAAGAGGCAATCTTATCTATCCAGAGTCCAACACTTTACCTACTGCAGCTTAGGATGAAGTGAGTATAGTAAATCTTATACGAAAGTAGAATGGTTTCCCTACTGTTTGTTTGATGTTACATTATATTCTTCAAATTGTTAATATTTTTAAACATTTTGTATGTTAATTTGGAAGGTTAATTTAGTTTTATTTGTCTTTGTTTAATTTTATTTTTATTGAGTTTCCTTGTTTGACATTTATTTTTAATATTTTATGTTTTTCATTTTGAATGTAGCATTTTAAATATTTAATACTGAATATTTTTTTCAATGTTCATTATAAATATATTTTTAGTTTGTATTTTTATATATTTTTCTATTAGTATTTGTTTCAATTTTTGTAAAGAAATATTACTAGTTATGTATTTGTATTATTTTTTTACAAAATGGATTACCTTTATTTACTAATTGTTTAACTAGAAACTAATAATTTTTAATTTTTTTTAATAGAACATTTTATTGGTTTTAAAACAAGATAAAGACCAGCAATACAGTACAGTTCGAAGATGATCAACTCCCACATTTTATTAGGTGGTACACCAAGGTACATCATGACCCGAGAGGTCTCAAATAGTACATACAGCCAGTCAGACAAAACGTTATTATGGTATCTGACCCAAACATTTGCCCCAGTCCTTATTGTATTTTTCGGACAAACCCCGTGCTTCATATAGGACCTTTTCTTGTTTGGCACTCGAATCAACCCCCCAGCGCCACTTCTTGGCACTAGACAGGACATTTACAATTAGCGGCTATGTCTCGCTTAGCTATGATCATTGCAGTATTAAAAAACTGCTTTTCATTCCTGGACCCATCCAACCCGTCAGTGATCCCCAGGAGCGAATGTAGTGGGTCATGTGAGACCTCCCAACCCAAGACCTCAGCAAGTTCTTGATTTATACACCCCTAGACCATGTGGAAGAAATCAGCCTGGTCCTGGCCGCAGTGTGTACATGAAGCATTTGGGTAAAGGCCGGCCCTGTGGAGGTGAGCTGGGGTTAGATAGGCTGTCTTGGGTGCCATCAGTGCGTCCCTCCAATCCTCTTCCTCCAGGGGGCCCACCCAGCCCTCCCACTGGTCTCTGAGCTGCCCCAGCGTGGTTGGGTGTTGTTGGTTAATGAACGATAAATACAGGAGATGCCCCCCCCTTCCCCAGGTTCCCCATCAGTATTTGTGCCCCCGGTAGGCTGTATTCCGGCAGCAAGTGCTATCCGGTATGTGTGAATGAAGGGCATGGCATAGCTGCAGGTACCTATAAAATTGGGATGGATGCAAGGAGTGCCTAGATTGCAGATCTTGGAAGGAGCACATGTGATCGCTGGTCCATACATCCCCGAGCTGGGAGATCCCAATAAGATCCCAGGACCAAAAACCCTTCAGGGCGCTGACCTCTTGTAGCCACGAGCGGAGTGTGTTGGGTTATTTGATTAGTCCACTGGGTGTGGCGCAGGGATGCCCGCCAGGCCAGAGGATGGATTGTGTCACCCCAGGTAGTGTTCTAGGTATGGTCCCCCCATACATCATCGCTTGAATTTGGGATAGGCGCAATTCCCCCAGTTCGAGTCTATAGGCCGGGTTCGACCACCCCCCCATTAAACCAGCCTTGCAATGTGTGCAGGCGAGTCGCCAAGTAGTAGGTATAAGTTGGTCATTCCCATACCCTCGTCATAGGGCGGAATCCGGCAGCGAGCCAAAGCTATACAGGGTCATATTTTCCGCCCTAGAGAAATTTAGTTGCTAGGCTAGCGAGATCTCTGAACCAGGCCGGTGGGAAGCAGAAGGGAGTGTTCTAGATGATGTAGAGGAATATGGGGAGGATCTTCATTTGGAAGAGGGCTACCCTGGCCAGGGGATTTAGCGGCAGCTTCTGCCATCCACAGAGGTCTTCACTAGCTCGCTTCACCAGCTGGGTTATGTTGAGGGACCAGGCGAGATCAGGAAGTAATGCAATCCAGATCCCCAAATATTTAAAAGATTGCCGCCTATTATTTCTAATTGTTTAGCAAACTTTTCTAATTGTTTAACATTTGACAGACTCCAGAGAGCTCCAGAACTACAGACCCATCTCTCTCCCCCCATTCCCCGTCAAAGTCCTGGAGAATGCCGTCAACCTCCAACTCACTGTTCATCTAGAAAGAAACAAGCTGCTGAACCCATCCCAATCAGGTTTCAGAGCCAACCACAGCGCCGAGCCTGCCATGATTGGGGCAACAGACGACATCTGAGTCCTACTCGAAAGTGGAGAATCAGCCGCCCTCATCTTCCAGGATCTCTCCGCAGCTTTCAACACCTTCTCCCATCACACACTCATCAATCAACTATGCCAGATTGGAATCACAAACATTGCGCTCAGATGGATGACTTCCTTCTTCACAGGATGCACCCATAGAGTCTGCCTCCCTCTTTTTACCTCGTATCCCAAGCATTCGATCTGCTTACTTCCCCAAGGCTCATCCCACAGCCCTGCTCTCTTCAACATCTATGTGACCCCTCTTGCAGACATCGTCAGATCGCGCAATATCAACATCATCTCCTACGCTGATGACACTCAGTTCATCCTCTCACTCTCAATAAACCCCACCCTGACAAGACTAATGTCCGCAACTGCATGAAGAACGTCACAACATGGATGAAAGACAAGTGCCTGAGACTCAACATTGGGCAAAACAGAAGTCCTGATCTTCAGCAGACACACCACCCTTTGGAACAACTCCTGTTGGCCAGAGCAGCTCAGACCCACCACCCTGCAGAAAGGCCCCCAACCTCGACATCATACTGGACAGCGTACTCTCCATGAAACAACAGGTCAACACCATCTCTTAAGCCTGCTTCTGCATGATCCACATGCTTTGCAGAATCTTGATTGGCTTATCAGCACAAGAAAAATGGTGACAGAGGCTCTCATCACCAGCCGGCTTGAATACGGAACCGCACTCTATGCCGGCACCTCCTCAGAGCTCCTGCAAAGACTCCAGACAATCCAGAACACAGCAGCCAGACAGATCTTCAACCTGCCCAAGTGGACTCACATCACCCAGCATCTGAAAGACCTCCACTGGCTCCCGTCCAGAATAGATGTCAGGTCAAGCTCATTACCCATGCATACAAAACCCTCCACAATCAAAGACGAGACTTCATGAGCCACTGCCTGATCTTTCACCAACCTTCCAGAAACCTTTCCAAAGCCTGAAACACCCACTACCTCCACATTTATCCATCGCTGAACCACTTCAGGAAGGGACTCAAGACCTGGCTCTTTGACTGATACCTGCAGCACAGCATCTGGATACCCCCTGGGTGATTAGCCGCACTATACAAATAATACTTGATTGAATGATAGATTGAACAATATATCTATATACACATTATTACCTACTGGCGGTCGCCAGTAGGTAGTTATAGTTAGGATTTTTGTCAATGTTAGATCTCAAAATTCTATTTGGAATAACTTTGGCGCCGGTTGACGAATCTGCCTGAAAATTTCCTCAAAATGGCCTCGCGGAGCTCCGGTCCTTCCCTGAAAGTTTGGGGGGGATGCGTCAAGCGGGGGCCGAGATAAAAGGGGAGTCCCAAAACGCGTTTTCCCCATGTTAATTTCCATAGGGCGGTCGATTTCACTTTTAGCCCGAACGGCTGAATGGATTTCCACCTAATTTGGCAAAATTGTAGGGACTGGTAGCCCGATGTGCCTTTGCTATGTCTCAGGATATGTGCTCCAGTGGATTTTGAGTAATTTAGGTTAAAAAAATATATATATCTAGAGCCGCGCCCCGGTCCGCGCACCGGGGAGCACTCAAAGCGCGCCACGCGACTTGCGTACGGAAAGCTGATTGGCTCTCGGGTGTCTGTAAACATTCGAAACAGTCCCCAGCGGCCGCCATCTTGTACCTCGGTAGGATTGAGGTGGTAAAAATCAAAGGGGGAAATGAGCAAAAGGGGGCAGGGTACAACCCCCGACCCCCTAGGTTTGATGTGGGGGTCATAAAAGGGCCGTACGGGGCAAATAAAAAAATTTTTTTTTTGATTTGCGCCGGGGGAACGCCCGGTCCGCGCACCGGGGAGCGTACGATTGAGAAAAAGAATGACACTTTTTAAAAAAAAAAATAGCATTTTTTTATAAATTGGAGGTAGTTCTGAAAAGAATTTTTTGTTGTTTTTGTTTTATATTTTTTTATACTTTTTGAAACGATTTTATATATTTTTTTGATTTTTTACAGGGGAAAAACAAAAACAGGGATTCAAAAAATGCTCAACAGGAGCAAAAAAATGAAAAAATTTAGGGACGGGGAGAGCATCGGTGTTCCTGTTTCTTTATTGCAATGAGTTCAACGCTCTGCTCCCCATAACAGAGTAGTTCGTCACAGTCCTTGCATAAAAATGTTATGCCTGCAAAAACCGGCTGGATGTTAGGGACCATTCTTGCACGTGTTGAACCTGAAGGTGTTGCTCCACCAGTGGAGGTGCTGCTGCCATCTCTTCGTGCCTTCTCTGCCAGCTCCCTGACACTCTCCCTGGAATAATTTTTTGGGTGTCTTCTTTTGACATGCCTAATTAAATTGGCATTTCCAAAGCTGTATTTTTTTAGAGGATTGCCTCTGGATAAAATACTTCCACATATTTTACAAGTTACTTTACTTGCATTCACTTTTTTTTGTCCTTCAGGGATGTCATAAAATTTCCAGATGAAGTGGTTCTTTGTTTTCTGGTGAGGAGGGTCCTCTTGCACAAATCCATCTGAATCACTGCTGGATGACTCCCTTGCAGCCATTGCTGTAGATCAGGAAAGAAATGAGTTGAAAAATCACAAAACACCTCTTGCTCTCTCCAAGTGCAAATCAATAGTGAGAGAAATGGGTGGGTTTCTCTAAATTTAGAAAAAAATAATTATTGAACCAATGAAAAGTGTTATTTACAGGTCACATGACCATGGGCTTCATCATTATGAAACCAAAACTGTTATGAACCAATGAAAAGTGTTATTTTCTGGTCACGTAAGCGTGTCAGACGCCTACGTTGCGCGATCGTATTCGCTCGAGTGCTTCCGGGTGCGCTTACGCCGTGCGTATCACGCGGACGCCGCTACGCGATACGTCACGATCATGTTTTCGTTCGCGATATTGGTGCTCTCGGGACGCTCCCCGGAGCGCGCCTCGGGACGCTTTATAGAAGTACGCTTTTCGGGGCGCTCCCCGGGGCGCGCATCAGGAGCACTCCAAAAAAAAAAAATGGGAAAATTGTAGGGACAGGTAGCCCTATTCTGAAGTGCTTTTTATGTTTAAAGTATTTTATTGAAGCAGGGTGGGGTAGGACACAATAGGGCAAGAAAAAGGATAAACCACAGGAACCGCACAATCGGTGCGTATTATATAGCAGATACAGCAAAGCAGTTACAACTTTTCAATAGGCTTCATCCGACTCGGGAACCCAGCTTTCGCGCCTGTGGTCACATACAAATAACGAGGGAGGGGGGAAGGGGGAGGGAAGGAAGGACGGGGAAGGGGAGAGGAAAAGAAAATTAGGGGGGGCAAAGAAAAAGTAAAAATAAAAAAGGGAGGGGTGGGGGAAGGGAAAAAAAGGGTTGGGAAGGGAGGAGAAGCATCCCCGCTCCAAAAACCTACCCAACCATACAGAACCCCCCCAACTACCATACCCCAACCCACCCCCTGTACTGTGCCATTACTTTCAGCTCTCTCTTCATTCAACCCTCCAGTAATCCCCGCTATACAATGCCGACCCCGACCGGTCAGACAGGCGGGTCCGGTGGCGGCGTCAGCCGTAACAACCTAAGGTATCTGGGACAGGTGATCTCCCGAAACTCAGAGCACAACAGGCTATGAAAGGGCGCCCACAGTTCCTCAAAGGTGTCAGTATCTCCCAGGGCTACTAAGGACATCTTCTCCATTCCAAGGACATGCCATAATCTGTGCAGCCAGCCAACTACAGAGGGCAGTGTGGTAGAACGCCAATGTATGAGAATATTTTGCACCGCTGACCCCAGAGCTATCGCGATCTGTCTACCCCTCTTGGACCTAAGGGGATACATCAACCCATTTGGCAACCCCAGTAGAACATAGGCAGGGAACCTCGGCAGTTCTATCCCAAAGCATTTGTCCACCTCACCCAAGACCTCTTCCCAATACGGAGCTAGAAGGGGGCATTCCCACAGTATGTGTGTTAGTGTACCAGTATTGCCACAGTTGCGCCAGCACGTCCCTGGTATTGCCCTGTCCATCTCGTGCAGTTTCTCCGGAGTGCGGTACCAGTAGGTCGAGATCTTGGTGAAGGTCTCCGTAAGACCCGTGTGATAGGCCGAGTGACGCGCGCGGAAGGAGATGTGTTCCCATTCCTTGTGGCTCAACACTCGCCCGAGCTCCCGCTCCCATCGCTCCCGGCCGGGGTTGTGAATGTGAAAGGAGGGGGGCTGCAACATTTTATACAAATCTGAGATCAGTTTAGTGTCCGACGTGCGAGTGATTAACCAGCGCTCATACACCGTGATCTCCCGGTTTGCCGTATCGCGCACCTGGGGTTGTAGTGCCCAGTGACGCGCCTGCATGTATCGCATGCGCTCCGCCTCTGGGAGACCGTACTCCCGCCGCAAGTCCTGGAAGGGGACAACTCCTTCAGGGCTGTACAAATGATACAAAGTGCAGCAGCGGGCTGCCCGCCAGCGCTCATAAGCACCTTGCTCCGTCCCGGGGCCGAAGTCCGGGTTGCCAATGAGCGGCGTAAAGGGAGAGGGGAAGGTAGTGAGCTCGTGCCTAACAGCCACCGAGTCCCACGTCCGGAGCGGGACCCGCGTCACCAATGACGCGTAGAGGTTAGGGGGTCGATGGGCCCGCTTCAAGAATGGTATTTCCTGTAGCGTCCTACCCGCCACCGCCTGATCCTGGAACAGCCAGTGCTTATCAGACTCCCACCGGCTCCATTCCACCAGATAGCGGAGTTGGGCGGCCTGAAAATATTTCCGCAAGTCCGGTATCCCCAGCCCCCCAGAGTCGGGCGCCAGCATAGCGATGCTCCTCTTGATCCTCGGCCTGCGGCCCTGCCATACAAACCGTGCGATGGCGGACTGGGTGTCCCCGAGCCACCCCGCGGGGGGCTGGAGCGGCAACGCTCTGAAGAGGTAAAGCACCTGGGGCAGGAGGGTCATCTTCACCGCGGCCACCCTACCTAGCAGCGACAGCGTACCCTTGTCCCACCGGCCTAATTCCTCCCTGATTTTCGTGCTCAAAGCCGCATAATTGGCCGTGACCATCTCCGGGAGGGAGGGCGCCAACAGGATCCCTAAATACGGAATCCGGTCCTTGGACCAGCTCAGAGGGTAGAGCCTCTGTAGTTCCGCTCTGGTGGCGCTAGCAAGCGAAATGTCAAGGGCGGCTGACTTTCCCAGGTTCACCTTGAAGCCCGCCACGTCGGCGAACAGGTCCAGTTCCGCAATGCAAGCCGGTAGCGACCTCTGCGGGTCATCTAGTGTCAGAATGACATCATCCGCGTACAGGCTGATCGCATGATGGAATTCACCCATCTTGACACCGACAATGTCGGGGTTCTGCCTAACCCTTTGAGCAAATGGCTCCATGTATAGGGCGAAGAGCAAAGGGGACAGTGGGCACCCCTGTCGCGTACCCCGTTCAATGGGAAAGAGCTGAGAGCTGCCTCCGTTCACTCGGACTACCGCAGATGGGAACCGGTAACAATTGAAGATCAGATGACGGAACTTCTCACCGATCCCGAACTTGCCCAGGACCTTCTCTAGGTAGGGCCAATGCACCCTATCGAAAGCCTTCTCCGCGTCTATGGACAGGAGCATCCTCTCCCCTGGGATCCTGGAGGCCTTCTCGAGGATGTGGGTCACCCTCTTTGTATTATCTACTGTTTGCCTACCAGGCACAAAGCCCGCTTGGTCCGAATCAACCATGCCCGGGAGATGCAATGCCAGACGTGCAGCTAGTATGCTGGTGAACACTTTCAAATCCGTGTTCAGCAGCGAGATAGGACGGTAGGACCCACAGGCGGTCCTGTCCTTGCCAGGCTTCGGGATCACGGAGACCGTGGCCTGAAGAAATTCGGAGGGGATGGCACCCGGCTCCGCAAAGGAGTTGAAAAGGCGGGTCAGTAGAGGCGCCAACTCCTGACAGAAGGTCTTATAAAACAGGGGGATAAAGCCATCCGGTCCCGGGGCCTTGCCCGGCTTGAGCCGGGATATCGCCGTGATCACCTCCTCGACACGGATGTCACGTTCCAAATACTGAGCCTGATCTGGCGTTAACGACGGGAGCGGCACCGAATCCAGATAGTCCACCTCAGCCTGGGCAGAGGAGGCCTCTCCAGTGTAGAGGTCAGCGTAAAAGCTGCGAAAGACGTCTGCTATTTGCTCATCAGCCGTGACCCTACCTCCGGTCGGGTCAACCAGTTCCTTCACTCGGTGCTGTTGGTGTTGCACCCTGAGTTTGTTGGCCAAGAGCCGCCCGCACCGATCGCCCCCGTGTAATATTTGTGTTTCAGGCGGAGCATCGCATACTCCGCCCGGTCCGTGTCCAGGGCTGCCAAGAGTTTCCGTGCCGCCTTCAGCTGCCTCCAAACCCTGGGGGCTCCCGTCCTATGATGAACCTGTTCCAGCTCCCCTACCTGCCGGGTGAGCTCATCCCTCTTGAGCTGCCGGTCCTTATTCTCGGCCGAAGAGATAGCTATAAATTCGCCTCGGAGCACAGCCTTCAGGGCTGCCCACTGTGTCGCACGAGAGGTGTCCTCATTATCGTTCACACTCTGAAAGTCCGAAATGGCCGCGCGGATCTGGTCCACCACCGACCACCTATGCAACAGCGTGTCTCGAAGCCGCCAGACCCCTCTCGGCCGAACCACCGGCGGCAGAGTGAAAGCGCCCTCCACCGGCGCGTGGTCGGAAAGAGAGAGGACCCCCATATCTGCGTTCGAAGCCAAGAGGAGCATTGGACCCGACACAAGTAGATGGTCCAGTCGCGCATAGGACCTGTGGGCATGTGAGAAGTAGGAGTATGCGCGGGTGGTAGGGTGGAGGTGGCGCCACATGTCATGCAAGTCCAGCTCCTCAAGTCGAGTGCGAATCGAGCCCGAAAGCTCACCCAACTGGTGGCCCCGCTGCATAGACCTGTCCATTGCCGCATCAAAAACTAGGTTCAAATCACCCCCCAATACTATGTGCCTATCAGAGGTGGATGCCACGTCCTCCAGTGCCCTGTGCAAGAATTGGTCCTGGTGGTCATTGGGGCAGTAGATGGTGCCAACAGTCAGTGCTAACCCCCCCATCTTGATCTTATATGCCAGAAGTCTCCCCTTCTGTTCCGCTACCTTGTACAAGACCTCTCCCCTGAACCCCTTAGAGAACAAGATCGCCACCCCTGCCGTTTTAGAAGCGCTAGAGGAGAACAGCTGCGTGGGGAACTTGGGGGTACGCATTCTTGAGCAGTCCTTAGCTAGCAAATGGGTCTCCTGCAACAGGCAGACATCCGCCTGCGAGTTTTCCAACAAAGATAACACAGCCCGCCTCTTAACCGGATTATTCAGCCCTTTCACATTTAGAGTGAGCACTTTAAGAGCCATCAAGGAGGGGAATCAATGGGGCACATACCAAGAAGCAAAGCCCAGCAGGCAAACATGGAAGTCACCACACGAGGCCGCAGCACAGAGCAACTATGAACATTCCCATGGCACAGTACAGTCCCCGAACCCCAACACCCCGCAACTTGAAAGACCCCCCCCTCCTCCCGAGATCCCACACAACCAAATCCACTCCGCTCCCTACAACAAACCCCCCCATTAGACCCCGAAATCAAAGCATCCCCCCGCGCCCCACTTCTCAAACTTTGCAAAAAAGGCATTGTCCCAGTCCGGTCCTTATCGGACAAGGCCGTGGTAAATCCGTCTAGTGGACGTCCAGCCACCACCCCCAGCACTCGCCATTCCTCCCTGCCCTCCCCCCGAATCCCCGCACCTGCAAAAAGAAAAAGCTAGAGCAGACTCCCCCCGGAGTGAGTTCAGGCCGTTAGGGCCACTTCGCCATTCGCCGCCACTCTGGAGGCCTCCTGGATGGCGGCCGCCATGTCCGCCCGGATCGTGGGCGAGCCCGGTCGTTCCGACGGTGGAGAGCTCCTCTCTCCCATCTGCTGCCATCCGTCACGAGTGCTTCGCCTCCGCCGTGGAGCCGGGGTGTCCGTATCTGATGCTGTGAGGCCCAGCACCGCGCAGACATCCTGGAGGGACCGGAGCTGGTGCAAAGTACCGTTCCAACGAAAAATCAGGCGGAAAGGGTGCCCCCAAGAGTACTGTGTCCCCTGCTCCCGAAGGAAGTCGGTAGCGATCTTGAACGATTTCCTCTTTTGCAGCGTGACCGTGGACAAGTCCTGGTACAGGGTCACAGGGCGGTCTCGGAATCGGAAAGGCTGCTGCCCACGCGCTTCTCGGAGGATCCGCTCCTTCAGGGGGAAGTCCGGGAGGAAGGCCAGAATGTCCGGGGCGGGCGCCGTGGCTCTGCGGGGGCGACCCACCCGATGTGCTCGATCTATGCGGATCGGAAAGTCTTCCGACTCCCCCAGAATTGCACGAAAGAGGGCCACCAGGTATGCAGTCACGTCCTCACCCTCCTCTCCGGACGGCACGCCCCGGACCCTGATGTTATTCCGCCTGGATCGATTTTCGAGGTCCTCGGCGTGGGCCTGCAATTCAATTTGTTGTTCCCGCAGTCGCAGGACCTCCTGCTGCAGATGGGTGATCTCCTCGTCCCTGGAGTGACCCGCTTCCTCCACTGTATTAACACGCTCCTCCAGGGAGTCCATCTCTCTCCGAACTTCACGGACCTCCCCGGCCACCTCACGCTTGAGCGTTTGAAAGTCCTCCCGTAGGGAGCTGAAGAGTGACTCAAGAAATGATCTTGTCACCGGGGGCTCTCCGCCATCTGCACCTCTGGTCGGGGCCGGGGAGGTCGTGGTGGGCTGAGTTCCTCCACTACGCAGGGCGCCGCGCCCCAGCATGTCCGGCAAGGTTCGGTCACCCCTTCTCTGTCCTCTAGCGTTCGACATTTCGGCTGAGTAGAGGACGTCGGGACCTTCTGTCCGGCAAAGAGAGCAGCCGTGCCGGCGCAGCTATACACCAGTCGGGGCAGCGCCACACAAGGAGCACTAGGAAGGCCGAGCTGCCAGGCCGGAGTTCACAAAATGGCCGCCCTGTGATATCGGTAGGCCAATGCCCAAGATGGAGGTCCCTTCCTCGTCTCGAGTCCGGTAGCTAGAAATCCAGCCGGTAGGCAGACACACTGAGCGATGGTCGCCGGGGTCAGCAATCCCGGGGGAAAGATCTGCTCCAGGAGCACAATTCCACTACTCCACCACCAACGACTGGCCGGAGCGGCCTCTCAGGACGGGCCCCCTCAAGCCACGGGTCGGCGTAGCAGGTCGATGCCGGCTCCGCCTCCGCCCATCACCTCCGCTCAGCTCCGCTCCGTGCATCCGTTGTTGGACGGCTCCGCTTCGCTCGCGAAGTCGCCGCCGACTCCCACTCCGACAGCACAGGCACTACAGCGGGCCTCGCACAGGCGGCAGAGCGCTCCGTCAGGTTCCGAAGGTCGGGGGTCTCACGGCTCCCGGCTCACACACAGGCCGCTCAGCGGGCTTCGACCCAGGCCGTTCCGGACAGGATCTCGCCCCCGACGGGGCAAACAGGGCTCAGCAGGCGATCCACACCTCTACCGGGGGCACCGGGCTCAGTCGCCGCGTGATCCGGGGGGGAATCAGCGGTTACGAGCGGTGCAGGGTTTCAGGGGACCGGGAGCTCTCGGCGAGTGCGACCTCTCAGCCCGCCATCTTGGCCACGCCCCTGAAGTGCTTTTTACGAAAATTAACTTTGGAAAAATATGTATTGTGCTACATTGGGCTTTATATATGTTAGAGCAAAAATGTAGCCCAAATGTAGCCAAATGTAGCCCAATGTAGCCCAAAGATGGCCACCAGAGACAAAAAAAAATATAGCTCAAATATAGCCCAACTGTAGCCCAATGACAGAATGTATCAGAGTGTTCTTAACAACTAGAGCGCTAACAGTCTTACTTATAAAGTGAGACTTATAGTTAGGAATTAGCATTAAAAAAACCTGTGAAATTCACTGAAAAAACCATAGGTTTCAGACCAGTTATAGTTAGGAATTAGCATTTAAAAAACCAATGAAATTCACTGAAAAAACCATAGGTTTCACACCAGTTATAGTTAGGAATTAGCATTTTAAAAACCTATTAATTTCACTAAAAAAACCATAGGTTTCACATCAGTTATAGTTAGCTGGAAATTTTACTGACATAAAACCATTGAAATTCAACGTTATAGTTAGTTGGACTCACTATAACTTGCGCGTGTAATGCACTGCTGATGACGTCACATATTACATCACTCATGACATGGTCAGTGACATCACTCATGACATCACTGATGACACCATCCTTGTGAAAGAGTGACAGACCTCCTTTCACTGTAACCCTTGAAACACAATTCAAAAATAGAAACTAAAAAATTTTTTTTTTTTTTAAAACCAGTTACAACAACCAATTCAGAAATTCCACCATTTATATACACATCCACTAATTCACCAACAGTTCTATGTAGTCACTCATACATATACTCACTCATCATATGTAGTGATACACCTATACATCCTGTAACACATCGACAATCATCCAAAAGTTACTCACACACATACTCACACATGCAAATAAACTATTGAACATCCATTTATTTGCATATACAACTATACACACACTACCACCTTACTTCTTAGGAAACTTACACATACATACTCTCTTAAACAATCACTTATAGAAACACATACTTATTTAAACAAGAACTCTTTCAATCTCTCACTCATACTCACTCATATACATCAATACTCACATATACTAGATTAAAACATATGTTGTTGGGGGGCGTGGGTACGCAAGCGGCGATGGCGGTTGCAGCCTGATAGAGCTCCCGCCGGCCAGCCATTGATCCGACGATTTATCCTGGTCCCCGACCCCCTGACCCGTAGCCAAAACGGGGCTCAGGTTACCGGAGGTGCTAGTGACCATCCGGTGTGTTCGGTGGCGATCTTGCGCTCCCGAGCGGAGCTGGGCGGCAAGGTGCGAGGTGCGGCCTGGTGGACTGCGGAGCAGCCGGGGCCTCGATTTTGGAGCAGCCGAGGAGTGGGTTGCGGCCGGGAGGCGGCAGCGGCGCCCCGCTTGCCCTGGGGCGGAGAGACTGCTGGCAATCATCCTTCCAAGGCCTGGCTGAGCCTGAGGGCAGTGTGGACGTAGCGAGCAGACCGGCGCGGCAGAGGAGGCCTGGTGGCCCGGGCGCAGCCGGGACCTCGATTTTCGCAGCCTGGTGTCAGAGGCCGGCAGCGTAGAGGGGAGACGGATGCCCTGGAGAGCCCGATCGGCGGTGACTGTGCCGAGGCGAATACTCAGCATTCCGGCAGCAACTGTGAGTAGAGGGCCCCCCCCCCTTCGCCCTCCCCGCCGTGGTCCACGGACCAGAAGGGACATCCTCGCTGTGGCGCGTGACGCAGTGGGTCCACGCTCCGACTAGGAGAGCAATACCGGTCACGGAGAGCCACGACCATCGGCAGCTGGTGAGGGGCAGTGACTGAGGTCCACGCGGCGCTGTACCCAACAATAAGCCGACCCGAAGTGCCTTGTCTAAGACTCCCAAGGGCCAGCAGCAGCCAAGTGGCCTTGATACTTCTGCCATCATGACCAGAGGGGGTAACAGCTCCACTAAGCAAGTAACCATCGATAAATTCACCGGGCCTAGTGGGGGCCCCGGGCCGTCAGGGGGTGGCCCGCCTGGAGGGGGGCCGGATAACGCGGCCCTTATGGCGGCCATAACCCAGTCACGGGACATGCTGGACGCCAAGATAGGGGCCGTTGGCGCAGATGTGACCTTATTGCGCCAGGACCTGAGGAACGCCGTGGCGCGGATCACGGAAGCTGAATCCAGGGTGTCAGTGGTGGAGGACGACGTGAGTAACCTTAAAAAGAGGATGGCGGCGATGGAAACTGCGCAGCGGATTACGGCGCTCCGTGTGGAAGATGCAGAAGGGCGGGCGCGCCGCAACAACCTCCGCTTCCTTGGATTTCCGGAGAGCTGTGGGCAGGGTGGCATGGAACAGTTCCTTACGAAGTGGCTTGAATCATGGATGCCCCCGGGGACGCTGTCTGCATGCTTCATTATTGAAAGAGCACACCGTGCCCTGACGCAGAAACCACCCAAGGGCGAGCGACCTAGGGCGGTGATCGCACGGCTGTTGAACTACCACGACACGGACGCCATATATGAGGGAAGCTAGAAATAAAGAAACCCTCTTATGTGAAAATCAGAAGATCTTGATCTTCCCTGACTACACCAAACTCGTCCAACAGCAACGCCACTCTTTCATGGCAGCCAAGGCAAAGCTGAGAGGCCTTAAGCTACAGTATTCCCTGCTGTATCCGGCGCGCTTGAGAGTGATCTTCCAATCACGGACACTATTCTTTGATACGCCGGAAGACTTGTTCAGATGGACCGATGAAACGGTACAGGTCAGACCGAATTCTCAACCAGGGCTCAATCCGGGCGCCCCTGAGGGCTCGCCTCGGCCGCAGCGAGACCAGACACCTAGACGTGGGCGGACCAAACGCTCCAAATCACGCAAGCGAGCGGCCTCGGCCGATGGCACGCAACACACTGCTAGAACCGAAGACTCCGAACAATCGAGCACAGATCATTGAAGTCTCCGGGGCCTCGGCTCCATATTCTGCTACCACTGCTGCAAATCCCAGATGGACAAACCTGGTCGCCTGAGACCCGCTGGATTGCTGGCTGTATCGCGGCCTTGTAACAGTACTGCTAATGTCTACTGGGTGTAGATGAGGCTGTGGGGGGGGGGGGTTCGGGGACTGCATAATGGTGGCTGCCACTCTCCCGTTGTGTGAGAGACACTGAGGGGGGGGTGAGTTCACTGTTCCTCTTTGGGATGTTGGGATCCATTGGTATGGGTGGGCCTGAGCCCGCTGTTTCGGTCTCGGGACTACTCATACCGCGACAGATACTTCATAGTTCATTGAGGTATAGGGTGGGGGTAGGCGGGAGACGGGCGGTCAGGGGTGTGGCTGCTGAGTTGGGGTTTGGGACTGTTGGGGACTGTGGGGCTAGGGGGTTGGTGATGTTCTCTGGGGTAGATAGTGCAGTGCATGTGTGTGTCGTAATAATGATTCGTGTGGCGTGTGGTGGGTGGCGCTGGAGTGGGGGGCTCGTGTGGTGGACTCCGAAGGACTATGGCTGATTCGACTCATCGGACTCCAGAAGACTCTATGCGAGTGGTTGCGTGGAATGTCAGGGGGTTACTAGACAAAATCAAGCGTGGGGCAGTTTTGCGATGGGGCAAGAGAGCGGCGGCAGATGTGTTATTGCTCCAAGAAACTCATATGATGGGCACAAAGGCACTGGGCCTGCAGAGGTTTGGATATCAAAAAGTTTTCCATGCCGGGTTTGCTAGGGGATCCAGGGGAGTGGCCATATTGATACACCGTAGAATAGCATATGTCCATGAGAAACAATGGATAGATCCACAGGGTCGCTACTTGTTTGTGAAAGGCAAGGTGGGCACGGAACCTATGGTGTTTGGGAGTGTGTACGCCCCCCCCCCCCCCTGCAATGGGCCCTGGCTGAGAGACTGTTCTCTGTATGGGACGATATATCCGAGTCTGTGGCGGTAATTGGGGGAGATTGGAATGACGTAATGGATGTGTGTATGGATCGCCGGAGGCGCCTGGAGACGACTGACACTCCTTCCCTCTCCCTTCCACCCACTAGACTGCATGCAATTAGTGAGGGGCTGGGCTGGGTAGATGCGTGGCGACATATGCACCCTGCGACCCGTGAATATACCTATCTATCGGCGGTACATGGATCATTCTCGCGCATAGATTATGTGTTTGTACCTCGTGAATGCCTGAGTAGGGTGAAGAGCGCGGACATCTTGCCGAGAGGCCTATCCGACCATTCCCCAGTTTCAGTTAACGTGGACCTCCTGCGAACACGGCAACCATTCAGGTGGAGGATGTCCTCGTGGCATCTGCTACAGCCAGCCTATACTAAACACTTGCGAGAAACCATAGATCACTACTGGCGGGAGAACCTGATAGAGGGGGCAGACGTGGAGGTGGTATGGGAGGCGATAAAACCTACCGTACGTGGAGTGGATATCGCGTGGTGCTCGGGAGCCCGTAGGCGGCGCCGGGAACAAACTGCGATGGCGGCTGAGCGAGTAGCGACCCTAGAACAGGAACGCCGCGAGGGTGGAGATGAGATCGGGCTAAGGCTGCTTTTACAAGCACAGCAATCGTACGCGTCCCTCTTGATGGATGAAGCCAGACAGGCGTGGCTGGCCACAAGAAGTAGGGTGTATCAATGGGGGGACAAGTCGTGCTCCATGCTCCATCGATTGTGCCAGCACAACTTTCAACCCCTCGTGCTGCCGGGCATTATAGACGATAATGGGGAGGTCCTGACTGACCCTAACGAGTTGGCAGCGAGCTTCGCCACGTACTTCGAAGCCCAATACGCCTCATGTGACCGGTTGCCGGAGGGCGACTTAGACCGGTTTTTCGCGGACCTACCGCCCATACGGGTATCAGACGAGGCCAAGGAGATCTTGGACACACCCCTCACAGCGAAAGAGCTGGGAGACGCTCTGGGGCAGCTCAATGCGGGTAAGGCTCCTGGCCCTAATGGTTACCCGTGTGAATTTTTTAAGAAATTTCACGTACAGCTAGGGCCACACTATCGCCGAGTTCTTGAGGTGGCGAGGGAGCGGGGCGCGTTGCCCCCCGATTGGCGCCACGCCGAGATAGTAGTATTTCAGAAGCCTGGTAGACCCCCGGGCAGCCATGACTCGTACAGACCTATTTCCCTCATCAATATTGAGGCTAAAATATTGGCCAAGGCCCTAGCGAATCGCCTAGCTCCATATATTACAGATCTAGTCCACTCGGATCAGGCAGGCTTCATGCCCCACAGGGCAACACGTCACAATATTCGTCGGGCACAGGCGGCACTAGACGCTGCTGGAGCCTTGGGGGACCAGGCGGCAATGCTATTGGCCGATATCAACAAGGCTTTTGACTCGGTCAGCTGGTCGTACATATTTGCACTGCTATCGTGGCTCAACCTGGGCCCGGTTTTCCGGTCCTATATCAAGTTGCTTTATACAGACATCACAGCATCAGTGCGAGTCGCCGGGGCGGTGTCGGAGACGTTCTGCATCGGCCGGGGGACTAGGCAGGGGTGCCCTCTTTCCCCCTATCTTTTTGCCTTAGCAATGGAACCCCTAGCTGCCAGAGTTCGCAGAGATGCGTTGATACGGGGCTTTGAATGGAATGCCACACTGTCGGATAAAATTGCACTATACGCTGACGATGTCCTCTTCTTCCTCACTGATTTACAGCGCTCCGGCCCACGTGTCCTGGAGGTCATGCAACTATTTGGGGAAGTGTCAGGTCTATACCTAAACTTACGTAAATCCACCCTATGGGTACTACATGGGGACACGGTGACGGATCCCTGGGCTTCGGAACTGCAAGTGGCCACAGTGGGTCTGAAATACCTTGGGGTGTTTCTCTCACGCTCGGTGGACACGGCCTGGGAACGTAATCTACTGCCCGTGTGGGAGCGGGTCCAGACAGATATCAAAACTTGGTCCCGAATGCCCCTATCAATCTTTGGCAGGTCGGCTATCTTTAAGATGGTTGCACTGCCGCGCCTACTCTACCAACTACAGAACCATCCATATCCTATCCCACCTCAGTGGTTTCGGCAAGTTGACTCGGTGCTGGGCCGCTTCCTTTGGGCTGGCGGTGCTGCCAGGGTAGCGCTGCGCACCTGCTTTCTGTCCACGTACTGTGGGGGTCTAGCCACCTCGGATATACAGTCGTACTACCAAGCCGCTCATCTCCTTGTTCTAAATGAATGGTGGTATGGTGACGGTGGAGATCCGGCCTACGCCCTGGAACGTGCGTTAATGAGGGATAACTCGCTCCACACCATCCTATACTCACCCCGGCTACGTCAGCCACTGCCGAGAGTCACTAAACTTGTATTTGCGATATGGCGGCAGGCCCTGCGTCGCATGGGCTGGTGGGGTAGACTGACCGCGGAAACGCCGTTATGGCGCAACGGTTTACTACCAGAACTTTCTAAGTTATCGGGCTTTGATGGCTGGGACTCAATAGGCATTTCGCAGCTCGGCCATGTGATGTCCGGGACGACTCTCAAGTCCTTTCAGGCTCTTCGTGCTGAATTTGATATGCACCAATCTCAATTTTATCGGTATTTGCAATTTCGACATGCATTGACGCCCAGTATAACTAACCTTGACTCACTCCCAGAGTTCAGCCCGATCGAGGCGAAGGTCTTCATGGGCGACCTTGGGGACAAGAAAGTATCGCGCATTTACCAGACCATGGTCACGCATTGCTCTTCCACCCTTCTTCGGCTGAAGGCGAACTGGGAGACCGATATAGGACCGCTCGATGAAGATGATTGGCGGGAGGCATTAGAATCCCCGAGGGGGGTGGCTATAGCAATACGGTTTCGCCTCATACAGTTCAAGATTTTACACAGGGCTTATTATACTCGAGAGCGTCTGTGGAGGGCGGGCCTGATTGAGTCCCCGGAGTGTCTGAGATGTGGGGCGGAGGTGGGTACGTTGCTCCACACAGTGTGGTCGTGCTCCAAACTAGTTGGCTTTTGGAGGGGTGTATGGGGCTGTCTGTCGGAGGTGCTGGGCTGGACCCTTCCCCGTACCCACCGCCTGGGTCTATTACACATCCTGGAAGGGGTTGGGGGTAATATCTATAAGCGACACCTGCTCCTCCTGGGGCTGATAGTAGCCAAAAGAGACATGGCCCGAGCATGGAAGGAAGTGAGGCCCCCCCCCCTGGCTGCATGGAAGGCAGGCTTAGACTTTTGTATGGGTCTGGAGAGGCCAATCTTTGAGGCACGAGGATGCCCTCGTAAACATTTCAAAATATGGAAGAGGTGGGCGGACTACAGAGGTTTGACACTGGACCCCCCGGCGGAACCAGAGGAGGACCTATAGCCCTGTGTGCTCCTGCGAAACCCACTCCCACATACACACTTGATGCGCCAAGAGCTTCCGTCCATACGGTTCCCACACACATGCATGGGGTTTGGGAGGGTTGAGGGAGGGTTCGGGGAGTTGGGAGGGTAGATTCTTGAAAAGATGAAGGTGGGGTTAATATTTTCGTGTACCCTTGATTCTGCTGGTTCATTGCTTCAACGCTCAGATTTATATTGTGATTGTAACTACAATGCCTGGTGGTATCGTCCTGATTGTGGGATGCCACTTTAATTCATGTGCTCATCTTTATCAATAAAATTGTTGTGAAAAAAAAACATATGTTGTTACTGATAAAGACACTAATGAGACAGTCATTCACTCACTAACACATGCATATACACACTCATCCACACATACAGTCCTGCACATATGCCGTCTTCAAAACACATACAAACAGTGAGTCAGTCATTGATGCATCTATGTGCTAAGTAACACTCCCACCAAACCATACAGACACTCATACTGATACTAAAAAAAACATCTAATAACCCATATACACACACATGTAGCTACTCACCAACCCATGCAGCCATTTATACACAAAGTGAAACACTGATACATATATTTAAATATTTAAACATTACACGTTAATATATGTATTCACTAAGATACACTTAATAAGCCAGTTAACCAATCATTTAAAAAAACAAAAACATCCATTTAGACACTTATTTAAACATTTATTCTTCCATCGACCTTTACATATACATATATAAAACATATTTATTTTTCAGAAAGGCACACATTCACTGGATGGTGTCATCAGTGATGTCATGAGTGATGTCACTGACCATGTCATGAGTGATGTAATATGTGACGTCATCAGCAGTGCATTACACGCGCAAGTTATAGTGAGTCCAACTAACTATAACGTTGAATTTCAATGGTTTTATGTCAGTAAAATTTCCAGCTAACTATAACTGATGTGAAACCTATGTTTTTTTTAGTGAATTTAATAGGTTTTTAAAATGCTAATTCCTAACTATAACTGGTTTGAAACCTATGGTTTTTTCAGTGAATATATATATATATATATATTCTTTTTTACGTCATTATATTATGAAATGCTGTTAAACGTATATAATTATCTTTAAAATTTCTATATCTAGTACCATTATATTGTGGATACAATATTTTTGTAGTTTACATTGTAAATATGTAAACTCGATATTTAGTACCACAATATTTTTGCAGTATATTTGTGTATTGCAGTATTTTTTATGACAATTGGGAGACAACCATTACAACGCGGAATTAACAATGCGATACCTTTACGACGCGGTCATCACAACGCAAGGCGTTACAATGACTTGCGCTGGATGGCTCTATATAATAAGGAATAGTATGATTTACTATTCCAACACCTTTCCTACTGTTACGTGTGCTGGAGTTGGAATAGTAAATTATACTTTTCGTAAATCAAGCGCCTCTAGCGCAAGTCGTTGTAACGACTTGCGTTGTGATGACCGCGTCGTAAAGGTATCGGGTTGTTAATTCCACGTTGTAATGACATACATCCATGACAATTAGTATGTCATAGAAGCATTGCAGGACTTCCTTGCACTACTCAATCTCACCTCCATGGTAGATACTGCTTTAAAATACATTACTAAGGTGAGGAAGCTAAATGAGGATTTATCCATCACAAGGAAATGTTACATCCTGCAGATTCTTTACCTTTCTCCATTCTCCCTCCTCCAAGATGAGCTGGTGACTTGAATAATAAGATAACATGGTATGAAAACATATTATGTCCTGTATTTGTTCAGGTGTGGCTCTCGGTTCCCCTTTGTGCACCTCAATAGGGCCTGAAATGGATATCAGAAACTAGCACCGGCGCATCAGTTGGCAGCTAATATATCTCGATGAGGTCACATCCAAATGCGAAGGGTGACTGGAGCTACATGGGCCCACCTGGATGCGCTAGGGAGTTATTGCTGGGGAAAAGCTTTGGAAAACCTGGAAGAGGTAGTCAGAAGCTGAGAAATCTGGGGTAGAATGATGTATGTAACAGAAATATCATTAGCTAAGTAAGTCTATTTTTTTGTTCAGTAGCATCTAGACAGATGCTGTGCTTCACACATTCTCAGCGAATCTTTCTAAGGATTCTTGCTGTTTGCTTAGCAATAAATTAACTGTTCATCTTCCTTACTGCTGACATTCTATTTGCATTACCACACTTGTGGCTTCTTCTATTTTCCTTCCTATATTTACTCTTCATGGGGGCCCCAGAAGCCCCTTGATCTTTGGGGTATTTGAAGATTTGCTTCTTGTAAAAAGCAGGACCCCCCACCCCCACCCCCACATGCTCCTAAAACATGTTTCCTTTTTAGGTCGAAGGCCTAAAAGGCTGCGCTTGCGCAGTCTTAGGCCGGAGATTTAATGAGTCTGAGTAGCGCCGAAGGTCCCGCCTCCGTGCCCCATCTCTCCTTCATTGGCTGGCTTCCTAAACGGAGGCCAGCCATTGGAGGAGAGATCAGTCACTCCAATGTAGCCCCGTCCTTTTCGGATTTGGGGGCGTGATTTTTTGCGTTCTTTAGACAGTGACGTTGTCCGTCACTCAGAACCACAAAACCACGCCCCCAAATCCGAAAAAATCTCGGGGCTTTTTTCAGCCATTTTGAAGCTTGCTTCGAGCCCTCCGGAGGTTGGTTTGGGTCGTGTGCTTCTGTTTTCCTGCGTGCCCCGATGTCCGTGTGTGCCTTCTTTCCCCTGTCTGTTTCGGTGGGCGTCTCTGCGTCTCCCCCGGTCTGTTTCCCACCCCCTCCCGCTCTCCGTGTATTTTCCCATTTTGAAGCTCGCTTCGAGCCCTCTGGAGGTCGGTTTGGGTCGTGTGCTTCTGTTTTCCTGCGTGCCCCGATGTCCGTGTGTGCCTTCTTTCCCCTGTCTGTTTCGGTGGGCGTCTCTGCGTCTCCCCCGGTCTGTTTCCCACCCCCTCCCGCTCTCCGTGTATTTTCCCATTTTGAAGCTCGCTTCGAGCCCTCCGGAGGTCGGTCATGAAAAGAACATGATTCAAAATTATTTTATTTTTACTTTTCTAGTTCGGAAAACAAATTATGTTATACCTCCGTTTGAATTATGATTTTTTTTTCATTTGCGCTCTCCTACAATCTTAATATCAGCTGTAACATTACCATACCACTATTGTGTAGCATTCCTATAGCGGCGTTTGCTATGCTTCCGTTGAACCCCATGTCTAAACAGTTCTCGCATTTCAAGGTAGCCCCCTCCCCGCCGGTGTATGAAGTGACGTCACGTCACCAGGCTCGACTCAGGCTAGTCCGTCGTCCATGCCTATGGTGTGGCATCTGTGCGGGTGCCGCTGATGGCGGCGGGCGCGCGCCTCTGTGGGTGACAGCTGGATTCGGGGGCTCGTAGGTGCTCCCATGCTTTGTGCCCATGGGCTGCCGGTCCGCGCTGCGGGTGACTCTGCTCACCTTTTGGCTGCTGCGCTGGGCGGCGGATCTTGTCAATGCGTTCCCAGGGGAAGGTGCCAGCGAGAGCCGGAGCCTCCGCTCCCTCCCCGGCTCAGGTGCTGATGTGACAGTGGAGGACGACGAGACGACAGCCGAGCAGGAATACTACGAGAGTGGGGCCCGTGAAGACCGCCCGTCCAGGTGAGCGAGGGGGCTGGTGTTGCAAGCCAAGTGGTGCAGCTATCCCAGATAACTTTACAACTTGTACATTTGCATTTTTTTCTATTTGTATCTCTTCCCTGTGTGACTTTACAACTTGTACATTTGCATTTAATCCGAAGTCCGTATGTATCGCAACTGGTTCTTTTGTGAAGCGCCCTGACACCTTCTGTTAATGTTCGCGCTATAGAAAATCGCAATAAATAAAAAAAAGAGGTAACTGCACCCCCTTCCCCTTCTGCAGGGAAGGGGACGACAAGTAGAGCCGAAGGATACAACAACATGCACAAGATGGGATACAGTTAACCTGTATGTACATAGTGCAGTGCTAACGACAGTAGAACGTCACATGAGTTTGGGGCAATTAATGTGTCTGAGAATACAGTGCAGTCCAGTTTAGCTGAGTGTGCAGCCTATATAATGTGTATAATGCAGAAGGGGGATCGTGTAAATATCCTTTGCACCAGGCTGATGTCATGGTGCAGGGGTCGTTTGACATGAGGCCAGGGCAGCTTCTGAAGTGATGGGGTGCAACGCAGCTGAGGCTAGGGAGTGCATGCAATCTGGCAGGGCTTCCTTGTTTGAGGGGTGGGCATAGCGTCTGAAGGGCATTGCGGAGGTGGGAAGATGTACAGCTGACTCTATGAGGACGTGTGCCGTCTGAGCCCAGGTGAGGTACGTTGTACGGTTCTATTCGACATCCTAATCTGTGCGCCAGCCTGACTCGTGGTGTGCCATTTTGCACACACATTGACCCCGCTGCTTTTTTTTTTATAGACGGCTCATTCTTGATTGTCATAATTCAATAATATTGAAATGCAGCAGCAGAATGGGGGAATGAGAATTAATTACAAGTCATTTGCAGCCTGGGAATCATGTAATCCAAATTTGCAAAAGAACGAGACCTCTTTACCCTAGAGTCTTTCGAGTATATTTGTAAGGGAAAGCAGCACACGTGTAGTTTTCCAGTACCCTGTAGTATTTTCCTGTTGGAAAAGACAGTAGTCGCAGTGTCTAAGTGATATGCACAGTAGTTGGTCAGAATGAATCCCTAGCCCGGTAAGGAGATTGCAAGATGCATTGTTACATGCGATCTCGAATTAAGGTGTCTATCATATACTTCGTGAAGGTGGTCATACCTTCTCTATTCTTTGATACTATCATATTAGGGTGATGTCATACGTTTACTATATAATACCGAACTGAGTGGCATACCCACACCTTCCATTAGTATGCAACTAAACTCGCCTGTTTACCTTTTGAAGAAAGGGAGTTTGGTGGTTCGAGCCTCTGGTGCTAGCTAGCCTAGTAGTTTTTCATTTCATTATTGTCGGACCGGAAATGTCATTATGGGCAGTCATGCTTTACCTAAAAAGGAACTGTCATCTCCTGCGACTGCTAGCTCGCTGGCCTTCAGCAGACCCGTTGTTCTTTTGGTTGGGCGAAGGCAGTTATTGAAAAATAACGATATTACCCGATTGTTTTCAGAGTCATTAACCTGGCAACGTAAACATAGCACTACTTCATGCCTCAGGAAACAATTTGTTAACAGACTGGTTCTTGCACCTTGCTGCCTGTCTTCTCGCATGACTCCAAGCCATCACTCCCTTCTCACATGTACAAAGACAAGCTGTTGCAAGGTGCATTACAAAAGTGACAATCGTGAGCCAACAAATACAAGAGGTAGGAAACGGTGCATTACAAAAGTGACAATCGAAAGACCTGACCACCGCATAGTGTGCCGGAGTGCGGCCCACGTCCTGCCTAGCTGCCGCACGCCCCGCGTGGTCCCCGTGCCCACCCCACACGCACGGGCTCCCACTCCGCACCCCGAGCATCCCCACGCCCCTAACCCAGGACTCAGTTGGCACCTCTGCGCCAAGTGGTGCTAACATGCGACCATCGCCCGCCTTTCCCGTACTTCGGAAACAAAATGCTCTCCCCCAACAGCCTCCGACAGCACCTCACATCCCCTGCCATCTTCCGAGCCTCGCCTTCCCCGCAACAGTTCTTTTAGGCTGCCAATGATGCCCTGTACCCCCCAAGACCACCACCAGTCCCCATCCACCAGACCAACAACTCTCACCCTCACTACCTCATTCTTTTACGACCTCTTTATCTCACTACCTCACAAACTCACTCACTACCTCAATCACTCTCTCTCACTACCTCACTCTTTCTATCTCACTAACTCACTTTCACTCTCTCTTTCACTACCTCTTTCTCACTACAGCACAACATCACTCTATGCTTATATCTCACTACCTCACAACATCCCTCTCACTACCTCACTCTCTCTCACTACCTCACTCTCTCTCTATTTCAATACCTCACTCGCTCTCTCTATCTCACTCTCTCTCTGCTAATGCAATAGATATCACATATGCAAAAAACAAAGCTAATGCCAATACAAATGACAATGCCATTTATTTAGGGATATAAAAAAATAATGAGCAATTCTAATAGCTCTACCTATAATATTGCCGAGACCATTGCATTGTAAATGCTTGTTTTTTATCTGGCCCACTTATCCTTCACTCTGCTGCGTGTTACCCAACCTGGATACGTGTTTCCCTTAGAATCTGGATGGAGCTCTTTTGCTCCTGCTCCTTCATTCGGCACACATCAGGTGTCATTGCAGCCTGTAGAGTCCATTTTTCATTGCCCGCACCTGTCGCAGTGTATGTCCACTGGT
This sequence comes from Lissotriton vulgaris, assembly GCF_964263255.1. Taxonomy (NCBI): domain Eukaryota; kingdom Metazoa; phylum Chordata; class Amphibia; order Caudata; family Salamandridae; genus Lissotriton; species Lissotriton vulgaris. Next base: position 128,782,738 of record NC_141696.1, on the reverse strand, counting down.
GTGGGGCTGTTGGAGAGATCACTGGTGGTGAGATTTCATTGGTGAGTTGCCTGCATACCTTTTCCAAGATCTGGGTCCCAACACTCTTCATATAATTCGTATACCATGGTTTGACCACTGCCTTTGAGCTGGTGGCTGCAACATGAAAAGCAAAGACTAACCATCTGAAGCACTTACAACTAAGAACACTTCAAAAGCTCTACTTCATGAATGGACCAGTGGAATAAGTTATGCCTCCGGATGGCCGAGTGGCCTGTTGTAAACATGACCATGCTTATAAATTTGCCATTGTCAATGAAAAAACGCTTCCTTTAAGTCATACATTGTGGACATGGATAACACATCCGTAGAGCTCCTCCTTTTGTATAAGAAGCAGGTAGCATAATCTCTTTAAGCACCGTAACTGATATTGTCACAAAGGTATGTTATGAAACCGCTGAGTTCACCAGTGTTTTTCAATGTGACTGAGTGAAAAGTCTCATGTGATACCCAATGTCATTGATGGTGCTTATTCAGAGACTTTGGCACTCCACAGCTTCTTCACTCCATGGTGTAATTCTTCAAACCATGTTAGGAACCAATCTTCCTTAGAGTTAAAAAGATGCAAAAAGTAATTCTTCCTACAAAATTCTGTAATGTATTTTGTATACTTTCTCCTATTCTCTTGTAGATAGAAAATGAAGAGAATCTGCTTGCTGTGGCGCTGTTTCCTTCGTTGGTAGAATTGGTAATTTATGACAACCCTCTGACGACTCTTAGAAGCGGTAAAGTATAGTAAAGTGTTTAGAACTTGTGAATCGGATTATGAAATCAGAAGCGTATACATCAAAAGTAGTTTATTGAAACATGTAATGATACCCCTTGCAGAAGATACTTAAGCAGTATGCTGAGAGGTGATGTTGTGTCCTCCTATTGAATACATGTGGGTCATATGCTTCCCTAATTAAAAGGATACTGTTGGCTTCCCAGCAGGTGCATGCTCATACAGAGATGGGTCAATTTTACAGGTCTTCAGTAAAAGGCTAATTTGTATAATGAAAGCAGGAGGCAAGAATTGGGTTGTGACCCAAAGGAATAAAAACAGAAGGACAGGATAACATATGAAGGCCCATATATGATCATCTTTTAAGGTCCATCTTGATATATTTAATTTTCCTGAACTTGTTTAGGAATGTTCCTTAAATTGCATACTCTTCCACTTTCACCCTCCATCTCATTGTTAGCTCTCCCTTGAACTGTTCTTGACTTCCCCCAATCCTCCACTATAACATTTCGAACCTCTTGTACCCACTTGTTAACTTTCCACTGAGTATCATCCTCCTGTTTCATGTACCGCTTCCCATTCTTCATACCTATCTTACGTACATACTTGCGATTCTTCCTCTTTACTATGTACTCCACCTTCAATTTCATGGCGTTAAGACACGTTTTGTTAATATATCCACAGCACATATCCTTCCAGGTGCTTCTTAATTGTATTTCCCACCACTAACGCATCTGCTCTATCCTTGTTACTTCTTTTCATCCTCACAGACTTCATCACTGCCATTCGACCATTCGAGAATGGCCATGACGAAGTCTGTGAGGATAAAATGCGTCACCAAATAAAGTTTATTTTCTGAAATACATCCTTGAGTGCAAGTGGTTTGTGTCTGCCAGAAAGGGACACGACACAGCATTCTGGTTATATATACATGACCGGCACACAGAAGTAAGTACATCCTGCAGCATCCTGAAAGGGCATCATTATTGTATTCTATTGGAGGTTCAGATCTACACTCTTTTGGAGGGATGCATTTGGTGTATTCATAGCAATTATTCTGAAGAATGTTTGGAGACCTCTCTGAGCATTCTGCATGCTGCAGGTGGGATACTTAACATTGTATGGCTGCCCTTTGGACTTGGTTGAGGCTCAGTCATTGAAAATAGGCGGAATGCAAGGGTTGAAGTTGGTCCTAGTGGTATTGGCATGTACCATGGTTGTTAATCATTGTGTAAGGTCTCTAGATCCACAATAGACCCAATGTCTTCACAGTGTGTTTGGATGAACAGGGCAGTCTTAAGAAGCTATCTTCAATTCAGAAAGCTTCTTAAGACCGCCCTGTTCTAAAAACTGCCCGTCAGCCTTCTCCGCAATACTGTTCGCAGCGCAGAGATACCCCTTTGGGGGTGATTCAGGCACTATATAAAACCTATAAATAAATAAATGAATGATAGAGGGAACAATTTTTAGCAGTGTGATACAATGTTAAATCTGGAAAATTTCACAGAAAAATACAAGGGAAGTACTTGTTTACCTGTAGTGAAAACTTGTTGAGGATGTTACATGCCCATACATCCTCCCATAACTTCTGACCCTATTTATGCCTAAAGATTCAATTAGGAAATTGTATACAAACTAAACAAATATCAATATGCCTCAGGCCCTTCCATGCATACATGTTCCTCACTTTTTCCAGTTCGCATTCCTCAAGTGACCACTCTTACTTCTAGATTTGCCATCTGCGGGTCGAGGAGTATGATTGAGAGGGCAGCCATTGGGAAACAGGACTGCAAAAATGGCATGATTAAACTTTGTTCTCTCCCAGTTCTAGCAATGCCTTACCACTGAGGGATGATACACATTTTTGTACGGCAGAAAAAATGAAACCAGGTCAATTGGAATTTAGAAGGTTGAGATTATCTGGCACTAGGCCTGGCTACATGCAAAAATGAACTTGCTAGCCATGGGGAAATTGAAATTCAAGGGAAAAGAGGAAGCTAGAAACAAGTGTACAATAATCAAAATATTTTGAATTTCAGTACAACATTACAATGATTATACATGAAAACATTGTGCATTGTTATAAGTTAATGACCATGACTATGTTTAGTTATTTGTTATCAAAAGACTTTTTATTTTTATGTTATTTATTATATCTGTATATGAAAACATTATTTTCAATTTATAATAAATAATTACAATTGTTGATACATAAAGAACAATACTAGGAGCCCGATTCACAGAACTAACTTAAGACAAAATCCTAAACTTACTACTTTTGGTATTCACAAAAGTTAGGATTTTGTCTTACATTTGTCTTAAGAAGACTTAAGTTAGGATTTTGTCTTAAGTCTGTCTTACGTCTGTCTTAAGACAAACTTAAGACAAAATCCTAACTTCTGTGAATACCAAAAGTAGTAAGTTTAGGATTTTGTCTTAAGTTAGTTCTGTGAATCGGGCCCAACATAATCATGTATTCATGAGAGAAGAGTGAAATTAGTTTATGCAAGTAATTAAACAGTTTGTTTTAATGCACATTTATATACAGAAGAAAGATCCAGATATTTCATAGACAATGGGCAGGCTGGCGGTAGATGGAAGCTACTCGTGTTTCGGCCGACGTGCCTTCATCTCAACTTTCTCTATTTTTGTATCAGCAAGAAGCTTATTAAAAAATAAGCAATCAGTTTCTTTTCTCTGTGGTTCGTTTGCTGTATATGATTCGGTTAAGCCTGTTGCATAGGCAAACAGTCGAAGTTTAGTGTAGAAAAAGGGAGATTTGTAAACTTTTATACACTTTTCTCAAAAGCACTATGAAGTGCTTGATGTTTAAAGTCCTTATTTTATTGTTTTTCTTTTTATTGATGCCTCTATATACAAAGGATCCCAATCTCGGATGAAGTATGGTCCTTATTGTCTTTTGTGTGTTTTTCTCTATACACTTCAAAGTGTTTATCTTTCGGGGTACTTGATATATTATATACCTCTTTATTCATTCAGTTGATTAAAGCTCTTTAGCATATGTAAGGATAGTATATAATATGGTTCTTTCAATCTTCAAAGTTGGCTCCTAGTTATTTGTACCGCACTTTGTCTCTGTCCGTATTTCAAGGTAACCGATCTGTAAAGCCGCCCGACACTGGTGTGCTGCTTTTTGAACCATTCACTCCGAGCGGCTTTGCAGTTTGACATTTTTTGATTATTGTACACTGGCTTCTAGCTTCCTCTTTTCCCTTGACTAGGTCTGGCTGAACCACTGACAGGCAAAGTCCCCAGAGCCAGCTATGCCAGAGCCCTCGTTGAACAGGTGCGAGGTGCAGAGGATGGAAACGAGGTCCCTGAAATCTACATCTGATTGCTAGTCTTGTAGTAATTGGGCGAGGTGCTGTGAGTTGCCATTGCTAGTACTGTAAGCAGTTTAGGACATCTTGTGAGTTCCTACTTCCTGAAGAAGTATCTGTCCCCTGCCATTGACAAAGACTCACCTTTGAGGGTTATCAGTGCCTTGGATGGTTGTGGAAAGAACTAACCTCATAGCTGCTGGCATTTTCTCTTTCCACCTGACCCTTTATGTTTCTTGCACTACAATGAGTATGATATTGTATGTCCTTATATATTAGCCCATTCCTGTGCAGGTTAATCGAAAACTCAGTTATGGTCCCCTGATCAGGAAATGGGTAGTTATTGCAAAAGTAGGAAAAATAAGACTACATTTTATTTATTTATTTATTTATACTTTACCTGAGATGTTTAATTGGATTTTGATTGTAGATAATGGAATAAAGAAGAAGTATTAAGAGCAATAAAGAAACAGTTTTATTGCCTCAACATACAGGCTAGACATATGGAAATTGTAAGTAGATGCTGGGGAAGGATCCACCACTTATACACCTAAGAGTCTAGTAGTCTCAAGAAGGTTTTGTGGTCAAGTTGGACGGACCGCTTAAGGGTGTTTTTGAGCCCACATTGTGAACAAGAGGCCTTTGGTCACCATGAGTGTTTTGGGTTGTATTTCTCTAGGATCAGCTGGAATTATGAAGGTTCCACCACAGGTCGCTGTTTTCAGACAAGGACAAATTCAGGCTGATTGGTGCCAAATGATAGAGTGGTGTTTTATAGGTAGCATATGTCACTGCAAACTCCAGCGAGACCCAACAGTAGAATCCTGTTACCTTGGGGTCACCTCATCAAAAAAATTCAGTGATTCATACTTCTCGCTGTCTTAATCTAGGCTTCAAAATTCAATAATCTGACTTATACATGGAACACGAAAATTGAAATGATGATCCCCTATCTGCACGGTTCCTTGTATCAGACTTCGCACATGCACCATATATCAGAATATAATTTAAGGACAAGATGAAGGAGTTTCTCTTCGTTGGATCTCTTAGGGGAGATGATAAATAAGAGTGAGAAAGTAGAAGAAGTACTCCAGAGGTGTATCCTCTTACAACTGGATACTGCAGGCTCTGGCAAACATTGGGAAGTTACAGCTCCGTGGCTAGTCCCTGTTCTTGGCAGCAGTTTCTCTGTCTGGTTCCAGAGGAATTGCAAGTCACTTGAACTTGGATTGTGGTTGGTGCTCCTCTCTGCCTCTCCTAATGCCCCTGAATTCTCACATTCTTTTGTTCCCCTTTTAGGGAGGCAGGGTCTCTCCTATAATTTATCTGGGTACTCTGGTTTTCCTGTGTCCTTGTCACAACAACTGGCGTATTTGTTCTTCTTCTTTGAGTTTTGTGAGTTTTCTGGAAACCTGTAAGTGAGTCTGTGACTCACATATATTCTGCCATCTTGTGTGAGTGCCTATTCCTGCGAGGTTTTTTCCAGAACCACCAATGCCCTGGTTGGAGGTTCAATATATTGAACATTGTGGTGTGGGGAGCTATCTGTAATATGGAGAGGTGATGTAAGGATGCAATTGAGACATTACCTCTGCAAATTGATATGGTACATTATTTTACTTCTTTACATTACAAATATGTCTGATCTAAGGCTCGGAATCATTTAATTTGTGGATTAAAACTCTACTAAACCCTAATCTCTTGTACCTCAGAATCTCAGAAAGTATCACCCGCGTTAATGGCGTAGGGACTTTTATAACCCTTCAGGCATCCTTTGTCCCTCTTTTTTCATCTTCAGCTTCATCCAGGATGGAGGATAATTCAGAGGATAAATATGCTCTTGCCACGTTTTTTGCAGCATCTCTGTGTAGTGTTCACGGTGCATCGGCTGCATATCAGAAACCCTGTTCCTTTTCTCAAAGAGCTGGGGTTCATAGATGACGTCTGCTTATGGTTATAGAAAAGATAAATGTGTGTTCTACTCAGCAGAAGCATGTTTCTCTACAGTTCTTCCTCATTGGATCCTTGGACGGAAATAGACATGTAGGGATCCTAATAGCGAAATATCCTAATTTTGGTTTTAATGCAAAGCACAATATTTGTTCTTAATGAATTAGTACAAGGCGCTGTGTACCAGAGGAGTTTAGACTGGCCTTCTTGTAGAAAGCGGCAAAGGCAGCTCTATATTTAACATGTATTTGGATTTTGAGCAAAGCAACAGTATAAACAAAGCTATAGTCTGGGTGATCCAGACCCCAACTGGGTAAAACACTATCCACCATAGTATTTGCTACTAGATTACATGACTGTTAAAGTGGCATCATCCTTGCACATCTAGATAAGCAGTGTCCATTCTCTTAACTCTTGGGCCCCAATTTACAGAGGGCCCAGACACTCGTGGTGGGACCTCGGAACTGCAATTTCTCATTGCGGATGTCCCGCCACAAGTGAGGGCCCCGCCCGCCACTACTACAGGGTCTCCGTCATAAGTGCGGAGGCCGTTTGTGAATCAGGCCCTTGTTCAATAACTGATTATGAGATGCAACCTTTGCTTATATCCTATGCATTTGACTTAGAAGTTTGTTCATCATTTAGCTGGAAGTTGTTGACTGCTGTGTATCAAGAGCATAGACGCTTTGCAAATGTATGATTGAGTTGTATCTGTTTTTGCAGGTGACCCGCCTTTGCTCACAAAATTCCTTCAGGACCGGTTGGGGATCAAACTGATTCGAAGAAAGAATTTGGTGCAATGGAAGCCACACATCTTTATTCCTCTCAAAGCGAAAAGGAAGGTAGGGACTGATGGGGCCAATTCGTAAAACCTTTTTTTCACATCAGTAACACTTTTGTGCATGAAAGGTGATTCTCGCAATCAGGAACTATGCGTTTTTATAGACTCAGTTGAGGTTTACTATACAATGATTGGCTAATTCCTCACATTCATAAGTGTAAGTTAGGAGCAGGAAAATGGATATTCCAACCCAGGGGTAATGGGAGGTTTCTCTCTTAATGGATCTTGGTGCATTTACAAACATGTACCTTGGAGCATTTACAAACATCGCACTTGCCTGTTCCCCCACCTGCTAAACATACAGTGCAAGGGTGGTTTTATGAGCGTGGGCAAGTGACCCACACACCTCATTTTTGAAGAGGAAGGTTGGAAGGGAATTGTTCCTCATTGTTGGACTTGGCCCTTTTTGCAGGGTCATCCCTGAACTTTTTGCCTTCCTTCTATATTTTCTCTGACCTGTTTTTGTTGGTTTAATGACTTTGGGCACTTTACCACTGCTGATCAGTGCTAAAGTGCATATGCTCTCCCTATTGAAAATTGATTAGTGATTAGTGATTCCATGACTGGCTGGTTGGTTTACTTGTCAGACCCTAGTACAGTGCACTGAGTGTGCCCAGGGCTTGTAAACCAAATGCTGCTGGTCGGGTTGCAGCACTGGTTGTGCCACCCACAGAAGCATCCCGTAAAAGTGTGTCTAAGGCCTGACATTGCAGAGCCTGTGTGCAGTCTGGTACTGCCATGTTGACTGAGCAAGTGACCCACTTGCCAGTCCTTAAACCTTCCCTTTTCTTCATATCAGACAACCCTTGGTAGGCCCATGGGCAGGTTGCATTGTAAGTATAAGGTAGGACATGCCCTGATGTGTGTGGCATGTCCTAATAGTTAATTACAGCCATTCTTGTTTTTCACTATTGCAAGGCTACCTGTTCTCCATAGGCCAGAATGGGCAGTTAGATTATTACATTTTATAATCCTAACTGACTCAGGGAACATGGTAGAAATTCGAGTTTAGCATGCCTGAACTCAGAATGATAAAATACATCTTTTAGTGAAGTTGGTTTTAACATTTTGTGTTTGAAAATACCACTTTTAGAAAGAAGGTATTTTCTTGTCTAACTATCCAAAGCCTGCCTGTGCTAGGTTGTGTCTGCATCTAGATGGGTGGGAGGAGTTGCACCTGGGACCTGACTAGGGCTGTGCCTGCCTTCCACAATGCTGGCTCCACCTCTTGTGGTGCAGCCGATGTCTCTGCCCTGCACTGTGAAAGAAGAGAAGGAATCATGCCAACAAAGTGCTCCAGGGCTGTGCTTTCCATCCACAATGATCGCTCCACCTCCTGTGGGGCGTCTGGTGTCTCTGTCCTGCTCTGTGAAAGGAAAGAAGGAGTCTTGTCAACAGAGTGCTACAGAACTGGTTTGGACTGGGCAAAGGCCCCTCTGCCCTCAGAGGAAAAAGGATTTTGGGGTATAAATATTAGGACCCTGATCCCAAGAAATTTGATCACTTTTGGACAAACAAGAAGAAACCTTTGCTGAGGAGTGGAAACTAGAAGAAACTGAGGAAAGACTATCCCTAAGCTGAAGTGCTGCTTGGGGGATTGTCCTGCAGTGGTTGCCTGGCCTGCAGTGGGTGCCTGACTGCCAAAGAGAGGAGAAAGGGACTTTGTCTACTTTCATCAACTTGTAAGGATCTCCAAGGGCTTGGAACAGAGCTTGCCACCTGCTGAAGTCTCAGGGACAACAGACTTCAACCCCCAGCTTCTCAGAGTTCCTTGGGAAGTGCCCGCTCCTGTTTTGGGCCTTCTGAGGGACTGTGTGTCGCAAGCAGCTGGAAGCGCGACTCAAGAGGAAGAAGTGTGTCGCCGTCGCTGCTGCCGTCACATCTTGGATGCTGCCGATGTAGCTGTCGTATTGCACCGCATCGAGAGAAGCGTCTCACAACGAAGAGGAAGCGTGTCGCCATCGCTGCTGCTGCAGTCGCATTTTGGATGTCGCCGCTGTAGCTGTCGTATTGCACTGTGTCGAGAAAAGCGTCTCGCAACGAAGGGGAAGCGTGTCGCTGCTGCTGCCGTCGTATCTTGGATGTCGCCACTGTAGCTGTCGTATTGCACCGCAACAAGAAAAGCGCCTCGCATCCACGGAGAAGCGTGCCGCCATCAGAGCTGCTGCCGTCGCATCTTGGATGTCGCCACTGTAGTTATCACATTGCACGGAAGCGTCTCGCAATGTCGGAGAAGAGTGCCGCAGCCGAAGCTGTTGCCATCGCATTGCTGAACAAAGGTGTCGCTGCTGCAGCTGACGCATCGAATCGAGACTTCTCGCATCACCGGAGAAGCGTGCAGCATCTGGACCTTGTACTAAATTTAGCTGCGTAGCGCCAATGCAGGAACCCTTGCGTCATAGTGCAAGGGTGCATGCGTTATAGAGAATCATTGTTCATGTGCAGGAAGGTATTCCTTCCTGCACATAAACAATCACTAATGGCGATTTGTAACTTCTATGTCTGCTGCAGAATGCAGCACATATAGAGGTGGCAACTCGTCCTTTTGTAATGATTATTTATGTGCAGGAAGGGAATGACAATGTGCTCTTTCTATGTGTGCTACAGATTGCAGCACACATAAAAACAGGAAAAGCAAGGAGAAATTAATCATTTCTCCTCATTATGCTAGTTTAAGACCAGGTTTTGCCTGGTCTTTTTTTTGGTGCTGCCCCATATTTACGCCAGCCTTGTAAATAGGAGGCGGTGTCAAAATGCAACGGTTGTTACACCCAATGCAACACCAATTGCCCGCCCCTTTCACTCTAAGTGCTGCGTGAATGGAGGCATTATTTACAAGGTGGGGGTAAGCCACGTGAAGTGGCTTAACCTCACCTTGTAAATAAGATGAAGTGGTTATCGCCACCAGAATGTTAAAAAAAAAAGTTACGTTCTGGTAGTGGTAATGCCTTGTAAACATGCCCTATAGTCTCTACACACATTGGTAACATTTGTGTGCTACCTGGAAGCTTACGGTCTTTCCTTCCTAAGCTTTAACCCTCTGATGTCCTAGGGCTGTAATTTCGACCTTGCGTTGCTTCTCCATGTTTGCCCATCACACCCACACTGTTAATTTTTTTTGTATCATCTTAAGTAAACCACGCTGCAGTCCTCCTTGGAATGCAGCTCATTGTTTTTCTTGTATTATGATAACCATGTGCTCCTCTCTTTATGCCAAAATAAACAAATAAAACAGGAATGGAGCCTTTTTAAAAAGGCAAGGCATGAGTATCCATCCGACAGCTGTCTTTGAGTCACAAGAAAGACAACAAATGCAGTGTACCATGGAATTAATGGTAAGCGCGCCGGTTGGAAATAAAACAGGAAGGTACCACACACACTTAGTATACACATTAGGAAAGAACATATCAATTCCTGGAACAGGGCCACCTGTGTGCACTGATCTTACTAGATCTATTAGTCAGTTTAAAAACCAATAAACACCAGGTGGCAATTAGAAATTGCCTACATTGGCTGGCATCACTGGTACTGCATTGTCATTGCTCATTTAAATCCTGCAGGATAGTACTCATAAGGTAAAAGTATGCCCATTCCACTCCGGAATAGCCTCAGGGCTCTTCCCTCTCATCAACGCTATTTAACGTTTACATGGCCCGTACAGGCTGACATCTTAAAATCCTTCAAGATAGAAGAACACATTTATTTCTGCGAATGGTGTATAGTTCTCACTGCCGTTCGCAGGTTCATCAACATATGGAGAATAACTGGCTCCGCTTATACTGGGCATAAACTGGTATCCTGCTCCTGAGCCCTGTCAGTTCAGCTACATCCTCTGTCTATCCACCTTGGCTATATCTACTGACTAAGCCCTAATCCTAATGGCTAAATGTACAATTTGTTTTTGACCTTTGACAGCTATCCGTTATTTTCTAATTTATTGCTGCATAAAGGCTGTCTGGAAAAGCAGATTCTACCATCTACACCGGTTGAAAGGGCTCCTGTCACTGCTGTACTGCTCTCAGCAAATCAATGTAATCTTTGCTGTGGTCATGACATATCTAGATCATTGCAGTACATTACTGTTCTACCCATTCCATTGCATTGCTGATCAAAACTTTAGACAGTACTATGCTGCTAGTTACACTGAAAAGACAACATGATTCTGGCCCTCGAATCCCTCTACTGACTGACAGTTTATCTCATACACAAGGCTTCTCAATACTGTCCATCAAATTACCTTTCCAAATTGGTAACCCCTTTCCAAGCCCACCAGAATCATTAGGTCTGGTGATTATTGTCGACCCAATCATTCGGATATATGAGCTAGGGCAGTCGATGTCTCCACATTCAGGACTGTGAAATTATCTGCCTCCTCAAGTGAGACTGTAAAATGACTATCTCAAATTCAGAAGGTTCTTGAAGACTCGCTTATTCACCCTGGAAGGTGAATACTCAGAACTTTTCATAACTGACTCTCTAGATGATCCTTTATCTGGCTGAGTCAGATGCCGAAAACTGCCTTCACCTCTTCAGGCACTGTTTCAGAACTCTTGCTTTCAAAGCTTTGTGATCTTGCTGGAGGCCAGATTCAATAGAGGGTTACCTCCAGCCAGCGTCCTTCCCTATTGGACAATTGCTAGTCCAGTAATGGTTTCACCTCGCTAAATGTATCTACGCACAGCAATCTGAGGCCCCCCCAAGATGGTTAGTAGTGCTTTACAAACAGATTATTTAAAATCTCATCCAGGTGTCATCTCCTCTTAGAGCACTTCCTTTCTGTCTTGCACCGCCTGATAGGCTTCCTAATTTCACCCTGCACATTGTTTGCTTAGTAATTTCGCACACTCTTTCTGTTCACAACCTAGGCATGGACCCTGTTCTAGATAACTCCTTTGTTCTTCATGGTCAAGAACAGGTTCTCTCCTCCTGCACCATTTCTCTTTACCATTGTATCACCAGGATAAACCAATGACATGCTTGGAAAAATCTGCCAGTTCTGGGCTACTATCATGATCCCCATTGAGACTTTGAACAATCCTCGCAATCTCATGTATTCCCTCTCCGCAATCTTTTCACAACCATTCTTATATAAACCCTCAAATATCTGTATTCTCACCACCCACTCTTTGCGATTCCACATTCATTAAAACAAATCCCTGGTCCTTCTGACTGACAGCAAAATTCACTCTGGCATGAATGGTTTTGGGTGGATAGAATTAAAACCAGCCTGTTCTATTTATATTGCACAAACTAGCTACATTATTTGGTTATGTTGTGAGACATTAAGTAGGGAATTCGACATTTAAACTTCACAGTTGTGCTACAGCTAAACTGTTACAGTTGCATTACATTTTCCTCAGGTTTACAAGTTTAGGCACTGAGAGATTAAGTGATTTGCCAGAATTACATGATTTTCAGTCAAGCGCCGAATCCAACATTAGAACTCGGGTTCACAGGCGCTCGGCCACCAGATCACATCTATTCCCTTTATAAATAACACATTCACTACACTGAATCTGTTACATAAGTTTATTGCCACATTCAGCGCATCCTTTTCCATTTGGTTTGGTATGCAGTGCACCTGCATGTGCTCAAACTGTGTGGGAAGGAATGTATGTTCAAGACATTAATGCAGCATTCCCTAACAATGAGTGTTTAGCAGCACTCTTATATTGATGTGATTTCTCAATGACTTCTGTTGGGCTCCTCTCCTTTCCCCCCCACGATTTGTAAATTCTCATTGAAGACCAGACTGTGTTGTGAAGCAAATGAGTTACTTATTCAGGTTTTTACTGTAATAAAATGCTGTTCGCTTTAGTGTCCTTGACCACCTCAACTGGGTGAGTTATCGAAATGAAATCTTGGACTTTTGAATATTAGAACCATATATGTCTTTTCAAATCTGCTTAGAAACCTGTTGGCTTCAGCGTCTGAGTCCTCTGATTTATCCGCTCCAGGTGAAGACCCATATCCCAAAGATTCCCAAGCAGCCCTTGATGTTGGAAGCACCTCCCGAGGCCTACGTTTGGAGTCTAGACTTTCACTCCTCCAGCACTGAACGCAGTGATTCCAGAAAGCAATCACAGAGCCCACAACTGTCTCCTGATCCTCTTACACCTATCAAAGCATCTTCTCTGGCACAGAGTGAAGGTGAAGAGGGTATGCAGCACGAGACCACCGCACCATCGGAGAGTGCACAGCAAGACTGGGAAACAGATCAGGAGCTAGAGCCAGAAAATGTGGACACAGTGTTTATGACCCAGGTTTGTAAATTCATCTATTTAGGAACCAATCAGGATTAATGGTCAAACACAGATATGCGGCCATGCAACTAATACCTTTATCACATGCCTTAAATGTAATTTCAAGTTAATCACAAATGGTAAAGTCCATTCTTACTTGAAACAAGCGAATAATCCAATTGTGTACTTTAAACAATGGTACTGAACCACAAAAGCCCATTCATTTAGTTGCAGCAATACTGATTCTTTATTCAAGTTGGTCTCTCTATAACAGACACAGTCCTTTGCCTCCCACCTCCAGCACATCACTTCCTCTCTCTCTGTAGTTACTCTCTCACACCTAGATTCACCAGACTGGGGCCATTGTAGGCAACATTTGGAACCTGGCATAGCTTCCCCCTCCGATGAGAGACCATTCTTCCACCCTAAATCGTGTTTCACAGAAATAAGGCACACCTGCACGTTTTCGGTAGGGCGTACAACTTTAATCTCTTCTTGAAATTCACTTCCCTGGGTTTGTGTCCTGGAGGAAAGCAAGGTAAGATTCTTCAGCACTACACAATGATAAGTCATGATTACTCAGAAGCCTTTGTCACCTTCACGGAATCCTGTCCATGTGTTCTTGCCAAAACAGAGGCCTCCGGATTCGGGATATTTCCTTTGCAGCTCCCTAGCCAGAAGTACACAAACATTAACATTACACCACCGTATGCGCCCACTGTATCTCTTCACTAAATCATCATAGTGAAGGTTACGACACATATCATTTAACCCCCAGCCCATGTCCGATGACATTACAGGAACTAGCAAGCTTAACCTCTGACTTTCAAGAATGGATATTGTAACCTTTTAATAGTAGTTATTGAAAGCCCAAACCTGTTGGCACCTTGTATGGAATGCTGAGACAGTAGGAATGTTTAGAATGCATGCACTAATCAATATCCTCTGTTATTTGGTAAATACCTGAATAAGACAGTGGGGGTGTTTGCTTGCTAGGTGCTGGGTAGCATCAAGGGAAAGGGTGGAAAACCCTTAATGCCCACATACTACAAGGCGTTAATATCTGTCAAATGTGCTTTCAGCTCTGATCTACATTGCTGGTGAGGCAATTGGCTGTGGGTAATAACTTTTTCAGAGTATATTAAAACCGGGTAACTCCCTTAGCAGAAGGCAGAAAAATGTAAGTAATTGAGAATGGCATGGGCAACCAAATTCTAAAACTAGCATATGGCATAAAATGTTGTGTCTCTGAGCCAGGACCTCTTCCACTTGGCCTATTGCTAGAAAACAGTCCTACACATCCACAGCATTGCTCCTCTCACATCTGACTAATGGTCACACATAGCTCAAATAAATTGCCAGCATTTATTATCCATAGCCCGCACCTGTATGATGAGAATACATCGCATGTCCAAGGGAACCTCTGTACTCACCCCTCCTCCCTCTGGTAAGTTTCACCAGAGAAGGGAAATACTACACCGCAGGCACCCTCCAAGTCTGGACCAAGCTTGCAGTCACGGTAGTAGAGTCCATGTTAAAGAAAGACATTCTTAAAACGTACGCCCAGATGGCCGAACAATATGACCTCCCGCCAGGCCAATTCTTAACGCACAGGCTGAGGAAAATTAAATTTTGGCCATGTTGTGTTCCCTAGCGCGTACCCCACCGACTCCATGTACCAGCTTAAAGTGCATGTAACTTCCCTCCTGTGCCAGCTATGAAGACGCAAATACATTTGCGTCCACCGTCAACTTGTCCTCTTTCAGATCCACCATGAATGGATTATGTAGTCCGTTCCTAAGTATGCTATGCCACCGTCTTTTTGTAGTACACTTTTCACATTTTCCTGCTCTAGCCAGAGTAGGCCCTGAATTCCTGCCATCTGAACCTCTTTTGTGGCTCCTGGCTCTGCCCAGGCTACCTCTGTACTCATGAACTATGTCCTATATTCAGCGCGGCCCCTCGCGCTCAGCTCAAGCCTGCTTTCTGCCAAGACTGACTATAACCTTCGAGTTATCTGTTCCGTTCCCCGAGAATACATTCCTGCCTACTAGATCCTGTAAACATCCTCTCCAGCTGCAGAGCCAAAAGGGCCGACCTGTCTTAATGCAAGTAATTCATAGCCTCTGTTGCCATGCTTCCATGGAAGGCCCCGTGCCCCCACGCTTCACATATAGACATTCAGGCGCTCATAC
Organism: Lissotriton vulgaris; assembly: GCF_964263255.1. NCBI lineage: Eukaryota > Metazoa > Chordata > Amphibia > Caudata > Salamandridae > Lissotriton > Lissotriton vulgaris. Next base: position 128,767,406 of record NC_141696.1, on the reverse strand, counting down.
ACGCATTCACAGTTAGCATAAGAACAGCCTCTACCCTAGAGACCTTTCCGCCCAGATAGTATAGTTCCTAAACACCAGATATCAGATATGACAGAAGTACAAGTTGATCTGACATGCCAGACTTCTGTCTCTTTCCGTCAGTGTAAATGTCAAGACCCCTGCACCCCGTCAATCACACGTCATGCAGCTGCGCGCGCATCCAAGCTTCCGATTTCTGCTGACATTGCAAACATTCTGTTAGCACCACCCCTTGGTGCCACCCACTTGCGTCACCTATCAGTGACGTTTCTAGCACACACCTCTAGTTCACGCCTAGTTTACGCCTCTTGATGATGTATTGGTACCACGTGTATACTGTTATCTTGTCTTCTCTCAGCTGTTACGCCTCTTACATTGAACCTTATGATGTAAATCAAGTATATAAGCTATGTATTGTCAATAAACGACAGCGCGCGCTCATCTATCCCTTCTGACACCCCTGTGGTGGTCAGAACATGATATCCTGATTCCTTTATGAGGAATAAAACCCTTAGAAACTCTAACACCACGGACTCTGTTTTCTTTCCTTCTGATTGAGTTATCATTGATTAAGTACTTACCTGCATAGAAATTAAGAGAGTAAATTAATTATTTACGTCATTTTGGCGCCCGAATAGGGACCCCTCCCCCACCTCACGCGCCGGAAGGTGCGTTGCAATCCGTGTCCCCTGCCATCAGTTAGACGGACTACACGTGTACTGGCAGGATTTCCTGCATCCCCCTCTGACCCACGGAGGTGACGAAGACTGCGATCAGTGCCCAGACGAGGCGGTGAGGAGTGCGGAGGATCCCGACCAGAGCCCAGCCGAAAGAAGCAAGGTCCGAGGTGTGAGGAGGCCCACCAGTTTTCCGAAGTTTTCCGAAGTTTTCCGAAGTTCTCCGAGGTTTTCCGAAGTTCCGAGTCAAGTCCAGTCGAGTTTTCCGAGGCCTCCTGTTTCCGTGCTTCCCGGTGAGTACCATTGCTGGGTCGTATCTAGACGGGTTTGGGTACGCAAGTCCGGTCTGCACTGTTTTTTAGGCAGTGTATCTGTACTGTTTAGCAGTATATCGAGTCTTCCGAATTTCTGCACTGTTACAGCAGTGTATCCGTACTGTTGAGCAGTACACTTAGTTAGCTATGTCTTTAATGTTTTCATGTGATTAATGTTGTGGTATGAATGCGACTGTTTAAACGTGTATTATTGTATTTCTTGTATCAACTAGCAACTCGTATCAAGGAATAAAAGACTTAGCGTTCAAGTAATAAGTAAGCAGGATGCCGTTCCTCAGCAAGTTAAAACAGATCGGAACTAGGAAAGGGTTACTAGAGGAAGAAATTCCTATCCCCCCTAGGGACACTCCAGGCAATTTTATGTATCAAAAGCACGGCATAGATGCCATATTATATCTAGATTTATGGGCCGATTACACCAAGCACCTAGACGAGAGACACAGATGGCCTGTTACCGGAACGTGGGATGCTGAGTGCATCATGAGGGTAGAAGAAGTATTATGGAAAAAGAAAGCTTTATGCCAAGCACCAGTTTTAGCGACACCATGTTACAATAAACCGTTTACACTTTTTGTTACAGAACGTGACGGTACAGCATTGTCTGTCCTCACTCAAGATCAAGCAGGTTCACATAAGCCTTGCGCTTATTTTTCAAGCACATTGGATTCAGTAGCACAGGCACTCCCTGCATGCTTAAAGTCAGTAGCAGCAACAGCGTTAGCAATCAGACAAAGCGACTCAATTGTTTTAGGTCATCAGTTAACGGTACAAGTTCCACATTCTGTAGAGGTTCTGTTAAACAGAACCCAGACTCAACACTTGACTATAGCACGACTGACAGGTTACGAATTGACATTATTCCAGCCACACATAGAAATCAGACGCTGCAGTATCTTGAATCCAGCAACATTGTTACCTACAGTTATGACAGATCCAGCTCCACATGATTGTATAGAGATTATTAATGCAGTAACAAAGCCCAGACGAGATTTAACAGATGTTCCATTGACAAATCCAGACCTGACACTTTATGTGGATGGTTCATGCATGAGAACAAGTACAGGAGAGTTAGTGGCCGCGTATGCCGTGACCACTGAAACTGAAGTTAAAGAAACACATCGTATTGATACATTGTCTGCTCAAGCAGCAGAGCTCATCGCTCTGACCCAAGCCTGTATTCTAGCGAAGAACAGAAATGTTAACATATACACAGATTCCCGTTATGCGTTCGGAGTTGTACACGACTTCGGCATGCTCTGGCAGGAACGAGGTTTTCTGACCTCTCATGGTACAAAAATACAGCATGGTCCTCTCATTCAAGCACTGTTAGAAGCAATACATCTGCCTTCAGCCATATCAGTCATGAAGTGTAAAGCACATACTAAAGCCACAGATTCTGTTTCCCAGGGTAACGACCTGGCAGATCAGACAGCAAAACATACAGCACTGACCAACACTCAGACAACTGATACGATAAATACAACAGATCCGACAAACTGCATGACAGTCAGAGATCCCACACTAGATGTTATTGACATTCAGACACATGCTACTGCAGACGAAATAAAGAAATGGACCGAACTAGGAGGGATCCAGACAGATCAAGGTTGGATGACGAAGGGAAAATCTACATGGTTTCTCCCTGACTCTATGGTTCAAGTCATGATAAATACAGCACATAGTCCTGCCCACCTAGGAGAGAAAGCCATGCTAGACAGTTTGCAAAATCTCTGGAACAATAAACACTTACGAGCAGCCGCAAAACAGAAAGTACGTACTTGCATGATCTGTTGTCAGTTCAATCCAGGTAAAAGCGTCCCTGTAGAGCAAGGTGGATTTCATCCTCCCGATCACCCTTTTGAAGTCCTCCAGATGGATTATATCCAGATGGACCGTTGTCGAGGATTTAAATATGTTCTCGTAGTTGTCTGTGCTCTGTCCCGCTGGACCGAAGCATACCCAGTCTCAGATTACACTGCTCCGACCACTGCCAAACAGTTGGTTCGTGAATTTTTCCCACGATACGGCATGCCTCGTGTCGTGTACTCAGATAACGGTCAGCCATTCTCATCCGAATTAATGAAACAAGTTTCCTTGTTATTGGGATACCAGTGGAAGTTCCATTGTGTCCGACATCCAGAAGCCGCAGGCCTTGTTGAAAGGCATAATCAGACATTAAAGATTCGCCTTGCCAAAATATGTCAGGACAAAGGGGTCGACTGGATAGTCGCCCTGCCGGTGGCACTATTCTATATGAGAATGGTCGCCCATTCAAGATCAGGGCTATCTCCGTACGAAGTGGTCTTTGGAAGACCACCGAATATGTGGGGGACGCCCATTCCTAAAAAGATAACCGATGTTGATTCTAATATGTTGACAGATTACCTTGCCTCCTTGATGTCTGCACTCCAATCATGTCGTTCACAGGTTGCCGCAGCCTTCCCTGACAACACTGATGTGAAGCCGCATGACGTCCGCCCCGGGGACGTTGTCCTCGTCCGAAACTTCGACAGGAAAAGTCCGTTGGAGCCCCGCTGGAAGTCTCCGAAGACCGTTCTACTTACGACAAGGACCGCAGTCAAGTTGGAAGGCAGAAAGGGGTGGGTCCACCTAAGCCATATCAAAACATTCCCAGGACTGAAACCGGAACAAGACACACCCACCCCCACCAAAGACTGTGATAACAAAGACTTTACCGAAGTTAAAAGAGAAAAAACTCCTCAAGAACAATATCGTATGAAGTTACGATCTAGCCAGTCAGACAGTTTAATTGTTTAAGTCCTCCCCTAGGTGAATCGGTTAAATAGTTTCTGACATGTATCCCCTAGATCGAGTTAGAGAGAGAGAAGAAAAGAAAAGAACATATTGCAAATCACTTCGTAGTCACTGCATAGTGACACTAATAATTATGTTTATTCTAAGTATATTAATAATTGTCGCTAGCATCTTGTTACCTGTATACTATCCTATTTTCAAGCGTGAACAATCTGCTTACAATGTCTCTGCTGAACACACTTTTAGTGAGTTACCTCCTCATGAGCTTTCCTACAGACTTGCGCTGCGCAACAATACATTCATTAGTATGTTACATCATTCTCATCAAACTAACAATGCTACAAATTGCTGGATATGTGGCCGACTCCCTCCCTACCAGAATTACAAGGGAGCGTTGCCTCTCTTTCCGTATCCGTTCTCTCACAATGGCTCCTGCGGAGCATGGTTCAAAATAATTAATTCTTTAGATCCCGACATTGCTGTTTTCGATGGGGGTTGGGTTTGGGGAAACCTGAACTTGGTCCTACTAGACGTCTGTTACCCGGATAAGGAGGGACTGCCCATTAGAATAGGAACTGATCTAGAAAATGAAGTGTATGGATTAGGTAATTACACAATTAGCCTTATGATTCTTACTGTCGAATCCGAAGCCGCACCAGTTCTACCTATTATGTCAGTACTGCCAGTCACTGGTGAATTATGTATCAAGAAGAAAGGTTCCGTACACTTAGGTCATAGTAAATGCACTACTGTGGTCGAATTCAGTGATGACGGGAAATCATCTTTCAAAGCTATCAGTCATTTTTACTTTGTTTGTGGTCATACCGCATACATTCGTCTACCTCCAGATTGGGATGGTACCTGTTACATTGCATTCCTTCTGCCACCCGTTTTTCTAGCTCCTTCTGATTACCATAGAAATAGCAATCTAGTAAAGAATAGACCCAGAAGAGATGCCCCCCTTGTCGACTACACAGAAACGGCATGGGAACAGTACACTGATTTTAATAAAGGATTCTTTTTCTTCTTAGGCCCTGTCCAGAATAGTAAATTAATACGCAGATTAACTAGAACACTTGAAGCAGTAGTAAATGAAACTGCCTCCGCCTTAGGTAACTTAACAGAAGAGCAGTCCGCTATGCGGGTTGTTGTCCTTCAGAATCGTCTTGTAATTGACGTCATCTTGGCAGATAGAGGTGGAGCCTGTAAGGTCATCGGGTCAAGCTGCTGTGTTTTCATTCCACAGAATGCACCCTCTGTGTATCAAGCTATCACCCGTCTCCATAAGATTGCAAATCAGATACATCAGACTCCAGGCACCTGGACTTGGTCCGGTTGGTTCTGGACAACGTTAACAGCTTGGGGATGGATGATCCTATCCTTCCTAGGCATTGGCCTAGTCCTAGTATTCAGTTGCTGCCTGTGCCTGCAGTGTGGGCCAGCGATTTGTGGACTGTGTGCCACCTCTTGTATTGAACATTCCAGTTTTCATTCAAAACGTAACCAAAAGAAAGAAGAACAAATGATGTTACAAGAACAGACTGATCGATTCATGAGGATCGATATTTCATGAAGGGTCCGTAGGGAACAAGGAGGGAATGAGGAAAATTAAATTTTGGCCATGTTGTGTTCCCTAGCGCGTACCCCACCGACTCCATGTACCAGCTTAAAGTGCATGTAACTTCCCTCCTGTGCCAGCTATGAAGACGCAAATACATTTGCGTCCACCGTCAACTTGTCCTCTTTCAGATCCACCATGAATGGATTATGTAGTCCGTTCCTAAGTATGCTATGCCACCGTCTTTTTGTAGTACACTTTTCACATTTTCCTGCTCTAGCCAGAGTAGGCCCTGAATTCCTGCCATCTGAACCTCTTTTGTGGCTCCTGGCTCTGCCCAGGCTACCTCTGTACTCATGAACTATGTCCTATATTCAGCGCGGCCCCTCGCGCTCAGCTCAAGCCTGCTTTCTGCCAAGACTGACTATAACCTTCGAGTTATCTGTTCCGTTCCCCGAGAATACATTCCTGCCTACTAGATCCTGTAAACATCCTCTCCAGCTGCAGAGCCAAAAGGGCCGACCTGTCTTAATGCAAGTAATTCATAGCCTCTGTTGCCATGCTTCCATGGAAGGCCCCGTGCCCCCACGCTTCACATATAGACATTCAGGCGCTCATACACGCATTCACAGTTAGCATAAGAACAGCCTCTACCCTAGAGACCTTTCCGCCCAGATAGTATAGTTCCTAAACACCAGATATCAGATATGACAGAAGTACAAGTTGATCTGACATGCCAGACTTCTGTCTCTTTCCGTCAGTGTAAATGTCAAGACCCCTGCACCCCGTCAATCACACGTCATGCAGCTGCGCGCGCATCCAAGCTTCCGATTTCTGCTGACATTGCAAACATTCTGTTAGCACCACCCCTTGGTGCCACCCACTTGCGTCACCTATCAGTGACGTTTCTAGCACACACCTCTAGTTCACGCCTAGTTTACGCCTCTTGATGATGTATTGGTACCACGTGTATACTGTTATCTTGTCTTCTCTCAGCTGTTACGCCTCTTACATTGAACCTTATGATGTAAATCAAGTATATAAGCTATGTATTGTCAATAAACGACAGCGCGCGCTCATCTATCCCTTCTGACACCCCTGTGGTGGTCAGAACATGATATCCTGATTCCTTTATGAGGAATAAAACCCTTAGAAACTCTAACACCACGGACTCTGTTTTCTTTCCTTCTGATTGAGTTATCATTGATTAAGTACTTACCTGCATAGAAATTAAGAGAGTAAATTAATTATTTACGTCATGGCAACTCACAGACAGCAGCCGCTGCTACTGGAACCCAAACGAAGGGGAACCCCCGACACACCCAGTCATACATATTATTTTACACATGGCAGTAGGGCTCTACAAAGCTGTTCGGGAACGAAATCTCCCCTCACTACAGACTTCACGTCAGACGTGGGAAACAGAAATGGTGAGGGGGTTCAATGACAAAGAATGGAACACAGCCTTAGAATACCCCAAAAAAGTCTCCAGGAATGCACGCTTTTGGAACATACAGTTTAACGTCCTCCACAGAGCATACCTCACGCCACATTGTGTCCACCGTTTCTACCCAGACACACACTTCGCATGCCCCCAATGTCAATCTCCCTAGGCGGACTTAAAACATATGTTCTGGGACTGCCCCACCATTGAAAGCTACAGGGACCGAGTCCACCAGACGCTTAGGGTGACGACCAACATCATAACTATGTCCACATGGGAAGCGTGCGCTCTCGGGATCTTCCGCAGGCGAAAGACCGAAAAAGTGCAATACCGCTTTATGTCTCTCGCCATCCTCTTAGCAAAAAGGGGAATAGCCATGCGGCGGCGTGCCCCAATAGGACCACCGGAAGCAGCCTGGATAGGAGCCATGAAAAAATGGGGCAGGGCGGAGGAAGAGGTGTTGAGAGAAGAGGAAGTAAAAGGAATCCGTAAGCATCCGATATCCTTAGAATGGGCACAACTATTACACAAATTCACACATGAAACAAATCCGGCAGAGGCACCAGCAGACTCCCAATCCCAGACGCCACCTCTTTCTCCTGCAAGGCCCAACGCAGAACCTCCATGGTAGGATCCACATGCTTAGATTCACTCCTGCGCCAACGTCACGCCTGGAGTTCTCCTCGTTTATGCTAGAGTACCCAGCTACAGAGGTTCCACACTCACATGCGTACAAACACACCCTGGACCATTATGCTGTAAAAAGGCAACAACATCACCCGCACCACCAATCCTGTCGGCACAAAATCCGATAGCTCCCTAACACCGACCACAGTTTCACCCCTATTGTTGACAGTTCACAGTTTTGCATCGGTAGCTATGACTCCGATGTGAGTTTGATGGGAACACATTCAGACAAGAATAGACACAATAACACTGGGAATAAACACACAAAGTGGAATATTCATACATGCCCACCGATGGCAAACTCAACCATAACATGAGATGCTACCGCTGAAAAGCACAAATCAACTGGAGGGCCCCACCCCAAAAATGTCTCTCTAATGTATAACGATTATAATGGTTGTGCATCAGTAACAATGTGTATGCTTATGATTACAATTACTCCGCACCCAACTGCAATTGTGTGTCAATACATTGTAATAATGTAAAGATGTCAATAAGTAATAAGAAATTTAAAATCCCAACTAATCTTAAACAAAAGAAAATAAGTTGCCAGCATTTATCATGCCTCTTAGATGCCTCGGACAGGTTTCTATTTCCTGGCAGACTTGAGGACAGTTCCAGGATCATGCAGGCTCCTCACAACAAGGCCATACTATTGAATTTCTCTGGCACAGCGGAGGTACCCAAAGGACTTTAGATGCAACAACAAGACACCACATGATGATACATGGCAGAAAGATGCTGGATGCCTCGTTTCCCACACTTCCCTGGGCCCCTCCCTTACAAAACTTCCTGAGGGACCTAAACCTTGCAAATAGGCAAAATTGATACTTTTAAAACAGGATTTGTGAGATGGATTCAATGACACAGGTCTCAGACAGGGTTTTTAAAGCAGTAACAGAGGGGTAATAATTGCTGCCTAAATGGTTTACACTTGGAAGCTTCATTGATAGGTGCGTTGGGCTTCGATAAGGATTGCTCAACTAACTTGCTTTCCTTAAGATGACTATCTGGAGGCAACTCTTGGAGCTCTGGAACTTTTTGGGCAGACTATGTTGAGAAAAGCCTCCACTTGTAACCAGATGCTCTATACTGCCTTATTCGCCAAAGGTATTGTATTCTAAAGTTAATCAAGCAGAATCTTCTCATTTCTCACAGTAACGAAAGAACAGCAGCTTGTTCAAGAAAGACGTCCCGGGGGAGGGATGTGAATATAACACAATCTTTTCCTTTTGTGTATTGAAGCTGTGGATAATAATTTAAATGATTCATGTTGTCCCTTTCTGTTTCTTAAAAAGGTGGATGATTTACCAGATTCCTCTTGTGATTCTCGAGAAGATCAAAGCCTGCAAGAAATACCAGAACTGGAGGATAAGGAGCCACGTGACCCAATCCCAGAGATATTCAGGGGATATGAGGAACTTTACTATGTAGAACCAGACCCTGATTTTATTGAGCCGGTAGGTAAGTACATTATTGATGTCAAAGGAAAAAACAGCGAGGAGGAAGTGGGAAAAATAAATCCCCTGGCAGTAGTCTCACCGTACCTTGACTGAGATCATGTCAAGGCAATGCTGGATACTTTTAAAGGCTCCTTTTGCATTAGTGAAAAAGGTGTTTTGAATGAAGCACACTAACATCTGAAAAAATCCTTCCAGATAGATTGCAAAATACATGTATACATTATTAATAAAGGTACAGAAAAATCAGATTAGTCTATTCTTCTTTAACATCAAATTTGCACCATTTGATCTGCCTCGAACAACTCCAATTAGTGTGATAGCAATTGATTGCACGCTTTTCTGTGCTCACATCCTTCCCAGTTACCACCTCCTCCCTCCACTGCTCAACCTATGACTCAGGAAAAGGCACTGTACTTGTGATTTTTCCACAGCAGTAAGTTTCGTTGTTGAGTGTGAATGCCCATTGCTGTATGCCACTGCCTGTTGCACGCAAGCTACATTTAAGTGCTCGGAAGGTTTTGTGGCTCAGCCCCCCACAATAAACAGGACTAGAAGAAACTTTCTTCTCGATTTAATCCAAATGGTCCAGCCAATCTCTTCCATTTACCAATTAAGTAAAGGAGATTATAAAACATCTTGGCCATGGACACCATTTGATATCCTTTGGTGGTGAATCAAGTTCTCCTGGTGACCACTTAGTAAAATTCTTTCAGACCTTTGAGATCCATATTTGCTCTGACTAATGGAGAAGAATTCTGCCACTTAATGTAACTAGTTTCAGATGTCAGTAGCATTTTATCCCTTTTCTTTTGTTTTGCTAAGGCACATCCAAGCACTAATATCGGGAACCCTGATGCTGTTGATTTCCGCTATTCTGTAGTTCCGAAAATATATTGTGGAGGTAGAAACAGAAAATCTCCTCCATGTTATTATTGCAGGAGCACATAATCAGCATATTACTTCTGTAATAATGCAGTTCTTTATCCTGCATGTAGGGCAATAATGCCATTTTTAAGTAAAAAAGGGTTCAAGTTGTGTCCGCAGTTGGTAGGCGGTGGGCCAATGCGCTTAGGTTTATTCAAACAAATGTTCGCGATAGAGCTACAAAATAAGGTTAAACATGTGGAACACCACTCATTGTTTTGTACCAGAGAGACTACATGCTGTATACCTGGAAAGTAAATTTACTTACACATTGATGGTTATGTATGCAGTTTGAAATGATGGGTGTTGAGGTGGTGTTTAGGCAATATTTGGATTCATTCTTACTAGGAAAAGAGGCTGGGTGTGTAGGGTCTCTCTGACGCCTGTTCAAGATCTACACAACATAGGCCTCAAATTTGACTCCAAGGATTCACTTGTGCCTCACATTTTGGCCCTCTCCTATACCTGCTGTCAGAAGCCGTAACTTTTTCGAAAGACTCCTCCTCCTGATTCAGTAGGAGTACTTCTTTGCAGTTACAGCCTTGATTAATTCCTGGTTGAATTATGGTAGAACAATGTACCTGGATCTACACAAAGGTACTTTATCATGAATCCAGTGATTATAAATAGGCAGCAATCTTATTGTTTGTGGGTTCCAAATCTATGCCTGTATGTCGCCCAGATAAAGAAACTCCACTTGCTACCTATAAAGGGCAGGTTACACTTCAGAGCTTTGTGCTTTGGCCATAGCTCATTTTACAAAGCTACATTGTGGTTCATAAAGCATAAACACAAGAGATACTCTCCATCATGGGCCCTTTGGTCTGCTGACTGTATTCTTAACCAAATAACTCAATTCTGTGAGGTCAGGTAAAGGTGAAGGAAATTCTGAAGTCTATCACCAAGGTAGTGGAATGCTTTGCCACTGCTATTCTCCAATTTCGGCAGACCTGACTGTGCATTGGTTATTTTTTGTACTTCTTGTGAGTGCTCTTAAATTTAGAACCAAGAAGGCATGTGGGTGAATGTACCACTAATTGAGTAATAGATTTAAAAATACAGAAATTGATAAAACATATTTGGCTAAATAAATAATCAAACTTATTAAGAAGTTGTTAAAAATAAGAGGACTTGCATTAGGCCTGGCACTTTGAACATGTGCCTTGGATATGTTTCAGTGCACACTTGACATAGATGTAAAATATGATATGTAAGATAACACATTTGTTAATGCAACTATTTTGAAAGAAGTTCTTTCTTTATTGCACTCAATGCAGCTTTCATTCAAGCCATATAGGATTTTGAGCTTCCTCTGGGCTATAAATATAGTTGAAATTGATGACTTGCTATTCATTGTCAGCATCATGTTAGATGAGGTTTTGAAATACCAATATGTGTAGGTCATTGATCTGTTTTGTCCTTAGCAAAATCAGTGTATTGTATTAACAGATATTGAGGCTTATAATTAAATAAACTTATAAGTAATTACATGGATGATTGTATCAAGTAAACCACAAGCAAGAACGTATTCATTTTAATGTTATCTTTAATTTGTAGCTCCATATTATTTTTATTGAGTGCTATATCAATTTCCGTAAATATTGGATTCATTACTTCTGGATAGGAATGCTAAACCCAGGAACCAGTAGCACTAAAACTGCAAATTCCAGCCTTGTATTGGTTATTTCACTTAAATCAAGAGCTGTTCAATCATTTTTTGTGACCTAAATCCTATGTTAAAATATTATGATATTTACTTCACTACGGTTTGTCTTCTTTCTAGGAATACGGCAAAATGTGAGAGCTCTGGAACATGCTCTGAAGCACATGCGTGTATATCGCGAGTCAAAACTAAGGCTGAACAGTAATCAGAAACCTTACCATTCCAAGGTTTACAAGGCAAGCGCTACAATGCATGTTTGAGTGGTAACAATACTTTAGTCATTAGTCTCTGGTTCGCCTAATCTGTCATTCAGGAATCTGCAAGAAATGTTGGGCCTGATTCACAAATGTTTCCTATCAGTAGTTATGACTTACTCTTGTAGTATTCATCTCTTGCACCAGAATTTCAGGAGTACTCTTGAATTACTCCTTGCTTTCGTCAAGGTCCAATTTCTGAAGTTAAAATGTATGTGAAAAGATCTCGGAACCCAAAGATTTATGCCTAGTAGTAGGAGTACATTACATATGCTTGAGTAAGGGTTACTTACAATTCAAGATACAACTGTAAATGTACTACTGGTAACTTTGTGAGAATATTTTAGGTGTTCTACATAGTGTTGATGAAGAAATCAGCCTATGATATTTAGAATTACAGATTAAAAAGAATATGGAAAGGGCCATCACATGTAGAAAATAAAACAAACCTGACAGGCATTACTGATATAAGCATATAAATACTGTCCACACCCAGGGCTCTGACCTCTTCCGTTTGTGTCACAGTGCTTTGCATTGCCACATAACACCTACATTTGTGTGGTTTGGAGAATAGTGTTAGAGGTGACACAAGGCATGGGTTCTTTTTTAACCACATTAGAACTATATATAAATGTTTGTAATTGTATGTGTTCATGTTTGTACTTTTAGAACCAGGTTTGTGTAGGTGTGCAAATGTTTACAGTAATGTGACCATTTGCAGTCTCTTTTAATATTCTTATTTAATCATTTACAATTGTTTAATGTTTGGATAATCTGATTTGTAGAGGTTTATGCAATGTTTAATTATGACTTTCATTTTTAATATTAACATTATATATTTATTATTTTTTAATACTAGTATAATGTGTTATATACGGGTGACATTTATGATTGTTTTTAATTCATTTTATATTTGTTTGATTTACAGTTTTTTTTATACTTGTAAAATCTGGCATATATGAGTGTCTTCAATGTCCTTAAAGAATATGCCAATTTGTTTTATTTATTTATTTTGTAGGTGTTGAGCTTTGTGCCAGCAGTGTTACTCACTGCCTCCATTGATTTGTATGTGGTTCCCTTGCAGTACCTGTGCGGGGTAATGTGTTGTGTGTGGCAGGTTCTGCTCAGGGTTGTGTATATAAAGCAGCGTGTCATCCGTGTATGCAGCTATGACCAGATTGTAATGTAGAGATCAGATACCTTTGTGGGCATGGTACTCCTGCATAGCACAGGCTAGGGATTCCGCAACTAGTCCATACAATATGGGGGAGAGTGGGCATTCCTGGCTAGTGCCTCTCGAAATTGCAATTGGGATGAGAGGAATCTATTGATCCTCAAGGGCACCATAGGAGCAGCGTACAGAACCTGAACCAGCTTCAGGAAGACGTCCCCCACCCCCACTCTAATGAGGATGCCATATAGAAACCGCCATTCCACTGAGTCGAAGGCCTTTTCTAAATCTATAAAGAGGGCGGCCGCATTAATCTTAGTATCTATACGAGCGATGGTGCCAAACAGAGTTCCCAGGTTACAAGAGAGTGACCAGCCCTGGACAACCCCAGTTTGTTCTGGTCCAATCAGTTTCGGCAACAAGGGTGCAAGTCTATTCGCCATGATCTTGGTGTATAGTTTTGCGTCTGTATTAAGCAAAGATAGAGGCCTGTCGGAGGAGCAGTGCTCTGGTTGCTTCCCGGGCTTAAGTAATGTAATCAGAATGGCCTCTCGCATGGTGGGTGGCATGGTGCCCTCTTTTGCAATATGTCTGCTATTTTTAACAGTGAGAACGTGGTGTAATATCTCATTTTTAAAATACCTTTCATAAAGAAAACATGCCTACCATAGGGCAATATTTTTGTTTATTTTTCGTGTTTGTTTTTTAGTTAATTCCAATTAGAATGAAAAGACTCTTTTACATGTATGATTCACACTGTCAAAATGTCATGTTCCATTCTTTTTAAAATGCATTAAGGTGGATGTTGTTCAGTTTACTCTCAATTCAGGTATTTTACATCTACCCTAATGCATTGCAGTAGGACTTGTGCAAATGTGAGAGGGTACTTCATTTTGATGGGAAGTATAGACTATGGATTTAAAATACTAGTTTCCACTTGTAGGCCTGATTTATTTGGGAGGCTAGAGGGCTGTTTATGACTTCAAAGAAGATACGCATGATGGAGCATCTATAGAATATATATATATATATATATATATATATGCGCAAAGTGTAGCTCTCTCCTGTGATAACCGCAACTGCCGCAGCAATGTCGAAAAGAAGCCACGCCACTCCAACGTTCGTAATGCGCTTAAGCCACCAGATCCTACGCGTTTCGGGCATCCGCCCTTGTTCACAGATCGTTTGTCCATAAAATCTCAACAGCTTAAATACAAAAGTTTTCTCCCGGGCATTTTTTTCATAACCACGTGATGATAGACATTAAAGACACACTACACATCTTAGGCTGAGCGGTCTTTCTTCTCCAAATTCAGTGCCATATAGAGCCATTACATGAATATTATACCAGCATAAATGCATAATCATGTTAAAATCACAATGATATTACAATTTATTTTATGGATTAAAAAAATAAATACATTTTAGTTTATAAAAATATATTATTGATTTCTATAAAAAACACGCAACAGAGACAATGTGCAAATATCGCAACCAGCAAATTTGTGCATAAAATGCAGGGATAGTGCAAAAAGCAATGCATTAAAGTGCCGTGGTCTAAAGTGCAATGTTGTTTCAATAGTCAATGACTAGAATTTGTAAACAAAACACTCTGTGCACAAAGAATTATTTGTACATACTCCACCGGAGCTAAGACCTGTTGTGTGTTGTCTCTAGTCTGTTAGATAAGAAACTCATCTAATATCAGCATAAATGCTCTATAGATCCATCCTGATTTTGTATTCTGTTTAGAAATGCTCATATGGTCACTGGAATAAATCGCATAATACGAAAAAGTGTTACCACTACTCGTCATCATGCCCCCTTTGTCTGTGTCAATGCTAAAGTGCTATAATAAACCCAAAATCATGAGTACACCCAAAAGAAAAAAAGAGAAATGAAAAAAATCCTAAATGGTATTCTTCCAATATGAATGGAGAGTGAAAGAAGAACTCTTACCCAATTCCAAACATGTGTGCCGAAAAATAAAGAGATGAAATTTAAACATATATTTCATTCAGAGACTTCAAGAAAGGGAAGGGGGCGGGTAATGGCAGGAAAGCTTTAAACTAAATACATCTTGGTCAACAAATAATTTACAGGAATACATGGAGGTCTTCAGTCGTATTTAGACCGTTAGGAAAACGACTGTCCAGCTCAAGGATAAACTGGGATTCCAGTCTCCTCAGCATTAGATCCCTGTCCCCTCCTCTGATAGGTTTAGGTATAGAGGCTATGACATAGTATGTCAGGCATTCAAGGTTGTTGTGGTGAATAGCCTTAAAATGTCGAGCCACGGGGTATGAGCTGTCGTTGTTAACGATAGCTCGCAGGTGTTGCAGTATTCTGACATGCACCTGTTGGCGTGTGCTACCAACATATCTTAAGCCACAGGTGCATGTCAAAACATAGACTGCGAACTCGGTTTTGCAGTTATGTTTGCCCTTAATTTCCACTAGATCAGGTCTGAAGGGTGTGGGGTACTTGGTGGTGTTCACCCCAAATTTACAGGCTCTGCAGCTAGAACAACGGATGAAGCCAGGCTTAACCATCCAATTGTCTTTTTTGATGACTTCAGGGAAATCTCTGCTCAGCTGGGTTCTCAGGCTAAGGCCTTTCCTGTATGTAATGTTGGGTCCTGCCGCTATTCTGGGTGTCAATACCAAATCAGTTTTTAAAACCGGCCACCTTTGTTTAATAATAGACCGAATTTTACGTTCCTGTCTATTAAATGTCAATATCAGTCTAGGTGCACTGATGTCTGAATCTGATGCTTTCTCCATAATGGATTCTGAAATGGGTGTGTTGGAGTTTGACAAGAGAGAATCTCTGGATCTACTTTTGGCTTTCTCAATCGATTGCTTCAAGACAGATTCTTTATATCCCCTCTCTCGAAATCTATTAAGGGCTTCTGCCGCACAAAGTTTATAATCTTCATCAGTGCCGCAGATTCGTTTGAGCCTTAATAGCTCACAGAAAGGGATATTGTCAATGGTGTGTCGGGGGTGAGAGCTGCTGGCATGGAGTGTACTATTGCCCGCAGTGCTCTTACGATGTAGTTTAGTGCATAATTTGTCATTTTTAACAAATATCTTGACATCAAGAAAGTCTGCCTCTGCATGATTGATGTGTGATGTAAAGTGTAGATTTTCGATATTGACATTGAGTGATTTTATAAAGTTTTCTGCACTCGTATGATCCCCCCTCCACACCAAAAAGACATCGTCTATGAATCGCATCCAGTGAATTACATTGTTCGCGATGATATCTCTGTAGGTGATGTTGAGTACCTGCTCCTCCCACCAGCCCACGTGTAAACACGCGTAGCTGGGGGAGAAGCAGGCACCCATCGCCACCCCTCTCTGTTGCAGAAATATTTCCTTACCAAACATAAAGTAATTATGATGCAAACACCAATTTGTTAGTTCTATCAGCATCTTATTATGTTTGTAGCAACTGATGGGTCTAGTTCCTAAGAAGTGTTCAAGCGCTCCAAGTCCAGTTTGATGATTAATGCTGGTATAGAGTGATTCTATGTCTAAGGTGATTAATAGCAGATCATCACTCCAAGGAACATTCCTGATCTTATTAAGAAAGTGGCCAGTATCCTTAATGTAAGTTGGCAATGCTTGCACCAAACTTTGAAGGAAGTAATCAATATATTCCCCAATATGCTCAGCCACACTGGAGATAGCAGAGATGATGGGCCTGCCAGGAGTAGGACTCACCATCTTGTGCACCTTAGGTAAAAGATATAATTTGGGTAGCACTGGATTTTCAACATTTAAAAAATCAAATTCTTGTTTGGACAACATATTTTCCCTTTACCATTTAAACAATAGTTTCTTAAGGGCCTCTTTTGATTCGTTATACAATCTCATGGTAGTTCTCATGTAGCAGGTCCCATTGTTTAATTGCAGCATCGCTTCATCGAAATAGTCTTTTTGTGGCCAAATCACGACGTTGCCGCCTTTATCTGCCATGGTGACTATGATGCTTTGGTCCTTGCTTAACTTATTTACAAGAGTTGTATCAGCCTGTTCTCTATTGCTTCTGTATCTCTTTCTGTGTTTCACTTTGTGGTAAAGTAGTTTCAAATCCTCAATAACCACATTGTGAAATGTGTCAATTGAGACACGGGGCATAATTGGGATGAAACTTGATTTTGGTTTGAATGGACTTAAATTCATTCCTACCTGTGGTATTTGTGCTGTACAAAGTTCATCCTGTGTTAGCACATCTTCAGCAACCGGCGTATCATTCCTTGCCAATTGATGTACAGTCAAAAAAGTTCTGGTGTCTCCAGCCGGGACGTTGAGCAAGCTTGAGGTTGATGCAATTTCAGGTTGCTTTGAAAGATTGTTTTTTATGCCCTCCTTGATGTTTAAAAACTTCATAAGTTTTAACTTGCGAATATAAAGAAAGATGTCTACACGTGTTTTAGTGTAGCTGAAGTCGGAAACAGGGCAATAAGTGAGTCCCAAACTTAGAAGCTGTTTTTCTGCTTCAGTAAGTACAATGGTGGATAAATTAATGATTACGTTGTCCATTACTTCTTTTTTCGCCAGTATTGCCTCTTTGGCTTTTTTGGTGATTTTTTGCTTTTTGCGGCGCTCTCTTCGGCGTTTGTTTGCCCTTGCTCGTTTTTCTTGCTTTGCGGCTGCTGTTTCTGGTTTCTGGGTCTCAGTGTTTATATATATATATATTTTCTAACCACTTCCGACTTTGTATAAGAATCGGACACCAATACAGGAGTTAGCTTTGCCATTCAGCTATCAGGTTTATTTTTCTTATCCGCTTTTCGGCACACCTGCCTTGTTCCATATATATATATATATATATTTCATGAACATTATCTAATCCCTCAATACGGAGGACAAAAAAAAACAGGTTGGTAGAGATACTATTGCTCAGCGTTGATTATGCTAAGCACACACCTTGTACAGAGAAGCTTGCCCTTTCAAAGTGTCATCTGAAATTGGAATCTAAGCAATTATGCTTAGCAGATGTGACTTGATTTCCTGCAGAGTACTGTGCAAACCTCACTGATAGGGACATTTCACATTTTTATTTACACTTTTGGCCATCTGTCTTTCATGAACGAAAACACATATCTCTGGAAATAGATCTAACAAGCATTGCTAAAGCAAATAGATCTCGCCCATGAAATACATCTTTATGTACAGCAGCGTGGTTAATTTTTTTGTTTTGTTTTTTAAAAGCACTGTGATGCGGATGTTGCCTCATTTTATAGGAACGTGCAACTACAAACTGAGATGGGCATTTTTTCTTTTTATTTACCAATCCGATACGGGAAGCACTATGACGTAGCTACAGACTCAATATGTAGGTGTGCGCCAACATGCATGCATGCATGCACCTACAAAATGAGGAGAGCATTTCTTTTATTTATTAATCCAAGAAGGATTGGGAAATAAAAAGTAGCGCCAAAACAGTTTAAAAAAAATGAAAAATTGTGGTCAAAATATGGGAACAGGATGGGGGCAGGGAGTGGGTGGGGGAAGAAGCAACATGGAGGGCGAATGGGGTGAAAGACACAGATGAGAGAAGACAAGGTGAAGTGCTTAGTGGAGTGCTGGGTTGGGTAGAGAAGGACACGGCGAGATAGCCACATGGAGTGCTGTGTGGGGGAGAGAAGCAAACATGTGATAGAACAATGTGGATCACTGTGTGTGGGCTGAGGACACAAGGGAGACAGATGGCAAACCCATGCAATCATGGAGTGCTTTACGAAAGAGAAAAACATAGGGGCCAATGAACAAGTTACTTACCTTCGGTAACGATATATCTGTAAGAAACAAGGGTACTGCTATGCAAAAATTTCCGGATCCAGTCTGACGCCTGGGGATATCCTAAGGTAAGGAGTCTAATACTAACTACTATTTCTTACAGATATATCGTTACCGAAGGTAAGTAACTTGTTCATCTGAAAGAAACAGGTTAGTATTAGATTATCCTTACCTTAGAATAGATACCCCAGCAATACCAATCCAGGTGGTGGGTCTGCGAACCAGTAATCACACCAGAAAGTCCTGGAGGACAAAACGGCCAAAGAAGCCATCCCTCCGGACTTGGCTGTCCAGGCAGTAGTGTCTTGCAAATGGGTGCAGCGATGCCCACGTAGCTGCCTGACAGATGTCCTGCAAGGGGACTCCCCGGCCCAGGGCAGTGGTAGCCGTTGTGTCCCGAGTGGAATGGGCCCTCAGCCCAACAGAAGGCTCCTTCTTCGCCAAGGAGTAACAAGCCTTGATACACAGGACGACCCACCGAGAGATGGTCCGCTTGTGCACCGCCCGTCCCATCTTAGCGCCCACGTAACCAACAAAGAGTTGGTCATCCACTCGGAACTGGCGTGTGCGATCTAGATAGAACGAAAGCGCACGTTTTGGGTCCAGACGGTGGAGCCGCTCTTCCTCTTTTGAGGGATGCGGTGGCGGAAAGAAGGTGGGCAAGGTGATAGACTGGCCGATGTGGAAGGCCGTGACAACCTTGGGCAGGAAAGAGGGTCTAGTCCGCAACACAACCTTGTCCGTATGGACTGAAAGGAAAGGAGGTTTGGATGAAAGAGCCTGGAGCTCACTCACTCTCCTGGCAGAGGTAATTGCAACCAGGAAAGCAGTCTTCAGCATAAGAAGGCGTAGAGGACAGTTGTGAAGTGGCTCAAAGGGAGGGCACATCAGATAGGTACGAACAAGGTTCAAGTCCCACTGAGGCATCACAAACGGAACAGGGGGAAACGTGTGTGTGATGCCTTTCAGAAAACGAGTTACAATAGGGGACTTGAACAAAGAAGGTTGATCAGGCAGCCTTAGAAAGGCCGAAAGGGCAGAAAGGTAGCCCTTGATAGTGCCCAGAGCAGAGCCCTACTGTGCAAGAGAAAGAAGGAAGAGAAGAACCTCGGAAAGAGGGGCAGAGAGACGATCCACAGCCTTTCCTGTGCACCATGCCACAAATCTGTTCCACCTGCAGGCGTATACCGACTTAGTGGAGGGACGTCTGGCTGCCAGAATAACATTACAGACTTCAGGAGGCAAGTCAAATAGCCTCAACTGTCGCCGCTCAATCTCCAAGCATGGAGTTGAAGTCTGGACAGGTTCGGGTGGAGGACCGTCCCCTGTTGCTGCGACAGAAGGTCCTCCTGAAGAGGCAGACAAACCGGGGGAATCGACTGACATACTGAGTAGCTCTGGATACCAGTACCTTCGTGCCCAGTCCGGAGCCACAAGGATGACTTGGGCCTGGTTGCGTTTGATCTTCTTCAGCACTCTGGGCAGAAGTGGTATAGGCGGAAAGGCGTACAACAGACCGCAACTCCACTCGCGATGAAAAGCGTCTCCGAGCGAGTGCCGCCTTGGAAATTCCAACGCGCAGAACTGATGACATTGCGTGTTCTCTTCGGTGGCGAATAGATCTAACCAAGGCTCTCCCCACTACAGAAAGAGACCTTGCGCCACGTCCGAGTTCAGACGCCATTCGTGATCCATCATGCACCGGCGGCTGAGTTTGTCCGCCCTGGCGTTCAGAGAACCTGCCAGGTGTCGAACCACCAGGGTCACGCCCTGATGTTCCAGCCACTGCCAGAGGCGCAGAGCCTCCTGGCAGAGGGTCCACGACCCCACCCGCCTTGTTTGTTGCAGTACCACATAGCGGTGGTGTTGTCCCTGAACACCTGCGCTACACTCCCCCGGACAGAGTAAATGTAAATGTATTTGAGCTTATATAGCGCACAGCTACCCACAAAGGGTTTCCCGGCGCTTGCTTAGGGAACCCGTCCTGGTATTCCCCTGTGAGATAACCCCGGCAGGGTATCCACAAGGTGAAAGCCAGGCATCCCGCCGCGAGGGGCCGTTGTGGAGATTAAGCAAGCTATTGCCCAGAGTCGCAGAGTGTGAACCCGTGAGTCGAGAAGGCACCGGAGCGAGAATTATCGAGTCTGTGGAATTTTTGAGCCCAAGACCCGCCGAGGCGGGGAATTGAACCCTGGTCCAGGGCCGATCTCAGCTTCCGGGTCTGCCGCCTCTAACCCCTGAGCCACACTTCTCCATGTGGAGGAATGCCTTCAGTGCTAGACGAATCGCCCGCAGCTCCAAAAGGTTGATATGGAGCCGGGACTCCACCGGAGACCAGAGGCCTCTGATCTCTGCCTCTCCCATGTGGCCTCCTCAGCCCTGGAGGGACGCGTCCGTCACAACTACGTTCTCTGGTTGGGGAATGGAGCGGGATCTGCCGCTGACCCAATCGCGGTCCGTGAACCACCACTGCAGCTCTCTCGCAGTGCCCTCCGAGATCAGGACATGGTCAGACAGGTTGCCCTGATGCTGGGCCCACTGAAACTTCAGGTCCCACTACAGAGCCCGCATCCGCCATTGGGCGTGATGCACGAGAAGGATGCAGGAGGCCATCAGCCCCAGAAGCCGCAGCGTCAACCTGACTGAGACTTGGGAGAAAGGCTGGAAGATCGGCATCAGAGCCCGAATATCCTGAACCCGCTGTTCGGGAGGATAAATCCGAAACTGCACCGAGTCGAGAACCGCTCCGATGAAGAGGAGCTTCTGGGAGGGGCACAGGTGTAACTTCAGCACATTGATGGAGAACCCCAGCTGGTGCAGGAGGTCTGCCGTCGTCTGGAGGTGGATGACGACTGTCTGGGGCAAGCCCGCCTTCAACAACCAGTCGTCGAGGTAGGGGAAGACTGAAACCCATAACCTACGCAGATGAGCTGCGACCACCGCCATCACCTTTGTGAACACCCGTGGGGCGCTGGTAAGGCCGAAGGTGAGCACGGTAAACTGAAAGTGCTCGTGGCCTACCGTGAACCGCAGGTAGCGCCGGTGGGCCGGCAGGACGGGGATGTGGAAATAAGCGTCCTGCAAGTCCAACGCTACCATCCAGTCTCCTGGGTCCAGGGCAGCTAAGACCTGAGCCAGTGTCAGCATTTTGAACTTCTCCTTCCGGAGAAAGCCGTTGACGTTCCGTAGATCCAAGATCTACGGAAGGCCCCCTTTGCCCTTCTGGGGTACCAGAAAGTAGTGGGAGTAGCAACCGCACCCTACTTCTGGCTGCAGGGGTAGGTGTGGACTGGCCTCACCGTTGTCCCCGACCGTCTCCACGGCGATTTCCACGGCCGCCACAGCGTTGGAAATTAGTCTGCGGTGCATGGCTGGCGGCACGTGTGGGGGCGCCCCTTCCTTGGCCACGAAAGGAGCGAAAGGCACCCGTTTGCTGGTGCGGGGCCGAGAGGCCCAAGGACTTGGCGTAGCCCTGGAATCCTTAAAGCGCTCAAGTGCATGGTCTGACTTGTCGCCAAAAAGGCGACGGCCATCAAACGGCATGTCCATGAGTGTATTCTGGACATCGGCCGAAAAGTTGGCGGACCTCAACCAGGCGTGGCGACGAATCGCCACTGTCGTTGCCATTGCCCTGCCCAGTGAGTCGGTGGTATCCAGCCCACACCGGATGGAATAACGTGCCGCATCTCGACCCTCCGCAAGGGTTTGGGCGAGTTTAGCCTTGACCTCCGCCGGGCATTCTGGCAGCACGTTCGCGACCGCGTCCCACAGAGGGTGGGTGTAGCGGCCCAAGAGGCACGCGGTGTTGGAAGATCGCAGTCCCAAACTCAGGGAGGAGAATACCTTCTTGCCGTATTGCTCTTACCTCTTGGATTCCCGATCAGGCAGAGCCGACGGGAATGCGGTCTGGGAGTTGGAGGCCTGGATGACCAGGCTCTCGGGGGTGGGATGGGTGGACAGGAAACAAGGGTCGCCCGGGGCCGGGCGGTGGCGTCTGGCCACGTTCCTATCTACAGGCGGACCTGTAGCGGGCCTGGACCAAGTGCCAAAAGAACGCCATGCAAGGCCTCATTAAACAACAGCAGAGGCTCAGCCGAGCTTGACTGCGGTGTAAGGACCTCAGTGAGGAGGTTAGTCCTCACGGCCGCGACGGGGAGCTCAAGGCCCAAGGCCCTGGCCGCCCGCGTCAACACCACACTGTAGGTTGCCCCCTCCTCCATAGCCACGGTAGGGGGTGAGACAAAACCAGTGTCTGGCAAAGTGTCCAGACAACTGGCATCCCCAAGTTCACCTGTCCAGTCCTGCTGGGACTGACACTCACGTGTCAGAGGGTCCTCAGACCCCTCCCAATACTCCTCATCACCCATTTCCTGAAAATCAGGATTGTCAAAGGATGGGGCCGGTTCATTGAAGTAAAACTCTCCAAGCGGCGTCGAAAGCAGCGCCCAGCGGCACCGTTCCGACGCCGGAACCTGATCGAGGGAGGCTTCGGGGACGGTGTCGCCCGAAGTCGGTGCAGGAGGTGACACCCTAGGGACCGGCGCCGGTGAGGTCGTCAGGTCAACCGGCGACGACCCGGGTCCGGAAGCGGATCCAGCGGGGCCCTGCGGCGCGGGGCCCGAAGGCGTCGGCGGCGTCGGGGCCGAACCCAACCCGCTAGGACCCCCAGACGGGTCTGCTGGTCCTGAAGGCGCCGCGGAGCCTGTCGGAGGAGAGAGGGAACACATGGCCATGAGGAAGCGCTCTATCTCCTCCGGCGTCGCTTGCTGCCCAGCGACCGGAGGGTATGGGGCAGGCCGCGATGCCCGTGACTCCGACAGAGCCGCGTGGGCAGCGTCACCCGAACCCCCGGCCGCGTCGCGCGAGCTTCGGGGGGAGTCGGAAGAGCTATGACGTCTCTTAGACTTCTTGTGCTTACCTGACAACTTCGAGCCTGAAGAATGATGGTGACTCCCAGAGCTATGATGGCTCCGACCCCGCGACCGGTCCCTTGACCTCCGTCCGGACTGAGACCTCTTGCGGCGCGGGCCGACTGCCGGAGCTCGAGCCGCTTGCAGGACCGCTCCCGCCTAGCTTTCGAAGTCAGGGCTCGGCAGTCGGGGCAGGCATTGTCGTCGTGGTCGACACAGACAGTGAAGGCACCGGCGGTGAGGGTCGGTCACCGACATCAGTCGGTCCCAGTCCTCACAGGGTTTAAAACCTGGCATCCCTACCGGCACCGTTCAGAGTCGAAGACTCGAAAATGATCAAAAGCGATCGTAAAAAGTTTAGTCAAAAAGTGACTAAGGTACCACTTTTTCCGGATCTGCGCTGCTAGCGCGGAAAAAAGAAGAACTGACGTCAGCGAGCGAAAGCGGCGTCTAAGTACTCCGACATCACAGCGCCCACGACGCCAAAGACAGACGCGGAGCCGCAGACGACGCCTACCGACGCGCAAGTGTACTGCTACTCAAAAATTTCTGGATCCAGTCTGACGCCTGCGTATATTCTAAGGTAAGGAATCTAATACTAACCTGTTTCTTTCAGATTCATGAAATAGTCATACAGTGCAGCAAGTCGACGTGTTATACTGCACTGCATGACAGGGAAAGAGCAAGAATGCTCTGTATCTAAGGCAGTACCATGCATTCCTGTCTTTTCCTCTGCGCTGGTGCCCTTTTGGCAGCCTAGTGCCAATTCAGCCACTCTTTCAACATGATGCAAGGGTGCCTGCATTGAATGCAGGATTGTTTCTGTGCAGGAAGAGGCACCTTTCTGCACAAAAACGATCCTGAGAGGCATATTCCTCTTTCTATGTGTGCTGCATTCTGCAGCACACATACAAATAGAAAGTAACGAGGAGAAAGAAAGATATTTCTGATTGTTACGCCTTTGCTGGGAAGGCGTATCTTTTTGGCACATTCCCAGGTTTAATCATTCTGGTAAATCTGAGAATGCGTCAAAATCTATGGGAGTTGTGTGGGAGCACCCATGGAACGCCTTCCTGGGCAGAGTAAGGCAAAGCTGAGATTTGCGCTGCTTTGCCTTACTCTAGATTTATGGAGCCGAGCCGCTCAGAACCTCGCAAAGTGGCCTTGCGTGGCATTAGAAATCTGAAATATGGTTTGCGCCACTCATGCATCACATTGTGTAACTAGGCCCTGTAGTTTCCGGGAAGCAAACACCAGTGGAATCATACAAGGAAACCAATGAGATAGATAGTAAAAAAGCTATGCTTCACGGGAGGGACAAAGACAAGATGGACGGGCTAAAACAAATAGTCATTGAATGGAACCCAAGCAAAAATAAGTGTCAAAACAAAAAGCCAGTGGAGAGAAATGGCTAGAGCTGCTGTCCAAGACAACTATCAACATGCCCCCAGTAAGTCTTTTGCAACCAGACAGCTGCACTGTCTGGCAGGCATCAACTTACAAAGGAGGAAAATAAAATAAAATTATTAGTAAGTAATTACAATTTATGTGATTCAACAACACGAGAAGGAAGGAAGTTGTTGATAATGTTTGCAAGGTACAGTTCATGAAAGGTAAAACAAATGGAGTTAAAAGGAGGATAAGAAAAATAAACAAAGAAGCTAAGAAAAGTGTATGCACAAATTTCATATTTTAGAGGATTCTCTATAGCAGATGTGGCAGGCACCTATAATCTTTTTTAGGTCGAGCCTAGCGCAGCGCACATGCGCTGCTCTATGGGAGGCTTCTTGTAAGCACTCCAAACTTCCCTGAAACTTCTCGGTGTGAGTTTGTCAACTTCCACACATTTCATTGGCCTTTGTGTGTGGCTTTCAATAATGAAAGCACGCAAATGGGCGAAGACGGGCGCATGTCCCGCCTTTTGTCTAAACGTTCACTCACATGGGGTTTGGGTCTCGGGAGCAAATAGCGAGGTGCAGGCTTCCAGCTGCATCATTCCTGGATCATGTTACTAATTAACACAGCGCGGTCGCTTTCACTTTCGTCAAGTCAAGTCAAGTCATATAATTTGTATAGCGCACTACATACCCAGAGGGTTTCAAGGCGCTTAGGAAGGGGAGGAGGATTACTTGTCAAATATCCACGTTTTAAGTTGCTTTCTGAATGCTAGGTGGTTCTGGGTAAGGCGAAGGTAAGCGGGGAGTGAGTTCCATGTTTTAGCAGCCAGGTATGAAAAGGATCTGCCTCCCATGGTGGTTCTGTTGATGCGAGGTACAGTGGCGAGGGCTTGGTTGGAAGACCGTAGTCGGCGGGAGGGGGTGTAGAAGGACAGTCGTGAGTTGAGGCAGTCTGGTCCGATGTCGTAGAGTGATTTGTGTGCGTGGGTAAGAAGTCGGAAGGTGATCCTCTTATTGACGGGTAGCCAGTGGAGGTCTTTAAGGTGACCAGAGATGTGTTCGTTGCGCGGGATGTCTAATATGATCCTGGCTGAGGCGTTTTGGATTCGTTGGAGTTTCTTCTGGAGTTTTGCGGTGGTACCTGCGTAGAGGGTGTTTCCGTAGTCCAGTCGGCTCGTGACCAGAGCGTGGGTGACTGTTTTCCTTGTATCGGTGGGGATCCAGCGAAATGTTTTCCTGAGCATGCGAAGAGTGTTGAAGCAGGAAGAGGATACGGCGCTGACTTGTCTGTTCATTGAGAGTGAAGAGTCCAGGATAACGCCTAGGTTACGTGCGTGGTCTGTCGGGATGGGTGCTTTTCCGAGGGCTTCCGGCCACCAGGAGTCGTCCCATGCAGAGGGGGATGTACCTAAGATGAGGACGTGGCAGCACTTTTCTTTTTTTTCCATGGTGTCTCAGTATCTAACACGTTTAAAGTAAAGGTCGGTGCCTGGGGCATATTTTTCGATTTCAAATCATTTTTATTGAGTTTCAAGAAATGAACAAATAACTAATAGACATACAATACAATAAAGGAAACAGAGTGGAAATGAGAAGCGCTGACAAATCACAATGATGATAATAATAATAATAATAATAATAATAATAATAATAATAATAAGTACAAATCATGAGAAATACAGAATAAATAAGTAAATGGAAAACTACAAGTTTCTCAAGTGCCTAGCCATGGTAGTCGCAGTGAGCCCACATCGACGTACAGGTAGGTAAACAAGCACAGTTCCCCTACGAGAGTAAAAAAAAAAAAAAGATACTATATAATATATAGTACAGGTGTGTCAAGTAGGTAAATTTTACAAAATTGTGGAGGCAGGAAATACAGTGCAGTACAGGAGTATCCCCGCAAATGTAGCATACAATACTCATTAGAGTCTGGGGACGTAGGCCGATTTTCCCAGGGGATCATATGAGAAGGATGAGGCTTCAAGGGACTTCCACAATTTCCTGTGTGATTTACGCCATGGAGAGGTATGAAGTGCAACATTATCTGCTCCTCTAAAGAAAGATAGCCATTCCTGCCACATTCTAAAAGAAACTTATTTGGAGTTTTCCACTGGGGCATATTTTTAAAACCAAACGGAGGACTCCTGGCTCTGTGCCAATTGAGGTGGACAACAGATTACCAGGTTCTCTTAAAACTATAGGCTTTCAGTTTGGCTTTGTTGGAGCCTTGATCACGAATCTCAACATTTGAATTTGATTTGCTGGGGTGTTTATTTAGCTTCACAAACACTGTGGGAATGCTTGCGGCTTAAACCAATGCGAGAGTCGTCCTGCTAGGTTTCTGTATCTGCACATAAAAGTATACCTATCCTAGCTTCACTAATCACAGCAGTGCGCGCATGTTCTTGTCTGCTGTTTGTTTTTAGAGCTTGACGAGCTACTCTCCTCCCCCAACCGTTCGGAACCAGAGCAAAGGAAAGAAGTAGATCTCACAGAAGGACAACTGCGGGACCCGATTTCGAAGGGAGAAAGTATCAAGTACCAAGATTTTGTTTGCCGTACTAAATGAGATTAGAGGACACCATACAACACGTTGTCATAGCGCACGTAGTCGTTCGTGAAGTCTTCTGAAGCATTCCTACATTATTTTAATGAAACCGATCCAATTTCTATTTTTTTTTAAAGAAGCGGCCAGCTTAATAAAATTCCATAAAGCGGAGCAGCTCTTCGATTACAATTGCTTTGGCTACCAAGGCACACCACCCTATAACACCTATTAAGAAAACTGTTTGAGCATTTTAAAGATAATGGTTTGTGAAGAGCAGACATCTGTGGCGGAGAGCACCCCGCCCTTAGCCACCACTCCCCATCACCAGCCCCCTCCATCCCAGAGATCAACTGGCATTTAGCTGTAAATGGGGCTCACTCGACCCATGGGTGTAACGCAGGCCCCTGCTGGGGGCTTAATTTCAATAGGGGTCGACCAGTGCGCACATTGGCATTAAGCATTAGAACCCTTTATATCAATCACAGACGTGTAATTCTTAACTAAAGTAAAGTAGAAGGAGGCTTGCACCAGTATGAGCCAGTTCCGCTTCAACAGCAGCAGTGTAAGGCAGGTTTGAGTCTCTGTGTCAACTCAACATCCTGTGATTCTGGGCAAATCAATCACTCAATCTCTCTTGTGTTTACCAAAAATGAATATGTCCTGGGTAATGTAACTGGTGTTTATATAAAGCGCTCCAATACATTTGCGTCAATCTGGCGCTATATAAAACGGCAAAATGGGGCCAGAAACACAGCCGTTGTCCAACGGTACGAGGAGAGGTATCACAAGGGTTTTGTCTACTTCCATTAAAGAAGCGGAGGTCATGTGCGTCCGAGGACTTTAAAAACAAACTTTCAGTATCTGAAGTTAATAATAATATTAGTAGTATCTGAAGTAATTGGCCTTGTCTCATGTCTGTAATTCTTCTCTAGGGGCAGTCCTCATTTTGGAACTTGTATGTGTGTTTGAGTCGGTCATTTCACTAATAATATTGTTTGGTAGCGCTTCGCACCACAATTCGCCATTTGTTAAAACAGTAAATAACAAGCATTACAATTATCCCATCAAATTATATTCTAGTTGCCGCCCTCAGAAAGATGAACGGCTGGATGATCCGCTGATTTTCGCCACCACATTGATGTCATCAAGCGATCAATCCTCGTGGCCATTATCCCAACAGCAATTTCACGTTCGTCTTATTTCTGACTCCAGGTGTCCTTGCTGTCGTGCTCTCCCCAAAGCCACAAATCCCACACGCCACCCGCCACCCGCTGCCTCGTCCACCTTCCCCCACTGCAGCAGGAGATTGTTTTTGTGCGAGGCGGTGATTCCCTTTCTTTTAATGGTCTCTGCCAAACCCCACAAGAACGTCAGACAATTTTCAATTTAGTCCAGCCCGAACTGCCAAGTCATGTCTACCATGGAGTTGGCAGGGTATGCCCAGACGTGGGGCCCTTGCTCACTTTGCCACTGGATTCAAGCTAGCCTGGCTGATGATGGCTGATTAGCCAGAAACCGGTCCCAGGATGCTTGTTTCCGGTACAGGGAAGACATGGCTTGGCAGTTTGGGCTGTACTGTTCCCATGAGGCACAGGGTCAGACTGATTTGCATATGGCCATGTCTGAACTGGGGTGGCGGAGTGAGCTAAAGAATGATGATGTATTAAACCCAGGTCAGTTGACTGGGGGTGAGTGCTTGCAATTTTCAACACTCCGTCCATCGTCCCCTTTGGTTTTGCTTTGTTCGCCCTAAGTTGAGTATGCCCAGACATGGGTACTTTGCTCACTTTGCCACTGGGTTCAAGCTAGCCTGGCTGATGACGGCTGATTAGCCAGAAAACAGTCCCAGGATGCTTGTTTCCGGTCCAGTGAAGACATGACTTGGCAGTTTCATCCCCTTTGGGTTTGCTTTATTTTAGGAAGGAGCGCAGCATTTGCGGCTGCTGCAGTGCGCCACTTGAAAAAATAGTTAATCTGCCCCTAAGAGTATTGGGGTACATAGTGTGACTTCTTTATTAGGTCTCAGATTCGTTTGTACATCTAGCTTTGGTCCGGACCAAATGGGATTTCTGAGTATATGTAAAACAGTCTCAGATTATCAAGTGAGCGATAAAGTGGTGAATGCTGAAACACTAGGAAGCGTTGCTCTTTCATTCCTAGGTCCTGTCTGTAAAACATGGTTCTTGAGATCTGAAGAATGGTCTCAGCTACTGAGGTAAAAGTGGGTATAAGTATCAATTATATTGATCGTTTCTGCCGAATACCCTACTATCCCTTATCCACAATGGGTGCAGGAGCATTTATACTAAGGAATATGACTCGTTATTTTGCATCCAATCAGTTCGCATGCCATTACTACACCGTTTTTTCTTAGCAAAAACGGTTACTACGCAAGTTTTTAGTTCGCATACCATTACAGTGAAAGTGAGAAGAAAGGGAGCAAAGAGGGTTGAGGCAGGAAACAGCACCTGTCGCTATACGTGGCTGACTAATATCAGTGATGGTGCTGGAGAAACAGGAGGTGGTTAATAAAGAAAACATATTTTTGAACATTAAGACAACGCCTGGACTATGGATAAATCTTTTCAAATCTTCAAGGACATTTAATGCTTTTGTTGAACAATTTTCAATAATTCAATTTGATGTGTGCGGTTTCCATTTCTTTGTTCTCAGTGTTAATGAATGCGAACTAAAAACTTGTCTAGTAATAATAAAACCCAACAGTACATACAAATACGCTACACTACACATCCCAAATTTAAAAACACTACCAAAACCCTCAAAAATACACTACCCTACACTACTAAAACACCACTACACTACCCTAAACACAAAATCACTACCCCCTGCACAACCCTACCCCTACTCCCAGTCCTGCCCCTACACGCAAACACTTCCCTACATGACCCCCTGGCACTACCCTAAACCCTAAAACACTACCCTACACTACACAAACACTACTACAGTACCCTAAACCCTAAAACAAAATCCCAAGCATGACCCTGCCCCTACCTCCAATCAGTTCCCTACACTTAAACATTACCCTGCACGATCTCCCGATACTACCCTACACTACACAAACATCACAACACTACACTAATCCCTAAAACACTAACCCCTGCCTGACTCTACCCCATCCCCCACTCCGGTACCTACACACAAACACTACCCTACACGACCCACAACACCACCCTTAAACTAAAAACACTCCTCCTCAAACACAAACCCTACAAAATTAAACAGTCCCTCTTACCTGTATCTCCTCAGTGGGTGCCCATAGCCGTCATCGCTGCCTCCTCGTAGTCGTCATTGCTGCCTCCTCGACTCCGATAATACTACGCATGCGTTGTAACAGCGCATGCGAAGTAATAACAGGCATACTAAAAGCTACGCGTTATTACAGCACATGCGTTGTAACACATGTGTAGTAATGGTGCGTGGTGTAATGACCGCGTATAAAAGGATTTTTCCCATACTAAGCCTAAGCTCCAAGTTAGAAAAGAACAGAGCAGTGGCGGCTGGCATGGTTTGGGGGTAGCAGGGCGTGGGGAGAGGAGGGATGTAAAAAAAAAAAACTCTTCTCGCTGCGTCTCTCCTTCGCCATATCTCCTGTCGGGTCGGACACAAGAAGCACCCAGGCTCCCCTAAGCCAATCACAATGCTGCAATGCAGAGTTGTGATTGGTCTGAGCGCCGTGGTTCGGCGCTCAGACGGGGACTGGGAGCCTGGGCATATTCTGCCTGGGTGGATAACATGCAAGGTGTGCATGACTATTTGGGCGGCCCAAGACAGCCGGCCAAACATTCATGCGCACTTATAGAGTGCCACCTCTCCTCCACCTGCTCCGTGAGCAAAGCAGCCCCGCAAAGCTGCCACAGCAGGAACAAATAAAATGATTACATTTAGTTATTTTATTTTTCCTTTTTTCTACACTGCAGAAAAGCAGTGGGGCGACACTCCTCCGCATTAGTGGACGAGCCGCCACTGTCGATGAGGTGCTTTATATATTATGGCTCACATCTGTGAAGAAAGGCTACGCAAGAACAACACAAATGCTTCAGTAATATTTGCAAAGTTACCAAGGCCCTATGTGCGTGGTTTCATAAATAAATATAATGCAAGGCAGCGCCGTGCACTACATTACAATACATTTCAATGTGAGAGGCACTACATGGGTGGAGCTTGGGCGTTTCCATGTATCCACCCATGAACTTTGGGGCATTCCCAGATTTACAAAGACTTCTAAACCTGGAAATGCTGCAAAATGCTATGCCTTCCCAAGTGAGGCGTAACGAGGAGAAATATCTTCACTTTTCCTAATTTTTTCCTCTTTTCATGTGTACTGCAATTTGCTGCATGCATAGAAAGAGGAAACTGACTTTAACAATTGTTTCGTGCAAAAAGGTGTCACGTTCTGCACAAACAATCCTGGCGGTGACACAGGCGCCTTGCACTATGGCGCAAGTGTACCTGCTTTGATACTAGGCAGCACAGACTGCGCCAATGCAAGAAGAGAGCAGAGATTCCCCATATCTTTATAAATATGGAACATTTCTGCTCTATACCTTTCATGCAACGCAGTGCAGCAACTTTGTTTGCTGCCCTGCATTGCGTGACAGTTTAGAAAATGTGACCCTATGTACTTTACTGAACTCACCCGCACAGAAACACCAGGCACCTCATGCTTCGAGAATGACACTGTATGCACAATAAACATAACCAGTTATTTCTTCACAACTGAAGCA
Source organism: Lissotriton vulgaris (assembly GCF_964263255.1). NCBI lineage: Eukaryota > Metazoa > Chordata > Amphibia > Caudata > Salamandridae > Lissotriton > Lissotriton vulgaris. The sequence continues at coordinate 128,735,024 of NC_141696.1, read as the reverse complement.
TACCACACTGCAGGCTAGGAGCTCACATTCCTGGAAGATATCTACAGACCTCAGCTCAGAAAATATTATTTAATTGTGGTTTCAATGTTAGGATGTCCAACCGGACTCTAAACCCTCGCTGGGACTCACTGAATCTTAGATGTGCCAAAGAGCCCACAAATGTACACGTGTAGTAGGTCACACAAAATACTGAATGCATGAATATCATGGTGTTCTGCAGGTGTGGTTGGATTATTCATTAATCACCTTCATTTACTTCTCACCGACTCCACACCACATACCTAGCCTATTGAGAGCAGTTGTAGAATGAAAGTTGCAAGGCTAATTTCAAAGCTACTTAAATACACAATCACATCTGACCTCCAGAATCTAACGACCCAGTGCTTTTACTGACAAACTGGAACACAGCATACTGATGCCCCCAGCAAAATGATGCACCTCAAATTAAGAAAACATGAGTGTGCTGAAAAACCACCAATCAGTGGTTCACTAGAAAACTAGAAGGCACTGTGCAAGAGCCACTGCAGGGGCTACCCCACAGAGTCGTCAAATGAATCATAAAGACTTATACGTACAAACACATCAATGATGTCCCCAGTCAAACAAAATCACCCCTCCAGTTGCCTCTCTGCAGCATTGCTAGAACAAAATAACAAACATATGAGATGCTGTATCTCCCATTCCACAACAGACAGCTTACCCCTCCACTGCCTTCACCTAAGCCATGCCTCCCTCCTCTTTTCACACAGGTGAGCATAGACCAGATGTCACTCAGAGCCCAAAAAATAAAACCCCACCTTGGAGGTTGAGCCATGTCATACTTCGCAGCATAAAACACTTCTTTCCCTCGCTCATGATCTACATCATCACACGTCTGGTAAATGCATTTGTCTCCAAGGAAAGGGTTTGCTAAAAAAAGCATGCAACTGAAAAACAACCCTGTTAAAAAAAAAATTCTGGGAGAAACCCTGCAGAATCGGTTATCAGCACTAAACGCTCTATCAATCTGAGTTTGTGCTTTTTTTAGAGAGCAGAGTCTTGTCTTGCGAAGTGTAGGGAAGTTGTCTTCACCACCCCAGATGAAGGAAAGGATGCGCTTGATCTCTCTGCAGGCTACAATACTTTGTGCCATAAGACCCTATTGGAAAGATGCACTGAGTGGTCAATAGAGAACTAGTCTTAACAGAGATGAGCCCCTTATTAAAAAACACAAAGTGCACATTGGATCTGATGAATCCACTATATGAAAGGGTACATGCAGCATCTCCCAGTGGTCCTCTTTATTTCTACTATTGTTCAAACCTTTAGAGGGTCCTCCTGGCATACATGCTACCATTGTCACCATGTGCATCCCCAAGTGTATGCTAATAGCACTTAGATCCGCATCATCTGAAAAATTATTCAGGGGGGTAGCCAGTGGCTCAGGCACATGATAAATCAGAGGCCAGTAAAAGTTACTCTGCCTCAATTGAACAATAACAGTTCCTAGTACTAGGAAGGTAAAACCATGACCAGTCTGTTTTAAATGATTATACAAGGCATATTGTAATAAAGGCCCTGGCTACCTGCATAACTGAATTCCCCACTAAACATCAGCTAGGAACCTTGGTTTGACTAACTTGACCCTTATCACCCAATGGACGTGGAGGCAAGCTTCTGGGTCATACAGGGCTCCAAGCTAGGGGACGATCCGACCCCACCAGTCTAAGAGTAGAACCACATGTCCTTAGTCCGAAAAGTCTTACAGCTGTAACATTTCAAGATGGCATTCCACTAGATGACATGGTCAGCGATAGAAGAATACGGCATTGGATACCACCTCCTCACATTTGGTAACCTCATGTTTTGTAACTATGTTCATAAACAAGTGGTGCTGCAGTATGAGTGCAAACAACCTATGGAAATACTGTTGATGTGCTTATGGGGGAAATGAAGGAACAGCCATAAATTTTCGAGCTAGAGGCTCAGCAACAGTCCCCGCACCACAATATTGTTATGCATTTCTAATATGTACACTTGAGACCATTTTCTTGACATTTGCTGTCCAACTTCAATCAACAAAAATCTTTATCAACATTCCTTTAGTTCATCATTTATTATTATTATTACAGTCATTCTCATTCTTTCATCTAAAGCTAGAATATAGATTACATTTTCTTAATTATCCATGAATTTTAATCAATTTCCGTCTAACTCCATCTGTATTTCAAGCCTTACCTGTTCACCGGGGACTTCATTATAATAGCAGCTTTGTGAAATGTTCAGCTGAATCTTGGTCATAACGAAGCCTACGCACAGGCAGCCCTCCTGCAGTTTCTCCTGCAACTGGTGCGTGCGTAGGGACCTCTTCCCCCTGCGTGGCTTTGAGTTACTCGGTATTGTGGCTCCTAGACTGTTGCCAAGCCTCAAGCTCAACATTTCTGGTACAATTGAGAGGTTTCACCAAGAAGAGAACCCGGTCAGGAAGCACACTACAAATTGCTTAACATATGTAGCAAAATGTTAAATTAGCAGAAACAAAACCAGCACCCGGTGTGAAATAAAAATTAATTTTCCTGTGGAATATAGGAATTCTAATGAGATAGGTTTATGTCCAATGTCTCCTCGAGGATTAGTGAAGTCGGATACACTTAGTTGGTCGCACGCAGATCTCTGCAATGCCCCTAGAGCCACCTCCGTCTCTAATCATCTGCGGGACCTACACTGGTTCAGGGTTGAGAACCGAATCAAGTTCAAAGCCCTGAGTTACATGTTTAAAATGAAAACCGGAGTTGCCCCCCAATATCTGCAGTCTCCGGTCATCCCTATGTGCCTTCCCGGTGCCTTCGCTCATCCACTCGAGAAATTCTCGTTGCCCAGAATCAAATTATCTTGGATGGGAGGCAGATCGTTTGCATGCCTCTGTCCCTCACTATGGAACTCACTTCCCATAGCCATTCCAAATGAAACGGCATACACACTATTTCGCAAATCCCTTAAGACTTGGCTTTTCAACCAGTAACCTAATAAGCTGCGCTACATTGTTCTGATTAGCTCCGGTGCCGGGAAACCCTTCTTGGGTAGCTGCCGCGCCTTACAAATTTAATAATAATAATAATAATAATAATAATAATAAAGGTAAAGTATTTACCTTGGGACCAAGTCTGCTTTTTGACACTCAAAGTCTTCCAGTGGGGCACGCTCCAAGCTAAGGTACCTCAGAGGTGAATATATCATCGAGCTCCCACTGAAGTGGTTGGTTTTTGCTCCTAAAGCATAAATGGGTCAAAGCTGGATTTCATAGTCAATGAGGTCTCCTCACCCCTTGCCAAGATTTTACCCTCTGAGTAAGGGCCAGATGTACTAAACGTTTTAATGGTTGCAAACACTCCAATTCAGCAGTTACAACAGTGAAAAACATTTTGTTTTATTTACTAATCCCTTTTAAGGAGTTGAAAAAGCTCATCCGACTCCTTAAACTGGATTCTGATTCAGTATCTGGAAGGGGGGTGTTGTAGGAATACTCCTAAATAACAAATCAATATCTAAAGTATCATTGTTTTGTGACCAAAACCAGATCACCAAACATTGATATATTAAGTGACACCTCAATGGAGGTGGTAATGTCTTCACAAAAGGGAAGGGGTCCACAGGGACCTATTGCCCTTAAACCAGGGGGCCAAATCTTAAACAAAAAAAAGTAAACTTTTAATTTTTCGAATCACAGTCCAGTTTCCATCAAGGACATAAGGCTGCATTTAAAAAATAAAGTTTACTTCATTGACCAGCACTCACAGTCATGGTGGTCAGCTGGCCCCAACAGGCCATCAATCCCGTGATGGTGTCCAGTCGCACTGAGCCACAATTTGCAACGCATCACATTAATATTTATGAGGCGAGTCAGATTGTGACACACAACGATTCAGATTTTTAGAAATCAACCTATTAGTACATAGTTTGCAATTTGCAACCAATATTTTGCGACTAGATATTCATACATCTGGTCCTTAGTCCCCTTTTTTTTGTTTCCCAAAATCCACCCGAGGGGCCAGGCTGGAGATTATTGCCAGGAAGGGCTCCACAAAGCTAGTTACCTTCACCATGAAGTTCAGCTGAACCACTTATCTGAAAGAGACTATTAGTTATAGATTCCTTACCTTAGAATTGTCCCCAGGCGTCAGGCTGGATCTGGATTTTTTTTTCTCAGCGGTCTCCCTGCACATCAGTAAGTGGCGTAGGTAGACTCCACGTTAGTTGCCGGCGTCGTTATCCCCAGGATGATGTTGCGGTATCTGCTTAGACGCCACCCCTGCACGCTGAGGTCAGTTCTTTCTTTTTCCACGCCAGCCAGGGCAGATCCGGAGAGAGCAGTACCCTTAGTAACTTTTTTACTAACTTTTTACGACTGTGTTGACATCTTTTTTGAAGTCTTTATGACTCCTGGTGGACGAGGGATGCCAAGTCGTTGACCCGGTTTCAAACCTTGTGACTCCTGTCCCAAGCTGATTTTGGTCACCGATCTGCACCTTGTGTGCTTTTGGGGCCTGGAGCGCGACCCAAAGTCGTGCTCCAAATGCCGGGCTCTGAATCCAAAGTCTTTGTGGGAGTGGTCCCGAAAGCTTTTGGAGGCCCGGCAGTCAGCTCTGCGCCGTTCGAGGTCTCAGTCGAGGGAAGGTCGCGGGACCGGTAGTGGAGCCACCAGCACCCTTCGTCATCGAAGTCTTTGTCTCCTGGTAAGTCGAAGCACAAGAAGAAGGCAAAGAAGTATCATCGCTCTTCTCCTTCTCCTCGTCCGTCGGGCGACGCGACGCGGGACACGGAAGGGTCGTCGTTCTCCGGCTCTATCCTCGGAGCCTGCTGGGACAGCTCTGCGCGTCCCTCCCTTTGCCGGGAGCCGGAGTGTCCCCTGCCCAGCTTCGTGCATTTTACAAAGCCCTCCATTTTGGCTTTGGGAAGCCAGACTCTGCCAGCGCGTCTTCGGGCCCTGGGGTCTCGGCTGGGGGCTCTAGGCCTTCAATGCCGGCAGCTCTGACCTCGGTGCCACAGGGCCCCCAATGATTCAGGCCTGGATCCAGAACGATGCCAGACAACCTCACGGTACCTTCCCCGGTGCAGATTCCTCTAAGGGCGCCTCAGCGTCCGACACCGGTCGTGCCCCTGGCCTCCATCTCGACATGGACATGGAGCCAGACCGCCGTCGGGCACTTTTGTGCAGCTGTTCTTCCCTGGCATTCCTTTGCGCCCTGAGTGGCAGCCAGAGGAGGGTGAGGAGTGCTGGGAGGGGTCTGTTGACCCTTTAGCAGACCAGCTTGAAGAGCCGGATTGGTAAGAGGAGTGTGGTGATGCCAGTGTTCTGGATACCTCCCCAGACCGTGGCATGCTTTCTCTCCCTACCGTGGCTACATAGGGGGCAGCTTTCTACCCTGTGGTGTTGCATAGGGCAGCTGAGGCCTTGGGCTTTGTTCTTCCTAAGGTGGCGGTCAGGACTATCCTCCTGACTGAGGCGCTTCAGCAGGCAGCCTCATCTTCGGAGCCCTTGCTGCCTTTAAATGAGGTCCTTACTGATGTCCTTCTGGGCTCCTGGTCCTAGCCCAGCACAGGGGTTTCTGTGGATAGGATGATTGGCTGACGCCACCGCCCGGCCCCGTGCGACCCTCTTTTCCTCTCCCAACACTCTACCCATGAGAGCTTAGTGGTCCAAACCTCATCCTCGAATGGAAGCGCTTTCCTTACACCTCCTCAAGATAGGGAATCCAAGAAACTGGACCATCTTGGGAAGAAGATGTTTTCTTCCGCCAGCTTAGGACTGTGGTCAGTGAACACTGCATGTCTCTTGGGCCGTTACACACATTCAGTGTGGGACACGGTTGCGCAAGTGCTGCCACAGTGCCCCGAGGAGGCCCAGGCTGTGCTCGCCTGTGCAGTTGCTGAGGGTAAAGACAATGCAAAGATCACCTTCCGGTGAGGGGCTGGATACCGCCGACTCGCTGGGTAGGACGATTTCCAGGTCGGTAGCCCGAGGCACTAAGCCTGGCTGAGAACCTCTGTCTTCTCTGGGGATGTCCAATCTACCCTTTTGGTCATGCCCTTTGATGGCCGTCGCCTGTTTGGCAACAAGGCGGACAACGCGCTCAAGCGCTTTAAGGACTCTAGGGCTACGGGCATGTCTTTGGGCCATGCAGCCTGCCTCTCACCCCTTTCATGGCCACGGAAGGGGTGCCCCACCACGTTCCACCCAGAGCCACAGGGCCGCACAAGCCACCCAGCCTCTGCGCTGCCAGGGAGTGGGACCCAACTTTGTGGGTCCGGGGGCCAGAGGGCGGTTCAGTCCACAATTGCCCCCTTGCAGCTGCCTCCAAACCTTCCTAGTCCAACTTTTCAGGGCCACCACTTGCCAGTGGGCGGCAGGATCTGCCATCACCTCCCCCACTGGTACAACATTATGTCAGACAGGCGGGTTTTGCAGATAGTCCAAAGGGGCTACTCCCTCCCCTCCAATACTACCCCTCCCTCCATGCCACCAACACTCCATCGCATTTCGGGGGATCACTTGGCCCTTCTCCATCAGGAAGTTACAGCTCTCTTGGCCAAGGGAGCTATCGAGCGAGTCCCTGTGCCAGAAGTAGGTCGTGGTTGTTATTCCCACTACTTCCTGGTACCCAACAAGGATAAAGGCCTGCATCCTATCTTGGATCTCAGGGACATCAACCAAGTTCAAAATGTTGATATTAGCTCAGGTCATTTCTGCTCTCGACCCTGGAGAGTGGATGGTAGTGTTGGACTTGCAGGACGCCTATTTCTATGTCCCCATCCTGCCAGCCCACAGGCGTTATCTACGGTTCACGGTACGCCATGAGCATTTTCAGTTTACCGTGCTCCCCTTTGGCCTTACCAGTGTCCCTCGGGTGCTCAGTAAAGTTTTGAGGGTGGTCGCAGCTCATCTCCACAGATAGGGTCTTCCCCTATCTGGACTACTGGCTGTTGAAGGCGAACTCGCCCAAGGCTGTTGTCTTCCACCTCCAGACTACGCCGTACCTATGGCACTCGCTGGGGTTCACTACCAACGTGCCGAAGTCACACCTGATTCCCTCTCAGAAGCTCCCTTTCATCGGAGCAGGTCTGGATACAGCGCAGTTTCAGGTTTATCCTCCCGAGCAGCGAGTCCGGGATATTCGGGCTATGATACCGATGTTTCAGCCCCTATCTTAGATTTTGGTGAGAATGACCTGGAGGTTGCTGGGCCTCATAGCCTCCTGGATCGTTGCTGGTGGATCATGCCAGGTGGCATATGCGGGCTCTGCAGTGGGACCTGAAGATCCAGTGGGCGCAGCATCAGGGGAATCTTTCAGATTGCGTCCAGATCTCGGAGGGCACTGCACACCAATTGCAGTGGTGGCTAACGGACCAGCATTGAGTCAACAGCAGATCCCATTCCCTTCCCCAAACAGAGTTCACAGTGGTGACAGATGTGTCACTCCTGGGATGGGGCGGCCACATGGGAGAGGCGGAGGTCAGAGGCCTCTGGTCTCCGGCGGAGTCCGGGCTCCACACATCAACCTTCTGGAGCTCCGGGTGATTCGTCTCGCACTGAAGGCATTCCTTCCTTCTGTCAAAGATAGGGTAGTGCAGGTGTTCACGGATAACACCACTGCCATGTGGTATTGCAACATACAGGGCGGGGTGGGGTTGTGGACCTTATGTCAAGAGGCTCTTCACCTTTGAAAGTGGCTTGAACATCAGGGCATGTCTCTGATGGTTCAACATCTGGCAGGTTCGCTGAACACCAGGGCCGACAAACTTAGCCGCCGGTGCATGATGGATCACAAATGGCATCTTCTCTCTGAGGTGGTGGAAGGTCTCTTTCAGCAGTGGGGAGAGCCTTGGTTAGATCTGTTTGCCACCAAAGAGAACGCTCAATGTCAGCAGTTCTGCATGTTGGAATTACCAAGGCGGCACTCGCTCTGCAACGCTTTTCGTCGCGAGTGGAATTGGGGTCTTCTATAGGCCTTTCCACCTATACCACTTCTGCCCAGAGTGCTGAAGAAGATCAAGAGCAACCGGGCCCAAGTCATTCTTGTGGCTCCGGACTGGGCACGAAGAGCCTGGTATCCCGAGCTCTTGAACATGGCTACCGATCCTCCGATCAGACTACCTCTTCGGGAGGATCTTCTGTTGCATGCGTGGAGACTGAGCGGCGACAGTTGACAGCTTTCGACCTTCCTCCTAAAGTTTGTAATGTCATCTTGGCAGTCAGGCGTCCCTCTACTAAGACAGTATACGCCTGTAGATGGAACTAATTTGTGGCATGGTGGGCGGTGAAAGTGTGGATCCCCTTTCTGCCCCTCTTCTAAGGTTTTCCTATTTATACTTTCTTTAGCCCAACAGTACTCTGCTCTGGGCACCCTTACAGGCAATTTCGGCCTTTCTTCGCCTTCCTGATCAGCCTTCTCTTTTCAAGTCCCCTATTGTAAATAGGTTTCTTAAGGGCATTACTCACCTCTTTCCTCCTACTCCTTTCGTAATGCCTCAGTGGGACTTGATTCTGGTCTTGACTTACCTTGTGTGCTCCCTTTGAGCTACTACATAATTGTCCTTGCAGACTCTTGACTTTAAAGACTGCTTTTCTGGCTGCCATCACCTCTACTCTCAGGGTGAGTGAGCTGTAGGCTCTATCTTCGAAACCTCCTTTCCTTGCTCTTCTTCCGGACAAGGTTGCCCTTCGAACTAAGTCTTCTTTTCTACCCAAAGTGGTTACCTCTTTCCCCATAGGACAGATCATCACTTTGCCCATCTTGTTCCTGCACCCGCATTCTTCCAAGGAGGAGGAAAGACTCCACCATCTAGATCCAAAATGTGCATTATCATTTTATCTGTATCGAACAAAACAATTGCGGGTGGACGATCAACTCTTTGTAGGCTATGTGGGCGCCAAGAAAGGTTGGACTGTGCAAAAACGGACCATCTCTTGATGGGTCTTCCTTTGCATTAGGATTGGTTATTCCTTGGTGAAAAAGGAGCCTCCAGTAGGACTGAGCACCCTTTCCACCAGGGCGACGGCAGCCACTACTGCTTTGTGACATGAAGTCCCTCTCGGTGACATCTGCCAGGCAGCCACGTGGGCATCACTACACACGTTCACTACTGCCTGGATAGTCCAGTCCGGAGAGACAGCTTATTTGGCCGTTCAGTTCTCCAGGACTTTATGATGTGAACTTAGTTTGCAGACCCACCTCTGAGGTTGGTATTGCTGGGGTATCTATTCTAAGGTAAGGAATCTATAACTAATAGTCTCTTTCAGATGAACAAGCTACTTACCTTCAGTGACGATATATATGTAAGAGACATATATTAGTTATAGATTCAAATAACAGAATCTAGATGACAAGAGCATGTGTTCTGATACTCTGACTACTGCACCGTCATTTACCTGGTCTCCCCAATTAACTCTCTACCAGGCTCCAAAGACTCCAGAACTGAGCAGCCAAAATAGGCCTTGACCGCAGTACGCTGGACTATTATCACACTTGCCATCAAAGCACCCTCGTAGTTGACACCAGGGTTAGGTTGACGTGCTTATGCACCATCCAAAAAGCTTACTGGGACAAAGGGCTTAAATACATGCAGAAAATTATTTCTCTCATGCCCTAAACAGAGACTTTCACTGTTTGTCTGCCTACCTGATCAACCACATGTCTTTCTACACAGTAAACACAGAGGCATATTACTGAAGGCTTCATGGTATGAACTATGGCATGCCCTTAACTCCTGTCAAAAAACACAAGAGGGAGGTAGAGCAGAGGGTTGGATTTTTGCTCCACAATGATACTTAAATAAACATAGAGAATCCAACTCAAAGGAAGGAAGGGGGAGGAGTGATCAACGAATGTTAAAGCACTCAGTGTTCTGTAAAATACCCCTCACACACCAAAAGGCCCCTTGGTGTCATGCTTCATCATCGGGGTCCTCGCATCCCTCTATCGGGATGTGGCGTGCTGCGACCTGCGGCTACGCGGGAGCACTTATAGAATTGACTATGTGTGGTGTGCGGTGTGTGGGGTATGTTGTTATAAGTGAGTGGTGGGATGTGGTGAAAGATTAAAAAGTACCTGGCACATGAGTGTAAAAGAAAAAAAATTATTCCGAACTCTGGCTGGTACTGTTAAAAGAAGTGCAGTGTGAGGTCGAACCTGTTGATTTATGGAACAGGACCTCTGGTGTGCGTTGTCGACATGTTTCAGAGACAAGCTCCTTCTTCAGGACGGGGGCACAACCTCCCCACCTTACTCACGTCTAGTTTTAATAAAAAATTTGTATTTACAAAAAAGTGAAAGCAGCGGAGCAGCGTTAGGGGTAAGACGGTGACCAATGCGTCCTGGTAATATTGCACATCAAGCAACACCCCTGACGTCTATTTTCTGCTCATGAAGCCCGCAAGCAAGCTTCACAAGTCATTGTACTTGTAGCAGACCGCTGTAGGCACACTTAGCCTATATTTTTCACTTTTTTGTAAATACACATTTTTTATTAAAACTAGACGTGAGTAAGGTGGGGAGGTTGTGCCCCCGTCCTGAAGAAGGAGCTTGTCTCCGAAACATGTCGACAACGCACACCAGAGGTCCTGTTCCATAAATCAACAGGTTCGACCTCACACTGCACTTTTTTTAACAGTACCAGCCAGAGTTTGGAATAAAATCTTTTCTTTTACACTCATGTGCCAGGTACTTTTTAATCTTTCACCACATCCCACCACTCACTTATAACAACATACCCCACACACCGCACACCACACATAGTCAATTCTATAAGTGCTCCCGGGTAGCCGCAGGTCGCAGCACGCCACATCCCGATAGAGGGATGCGAGGACCCCGATGATGAAGCATGACACCAAGGGGCCTTTTGGTGTTTGAGGGGTATTTTACAGAACACTGAGTGCTTCAACATTCGTTGATCATTTATTTATGCCCTTAACTCCTACCTGAAAGCTGAATACAACTAAATCAAGTCCATGAAACTCCTGAACTACTTAAGATTGCTGTCAGTGTAACTCAACACAGGACAAGGTTGGCTCTGAAAAGTATTGCACTCAGTTACTGTTGTGTGGCGTTTTAGGTTCCGATTGAACTTTCCCGATTCATGCCCTTATATAGGTACAATTCACGTTGCCCTTATATAGGCATAGAAATCAAGCCCTTATTTAGGCATAGCCCATGCTACCCAAATACAGGCATGGCTCCTTCATCCGTTCACCAAACGTCACAACGATTTCTTGGTAAACCAGCTTAAGCCGTTAGGGATTTCCCCTTGCTTGAATATTAATCCCCAGGGGTTCATTTATGAAGTTCATATGCCCGACTTTACGTCAAACATGGCATTCCTAAACACCTTCAAGGTATAAATATGCCTTCACTTGCTATGGTGGTTCGGAGCAGATCGACAGCCTACTTGCCCAACGCAGCTCGCTACAGCAAGTGCCGAAGGAAGCCGACTCTCCATGTGACGCACTGATCAGGAAGCTGCCCTCCTCTCTCGAGAGAATCCAGCTCCAGTGTTTCTGACTCCCCTTGTGGGGTTTTGGGAAATCGAGTCCCAAGAAAGAGATACCAGTCCTCCTTAATTCTAAGGTCTGGAGCCGATTAGAACCTAGAGAAACCTTTGGTAGATTCTTGGCAAAAAACTAAACCTATGCTAAACAATACTTACTTCTTCCCTCGTACTAGACTTAGGTTAGGTACATTGGGGTAGGCGTATTTTAGAAGCACCAGTTGAGTATTTTAGTCTATGTTATTTATGTATGTATTTTATGGCTTAGAAACCATACCATGCTGTTACACTATTATTTTATAATACTATTCTCGCTGTACGCATTATACTTTGCATTCTGTCTAACGATTGTAGCAGTTCACTTCTCTTGCATGAGAAAGAAGACTGTTCAATAAACCTTTTATTAAAAACGCCTGTCTCTCTATTGCTCTGCAACTATGTAGAAACAAAGCTTGACTTGAGTAAAATAGTTATCTATTGTTATTGTTACCGTGACTCTGAAAGATATATTCTTATTCTTGGGAAACAAAGTTGTCATGTTTATGCGGTTGTCAGAAACTAATCCCTTCTTGTGAATTCGAGAACGTTTCTAGTGACCTCTGAGTTAGCTGGCAGCCACAATTAAGTTTAGTATATTCGATAGAGACCTATTGACAAATAAGTCCTACGTCAAATCTATAGGATATATTATTCCAATGCACAGAGCCTATTGGGAATATAGGAACAACACTACATGACCTACCCAACCTGATGGCACCAACTATTCCATATAACCATCATGCTGGACTTCTTTCTGTCAGAGCTCTGAAGTAACCACATGGAGACATGAAGCACTTCACAGTGTCTAAATAAGTAAGACGCTCCTTCTCCGTGTGTCACTGTTTGAGATAGCGAAATAGCGGGCACAGGCCTGGTTGAGTGGTGGTGGTAGTGAGGTTAGACCAAGATAGATTTCATGTCATATGTTTCCTACAGATTGAATCAATGCATGATATGGAGTGGGTTCCCTTCCGATTTGATTGAATGTCACTTCTGTGATGAAGCGCTGCGTCAATAATTAGCTAAGAAAAACAAAATTGATGAGTGGAATTAATGATTTTGCCTTATCGCTGGTAATTACTCAGGACTGCATTCCTGTCCATCATTTATTTACCTACTCCACCATTCCAGATAAGGAGCAAATTTATGCAATAATGGATGGTGGGCTCAAACAAATGTCCAGTTTAGTAGTAACTATTTGAATGTTTGGTGGCGGCAAGAGCACCAATATGGTTAGGGGGTAGAAAAAGTAACAGTGAGCTACTAGGGTAGCATCCGTACATGTGAATTGATGAGGATCTCCTGCTCAGTGTGCCTGAGCATCAACTTCCACAAAATGCAAACACAGAATGTTCCACCCAGGGATAAAACGTGCAGTGAGCCAGAGCCAATTGTCTTTGCTATATTTGTGCCCTACCTTTCTGAAAAGGTAATCGAAGCACCTCACATGGATATGTAAGATGCAGTGTTCCCTTCGACCACATGTGATATTGTACGCTACACTTCTATAGTACACCTCCGATAATTTGCTTGGTTTCTTAAAAGTCAAGGCAACTTCTGAACCAGATTTGCATATAGGTATTGCTGGGCATTTTAAACTTAATATTGCATTTAATTTCTATAACTATATAGATTGCCACTTAAACTGTGATTATTGCGCATTTTATATTTTTTGGCACATATTCACTTAGGGTGTAACCGGTTTCATATAAAGTAGTTGCATATGTTTCACATTACAAATGCAATCGGTCATATTTTCCACTTTGGTTTGGTTTTAGGTTGGGAAAGGACCATCCATTCCTCTTCAAAAGAACAAAGCAGAAGTATTAGAAGATATACTATCAAGTATGAAGAAAGCTAAACCCTACACAGAGCAACCACTAGGTACTTTACTTTCTTTATACATTTCTCTATTGTCTTTTCTGCCTTACGTCAAAAAAATGGTCTAACAAAAGACTTAACATTTAATAATGATTTTGTGTGAAGTATCGCCGGGCCATAGCCTAATAACCCAGCATGAAAATGGAGGCATGGGGTTGCACTGGTTGTTTTGCTTGGAGGAGAAAATTCACATTTATCGACTGCCCAGATTGGTCCTTTTGTCTGGGAAGGTGCTACTAGTTCAATGAAGGGTCCAGCATGAATTCTCCACAGAAAGCACACAGCAATGGAACAGCTTTCCAACCTTTCTCAAACCGCAGGGTTCCTACTCTTCATTAAGAAGCAGCTGGCAGACCCTGTTTTCCCAATAACTCAACAGTTGCATCTTAGCACCTAGCATAGGTGACGCCGCTAGACCTCTGCTGCTCTAGCGTGTTGTCCAGGTATGTATATATGCCTTTATGCCACTCTAGTTATTGCTGCTTCTCTGTTCGATTGAAGGCATATATATGTATGTAATATTTATCTGGCCTTTTATTGCTTGTGGACATCTTCTGGTGGTAATGAACTTGTTAATAAGGATAGGATAAGGCCACATTTTAGATAGCCAGGCTGAGTTTGCAAGTGTAAATGTAACTTGTTCCAAAGGCAAGATGCCTGGACAAAAGAAGCCAACACCTTGAGCAGGAGAGCATTTACCAAATCTGAAAAGTAGCACGAAACTAACATATCCAATTAGCCTCTAACTTGGTGAATTATTGTTTTTTTTAGAATTGTCCCATGTCCCCTGCTCTTCTAATTTTCAACTTGTTATTTGTTTTATGATTTTGTGCCCTGAGAAAATTAGATGCTCTGCTTCCTAGGCTCACACCAGCATAGTTGAATTGTTGTTTCCTCTAGCACAGAGGTGCCACAATTATTTGCCATTCAAGTGAATATACTGTCACTGTGTCTCATTTCGAACTTTCATAACTTACATTTGTATCCTTACTGAACTGAAATTGAGATTATTGCTAATTATAAGTGCAAAAACAAAGGGTTGTTTTAGATCCATTGTTGGTGTGTCAAGCATGTGCCATTTTTGTTTCAACATTTCCCTTGTGACATTGGTCACTGTAGTGTCTTCGAGGTTAATTTGTGGGGAAATCAGTCTCTTAAGTGAGTGCTTCGCCTGGTCCTCTATCAGTTTCTTGATCACTTCGACAAGCGTCCTCTTTCCAGTGGCAGTTTGTAATGCTAAAAAAAAAACTAACCATATAGAGGCTCATCTTCAAGGTTTTAGAATGGTGGCTAGATTCGTACAAAAGTGTAATTTTGTTTGTTTTGCATGTGTTTATACACTTCTTCCATCCAGAAGTCCAAGAAAAGATTTGTTTCCAGAAAGGAGCGCATTGTACATTTGAGATCTAGGGATAATGCCTTACCCAGGTATGGAATATCAACACATTTTCCATTCTCCTGGTCTAAATTCAAAGACCTCAGTGAACCGGAAACTTGTGTTATAAATGTAGCATGTTCCTAAAAGAGAGTTCTTTATTTATTCAGCCAACCACTGACTGACTGCACTTATGAAGTGCTCATTATCGGTCAGCGTCTCATGGAGTTGGTCTTACAAGTTATGCTTCGCCACGTTGTGGCTTGTTGAGACAAGACACTTGTACTTAGACAGGGTTCAGGCTACGTTGAGACAGTGTTTCGCTGAGTAAGGTATTGGTTCTCATCTGGAGTCTGTCATACCGAGGTTCTAGGTATCTATGTGCTCACCTGACACTTTGGGTAGCTTGCTGACCAGTACAACCCAAGTCTGAGTGACATAGCACTCCACATAGTGGTTTGACATACACATTTGTTCCACTATTTCAAGGCAATCCAAGTGGTCACTGGCACTTCATTGTTGTACCCTCTGTTGGTCCTGATGAAAGCCACTGCATCCCTACGGGGAGCGTCAGGCTGAAACATGTCGACCTTCCTAATGATTTGTCTGATTGAATCTCCTTCTGTCCTAGCTGTATCTTTTAATCCTGGCCTATGTATGCAACACTAAAATTGTCCAGCATATCATAGAGTTTGTTTTAATCACTTTCACCTATTCACTCACCCCTCCCCACACCCTGCTCATCCAAAGGTTTAATATACCTCATCATCTCTATCAAAACATCCCAGAGCTCCGCCCTCTCAGAGTGGGGGTTGTAGCCCACACTACAACTAGATTCGTAGTGCGAGGGGATCCCCTATGATGAAGCATGCCACCTCTGGGTGGGTGAAGGGAATCGTCCTAAGAAAGGGATACCTCAACAACTCTATTATTAAATTAGACCCAGGGGCCTGCTATTATGTCTTCTATGTGTACTTATTATCTCAAAGAAAGCTTTTGAGGAGGCGCATGATACAGCACCTACAGAGCAGTGAGGAGGTGAGTGAGACCCGTAAGTAGGAAAACCACCTCTTCACTGGAGGAGACAAAAGTGAAGCATTCCACTGTACATCTATCACAGGAAACACCATGTAAGAAACCTGTTCCTGGGGCATGCAGAGCTACTCTCTCATGTCTACAATAAAGTCAGCCCTCATGAAAATTTATTTTTTCAGGTGGTTCTGGTGCAGCAATTAATAATGAACAATTCCTCTTGTTGTATACCAAACCAAATTTTCTGTCGCCTTCAGGACAGGTAGCACAGAGCTCCATCAAGAGATATGATGTCATAGGTGCTAGCCTCATTGAGCCTACGGGGAAACATTTTCCTGCATTAGCTATGAAGAGAGTAACGTCTTGCTAGCTTATAAAATATAGATCACTAGGGCAGAAGTTGCACATGCAAAATCTTGTATCAAGGTCTAAAGTTTGGATTGACAAAAGCATTTATGAGCCAAGGAAGTAGTACTACAGGATTCACTCTTAAATGCCCATTTGAATCTGCCATGAAACGTGCAACTTCATATCTATGAAAGTGCAAAGAGGGCACAGTCTTTTCTATCTTTGCTAACTGTATATGCATATTTCTTGAATATTCCCATTTTAGGTGTTTTAGAGCAAATTAGAAAGGCAAGGTAGAGTACCTAATAAAGAAATACAGGAGTGGCAAGGAAAGTTTCTTACCCGTACCTCCACTTCTCTCATAGGCGAATCTCCATTGAAATCATGAGCACTCAATAGTCCCGTCCATATGTGGAGATCCCAGAGCACTTTTTCACAATATATATTCTTATTTATATTAATAGATCTTCTTAGTTGATCAACTGTTCTGGCAAATTTCTTTATGCCTTCCCGCCAATTCCCCTGTTTCAGTCAGTCCTTATCAAGCTGTCCCACTCGAGCGCCAAAATAATCCCATTAGCTCAGGAGTGGCCACGTCAGTGGTGGTTCACAGATCTTTTACCGGTCAGAGCATCAACATCTCAAGCTGCCATGCAGGCCAGAACTGCCCACAAAATAAGCTCAGAGTTCAGATGGTTTACTCCAATCTCTCCTCCTTGAATTTGGTTGCATGACCCCTGAGCTAGTGAAGTACGGATACTTGATTCTGCCACAAGACTGCACTGACATTCTCAAAGAAGCTAAGCGGCCTTCAACATATTCCGCATATGCCTTCAAGTGGAAGAGATTTTGCATCTGGTCCTCTTCTAAGAACATGGATCCTACAAATTTCTAGGAAGATGTAATTTGTCTATACTTGGCAAAATCTGGCTTGCAATCCTCTTCCATAAAGATTCACTTGGCAGCCCTTACTGCCTATAGAGAATGTTCTTCACAAACCTCTTTTTTCAAAGTCCCCGTGATCAAGGATTTTTTTTAAAAAAGGGCTGAAGAAGCTTTTCCTCTCATTAGGTGTCCTTCACCTCCCTGGGAGCTAAACATAGTCTTTTCACATCTTATGGAGGATCCTTTCGAGCCCATTCACAAGGCATCCCTGCAACATCTTTCTTGGTAAAAAAGATTTCCTTGTAGCAATAACTTCAGTCCACATGATTAGTGAGATCCAAGCATTATGTTCTCACAAACCATGCACAGTCTTTCACTCTAACAAAGTAGTCATGCAAACTCACCCAAAATTCTTCCCTAAGGTTATTTCAGATTTCCACGTTAATTAGACCAACATTCTTTCAGAATCGCTCTGCTCCAGCTGAAAAGACCCTTCATTCTCTAGATGTGAGGACAGTCTTGAGGTGTTATCTAGATAAGACCCATGACATCGGACGATCAAACCAATTGTTTATCAACTATGGTCCGGTCTATACAGGGCTAGCCACTTCCAAGTAATCCATTTCCCTATGGATAGTTTCCTGTATACTGCTGTGCTATCAAGCAACTAGCAAGACACTATCAGCTAAACCAAAAGCACACTCCACTAGAGGTAAAGCAACTACTGCTACTTTAATGAGAAATATCTATATAGAGGATATTTGCAAAGCAGTTACATGGAGATCAGTTCTCACATTGACCAAGCACTACTGCCTGGTGTCAGACACTAGAGATGCTCAAGTAGGACAGGCCTCCCTCAGAAACCGATTTACTTGAATGGCTACCTTTCTCATTCCTCTGTCTTATCCACAGCTGTTGGCATGGGTGGGATTGCTACTCTGTTCAGTGCTTATGACTATCAGTGGAGATCCCAACGAAAGAAAGAACAGTTTCTTACCTGTAACTCCAATGCTCTTGTAGGGGAATCTCAACTGAAGCCATAAGCTACCCCCGCCCTCCTCCGCGGTGGAGTAAGCAGATGTACCTACATTTCATTAAAGACGCATCACCTCAAAAAGAACTGAAGCAACTGCCACCTGCTGAGCACAATGTGATACTTATGGTCTCTAGGTTCTTTAAGGCATAGTCTTTGTTTGCAACTCATATAATGACAGCCTATGGGGCTACAGTGTTCTGTTTTCCTTCATCTCAATACTCTGTCAAAAAAGAATTTGTGGAAAGCATTTATGCTGTTTTTACCAAAACATCCTGAAATTATATACATATCTATTTCTCTGGCCCCCTTACAAGATAATAATTTGGCCATTGTAGCCTTCTCCCATATGCTGCATAATATATGTCTCTTTTAAATGGCCCTTAAATGACTCTGCAGGCCTCCCTGGGATCCCCACATGTGGGCGGGACTATTCAGTGCTTACAACTATCAATGGAGATCACCTACGAGAGAACTTTCATATTGCACAAGTTACTTACTTTCGGTAACTGTAGGAGAGTAGGGTCTGCAATCCTATGATCACCCAGATTTTTTGCTTTTGTTTCACTGGTTTACGACTTTCTCTGGCTGTGGGCCTGCCAATCAGACCCACAGCCTGGCTGTTCTCTTTCTAAATTACGATATGTACCCTAGGTGCATTTACCAATTGGTACTGGGCCACCTTATCAGACCCCGTAACGCAGGGCATAGGTGTACCCAGGGCCGCCAGGGGCTGCAGCATGTATTATGCCACCCCTGGCTGGCCTCCTAAATTTGACACAACTGGCTGCATGACAGCTGGGGCAAAGTCGTGTAATCACCCTTTGCTTTAGGTATAGTAGCTCTATATCTAACCATACAATGGACACCCGAGTTCCTATCAGTCACTCCTATGGCAGGCCTTGACAATCCTGAAGGCAGAGTGCGTGGGCTCGTGTGAACTAGGTTCTGGCCCGAGCCGAGCCCGGTTGCAGCTTGCGGAATCAAGACCCAATGGCTGTTCCATGATAACGCGTACCACATCGGTAACTTCGGTGTCGCGTTACCAAGACATGTCGAGTAAGGTGTCATACAAATCGGGATGCTGCCCTCTCACCAACTCTGGCGACGAGGTTAGCATTCCGCCCTTCTAGAGGGACACGACATGTACGTAACTGTGAACCCCGGTTAAAGTTAACTAAAGCCTCAGCTCCACCAAATGGATGCTGCCACCACAGACACGAGTCTGACCTCCTGCTGCTGGGAGTCCTTCCAGCGAGGAGAGCTTGGACAAAGGGTTTCCTGTCGAGGGCGGTGTTCGCACCGTCCCAGACAGGGTTTGTGTATTCTGGGTAGGTAGGGCTTTTGCGAGAAGGTGACTGCGGAGTGGCACCCCGGTGCTCACTACGCATCTGCCGGTTAGAACCAGTTCCAGGGGCACCAGCCCTGGCCTGGGGAAAGTCCGGCAGGGGAGAGGGGTGTAACTACCCCCCTTCCTGGTCCCACCCTTAGGGCAGGACCTAGTCATGTACCCACCCCTTTCTTTAGAATAAAGGCCGGAGCGGGGACCCTTCCAAATTAGATCATCTTTGAATCAAGAATACTTTCTACGAAAGGACTTCAAGACTCTTCTCAAGATTTCTCCCTTGTGACTAAGGAGTAGTCACCCTGCATCAGCGGGCACCATCTAAGAACTCTGCGGTTTGCTGTAAGTCCTTCCTCAAGGAATCCGACGGCCCAGCTCGACGAGAACCGGCTTCCCTGGCACCTCTGACCTCTACCCACGTCATCAGCTCAGCTGTGATCTGTGGGTGCGACGAGACCTCGAGGGACCGGCCATCATCAGAACCTGCACGCTCTTAACCAGCACGACCATCGAAGCAATTCTCTGGTGAGTGCTCTGGGGTCCGAGAAGCCCCGACCCTGAGCCGCTCCAGCACCGAAGTGCAGTCTCCCAGCATCTCCACGATCTGCGTGGGGCCCTTCTGCTCGCTGCTCAGCACGTTGTCTGGTCACTAGCCGCTGGCTTGTGCCCTTCTGTGACGACATCCGACAATCAACACTGCTGGTCTGGTTGCTCCAGACTGGCCCTTGCTTCCATCTTTGCGAGAAGCACCCCGGACCCTCCTGGTCCACTCACGACGCCATCTTAGGCCCACCATGTGGCCCTGAGACCTGCCAAGGCTTGTTGCCCCATCCTGGGCCCAGCAACGCCGACAGCATCATCCTTCGTGGGACAGCTCGCACCTCCATCCTGGTCGCCGACAACGCCTCCTGGTCCGTGAGACTGCAGAGCCTAGCGTCGCCCACTCACCTGGCCGAGGTGACGGCCAACCGGTGCCTTCCTGGTACCCTCTGACTACTGGCTAGTAGTACGAACTTGGTCCCCTCTGCTTTCAGGTATCATCAATCTCTGATCCAGGCTTGGATCTCTACGAACTATTCATCACTGGTCGCCGGCCAGCAACTCCTTTTCTTCCGGCTCCTGGCTCGTCAGCGAAGACCCCGACGCCTGTAAGACTTGTGCAGCCGCAGCCCTCGTGGCTAGGTAACTCGGCATTTCGGTGCCTGCATAGCCTCTTTACTCTAGGGTCCCGAGTCCCTCGCTTCCGACTTGCCTTATCGGGTCCGCCCGAGACCTTAAACTTTCCGTGTCCTCGGACACTTGTTTTAATTGTGCACTTGAAGTATTTTCCTAAGAGATTTGGTTTGTGCTTAGTACCCTGTCCTCATAAAGAGTACAGGGCTGTTGTGATTCTTAATAAATATACTGTTTATTTTCATAACACTTGTGTGGTGTCCTTTCACTTGGTGTTCAAGGGGTACATGTGTGGTAAACAGCTGGCTTAACGCGCCCTCTCGAGTCTTTAGCCTTAGACTGCTCGTATCCACGCTACTAGGATAGCTGGTCTATAGGTTGACTTACAACCAATCACCATAAGGGTCGTTTGGAACGATACATAGCGGTCGCTAGAATAGCGAACGCTGCATATCGGGCCAACTTCTCACATTGGTGAGCAGCGGTTGGGATTTGAGCTTGCTGTTGTTTTACCACACGTATCCTAAGAATATCTTGTTGAAAGATCACATAAGTACTGTTAGTACATATAACTAAAGCTTAGAATACTCTGAGTTCTACTGAACCAGCTGTTGCAGCTCCTCAAGGCTTAGCACACCTTGGCTGCAACTCCTAGCAAGGGAACAGTAGGTAAACACATAGTGTAGGTAGGTGCATCACTTACACCACACTAGAAACAGTATGTCGGACAAAGGAGGAAACTCTGAGTCTCCCCTTGTGTCAGTTGACCCTCCACAGGTCATCCCTTCGAGATATACTGTGCTGAGCTTCAAGGAGTTAAGACAAGTGTGTCACTCCAGGAAGATCAAGCAGGGGTCTAACCCCACAACGTCCTTTCTGATTGGTCTCTTGGAGACTTATGATGCCAGAAAAGCTGAGACCCTTCCCAGCTCTTCTAATCCAGAAGGAGACATGCCTCCCCTCGAGGGAACCAGAGACGATCCTGACCTCATCCACCTCGCAACTGAGAACGAAGATGTGGAGGATGATGAGGATGAGGATCCCTCTGGGGATGAGGCAGATAAGGGACAGGTAGAAGTCGTCAGACTAACCCGGTCCAACTTAAGCAAACATGATAGTGGTACTGGGGGACCCCCAGCGCTACTGTCAGGTCAGCTTAACATTGGGAATGGACGAGCCCGATCTCTGTCGAGAGACTCTGGCAGATCCCTTCAAACCAATGGCTCTCACAACTCTTCTCAAAGAGGGATGACGTCCCCTCAGAGGAGAGTGTACGAAGCTAAGGAAAGGGCAGCTAATCTGAGGATTGAAAGGGAAGAACTTGCCCTGGCCAAAGAAAGGCTTGCCTTTGCTAGAGAGCAACAGTTAAGTGGGGTAGTCCCCACTGGTGGCAGCATTGTACCTAGCAATAGGGAAAGGAGTTTTGATACGAAACACCTTGGGAAGATAGTGCCCCCCTTTAAACAAGGGGACGACATCCACAAATGGATTACTGCTTTGGAGAGGGCCTGCACTGTGCAAGGTGTTCCCCAGAGTCAGTGGGCAGCTATCTTGTGGCTCTCCTTTGAAGGTAAAGGAAGAGACAAGCTCCTCACCACAAGGGTGGAGGATGCTAACGATTACCAAGTCTTGAAAAATACACTCGTTGAAGGGTTCGGCCTAACCACTGAGCAGTACAGGGTGCTGTTCAGGGATACCCAGAAAACGCAGTCTCAAGACTGGTCTGACTTTGTCGATTGTGCCACTAAGGCTTTTGAGGGCTGGTTGCTGGGCAGTAAGGTTACTGATTACAAAGGATTGTATAATTTGATGATGAGAGAACAAATTTTAAACAATTGTCAGAACCAGTTGTTGCATCAGCATCTTGTCGACTCGGATCTGACCTCTCCCCAAGAATTGGGAAAGAAGGCAGACAGATGGGTTCGTACGAGAGTTAAACAGAACCAGGGCCAGAATCAAGGTGGTCAGAAGAAAGCAGACCAGAAGGGTAAAGATTCAAAGGGGGAACAAAATGACCAGAAGTCTTCGACAGGTCCCCAACAACCCAAAGAGGGTGGGGGTCAGGCTCCCCAAAAGAAGAAAGAAGGCCAATCCAAAAGATGGTGCCAGTACTGTAAAAGTAAATCTCACTGGTTTAGTGAGTGCACCAAGAAAGGAGGAGGGCAGACTCCTGCCACTGCAGCCCCTAAGGCACCTGTGCCCCCTAGTACAGTCAGCAGTGGTAGTGCGCCTCCCAAGGGTTTAGTAGGGTTAACCCTGGGTTCTGAGGGGCGTGACAACTTAGTTGGCACACTCACTCAGGCTGTCCTTGTCAGTACAGGGGACGTGGACGTGTCCCCTGACATAAGTCCCAATACTTTGGGCAAATACAGACAGACGCCTTTCATAAATGGAAAGATGGCTCAGGCCTATAGGGACACTTGTGCCAGCGTCACCATGGTGACGCCTAACTTTGTGGACCCTGGACAGATCATGCCAGGTACAGAATTCCTGGTGACCAATGCAAGCAATGTCACTACCAATCACAGTATGGCAATTGTAGCTTTCTCCTGGGGAGGGGTAACTGGCCAAAAGAAGGTTGTAGTTAGTTCAGACCTCCCAGTGGATTGTTTGTTGGGCAATGATTTGGAGTCATCACAATGGTCAGAAGTGGAGCACCGGACTCACATGGAAATGTTAGGTTTGCCAGCACATGTGTTCGCTGTGACCAGGTCACAGGTCAGGAAATGCCCCACTGAACAGGTGCTGGATCCTGGAACAACGGACCAGACACCTCCCAAGAAAAAGAGCAGTAGGGTTAAGGCTGCGCCTTCCCCCTTGCCCCAGGTCGTGGATCAAGTCTCAGAGGAGGCTGACCTACAAGAATTGAGGGAAACTGAGCCTAGGGAGTTCGAACTTGATCAAGTTGAATTCTTGGGTTCAGGGGGACCCTCAAGGGAAGACCTGGGGAAGGACCAGTTAGACTGCCCTTCTCTTGAACCCCTCAGACAGCAGGCTGCTGCTGAGGCTGCTGGGAACGCCACAGGTACCCACAAGGTATACTGGGAAGACGGACTCCTGTACACTGAGTCAAGAGACCCCAAGCCTGGCATGACCAGGAGGCTGGTTGTACCCTTGTCTCAGCGTGGTTTCCTACTTACCTTGGCCCACGAGATTCCCTTAGCAGGTCACTTAGGCCAGACGAAGACGTGGGACAGGCTTGTCTCACACTTTCACTGGCCTCATATGAACGAAGATACCAAGGAGTTTTGCCGCTCCTGTGTCACTTGCCAAGCCAGTGGTAAGTGAGGTGGCACGACAAAGGCCCCCCTTATACCAATGCCTGTGGTGGGGGTGCCCTTTGAACGGGTGGGGATCGACATCGTCGGTCCCATGGAACCACCAACAGCATCAGGGCACAAGTTTATACTGGTGGTAGTGGATCATGCCACCAGGTATCCTGAAGCTATTCCCCTTAGGACCACTACAGCGCCTGTTGTGGCAAGAGCCCTAGTTGGAGTATTCTCCAGAGTGGGCTTCCCTAAGGAGGTCGTCTCCGACAGAGGTGCAAACTTCATGTCGAGCTACTTAACTGCTATGTGGAAGGAATGTGGTGTCAACTACAAGTTCACTACACCCTATCATCCACAATGCAATGGGCTTGTTGAGAGATTCAACAGGACCCTGAAAGGGATGATTCATGGACTACCGGAAAAGCTTCGGCGTAGATGGGACGTCCTGATCCCCTGCCTCTTGTTCGCCTACAGAGAAGTCCCACAGAAGGGGGTTGGCTACAGCCCTTTTGAACTTTTGTACGGACATCCTGTAAGAGGACCCCTGTGTTTGGTGAAGGAAGGATGGGAGAGACCTCTCAAAAAGCCTGCAGCCAACATAGTGGACTATGTGCTTGGCCTCCGCTCGCGGATGGCTGAATACATGGAGAAGGCATCTGAAAACCTTAAGGCCAGCCAAGAACTCCAAAAAGCTTGGCATGACCAAAAGGCTGTCTTGACTGTTTATCAGCCCGGACAGAAGGTGTGGGTGTTGGAGCCAGTGGCCCCAGCAGCACTCAAGGACAAATGGTCCGGGCCCTACACCATCCTGGAGAAAAAGGGAGAGGTCACCTACCTGGTCGACCTGGGAACTCCCCGGAGCCCCCACAGGGTGCTTCATGTCAACAGGCTCAAGGCATATGTCGACAGGAAGGACATGAGTTTGCTCATGGCCCTAGATGAGGGACAGGAAGAGGAGAGTGACCCTCTCCCCGACCTGCTCACTCAGAATCCTGACGATGGATCGGTAGATGGTGTTGTCTTTTGTGGCAGCCTCTCCGAACATCAACAGAGCGACTGTAAACAGGTTCTTCAGTCGTTCAGACATATGTTTTCTCTAACACCCAGTCAGACCAATTGGTGCACCCATGAGGTTGACACTGGTGACAGCTTGCCCGTTAAGAGTAAAATCTACCGGCAGCCTGATCACGTTAGAGACTGCATCAAGAGTGAAGTGCAGAAAATGTTGGAGCTGGGAGTCATTGAACCCTCGGACAGCCCTTGGGCTAGTCCCGTAGTTCTAGTGCCGAAACCTCACACCCCGGGCGGTAAGAAAGAGATGAGGTTCTGCGTAGACTACAGGGGTCTCAATGCAGTCACTAAGACTGACGCCCACCCAATACCAAGGGCAGACGAGCTTATCGATAGATTGGCTTCGGCCAACTACTTAAGTACGTTTGACCTGACAGCTGGGTATTGGCAAATCAGGTTAGCTGAGGACGCCAAGCCTAAGACCGCATTTTCAACCCCTGGTGGGCATTATCAGTTCGTGGTGATGCCCTTTGGTCTGAAAAATGCACCTGCCACCTTCCAAAGGTTGGTGAATCAAGTCCTTACTGGGCTGGATGACTTCTGTGCGGCGTATCTTGACGATATTGCTGTCTTTAGCTCCACCTGGGAGGATCACCTGGTCCACCTGCGGAAAGTGTTAGAGGCTCTGCAAGCGGCAGGCCTCACTATCAAGGCCACCAAGTGCCAGATAGGGCAGACACAGGTTGTATACCTGGGCCACCTTGTAGGTGGAGGCCAGGTTCAGCCACTGGAGAGCAAGATACAGTCAATCAGGGACTGGGCTCCTCCAACCACCCAGACTCAGGTTCGAGCTTTCTTGGGCCTGATTGGATACTACCGAAAGTTTGTCAGGAACTATGGTTCCATCGTGACACCATTAAACGAACTGACAAGTAAGAAAATGCCAAAAAAGGTTCAGTGGACAGCGAGCTGTCAAAAAGCATTCGATGACCTAAAGCAGGCCATGTGCACGGCGCCTATCCTTAAGAGTCCGGACTACTCCAAACCATTCATTGTCCAAACAGATGCTTCTGAGTTGGGTGTGGGAGCTGTTCTTTCTCAACTGAATTTTGATGGTCAAGACCAGCCCATTGCTTTTATAAGCAGAAGGCTGACCCCCAGAGAGAAGAATTGGTCAGCTATTGAGAGGGAGGCCTTTGCTGTGGTTTGGGCCCTGAAGAAGCTGAGGCCATACTTGTTTGGCACTCACTTCAAGATTCAGACCGACCATAAGCCCCTCTTGTGGCTAAATCAGATGAAGGGTGAAAACCCCAAACTACTTAGGTGGTCCATTTCCCTACAGGGGATGGACTTTACAGTGGAACATAGACCTGGTACTGATCATGCCAATGCCGATGGGCTCTCCAGATATTTCCACTTAGAACAAGAAGACTCACCTGGTCAAGGTTAGCTTATTGTTCCGATGTTTGGGGGGGGGTCATGTAGGAGAGTAGGGTCTGCAATCCTATGATCACCCAGATTTTTTGCTTTTGTTTCACTGGTTTACGACTTTCTCTGGCTGTGGGCCTGCCAATCAGACCCACAGCCTGGCTGTTCTCTTTCTAAATTACGATATGTACCCTAGGTGCATTTACCAATTGGTACTGGGCCACCTTATCAGACCCCGTAACGCAGGGCATAGGTGTACCCAGGGCCGCCAGGGGCTGCAGCATGTATTATGCCACCCCTGGCTGGCCTCCTAAATTTGACACAACTGGCTGCATGACAGCTGGGGCAAAGTCGTGTAATCACCCTTTGCTTTAGGTATAGTAGCTCTATATCTAACCATACAATGGACACCCGAGTTCCTATCAGTCACTCCTATGGCAGGCCTTGACAATCCTGAAGGCAGAGTGCGTGGGCTCGTGTGAACTAGGTTCTGGCCCGAGCCGAGCCCGGTTGCAGCTTGCGGAATCAAGACCCAATGGCTGTTCCATGATAACGCGTACCACATCGGTAACTTCGGTGTCGCGTTACCAAGACATGTCGAGTAAGGTGTCATACAAATCGGGATGCTGCCCTCTCACCAACTCTGGCGACGAGGTTAGCATTCCGCCCTTCTAGAGGGACACGACATGTACGTAACTGTGAACCCCGGTTAAAGTTAACTAAAGCCTCAGCTCCACAAAATGGATGCTGCCACCACAGACACGAGTCTGACCTCCTGCTGCTGGGAGTCCTTCCAGCGAGGAGAGCTTGGACAAAGGGTTTCCTGTCGAGGGCGGTGTTCGCACCGTCCCAGACAGGGTTTGTGTATTCTGGGTAGGTAGGGCTTTTGCGAGAAGGTGACTGCGGAGTGGCACCCCGGTGCTCACTACGCATCTGCCGGTTAGAACCAGTTCCAGGGGCACCAGCCCTGGCCTGGGGAAAGTCCGGCAGGGGAGAGGGGTGTAACTACCCCCCTTCCTGGTCCCACCCTTAGGGCAGGACCTAGTCATGTACCCACCCCTTTCTTTAGAATAAAGGCCGGAGCGGGGACCCTTCCAAATTAGATCATCTTTGAATCAAGAATACTTTCTACGAAAGGACTTCGAGACTCTTCTCAAGATTTCTCCCTTGTGACTAAGGAGTAGTCACCCTGCATCAGCGGGCACCATCTAAGAACTCTGCGGTTTGCTGTAAGTCCTTCCTCAAGGAATCCGACGGCCCAGCTCGACGAGAACCGGCTTCCCTGGCACCTCTGACCTCTACCCACGTCATCAGCTCAGCTGTGATCTGTGGGTGCGACGAGACCTCGAGGGACCGGCCATCATCAGAACCTGCACGCTCTTAACCAGCACGACCATCGAAGCAATTCTCTGGTGAGTGCTCTGGGGTCCGAGAAGCCCCGACCCTGAGCCGCTCCAGCACCGAAGTGCAGTCTCCCAGCATCTCCACGATCTGCGTGGGGCCCTTCTGCTCGCTGCTCAGCACGTTGTCTGGTCACTAGCCGCTGGCTTGTGCCCTTCTGTGACGTCATCCGACAATCAACACTGCTGGTCTGGTTGCTCCAGACTGGCCCTTGCTTCCATCTTTGCGAGAAGCACCCCGGACCCTCCTGGTCCACTCACGACGCCATCTTAGGCCCACCACGTGGCCCTGAGACCT
Source organism: Lissotriton vulgaris (assembly GCF_964263255.1). Taxonomy (NCBI): domain Eukaryota; kingdom Metazoa; phylum Chordata; class Amphibia; order Caudata; family Salamandridae; genus Lissotriton; species Lissotriton vulgaris. The sequence continues at coordinate 128,706,984 of NC_141696.1, read as the reverse complement.
GCCAAGGCTTGTTGCCCCATCCTGGGCCCAGCGACGCCGACAGCATCATCCTTCGTGGGACAGCTCGCACCTCCATCCTGGTCGCCGACAACGCCTCCTGGTCCGTGAGACTGCAGAGCCTAGCGTCGCCCACTCACCTGGCCGAGGTGACGGCCAACCGGTGCCTTCCTGGTACCCTCTGACTACTGGCTAGTAGTACGAACTTGGTCCCCTCTGCTTTCAGGTATCATCAATCTCTGATCCAGGCTTGGATCTCTACGAACTATTCATCACTGGTCGCCGGCCAGCAACTCCTTTTCTTCCGGCTCCTGGCTCGTCAGCGAAGACCCCGACGCCTGTAAGACTTGTGCAGCCGCAGCCCTCGTGGCTAGGTAACTCGGCATTTCGGTGCCTGCATAGCCTCTTTACTCTAGGGTCCCGAGTCCCTCGCTTCCGACTTGCCTTATCGGGTCCGCCCGAGACCTTAAACTTTCCGTGTCCTCGGACACTTGTTTTAATTGTGCACTTGAAGTATTTTCCTAAGAGATTTGGTTTGTGCTTAGTACCCTGTCCTCATAAAGAGTACAGGGCTGTTGTGATTCTTAATAAATATACTGTTTATTTTCATAACACTTGTGTGGTGTCCTTTCACTTGGTGTTCAAGGGGTACATGTGTGGTAAACAGCTGGCTTAACGCGCCCTCTCGAGTCTTTAGCCTTAGACTGCTCGTATCCACGCTACTAGGATAGCTGGTCTATAGGTTGACTTACAACCAATCACCATAAGGGTCGTTTGGAACGATACATAGCGGTCGCTAGAATAGCGAACGCTGCATATCGGGCCAACTTCTCACAGTAACGATATATCTGTAAGAAACAGTAGTTAGTATTAGATTCCTTACCTTAGAATATCCCCAGGCGTCAGACTGGATCCGGAAACTTTTGCGTAGCAGTACCCTTGCGCGTCGGTAGGCATCGTCTGCGGCTCCGCGTCCGTCGTCGGCGTTGGCGCCGGGATGACGTCGCCGGAGTACTTAGACGCTGCCCTCGCGCGCTGACATCAGTTCTTATACACAGCTTTTCAGCGCCAGAAAAGCAGAGCCATGATAAAAACCAACACTGGTGCCATGAAACTAGGGCCCTGAAAGGGGATGACCTTTACCCTAGATATCGGTTCGCGGAAGGGGGAGGATGGGCGGGGCGGTAAGGAATCTAATACTAACTACTGTTTCTTACAGATATATCGTTACCGAAGGTAAGTAACTTGTGCATCTGAAAGAAACAGGTTAGTATTAGATTCCTTACCTTAGAATAGATACCCCAGCAATACCAACCCCGGTGGTGGGTCTGCAAACCAATAATCACACCAGAAAGTCCTGGAGGACGGAATGGCCAAAGAAGCCATCCCTCCGGACTTGGCTGTCCAGGCAGTAGTGTCTTGCGAACGTGTGCAGCGAGGCCCGGGTAGCTGCCTGACAGATGTCCTGCAGTGGAATGGGCCCTCAGCCCAACAGGAGGCTCCTTCTTAGCCAAAGAGTAGCATGTCTTGATGCACAACACGACCCACTGAGAGATGGTCCGTTTGTGCACCGCCCGTTCCTTCTTAGCGCCCACGTAACCAACAAAGAGTTGGTCATCCACCCGGAACTGCCGTGTGCGATCCAGATAGTATGAGAGCGCACTTTTTGGTCCAGACGGTGGAGCCGCTCTTCCTCTGTACAGGGATGCGGAGGCAGAAAGAAGGTGGGCAAAGTGATGGACTGCTCGATGTGGAAGGCTGTGACTACCGTGGGCAGGAAACCTTGTCCTGATGGACAGAATGGAAAGGAGGCTTGTAGGAAAGAGCCTGGAGCTCACTCACTCTCCTGGCAGAGGTGATGGCAACCAGGAAAGTAGTTCTTAAGTGTAAGAAGACTGAGAGGACAGTTATGAAGAGGCTCAAAAGGAGCGCACATCAGGTAAGTCAGAACCAGGTTCAAGTCCCACTGGGGCATCATGAAAGGAACAGGGGGGTACATATGAGTAGTGCCCTTCAAGAACCTATTTACAATCGGGGACGTGAACAAAGAAGGCTGATCAGGTAGCCTTAAGAAGGCGGAAAGGGCAGAAAGGTAGCCCTTGCTAGTGCCCAGAGCAGAGCCCTGCTGGGCAAGAGAAAGAAGGAAGAGGAGAACCTCAGAAATGGGGGCAGAGAGTGCTTCCACAGCCTTTGCTGTGCATCATGCCACAAATCTGTTCCACCTGCAGGCATATACCGACTTTGTGGAGGGACGCCTGGCTGCCAGAATCACATGACAAACTTCAGGAGGCAAGTCAAACGGGCTCAATGTCGCCGCTCAATCTCCAAGCATGGAGGTGGAGACTGGACAGGTTCGGGTGGAGGACCGTCCCCTGCTGCTGAGACAGAAGGTCCTCCTGAAGAGGCAGATGAATCGGGGGGTCGACAGACATGCTGAGTAGCTCGGGATACCAGTATCTTCGTGCCCAGTCCGGAGCCACAAGGATAACTTGGGGTCCGGTCGAGACTGATCTTCAGCACTCTGGGCAGAAGTGGTGTAGGCGGAAAGGCGTACAATAGACCGCAGCTCAACTCGCAACGAAAAGCGTCTCCGAGTGAGTGCCGCCTTGGAAATTCCAACGCGCAGAACTGATGACATTGCGCCTTCTCTTCTGTGGCGAATAGATCTAACCAAGAGGCCTTGCACCACGTCTGAGTTCAGACGCCATACGTGATCCATCATGCACCGACGGCTGAGTTCGTCCACCCTGGCGTTCATGGAACCTGCCAGGTGTTGAACCACCAGGGTCACTCCCTGATGTTCCATCCACTGCCAGAGGCGCAAAGCCACACCCCGCTCTGTTTGTTGGAGTACCACATGGCGGTGGTGTTGTCCGTGAACACCTGCACTACACTCCCCCGGACAGAGGGGAGGAATGCCTTCAGTGCAAGCCGGATCGCCCGCAGCTCCAGAAGGTTGATGTGGAGCCGGGACTCCGCCGGAGACCAGAGGCCTCTGATCTCCGCCTCTCCCAAGTGGCCCCCCCAGCCCTGGAGGGACGCGTCCATCACAACCACGTGCTTCGGTTGGAGTAGGGAGAGGGATCTGCCGCTCACCCAATCGCGGTCCGTGAGTCTCCACTGCAACTGTCTTGCCGTGCCCTCCAGGATCAAGACATGGTCGGACAAGTTGCCCTGATGTTGGGCCCACTAAAACTTCAGGTCCCACTGCAGAGCCCGCATCCGCTACCTGGCATGATCCACCAGAAGGATGCAGGAGGCCATCAGCCCCAGAAGCCGCAGCGCCAACCTGACTGAGACTCGGGATAACGGCTGAAAGATCAGAATCAGAGCCTGAATATCCCGAATCCGCTGTTCGGGAGGATAAACCCGAAACTGCGTCGAGTCTAGTACCGCTCCGATGAAGAGAAGCTTCTGAGAGGGATACATGTGTGATTTCGGCACATTTATGGAGAACCCCAGCAGGTGCAGGAGGTCGGCCGTAGTCTGGAGGTGGCTAACGACTGTCTGGGGCGAGCCCGCCTTCAACAACCAGTCGTCGAGGTAGGGGAAGACTGAAACCCCTAACCTGCGCAGATGAGCTGCGACCACCGCCATCACTTTCGTGAACACCTGTGGGGCGCTGGTAAGGCTGAAGGGGAGCACGGTAAACTGAAAGTGCTCGTGGCCTACCGTGAACTGCAGTTAACGCCGGTGGGCCAGCAGGACGGGGATGTGGAAATAAGGGTCCAGCAAGTCCAACGCTACCATCCAGTCTCCCGGGTCCAGGGCAGCTAAGACCTGAGCCAAAGTCAGCATCTTGAACTTCTCCTTCCGGAGGAAGCTGTTGACATTCCGGAGGTCCAAGATAGGGTGTAGGCTCCCTTTGCCCTTCTTGGGTACCAGAAAGTAGTGGGAGTAACAACCACACCCTACTTCTGGCCCAGGAATGCGCTCGATGGCCCCCTTGGCCAAGAGGGACGTAACTTCCTCTTGTAGAAGTTTCAAGTGATCCCCCGACATGCGGTGGTACTGCGGTGGCATGGCTGGAGGGGTCGCCTCGAAGTGGAGGGAGTAGCCCCTTCGGACGATTTGCAGCACCCACCTGTCCGATGTGACAGTGCGCCAGTGGAGGTAGTGATGGCGAACCCTGCCCCCCAATGGCATCACATGGGCCTGAAAGCTCGGACTAGGAGGGCTTTGAGGCAGATGCTGCAGAGGTAGGTGTGGATGGGCCTCGCCGTTGTCCCCGACCACCGCCACAGCGGTTTCCAAGTCCGCCACCGCACTGGATGCTAGTCTGTGGCCCGTGGCTGGCAGGACATGTGGGGGCGCCCCTTCCTTGGCCACGAAAGGAGCGAAAGGCAGCCGTTTGCTGGCGTGGGCCGAGAGGCTCAAGGACTTGGCTGTAGCCCTGGAGTTGTTAAATCGCTCAAGCGCATGGTCTGCCTTGTCGCCAAACAGGTGACGGCCATCAAGCGGCATGTCCATAAGGGTGTTTTGGACATCAGCCGAAAAGTTGGCGGACCTCAACCAGGCGTGGCGGTGAATCGCCACCGTCGTTGCCATCGCTCTGCCCAGTGAGTCCGTGGTATCCAGCCCACACTGGATGGAATACCGTGCCGCATCACGACCCTCCGCAAGGGCTTGGGCGAGTTTAGTCCGGGCCCCCTCTGGACATTGTGGCAGCACGTCCGCGACCGTGTCCCACAGAGAGTGGGCGTAATGGCCCAAGAGGCACGCGGTGTTGACTGACTGCAACCCCAAACTCAGGGAAGAGAATACCCCTTTCCCGTATTGCTCATACCTCTTGGATTCCCAATCGGGGGGAGCCGTCGGGAATGGGGTCTGGGAGTTAGAGGCCTGGATGACCAGGCTTTCGGGGGTGGGGTGGGTGGACAGGAAGCAAGGGTCGCCCGGAGCCGGGCGGTGGCACGTGGCGAACCTGTAGGCTGGCTTGGACCATGTGCCCAGAAGAACGTCTGACAAGGCATCATTAAAAGGCAGCAGAGGTTCTGCCGAGCTTGCCTGCGATTTAAGGACCTCAGTGAGGAGGTTAGTCACCACGACGGGGAGCTCAAGGCCCAAGGCCTTGGCAGCCCACGTCAGCACCACACTATAGGCAGCCCCCTCCTCCGTAGCCACTGTAGGAGGGGAGACAAAACCAGTGTTGGGTGAAGTGTCCAGACCACTGGCCTCCCCAAGCTCACCTGTCCAGTCTTGAGAAGACTGGCACTCACGTGCCAGAGGGTCCTCGGACCCCTCCCAATCCTCCTCGCCACCCATCACCTGGTACTCAGGTTCAAAGGATGGGGCCGGGTCATAGAAGTAGAAATCTCCAAGCAGCGTCGAATACGGACCCGAATCGAGGGTAGGACCGGGGATGGAGTCATCCTGGGGCTGCGCCGGTGAGGTCGTGACGTCGACCGGCGACGATCCGGAGCCGGATCCGGCGGGGCCCTGCGGCGTCGGGACGGTTTGGGGACCCAGTCGGGGCCGCTTGGCCCGAAGGCGCTGTGGAACCCGACGGAGGAGTGAGCGACCTCATGGCCATGAGGAAGGCCTCTAACTTCTCGGGCGTCGCGTTCTGCCCACGAACCGACGGGTATGGAGCAGGCCGCGACGCCTGCGGCTCCGGTGGAGCCGCGGGGACGGTGTCGCCCGAACGCCCGGCCGTGTCCCGCGAGCGTCGGGGGGAGTCAGAAGAGCGATGTCGCCTCTTCGACTTCTTGTGCCTCTTACCTGAGGACTTCGAGCCCGAAGACCGATGACGACTCCTGAAACTGTGGTGACTCCGGTCCCTCAACCTCCTTCCGGACCGGGACCTCGAGCGGCGCCGGGCTGACTGCCGGAGCTTGAGTCGCTTGCGGGACCGCTGCAGCCTAGCTTTGGACGTCAGGGCCCGACAGTCGGAGCAGGACTTGTCATCGTGGTCGGGGCCCAGACAGTGAAGGCACCGGCGATGGGGGTCGGTTACCGACATCATTCGGCAACAATTGGCGCAGGGTTTGAACCGGGCATCCCTACCGGCACCATCGGAGTCAATAGACTTCGAAAGACGATCAAAAAGGATCGAAAAAGTTAGTCAAAAATTGACTATGGGTACAACTTTTTACGGATCGGCGCTTGCTGGCGCGGAAAAAAGAAGAACTGACGTCAGCGCGCGAGGGCGGCATTTAGTACTCCAGCGACGTCATCCCGGTGCTAACGACGCCGACAACGGACGTGGAGCCGCAGACGACGCCTACCGACGCACAAGGGTACTGATACGCAAACGTTTGCGGATCCAGTCTGACGCCTGGGGATATTCTAAGGTAAGAAATCTAATACTAACCTGTTTCTTTCAGATTCAAAATTCATCTGGGGATAGACCCCTATATTTGCACCTTCTCCTCCTCACAGAGCCTGTTAACTCTGCTCAACACAGTAACCAATTTCTGGGCCACTTGTTAGGATACATGAAAATACAGTGCATGTTAGTATTTTTCTGCCCATAATTGTGTTATTGCACCTCACAGTAAAACCAAACTTACCCAGGCCCCGCTTGCATTGACAGTCAGCCCCTCTGTAAAAGTACATGAGAACTATATTGAGATCTTTGTGCAAAAGATTTTAGGTATGGTGCGAATGAGCAAAGGGCTGTGTGCTGTATGTGTGTAAGACCCAAGTATACTGCCCTCTTCCTCAAAAGAGTTGCGCTTCACCTCCGTCTCTTATAAACATTTGTAGTCCAAGCCTCTTACATTGTATTTTAGTAGCCTTTCACCAGTTGGGCCCTGACAATATAAACCACGGTCCAAGGTGGTTGCCCACAGCTGAAAGTACATTCATTTTAGAGCATTCTTTTATGGGCTGGACAAATAGTGTAGATCCTGCTACATTCTAGGGACGTATGCAGTGTTGCACTACTCCACCCTACTCTACACCTCCACTCAAACCCAACGTTATTGGTTCAAGATGGCTCTGTGAGTGTCAGGTATACAGAGAGCTCGAGTATGTAGTAACTATGTGCACCGCTGTGTTTTGCAATACATGTATATTACTTCATGTTCAGTTAATTTGGATTTCTGGTGTACGGTTTGTTGTTTTATATTTAACTAACTTGCAGGGGTGAACTGAACTCTGCATGAGAATAATCGGTTTCTTACTCAAAAACTGGTGAAAAACACTTGGCTTGCTGTTCATAGTATACGCTTCAATCGAAGCTCGTGGTCAAGAAGTGCCTCGCCCCTCTGATACACTGACCGCCGATTTCAGCGAGGAAGACGCCAGCAGCCCCAGCTCCCGGCCCTGGATGACCTTGATCCTGATCCTGCAGGGGCCTGGGAAAACAGATCCTTGAGCAAGGGTAGAGCGCCTTCCTTTACCGTTCATTCTGTGGCAGCAAAACGAGGCAAGCCGCGAGCCGCTGCATTTTCATCTCCCCTGTGGCTCCCCGTTGCTTTGTGGCTCCGTGGTTTCTGAGTGAGCAGGAATAGCGGCGGCGGTCCAGCCGGGAAGTAGAGAAAACGGAGGACAGAAGAGGACAGAATGAGTCTCGTGGGGCGTCAGCGGTAAGTGGCAAGCGCCATAGCAGGCGGCCGCAGTGAGAGTGACCCCTCGGCAGCACAACTAGCACGACCTCGCCCTGTGTGCCTCCGCCTGCCTTCACTTTTCACTGCCACCATTACTTTGCCTTCCGTCCCGCTCCTCCGCAGCTCCTGACCACTCAGAAAAAAAAAGTAAAAACCCAAAACAAGACGGTTTAGGGCATTCGGGAATGTGTAAAATACTATAATTGGGAGGGTTTAATGTAACCAGCAAACACTGGTAATACCTAAGAAAACCCCCCAAGATTACCTCGCCCCAGGACACAGAGGTACTCAGGTTGCAGTAAGTAAGTAAACCTGTAAACCAATAAGTGCAAGGCGATTACGCCCAAGCAAGCCACACTGCCCCTAAAACCCGAAACGAAACCTGTGCTAATAACCCACCATGAGATCAGGAAAAGTCGGGGGGCAATAGGCTGCCAGCAACTGAAATCCAAAAAGGAGGAAGAGGACCAAGCAGAAATTGGAGATTCCAGTAAGTTACGGGAAATGGAATTGGATTCGGAGTCAGATTAAGACCAAGAAAACGATAGGGAGAGCAAAATAAACAACTTCCAAGAGGACAACGACACTCTTACCATTGCCACTTGCTCCCCCATCAAAACCAACACCAAAACCAACAAGCGGGCTCTCATTACAGATTTCTTAAAAGTATGTCACAGTTTATCCCCGGGGAAGCAAAAGGCTCACAAAGTAGTTAAGGAAGCTAAGGAAGCCAAGAAGTAAAAGTACAAGGGGAGCAGTCCAGGCAACGAGATACATAAGGATAGTCCTAGTAAACCAGCAAACAAGGAAGGCCTGAACCAGTGGACTCTAAGCTCACTACATCAGAAGACGTAAGCTGTGCCAGTCCTACATATGGCTGTTTGAGCTCACTAACCGACCACCACGGATCCCATCAACAGTCCTTTCAGGCTATAGTTCATAATGACCCAGGATCAAACATGGAGTCCACGTCCAAACAATGGACCTGCCAGGCCCAATTAAATCAACTAAGTCAACAACACCAGCAACAACCAGCTCACCAAACCGACCAACAAACCGCCGAGCAGAGCCTTGAAGTGCAGAGCACGGAGGACAACCTGGTGCACCGGCAGGATATCATCGACAGCTCCTGCACATTTCTAAACACATCGGCATTCCCTCAACCTCTTGACCGACCCTTTGACCAGTTTGGGGGTCAAACAGTCTATGTGCAAGAACAATTTTCCATTAATTTGAAATCATCAAATAACCAAATTCAAATTGCGCATCAGCTGGAGCCATCTCAACAAAAGAAAAATGGACTAGTGTCCTACGACTTCCAAGAGGTCGGACAACTCAGCTCAGTCAGCAACTTAGAAGCACCAAATGTATCCGCACAACGACGAAGCACCAAGAAACAAGAGACAGTACTTAACGGAACAACAAAAAGGCCCACCAACAGGAGCATTTTGGAATCAGCTATTAGGCACTATGAAAACGATCGGATCAGCTATGACCTATCATGCCGACAAGCTGGACACTCAAGTCGAGCTATTAAATGTCCTAGCTTTATATGTTCAGGGAATAGAACACAAATTGCACGACTTAAACGCCATGATAATAAAGGTACAAAAAGCGCAGGACATCACATACCACAGGTGTCATTGTTACCAAATAATTGATAAGCTTGCAACTGTGCCAACTATAAAGTCAGAGCTGTTGGGGGCAGTTAGGGAAACACAACCCAATCCCATAACATCTATAGAAAGAGACCACCAGGAAGCAGACATAAGTAATGGGGACATCTCTATCATTAATACCAAACTACTAAAATATGAAACTAACTCTCAAGAAGGTGAATGCAGAAATGTACCTGACATCGAGAAATTGTCAGAACGAGTAGAGGAACAGCTGTATTTATAAGGCACACCACCATTTTTTAATCAAAGCAACTTACTGAAGGAACATGCAGAAATTAAGGAACAAAAAAGCTTGAAAACACCTCTCTCAAAACGGGAACTTAAACGCTTGAGGAAAGCAAGGAAAAGTAAATTAAACAAAGCCATTCCACAATCATTATTGACATCCACCCAGAAAAGACAAGATAAAAGTGAAGAAAGTAATGGCGATACAGTCACCACGCCGGATTATAACAACCCGGCAATAAAAGAGGTCGCTGCTTCAACAGAATGCGACGTGCAAAAAAAAAGAAGATTCTCCAATAATTAAAATATATGATATATTCAAACCCTCGGTTAACAAGGAGCAAAATAATCTTAAAAGGAAAGAAACCGTAAAAAGAGATACAACCCAAACATCACAGAATCCAAAGATAAAGACAAGCGAAAATGGTACGCGAGACGTGGTACTAAGCGGGAAAAGAGCCACACAGGTGCAAACAGCCAACAAGGAAATTAGAACCAATGCACAGCCCCAGATGCTTAGAGAGCCCACTGAAAACAAACAACAAGACCAAGTCAAACATATCCATTACTTCGTAATACATCACCAAGACCTAACAGAAGCATCAAAAGGGACCCCGATCAACCACATAAAAACACTATCGCTTACCACTCAAGGCCAGATAGAATTTGTCCCACATTATAAATTGAGGGGAGTCCATGATATACTGAATCGAAGTGCAATAATAACGTTACTCAAATCTCTTCCTGCCTTGAGACATATTACATCCAGTGACTTGGAAAGAATTGAATTCAAATCTAACCCCAACTAAATAGGGCCTGAAATAACAACAGCTACTTGGAGAAATCACTCTGTCATCGAACAAATTTTGACGCATAAGGAGGTATTTGCATCATGGGGTATAGAACTAAAAAAGGTGGAACCTCCTCGTTATCCGAGCCCCCTACAACACCCCCACTGTACAGAGGGTGTATTAAAACGAGCAAAAGGCCCTGAGAATCCGGACCAAACAAAGGAAGACGTCCAATCTATAAGACAAATTACGATTACAATCTCACACTCAGAAACAGCTAACGAAGAGGGCAACCAGTACTGGAGATCTCTAAACACACAACAAGGAGCAGCATGAATACAAATCCATACAGAAACCCAAAGGCGTTGCAGGACTGCAAAATCTGTTCCTGGAACGTGAATGGCCTAGCCTCAAAAATAGAGGATATTGATTTTGCTGACTTTATCCTACAGTACGATATACTGCTTTTACAAGAAACCTGGCAGACAACACATACCCCAATTGTAGGTTACAAAGAACACTTTATCCCAGCTAAAAAGGAGTCAGCACACGGAAGAGCCAAAGGCGGCCATCAATCTACATTTCAACAGATATTTTATGGGAAGAAGAAAACATCGATTTAGACTCCTGTTGGATGCAATGTATCAAACTTACAGCCTCCAATTCCTGCACCTTGTTAATTTTGAACATCTACATACACCCGGCTTATAAGCATAAGGGGAGAGATACCCAACAATTGGTAGCTGCCATTACAACCTTAAAGCTAATCTACCCACATTCCAATACAATACTCTCTGGGGATTTTAACATGAACTTGATGCAAGCTCAAGAAAAAAACCTACCCACCAATATAAAGGCCAGGAATGACAACACAACTAGACGTGACACTTCGGGGAAGAAATGCGTTGCACTATTGGATACAAAATCATTGTACACTTTAAATGGACGAGGCCCACAAGATAGCCCGGCAGCTTTCACAAGAGTGAGGCAAAATCAGGAGCGACCATCGACTTCACTCTAGTAGACCCAGACCTATTTCCCTTCATTAGGAACTTTCAAATAATAGAAAGAGTAGATAATGACCACTATCCTCATTCTTTTAGATTAAACAACATTCGAGAAAAACCATGGGCAACCAGTGCCCTCGCACAACTCACCCAACTGTATAATTTAAACCGATTAACATGGAACAATAACACTGTAGATGCAATGCAATCATGGAGCTTTGCTCAGATTTACTGACCCCCACTGATGCAAAACCATTAGGGATAGAGGCCTGGGAGTCTCATCAACAGCCTGAACAGAAAGTTTTCACACAGTTCTAGAAACCAAAAATCCGTCAGGATTAGCGGGTCGGTATGGTACACCCACGCCCTAAGGATAAAAAAAGACAAGTAAATAAAGCTCTAAGACAAATGCGATCTCATGGCCAACAACCATCTCGGCAGGCCCTGACCATAATCAAACAACTGAAAAGCAACCTAAAAAAAAGATTTGTGCAGCAAAACGCACATACAACGAGCAGTTTTGGACAAAAATGCTTCGTCAGCCGACACCAAAACTCCTAAGAGTTTTGGGCCCACATCAACGTCTTATCAAACAGTAGAAATCGGCATTACAACTCTGACATCACCGAGCACGCATGAAGAGCTCATATAGAAGCTACATATAACCCTAAGAAATCCTCAAGGCTTACCACAAAAAATGACACACCGAAGGCGAGACGGTTCAGTGCCAGTACCTCTAGAGACACCCCAATTAGAGAGCATTGGACGGCTGAGACACCAAAACCAATCTCTCAGGCCCTAGATTTCACGAGTTTCAAACTGAACCCAAAAGACCACAGTAACCTACAAGCCAAACAAACTGAAGGTAAACCAGGGACAGATAAATCAAGCAATGATATACAGATCACACATAAACAAGTATTGAACATCATAAAAAAACAGAGGTCTGATGGGGCGCCGGGACCAAACGGCCTGCCCAACGCCCTATTACAAAAGACTCTGCATTCCCGTCTAATCATTTATTAATACTGTTCGCTTACATTCTGGAATCTCACACGATTCCAGATTCTTGGCGAGGCAGCATATTACACCCAATATTTAAATCAGGGGCTCGTTCAAATCCCTCAAATTATAGGCTAATAGCCCTCATTGACATTGAGGCAAAAATCTATGCTGCAATCTTGCTGAAAGAACTAGAGGACTGGGTAGACAGAATTACATTGATCCCCAACACACAGACAGGCTTTCGAGCTGGAATGGGCACTTTAACAAATATAACTGCTGTCACGCTTTTGGCCAACCAAGCCATTGCCAACTCAGAAATTTTGTACGCATGTTTCGTTGACCTCAAGGCAGCCTTCGATAAGGTCCCCAGACGAGCACTGTGGGCAAAAATGAAATCCTGGGGAATCCTCACAAACCTATTGAACGCAATAATTAACCTCTACTCAAAAACATGGGTTCAAATAAAAATGGGAGACGGTAGAACTTTAACAAACAAAATCATCACCATCGATGCCTTAAAACAGTGGTGCGTTTTAGCCCCCTGTCTCTTTAATATATATATACAGCCGACCTAGACAATAACTTACACTCGACATTAGGGGACCCCCCAAAACGGGGGAATGCGAGAACAGCAAGTCTGCAATACGCTGATGACATCGTGCTACTATCTCAAACGCCCCGTGGTCTCCAACGATTGATAAACAAATTAGCAGATTACACAGCTTCAAATCAATTACACATACATTAAAAAAAAAAACAAAGGTTATGTGTTTCTCGAGCCCACACAAAAAAAACTAAAGTTCACTTGGACGATCAACGGCAACTGCCTGGACCAGGAGGGAACATATAAATATCTGGGAGTAACTTTGGATTGCCACCTTAATTACAAGCAACACCTAGAACAGCGGAAAACACAAGCCAAACAGCTATCATTTGCTTTTAAAACCTTGCAAAAACATCTCAGTGAGTGTTCGACGACCCACTTATTAAAGGTCGTGGCAGCAAAATTGTAACCTTCAATCACTTACGGATCAGAACTCCTTAACACAAAAGATGCAATAACCCTGAACATCGCCCAAACCAGTCTCTTTTAAAATCTGTTTAAAATTCCACGCCATATTTCTCAAGCCCGGATTAGACTAGAATTTGGGTTAAAAAAACAGATCATGTCAAAACAAGGAGCACTAATAAAATATTATTGGAGAATGCGGGCAGCAGAGGAAGAGTCTCTGGTACATTACTGTTGGCTGGAGGTTGAAAGTCAATCCAGACTAAGTAATTCGGTTTATCCATTTTTAAAGCTATCAATTGAAGCCTTAAAGTTAGAGGAAGCCTGGCACACAATGCTATCCTACCCAGAGTTCAAACAAATAGTCAATAAAACGACTAATCAAATATCTCAAGACAAGGACAAAGCCTCATTGACGAGGAAAATCAATGCATGGATTGTGTTGCCAACATAAAAAATGTTAAAGCCTCAGTCATACCTGTCGGAACATTTTGCAAATCGCATGAAGCACCAACTGACCCTACTGAGACTCGGAGTTTTCTCAACTAAAGACCTTATCCCAAAATGGAAAAGGACTTGGCCAGCAATGGATTGCTGCCTTTGCGGACAAGGAGACGAATCATTGCTCCACCTACTCTGTATTTGTCCTGCATTATTATCTATACGGAAAGAACTTTTGCGGCCAATAATGAAAAGACAACAAATAAGGACTTGCAGATCCGCCGTAATAAATTGTTTAGGAGGCTCAACTGTACAATTGGCATGTAAAGCAATAAAGTTTTTGAGTTTAGCTGCAAATGAACTAGAAAAAAGAGTTAGAGAACTTGATCCAGCAAAGCATGTAAAGTGAAAAAGTGTAGATAATCTGTCCGCAGCCTGTATAAGAACTACATCTTATAGCCAGACTCATTATTACAAGACTGAAGAAACCAATTGTACTCTGCTTTTTAATAGAAAAAAGGTTTTACTACAATTTTTACGAGAATTTATTAATCAATCTGTATTTTGCTTATGAATTTTATGTGTTTTAGCGGTTAAGCCGCTCTTTTTATGATTTAAATTAAATCAAATAAAGTAATTTAACCTAAAAAAAAACCTACTCAAAACCTGTGATCTGAGGACAGTGTTGGCAAGCAACGGTGTTAATATCTTTAGAACCCTGTCCATTAGCCTAAAACAGGCATTGTACAACTGGATCACTTGTAGTAGCAGACCCGGATGAACACTGGGTCGCCCCTCATTTACGTAGGGTTGAATAGCTCAACAAAGGTGAAGACTATCTAATCCTGTTCCTTAGAGCAGTGTATCGTGAAAAATGAAAAAAAGTGCTACTACCTAAAACTAATTTAAATTTGTAAACAGATGTAGGAGTATCCCATACTGAAAGATGCAAGTTGTTCATGGCTCAAAATAGTATATATTCTGTGATTGTGCTGAACCTATGTTTGTTGTTAATACAGAATCATGTTTGCGCAACAAGCAATCCAACCGGAAGGAGTATGGAGAAGCCCTGATGCTACTTAAAGAAATCCAGATCCACTACAATCGCTTCCATGAAGATGCAGCAAAAAGAGCCAAGAATCTAGAAAAGACGAACAGAGACATAATTGTAGATACGAAGGGTGCAAGAGACCATCTGCACAGATGATTGAAGTGTTAGAAGGGTGACCAACCAGCGACTGGTAACTGTTCCTGAGCGCAGGTTGCGTGTCACCGGCACAATGCTTTGTGTAACCTTTTCACAAGTAAACATTTAAAAGTATTTTTTCAACCATGTTGCAGACATTTTAGAGGTCCAAATAAGAGGTAAAATATAGTGTTCAAGACAATAACGCTACTGTCACAGGTATTAAATAAGAGGTTGTTTAAGCTACACCTGGAAATCATTTTAAATCCTTTAAAAAATCATGTAACTATACCATCGGAATCACAGTTTGGCCATAAATGAAAGCCTTCATTTTCTGAAGAAAATTCTAAATACAGATTAGACTCCACCAGCGGAATTTAGTTTCGCTGCGCAATGCATATGATGGGGAAATTGAGCCAGTGGACCCTCCTCACCATTTAGAATTTCCTCCATAAATTGGTAAATTCTCAGTTAACACCAACTCTAAACCAGAACTAATTGTCACCGTAGTTCATACAACAGTGTTGCCCGATATAGATCCAGCAAAGAATGTCTGCAGTTTGTTTCTCACTTGTACACCAGGAATGTAGTAGAGTGTCTGCTAATGTGCAGTCCATGGTGTGGTTTTATCTGATGATTATGGTCCTATTTAAGACAGCAGCCATATCTGAGGTCTTGGAAGGTTTAAGGTGTCTATGTATTAATGTAGCAGTATCCTCCTTCTGTCTTCCGCATACCAGAAACTCGCAAGTACTCAGTATTTATCAAACAGTAAAGTCCAAATCTTCATATTCTGCCTGGACGCAGTTTGTATCTGTTTCGTTATGCAATCTTTAACAGTAAACATTTTGGTTTCCAGTACTACTATGTTGGGTGTACTCTTGGAATATTACAGATACTTGTAACTCTTAGAACGTATTAGGTTACACAGTTGTCACAGATTGTAAACAGCGTCATTAAATAACCTCCTATCGCGAGGCTCTGAAAAATGTTTCAGCTAAAAACCTGTAAGCCTTCTTTAAAGAATATGTCGTAAATCTTTTTCAAAGTTTCTATGACATTAAAACTATAGTCATCTTTTTCGTGGCGTATGGATTGTAATGTGGTCAAACTGCTACTGTAGCTCAGCGAACAAAGCATCCAAAAGCAGAAATCACTTGGTCAACTCAACAGGTCTATCCAGCTTTTTAATTTATCTCAAGTCGATAAAAAGACCACCACTGAGTTAATAGTGACAACTGCTCTTACAGCTCTTTGAGACATGGATGATATTGGAAACAAGCTCACACTATACCAATGACTTAGGATTTCCCGAGGTCCAGTGATGTTTTCGTGTGAGCAAATGAGAGAATCCTGCTACACAGCTGTTAGTCAAGTGGATTGAACAGACAGATCCTACTCTAGAGTCAATCAACATCAGTACCATCTCTGAACATCAAGTCACTTTGCAACCCCTGGGTTATACCAGCACAACCATCCCAACACCAATGGCCACAATCCAAAACTCTAGATTTCTTCAACACACAAACTTCCGTTAGATCCAGCCTATGCCTCAAGGAACTCTCTCTCGCCTATTCACTGAAAGAAAGCAGCCCGGACCTTCACAGGGCCATTCCATTCCTCTGGCAACAAAACCTAAACTTAAACCCCTTGCTTTGGAAAATTAATCGTCTCCCACCACTGAAACCATCCCATTGGAAACTTTAGCCCTACCCCTGCAGGCTAATCTGTAATTCGTTTAGCGAGGGGAATAACACGAGTGAGGCAATTGCCATGATACACAAACTCGTTTGTAAAATAATATTCATTTGTTCTCAATTTTTGACAAAAGTGCTATAGAAGTAAAGACTTCCCCCATCCAAACCACATGCATATGTACTACTCACAAAAGAAGCAAGTCCAATGTGTATTACACCCACATCATAACAGAGCAGATTAGCCCTTTATAGAGCAAGCTTCTCCAACCAATAGCTCTACAGCTACCTGTAAATAGCTCTCCTGTGTGAAGCCCACCCTATTAAATTAGAAGCTTTTGTTTGGTATACCAACTTTGAAAGTGTTTTTTTAGGATGAAAATGTGTGCATTTGAGACGAAAATGCATGTATTTTCAGAACTCAATAGCTGATGTTTGGAGAAAAATGGGTGAATTTCCAAAAGACATTTTAAGCTGATATAGCAAATGATAAATTATGTGGTGCTGGGTAGACTTATTTCTAATATTACTTTGGTGCCTGGGGCATTCCAGATATGGCTGTTATGTATTAACCCATAAAAAGGCATTCCAAATTATCAAAGTCTTTTTTATATCACTGCTAGTCACTCTGCCTGATGCATTGAGGCAATTACTGCTGGTGATCCTGAATTGTGTTGTCAATAATGTAATCTTGTCTGATGTGTTCAATATAACAAGACTAGTAATATCAGTAGCTTGGGAGGATTTTCATTGAAGAAAATTAGCTATTACAGAAAAACGTGGAGACCCCTGGTACTTCAAGAGATTTAACTGTACTATGAGAACCATAGTTTGGAGGTTCTCATCCTCCCTTAATTATCTAGAGCAATATGGTGCAAACCCCACCTACAAAAACGATTTCAGTCTAGATGTTACCTTCTCCAGCTAGGGCAGCCTTGAGACACAAGACAATCCACATCACCCAGTGTACCTTGTGGTTCAGCTTTCATAAGGTAAGAGACACAGCACAATGTAAATCCCAGAAAATATGGACCAGAAACACAAAAAGCACAGACGTCTGAACAAAGTTGGTAGAAATCAATGACTTCACGTCTTGTTACTACAACACTTTGACAGATACAATTGATAAGCTTGCATTACAGCAGGAGAACCCCTACCACTATTCTAAGTTTCAGGGAAAATAAATGAAGAAAGGAAAGGTCTATGAGCAGATGGAAGACAGTAGAGGGAACCACCCACTGAAGCTAACCTCAGATCTCTCAGGGCCACAAAGCAGTACAAGCGCAACATCCCAGCTGCTAAAGTATCCTATTTCAATGCATAGACCGATGCATCAAAAGAATCCTAGTCAATAGTTAATAATGCAATATTAAAACACCACTCTAACCCCATAAATGGTGCACCACTCAGAAAAATCAAGAGTTCTAAAAATTCTTCAGGAATAAATTATACATTTTCAGATGAGACATCACGACTACCATGCCACACATATCCTCTATAGTCATACAGCTTCAGCAAGGTTAATGGTTTTCAGTCAAAGCTCATTGGAGGTAATCCACAAAATACTTACCTGGCTTAAACCCTCAAGGGTATCAAGTGACCCAACGCAAACCACAGTTGTAAAAATCCACCCTCCTAAACCTGGGGACAGACTGCTTAAAAACTGAAACCTCCTTGCTGGACCAGCGTGAATTCTCAAGGAGCCTGAGTATCAGTATCATTAAACTCCTTTAGAAAGTGCCCAAAACGAATCCCTCTGATCTTAACACTGTTCATCCAGATAAGTAATTCTTTGAGAAAAGCATTAAAAGCTTTCTTGACAGAAAGAACAGAAGACTAAACAACTAAATCAATAGTACTTCCTCTGTACTGTTGGCCAGGACTGGCTCATGGACATGCTACAACCACGTACATAGGGGTCATCAAATGGTACATTTCTCCTTTCTGCAGTATTGCTTGTAGATAATAAATATTTCCCTTTAAAACCAATCTCCAGCTCCAGAGAGATCAATTATTTCATCCTTAGTGTTTGACA
Source organism: Lissotriton vulgaris (assembly GCF_964263255.1). NCBI lineage: Eukaryota > Metazoa > Chordata > Amphibia > Caudata > Salamandridae > Lissotriton > Lissotriton vulgaris. The sequence continues at coordinate 128,688,362 of NC_141696.1, read as the reverse complement.
TTTTCAACAACTCAACCGAGAAATTGGCCCAATATACAGACGTATGCAACTGTATTCACCCATACAGCAGAGTATTAAAACTTCAGGGCTGCATATCACTTCGCATTAAATACTCAATTCCCACTTTTATGTTCATCTGGCCCACTCTCAACTCTAAGAGTATTTTTCTCTAGTATCACAAGAAGCCGACCTCAAAAGGTTAAAAAAAAGAATGATTTTATGATTATTTAGGACTGCAGATGTATTCCAAAATGGCTAAAAAATGCCCTCACTGGAGTAGTAGTAGTAATACTTTATTCGGTATCCAAGCACCCTCAAAGTGTACAAACAAAACATTATACAATAAAGAACATTAAATTACACTTTTTTTTAATTTTTTTTATAAAGACCTTTATTTTGTGGTATCGCCGACCGTCAAAGTAAATAGACATTGTATTTCCACTTTACAGTACACAAAACATCGTGAGGGCCCAATGGGCAATACTTGAGAACACTGTACACAGCCAGAGTGCCGGCATCCCGGAGGCCCGGCGGCGCAAAGTGATGGAACAAATCAGTATACGCCAGTCATATCTCACCCTGAAAGGCCTCATCTTTGCAATTAAACAGTCGGCATTCATACAGTGCGAATAGAACGTTGCGGTCTTGCAACAACACAAAAGAAAAAACCAGAAAGGAAACTACCCCTGAACAACCCCAAGGCCCTCCCCGTTTGCTATCGAGTGCATTGATGGAGTCTCTGTCATCCTCCCTAAGCTAATAATGTTGGTTGCGCCCTCAGTGTGTGTCAGAACCACCCACCACCCATGTTACCTTCTAGTCCGCGTCACTCCCAGCCCGTCTCCCCGGTGTAGTCTACGCACCCCCCCTTCACCCACCTCCTAAACTCAAATCTTCAGTTCTCCTCATGTGGTAGGCGTCCCAGTTCCAGACCATCGCCCAACTCCCGAGCCTGGAGCTCGTCGACGTCTGACGTGTCAGAGCTATCCCCCTCCCCCTTGTGTAGGTATTCCTTGTAGAGGTCCCAGAAGGATTTCGGTCTGCTTTTGGGCGGCAGCAGTTCGCTGTACAATTCCGTTTGGGTGCAGCAGTATTGGAGGTCCCTGAGCCATCTCGTTTTGGTAGGGAGTGGTCCACGCATCCAGCACGTTGCCACAACTCTTCTGGCCAATAGCATCGCCACATCCACTAACCTGCGCAACGAGGGGGCCAGTGGCTTGGAGAAGCCCAGCAGCGCAAGCGACGGGGATCTCTGCAGCGTCTCCCCCAGTATCCTGTCTAGCTCCGCAAATACCTCCTCCCAGAAGGAGCTTACCCCTGGGCATAGCCAGGCCATATGAAAGAAATCAGCGACCTGGGCACGACAGCGCTCACACTCCGAGGATGCACGTAGGCCATAGCGATGTAGCCACTCGGGGGTGTAATACACCCTCTGTAGAAATTTAAAATGCACTAGTCGGTGCCTGCCATTAAGAGAAACTTTACGAGTGTTGGCGCAGCAATAGCGCCACATAGCATCATCTATGGGGGCCTGGAGATCTGCTTCCCAAGCCGCTCTAGGAGCAGAGGTAGGCAATGTTTGGTGCGAGATTCCTAGCTTGTTTACTATTGAGACCAGTTTTGTTGGCGTTTTAGTCTTAATAACATATGTCAATTCAGGGATCTCCTCAGGTTCCTTCAGCGAGGGGCCTAGTATGTCCCGGCAGGCCGATCGGAGCCTGTGGTACTGGAACCTTTGTAGCAGCGAGGGAGCCGGGGTGGTAGGGGGGAGTTGTTCCCAGGTTTTCAGAGTACCCTCAAAGAACAAGTCCTCCATATTCAGTATGCCAAGGGCTCTTAGGGCCTCTATTACTCCCTTCTCGTTAAGCGGGTCTAGCCATAGGGCCCAGGCCACCGGCATTTGTGGGGAGTACATCAAGTCACAACCTCGCTCCCTCATCAGTGCATGCCACGCGTGGTTGGTCGCCTTGAGCGAGTCCATCTGTCCGACCGCTCGGTCCGCTGGGAGACAGATCGTGGCTGGCAGGGGGAGCGGGTCAGCAAACAGCCGCTCTAGAATGAGATGCGGCGTACGTGCATCTCCGTGGATCCATGAGTGTAAGTGTATCGCCTGCGCCACTCGATAGTAGCGCTCCAGGTCTGGCGCCCCCAGTCCCCCCATCTCGCATGGGAGTGTCAGTGTCGCCCATTTGACTCGAGGTTGTTTCCCGCCTCAGGCCAGCCTGACTAGGACCTGTGTTAGTCGTTTAAAGAAGACCTTCGACAGCACTACCGGGATGTTAACGAAGAGGAAGAGGAACCGGGGCAGCACTATCATTTTTATGATGGCAATCCTGCCTAATAGTGAAAGCGGGAGTCTGATCCAGACGTCCACATCGTCCACTAGTTTGTTAAACGCGACACCGTAGTTGTCCCGTATCAGGATCTCGGGGTCCGTGTGTAGGCGGATGCCCAGGTATCTGACCGAGTCATCTGTCCATTGCAGGGGATATTCCATATCGAATGGCCTTGTGACTGGGGTCAGGGGGAAGGCGATGGACTTGTCCCAGTTCACTCTAAGTCCGGAAAGCGCTCCAAACCGGACCACTTCTCTGAGTATCGAGGTCAAGTTGGCTTCTGGGTCACGGACGTACAGTAAAGTGTCGTCGGCGTATGTTGAGATACCAATTTTGTAGGTAGGGAAACTAACACCCTCCAAGCTATGGTATTCCCGCATGGCACATGCTAGTGGCTCCGCTACCAGCGCATACAGCAGTGGCGACAAGGGGCATCCCTGTCGGGTTCCCCTACTGATGTGTATAGGCTCTGAAACTCTGTCTCCAATCCGAAGACGGGCCGAGGGGTGGTGGTAAAGTGCCCCTATCCTCTGCAAGAACGGTTCTCCCAGTCCCAGTTTTCGCAACACTCTGATCATGAACGGCCATTCGACGGAGTCGAACGCCTTTTCCATATCCAGGAAAATCGCCAGTGCGCAATTCTCCTGTTTAACATGCTGTATCGTACCCAGTACCGTTCGAATGTTATAAGTTAGATTCCGGCTAGGGACGAAACCAGATTGCTCCGGTGCCACGAGGTCGGGGACCAGTAAAGCTAGCCGGTTGGCCAGCACCTTGGCGTACAATTTCGCGTCTACGTTCAGTAAGCTGAGCGGTCTGTATGAGCCACAGAGATCAGGGGGTTTCCCCGGTTTCGGGATCGTAACCAGCAAAGCTTCCCGCATGGAGAGTGGCATCTCGCCATCTTCGCAGATGGAGTCGAAGAGGGTTATCAGGTGTGGGAGTAGGAGATCTTTGAACGCTTTGTAAAAGCCTACCGTGAGACCGTCGGAGCCCGGGGCGCTACCCGACCTCATGCTGCCTAGGGCATCTAATATCTCGTCTTCGTGGAACGGGGCCATCAGAAATTCCCGGTCTGAGTTCTTGAGGAACGGCATCGAGATGTATTCCAGGTATTCGTCGATTTCTGTTTCCGCACCCCCCGCCTTGGAACGATAGAGTTCCGTGTAGTAGCGCCTAAACGTCTCCAGTATCTGGTCTTCCTCAGCTACCCTATCACCCTCCGGGGTCTGCAGTTCTTCTATCACCAAAGGTCTCCGGGAGCCCTTGACCATGCGGGCCAACAACGCCCCCGGTCTCTCCCCCTCCCCGTATGCACGAGCAGTGGCGTACTTGCCCATGAAAAGGACCTCTCTGTCCGCAAGTGCGTTGTAGTCCGTCAGCAAAGACGGCAGCTCCTGCCCCACATCACTACCGGAAGCTGCCAGCTGTCGTTTCTCTAAGTCCGCAAGCTTTGTTTCTAAGTCGGAGAGTTCCCGCCTAATAGTGCGTAAAACGCTAGAGTGTTTGGACATGGCCATTCCCCTAATATATACTTTGAAGGCTTCCCATATCGTAAAGAAATTATCAACCGAATTAATATTGGTGGCGAAGTATCGTTCTATGTCTTCCGCCATCTCCCCACGGAAGGCGTCGTCTAGCAGAGCATAGGGTGGGAAACGCCAAGTGTAGGGCGGGATCCCCTTCCTGGCAGTGGAGAGATGGATCAGGACTGGGGAGTGATCTGAAAGTGTGCGTGGGAGTATCTCACACGAGCTGATACCGCCAAGGACCGAAGAGGAGGCCAGCCAATAGTCTATTCTAGTATGTATGTTGTGATAGGCCGAGTAGTGTGTGAATCCGCCCTGCATAGGGTGTTTGTCCCGCCACACATCCACTAGGTCCAGCTTTGTCATCTCTGCTCTCATATAGACAGCAGATGCTACCGGCCTTCGAGCTGGGCCCGTGGAGCGATCCTTGGTAGGGTCAAATACAAAGTTGAAGTCCCCCCCCCACAACATTTTGGAGTGTGTGTGTGTCCTACACGTGGCCGACAGGGCGGCATAAAATTCTGGATTATCATGATTGGGACCATAAACATTCACTAATAACAGATCCAGTCCTCTCCCCGCACATCTAGCAATTGCATATCTACCCTCTGCGTCCACATGTACCGGGGTCAGTTTCAATCTTGAGGAGGGATTAGCCCAGATAATCACGCCGCGGGCGTGAGTGGTGAAGCCCGCTGCCACTATATTGCCCGCCAACCCTCTAGTCTGCAACAGCTTACTTCGGACGGGTAGGTGTGTTTCTTGCAATAGGGCCACATCTACATGATGTCTGTGGAGAAAGCTCAAAACCTTTCTCAGCTTGCGGTGGTCATTTAGCCCTCGCACATTCCAGGTCATCAGGTTTAGCGTGTGACGGGCTTGTGGGCGCCCAGATATTACAGCAGCAGACATCGCAATATACAACATATCATAGTAACTCCAGAGGCAGGGAAAATACAATAACCCAGGGCATCAGTACCTATGGTGGCCAGCCAGCCACTCCATTCATATGCATTTACTCCAATCCTGTTCCTCATAGCAAACCACGGGCCCTCCAACATCTCAACAACAACAATCCCCCCAAACCAAACCCCAGCCCCCTCCCCCCTGTTCCCTCCCCACCCACAGCTGACCACCCCCAACCCGGCCAGACAGAGCCCCCCACGATTCCCCATCAACCCAAAAACCTCAGTCTGTTAGGCCATACGAGTCCCAACTCCCTGGGGAGTGTCACAGCCAAAAGCACAGGGGCAAAGCGTGCCGAGGTTGCACAGAACCACCAACGGTTTCAAAGTTTATCACCAGCTCTGCACCTCAGCTCAGCCCCAAAGTGTTCCAGTGCCTTACTCGAAGGTCCCCCATTCCCCTGTTCCCCCCAAACCCGACCCCGTTGTCAATTCTCGATACGCCTTTTCATCACTTGTAGACATCCCCTGTATCTCCAGGTTAGTGCGCACTGCAGTTCAGTTTCTTCTCCCATCCAACCTCAAGTGTCCCCAGATGTGTCTAACTTACAGCTCACCTTATAGGGATGCGTATTGTCCGCATGGTAGCGAGTCTAGCTTCACCACCCGCAAAGGGGAGCAATATATATCGGGTGCGACACCTCAGTCCTGTTCCTCCAAGTTCGAAGCTGCCCCCGAATCTTCTCTGTGGTGCTGTCGTTGTTCCTTGCGCTCTCTAGGCCACGTCTTCAGAGACTTCTGCAGCTCCTTGGGGTCCCTGAAGAAGTACGATTTCCCACCAGTGTTAATTCTCAGTTTGGCCGGGTAAAGCATCGCATAGTCGAGTCCCAACTCGCGCAGCTGTTTCTTATGTGGTATAAATTGACGGCGCTCCTCTTGCACTTTGGCTGTGAAATCGGGGTACAGCGATATGTCCATGCCTTCCATCTGCAGTTTTCCTTTTTCCCTAGCCAACCGCAAAGCCGTGTCTCTGTCCCTGTAATTCAGGAGCTTTGCTATGATGGGACGAGGAGGCGCGCCAGGCTGTGGCTGAGGGCCTAAAGTGCGATGCGCTCGCTCCACGATGAACATTGGGGAGAAGGCCTCCTCCCCCAGCAGTACCTTCAGCAAGTTCTCGACGTAGAGCTCCATTTTGCCAGTCCGAGTTGATTCTGCCACTCCCGTTATACGAATGTTCGATCTGCGTGAGCGCGCTTCTAAATCTTCAGCTTTGTCACGGATCACTTGCTGCAGCCTGCCGAATTGCTGTCGGTCCTTGTCCCATTCGGACTGCGCCTCCTCGGCCTCCGTGAGGCGTCTCTCCGCCATATCCAGGCGCTCCGCATGCTTGTCTACTCTTTCCGCCATGCGGTCCATGCGGTATGACAAAGCGTCTATCTTGGAGCCCACCGCCTCGATGCTGTTCTGGATGCCCTTCTCCATCGCTGCCAGCAGGTCCCGAAGTTCTGCAGGAGCCGCTGTTGCCGTTGCCCCTTTAGGGGAGGCCTCCGTCGCCGGTAGCTCAGACCCCTTAGGCCTTCGGCGTTCAAACGATAGTTTGGCCTGCGCTGTATCGTTTTTCCCCATGTGGTCCTCCCAGTGCAGTGGGGCTCTGTCCCTGAGAAACCACCTCGTCACAGTCTAGGCAGGGCCGTGGGAGAAGTGCCCCAATCGCCCCTTCACCACCCGGCAGCCGTGCTGGCGTTAGTGGAGCAGGCGGGTCAAAATGGCGGACACGTTATGGGTGCCGCTGCTGCTGTGCGTCCTGTTCTGGCCACCGCGCTCCGCAGATCTGTGCTAGCCCCTCCGGGTTCGCAGCTGACAGTACCTTTTCAGCAGTAGTGCCGCAACTCGTGGGCTCCCAGGTAGCTCAGGGTACGTTCGTGGCCGGAGTGATCCCGAAGCCTCCGCCGTCCGTGCTGTCTCGCCGCTGTGTCCACCTTGCTCCGTCACGGTGTCGCTGTGAGGGGGTGCCTTCTCGTTAGCCCTGGGGTGGTGCGTGGTGGCTGTGGGGGGGCTCCCGGGTGTCCAGGTGGCAGCGCACCGAACTAAGCGCTGATCGCCCCGCCTCCTCCAGTATCCGGGGCCGCACGTCGGGTGACGTCGTTCGGCCTGCTCCGCAGGACAGTCCGCGGCTTCAGGCCTGGTCCGCAACCGCTCTCCCCCGCGGATCTTCGCCGCGTTTCCTCTGCAGCTAGCGACTGCTCCGGCCCACTCTGTCAGGTCCGGGGGTGCCGGGGGTCACAGGGTCCAGCACACAGCTATACTGGCACTCGACAGGATAGTTTATCAGGATGTTTTAGGGGCTTAGGCGAGGAGCCGAAAGCTCACACGTCCGCCATCGACGCTGGCTAGCTCCGCCCCCCCAATTACACTTTTAAAACATCACATAACTCAGTCTTGTGATAAAAGTCAAAAATACTACAATTTCATTCCTTCAATCATTGCTATATTAAAAAAGAGGTGCAAAAATGAGCTAGGGATGTGTGCAAAAAAGCAACAAGAACGGTCCAAATGTTTATCCATAGGTTTTGCAAAAGATTTTAAAAGAATATATATATTAATTAAAATTAAATAATAATTACGGTATATCTTGATTCATGGCGATCCCAAACTAAGGTCTACCACGTCTGAACAAAAAATACGCCTGTAAAAATGTACTAATAGCCATAACAATTATAGCAGTGGTGTCACTCTTTAGCATTCTATAAGCCACTAGATATCTGCTCACATCCAAACCAAGACATAGTGGGGTGATCCATTTCCAGCGCGGCCCTACATATCCAGGGAAAAAGAACGCTATATGCATCTCATCTTCATCTTCCAAGCCACACGCCCGACAGATACCAGAGACTAGGGTCTTATTTCATTTAGTAGTAAAAGATCTCAGGGGTAGGGTACCAAATTGAAAACGGATGTACAGACCTTTCGCTAAGGGGGAAGACATTAAATCTAAAAATTCCTCAAAACGAGGGAATGGTTTAATATCTATAAATCTGTTTATCAGTGAACGAGTTGACTGGTTGTTAGTGTATACCTCCGGGTTATAAGTCCAATAGCTGGATTTTAAGATCTTGAGATCACCTTTACACATATTTATCGGATCGACCCATAGCCTTTGCAAACCCAACCTGCTTAACCAGTCACAAACAAACTTGACCCAGGGTAATGACTTGGCACCTCCTGCACTCATCAAGTCTACAAGGCAGTCTCTAAACTCAATTAACTCTGGTGTGACCCATAGGCAAACCCAATAGATGAGTGGTCTGAGTGCAGCCAGATCTACAATTCTTTTGAGTCCTAAGTCAAAAAACAGGGGAATTAATGGTGAGCTGTTTGGGGCAGAGACCACATGTGAGTTTGTTGCCTGTATAGTCTAAAGATAGCATTTGCTCTGTGTTCAACTAGTAGTTAACTTTTGCTAAGTTGTTCTTTCCACTTACGGTTCTCCGTTACATTTAACCCCAGGTAATCGAAAGTCTGCACCCTCTCCAAGGCTTCTCCACCTATTCAATATTAGAGTTTCTGGCCACTCCCTTTCCAAGCACCATATATTTGGTCTTATTGACATTGAGCTCCAAGCCCCTTGACTCACAAAAACCTGTACATTTGTCAACCAGGAACTGGAGCCCCATAGGTGTCTTGGAGATGAAAAGGGAATCATATTCAAATAGAAGAATCAGTACCTTATTATTATTCTGAGCAGGGTAATCATTTCTGCAGTTCATCAGTGGGTCAAACACGTCATTCATATAGAGGGTGAAAAGCGTGGGTGCAAGGACACACCCTTGATGCACACCAAGCTGAATAGGAATGTGTTCCGTTAATTCTCCCAAATGCCCACAACGAACCTGGGCAAAGTTGTTACTGAACAGTTGAGACATAAGGTCGATCAAATTCCCTGGGACCCCCATAGTGTTTAGAACAGACCACAGATTGGTACGTGGAAAGAGATAAAAAGCGGCTCTAAGGTCTATAAAAGCCAAGTAAAGTTTTTGATGATGCGGTATAACATACTTCCAATAGAATGTGGCAAATCTAAAAATGTGGTCAGAAGGGCTTAACTTTGATCGAAACCCGAGGGCGTGGACAAGCCGGCCAAGATGGCAGCAGCACTTCCCTAGCGCTCCGCTCAGCAGCCCGCAACATCGGCATTAATAAATGCCTTAACCCGACTACAACCCACCGCAATGCCACTGCAGCCACAGGACACGTGAGAAGCACCAGATGAAACCGGAGGGATGACCGAAGTAATGCCCCTGACGACGCCAGGAGCTCCGGCAGGGTCGAGGCCGTGACCGTAAAATGGCGGCGTCTTGCAGACCCAGAATGCTCCTGGGTCTGAACGGGGTCCCGAGACAGGGCCTGCTGATCACCGACTGCTAGACCCGCGGCGAACAATACTCAAGATCAGGCAGCCCCCAAGGGGTGAAATAAAAAAGAAGGGAACTCCCACAGAGCGCCCACGCAACACACCCTCCCCCGGATCGGCACCAGGCCTCGAGGTGCGCGGGGAGACACAATCGGGATACTGGTGGGAACCAGTGAATCACCCGCGCCACCAGCAATAGCACCCTAATGTTGTGGACTCACGACTCCGCTGGGAGCTGGGAACCAGGGCCTGTGGGACATGGCAGAACACGGAAGCACATCGGAGGCCTGGATGGAGGGAGCGGGAGCCCTTCGAGCTCACCAGTGAACCACCCAGGACGACTGCCCGAGGAAAGAACTGGAGGAGCCCAGTGCAGGGGTGCCCCCAGGAGATACCCCTGACCCCGTCCAGGGCCTAGCAGGGGGATATCGTGATCTGAGCGTCAACCGGATCGTGAGACCAACTGTCACCGTAGATGGGACCCCGGGGTGCTTCTGACATCGCATTGGGCCCCCACCCCTGCTGAAGACCCTGAGCCTAAATAGCACGCAACAAACTTTGCACACTGAGCATCCCTGTACCCTGGCAACAGACATCAGGGCCCGTCTTCCCTCTAGCTGCCACTGACCCCGGGAGATACTGAGCCAAAAAGGAAGCACGGAGGGGTGACTGGACACTCCTCACTACCATTTCTCGGAGTGATACTCCCTCAGCAAAGTCCTCACCAGCTTGCATGGGGCGCATCCCAGGAGGGTCGGCGGGTGTCTCCCATCAGCGACCGGGCGACTGCCGGAAGACACAACCGAAACAAGAGCGGGGAACACCACAAGGAGAAACATAGACCTCAACTGACCCCAAGCCATTGGGCCTCCACAGAAGGAGAGTGACACAAGCATCAACCGGCAGCTGTCGACGAGGGACACGACCACCATGGGGCGCCCACGCGCAATGGGCACTTCACAGACCACGGGGCCCCCAGAACAACACCCTCGGCACCTAACACCACACAACTGGGAGAGGAACCCTCAAACTCAGAGTCTATGTCAAATAAATTGGACAAAGTCCTAGCGGCAATTGAACACTCGAGGGTAACCATGGAGCACAAGTTCGAAGAGCTGGCCACAGACCTTAATCTGCTCCGGGGCGACCACAGGAAGCTGGCAGATAAAGTTGACAAGGAGAGAAAACGCGGCATACTCTGGAACCGCAAATACAACAACAACGAGACACCTTGAAAGATCTACTTTCACGGATGAAGATCCTAGAGAACAAAATGGATGATTTAGAAGGACGGTCCAGAAGAAGCAACATTCGCATCCTTAATCTCCCGGAGGGAGTGGAAGGGACTAACCCTCTTGGATACATTACAACATGGATCGTGACGTTCACACCAGCTGGGGACCTGACCCCATTCTTCTCCATAGAAAGAGCACACGGGGTGCAGGCCTGCAAACTACCACCAGGGTTGCCCCGACCATTTCTCCTAAAACTGCTCCATTACCAGGACAGAGAAGCTATCCTCCGAGCTGCAAAACAACAGAGAACACTCGAGTGGAGGACAAACAGGTCATGCTATTCCCAGATTACTCACGGGCTGTTCAACAACAAAGGTCCACCTTCTTGACAGTCAAACGCATCCTGCGCCAAAAGAATGTCCAATACGTGCTTCTGTTCCCAGCCCGTCTCAAGATCATACACAATGGAATACCCTCTTCTTCTCAGACCCCGCAGAGGCCAGCAGCTGGGTCGAGCAGCAGCTGTCACAAGTGGACAATCCCAGGAAGGCGCAAACCTATTGACCATCAGGCCGACAGCGATTACAACAGAAAAAAAAAGTCATGCTTACACAGCGCTCTGTTCTCGCAACTGAGCTCATGTTCGGACTCTTCTAACAAGAACTCTCCAGATCTCGAACAAATCATAGCAGAATGCCGGAGAGCGCTTCAAGTGGCCGCAGGGATGGGGCTCCCAGGGGACAGCTCAGATGGTGGGAGGGGCTCGCACCTATTCACTTCAGAGGAAAAGGGCAGCGACACAAATACTCCCAGAGATGGCTCAATGACACCACCAATAGTGACCCCCAAACGGCAGACACTCTGATCTGATACTCCCAAACTGGAATGACGAACATAATGGGAAGCATCCTTCGAGACCTTCATACCTCCTACACTAGGAGATCTTGCACGATACCGAGGGGGCGTTCCAGCAACCGGTCCCGAACTAAATGCACCTGAAGATTGTTTATAGCATTGAACTGCAACAGACGGCGGTGGCTAGCACCAAAGCACGGTCAACGAGCGGGTACCTGTAGTGACAGCGGCTGATGGAAGTGGACGACCACTTCCCCCATGCAACGAACTAAAGTTTGCACATGATGTGCAGTTTGGACGTATCACCTCGAGCTATAGGTCCTATGAGTTGTAACTGTGTCCTATTGGTTTACCTTATCTCCCCCACACTTCACATCCCCTCAATACTCCAAGGGGAGCACACACACGGCATAGAGAAACATGGTTCGGATACAAGTGGTAGGCGTTCTGGCGGCGAGGGGGCACAAGGGACGAAAGAGACTCCAAGCCAGAAAAAACACCACCTAGACACTAGGCGCAATGGCCGCCAAGATCCCTAACATGGACCTGAAGGTCATTACATAAAATGTCAGGGGAATGCTCAAGCAAACAAACGGCATGCGATTTACACCTACATTAAACGGCAACAAGCACAGATAGCTCTCCTACAGAGGTGGATCGCCTATGTCAAAAATGGCGAGGTATTATTTGTGCCACAACATACTCCACATTCGCCAGGGGTACCCTGATTTGGGTTAGACCTTGGGTCCCCTTCAGAGAACAATCCAGAGTGGTAGACAAAGAAGGTCAGTACTCCCTGTTAGCGGAACTCCTCGAAGGTAAGGAAATATTGATCGGAAGCATTTATGCCCCAAATGTGGAACAGGATCAATAGTGGGACCGCCTTACCGGAGTGTTAGCACAATACACATCACTGCCTTGGCTGTTGGGAGGGGACCATAACTGCACCCTAAACATCAGCTTTGATAGATCTCATCCCCCTCCGGCGCAGTCCCCCGCACTGAAACAGACAGAGCAATTCAAAAACTGGGTTACCCACTGGACGTTAGTAGATGCCTGGTGAGAAAATAACCCAAGTATTAAGGTGTACTCCATTACTCCGCCCCACACAATCTCAGGGTGAGACAAGATAGATTTCTTTGCTCCGCAGCACAGGCTCCCTCAAATACAGCCACAGACTATCTGGGCAGAGTACTGTCTGACCAGAATGCACATACAGTGATCCTCAGTTGGAGGCCGCCCCATCCCCGTACCCACATAGAAATTACCCCGGGAGTGCCTCACTGATCAGGTGTTCTGTCACACACACAGCAACCACATAAAGGAATACTTCACACTAAATGCAGCCTCATCCAGATCAATAGAATGGGACGCGTTTAAGGTCGAGGCTAGGGGACGCTGCATCCAACAAACAGTAGGAGTGCGAAAAACACTAGAGCAATCACTGCAAACTGCGGAAACAAGATTGGCGGACCTAACAAAAAGCATGGATAAAACGGAAGCTACCCTGGAGCAAGTGGCAACAGCAAAAACAACTTGCGCGGAAAGTATGAGAGACCTACACAAATATAACTTTAGAGCGTATGCCTCCCGGGTACATCGGGAGGGAAACAGGGTGGGAACGCTCCTAGCCTGGCTCGCGAAACAGGACACGGACATACAACCAATCACAGAATTGATGGATGCTATGGGTACCCCTAAGCAGTCAAAAGTAGATATACTACACATTTTCCACGACTATTACACAGGAATCTATTGGTCTCCACCACAGTCATCACGACTAGCGTTGCCCCAGTTCTTCCACTCATTGCCTCTACCCAGCATCCCGTCGGCAGATGGGAAGGCGTTGGAGACAAAGATAAAATCCCCGGACATAACCCACGCAATCAGGGCACTGGCACGATGGAAGGTGCCGGGAATGGATGGCTTTCCCCTCGAATACTATACACCATTCTCAGGTCAACTGACCCCATGACTTGTGTCCATGTATGAAGACGCATTACAAAGAGGTGAACTTCCTGGTTCACTCAGGGAATCTACGCTGGTAACATTCCTCAAAGCACATAGGGATCCCACTCTCCCGTCCTCATACAGGTCCATGTCCATACTCATCGCGGACTGTAAAATTTTAGCGGATCGGTACATCCAAGTCCTCCCACAATTGATCCACCCAAACCAAAACATTTTTCTCCCCAGGTGCAGCGTCTTGCAGAATATAGGTAGACTCTTCCATATACAAGACAGAGCGAAAGATCACTTCCCACGAGCTCCATGCCTAATTCTAGACCTCGAAAAGGCCTTCAATAACTACTATGGCCATACCTAGTCGCAGTCCTCCGTAAGGTACGAGTCGGCCTGACCCTGCTGGCATACACACAACTCCTCTATAAGGGTCTCACAACTAGGGTGAGAGTGGGAAAGTACATTTTAACTCCATTCCCAGTGGAGCGGGGGACGAGGCAGGGGTGCCCCTTGTCTCCCCTCCTATTCGCCTCGCAGTGGAATGCCTGGCCATTCATTTGTGTCAGGGGGTGAGACCAGGGGCATTCCAATAGCAGACACAGTACGTAGGGTATGGCTATACGCCGATGATCTCCTGATTATGTGCGAGATATCACAAGTGACCTTACACCGATATGGACAATATTACAAGGCTTTGCAGAGGTCTCCGGATTCAAAGTCAATTGGGAAAAATCGACGATCTTTCCACTAATTCCCCACCTAGCTCCCTCGGGGATAACGATGGGGCCCCAGACACTCGGTGGAATGCTGCAGCACCCCAATACCTAGGGGTGAGACTGTATCACTCACCCGAGGGGCTCTATGAGGGGAATCACCACAAGATGCTGGCCGGGCTACGTACAGCAGTCGCCTTCTGGAAGACCCTGTCCTTGGCCCCCATAGGGTGTGTAGCCCTAGCAAAGATGATTATGGTACCCAGGCTACACTACTCTTTTACTAATCTCCCAGTGATACCGCCTCACTCCTTTTTTCAAGAAATAGACACACTACTTACAACATTGATATGGGGGATGGTAGACACAGGTTAGCCTTACAAACCCTTTATTTACCCACAACACAAGGAGCGCCCTCCTTTGAGGCTTACTTCCTAGCAGCTCAGCTTCAGTGGCTGTCCCATTGGACAGCAGAGTGCCACATAGAAGAGACATTCTCCAGCGATGGAGGTATACCTCTCCCAGCCCTCCAGAGATTACTGATGCCGGGTACCAAGCCTACGCGTACACATCCCCTACAGGTAGCGATAGCCTGCAAATGCATGATGTGCATACACCATATGTCAAGGGGTCAGCCCCTCTACTCCCCATTGCTTCCATTGGTTGGATTCCCTCAACAGGAGAAATATTACACCTCCAGCGCCCTCCGGATATGGACTGAACATGAGGTGACAGAGGTCGAGTTCCTGTTTGAGGATGGGCAGCTGAAAATATATGCTCAAATGAGGGGGAAGCTACGATCTTCCCCTGGGATAATTCCTGGTACATAGACGATTAGTAGATAGCGCCCGACACTGCTGGTATCTCACTGAGGGAGAACCACTGACACACCCGGTGCTGCACACAATTCTGCATAAGGGCACGGGGAGACACTTAGTCACTTGACACTACAAAGCGATCCGGGAACTGATCTCAACCCCTCTACAAGCCCTATGCCAGAAATAGCAGGACGAGATAGGATGGGTGCTCCATGACAAAGAATGAGAAAAGGCACTATAGTACCCAAAAAAGGTTTCTAGGAACGCACGCTTCAAAAACATTCAATTCAATATTTTACATTGTGCATACTTAACACCCCACCGGCTCCACCGATTTTACCCCGATACACATTTCGCATGCCCCAGATGCCAAACACCTGAGGCGACATTTAAACACATGTTTTGGGACTGTCCCACAATCCAGCAGTATTGGGATAGGGTACAGCAGACCCTAAGGGTGACAGTCAACCTCATGAACATTTCAACGTGGGAGGCGAGGGCCCTAGGCGTCTTCCGCAGGAGGAAGACAGAAAAGGTGCAATGCAGGTTGTCATCCCTAGGTATGCTTGTGGCGAAACGTGGAATAGCCATGCATTGGAGTCCCCCAGCAGAGGAGGATGCACTGAGAGACGAGGAGGTGAAAGGGATATGTAAACATCCCATCTCCATTGAATGGGCACAACTCCTGTTCCAATTTTTTCAGTAGGCAACACCAGGGGACTCACCCATGGCCACACAATCCCAATCCCAAACTCCACCCATGTACCCCATGGCGCAAACAAACACCAACGCGTAACAGCCACACAATATGAAGGGCCGACTGTGTGCTGGGCCCCATTGGAATACCACCCGGTCCATGATGGGAGACGCAACCTCTACCGGGCTCCTCTCCCCCTCGCTACTGACACCATCTTACAAGCAAACCAGAATCAGCCACAAACTAGGCAAATACCACGTTATAATCCGTAGGATCCCCGACCCCCCTTCCCCTCCACTTCCCCCTTAGTTAACTGTTCTAAGTCCCCCCCCCCCTCCATGACACCCACGTAGTCGGCTTATTCGTATTGGGAACACACTCATGGACAATATAAAAGGAGGTGTACGGGGATAGAGCTGGGACTGAATATCAACCCACACCTCGCGTAAATCCACATATGCAGAGAATGGGATGGTTGTTCCATGACGCAATGATACTATTCAACTGCCTTCATGCACCTGTCATCATGTATTAATAATGATGTGTAACTATGTACCATGAAAAGTAAAACTCCCAATAAAGAAATGTAAACAAAAAAAAACTTTGCTCGAAACCCAGCTTCAAGGGCTGAGATGATGTTATGAGAATCTACCCAATGTAGCAGTTTTTTAAGGTTTTGTTTAGCAAAAATCTTTTGTGCGTTATCGATTAAGCTAATTGGTCTATAGTTTGAGGGGGGCATGCATCACCTTTTTTATATATTGTAATAATCGTGCACCCTCGTTCTATAGCATTGGAAAGTAAGTTAAGATAAACTGTCCAAATCGATGCTCAGATTTGTATAAATCAGCAGTGATTTTGTCAGGTCCCGGTGTCTTGGCAGATTTTAGCGAGTCAATCGCTCTGGGAGTGTCCTCTGGGCTAAAAGCAATAATTGAATCATCTGAATCTATAGTGACATGATGAGGAGATATATCTGAGATGGATGTCAAATCACTGCAAAGCCGTGAAGATATTTGGAGCTTTTGCCTCAAAGATCGGAAAGGTAGGACACCCATTTGTCAGCAGAAATATGATGGTGATAACTTTTACCATGATCTGTTCAAGATTGAGCCACTGTGCACCAAAAGAGTTTATTGTCATTTGTCTTAACAGCAGACAGCATATCATCCCAGATTTTGTCGTCCCAATTCTTTTTTGCGGATTTTATAGAGGCTTAATAGGTGCGCCTGTCTTCAGCTATTGTGTTCCTATTGCCGCCACAGATGTCAGATCTTTACATCGCTGCGGCGGCTTTTCCCGCTGTGTGCGGCGTTTTTAAAAATACCGCGTTACATGACGAGCTGAGCTCGTCATCAGCATACGAGCGCCGTAGCGGATGACGAGCTGAGCTCATCATCAGCATCGAAGGTGTTAAGGAGCTCTTCGCCTGCCTACAGGCAGCGTCATACCACTTAAGATCTGCACCCAATGCTGGCTTCTTAAAAACCATGGGGCTTATTTACAAGTCATTTGTGCCCCTGGTACGTCACTTTTTCCCATGGTAAAAGTGACGCACTGGCAGTGCACTGGGTTTGTAAATAAGCCCCCATGTCTTAATAGAATACCTTTTGTAACTCTTTAAATAATATGCTGTGTATGTTCAGAATAGGAATTTCTGTTTTATATAAACCTACGTAATTCAACAAAAACTACAAAAAGCCCCTATCAACAATTTAAGATTTGACAAAACTCTAGGCTAAGAGACAGAACGTCGACAGTTAGCTAATATGAGTTCAGGCACTGTTGTATAGCGTGTATTTAAATCCCTGTCAAGGGAAGTTCCAGCCGGTAATAAGGAGTCATGATCAATATTGGAGCGCCGGTCCACTTTCATGTCGACCAAAAGTGGCCACAATCTCATATCTAAAATAACTAAATCTATGACACTAGTGTGGGAGCCTCTTCTGAAAGTGGGACCTCGATCAGGGTCAGAGGTAGTACCGTCCATTGCATGCCCTCAACGTTCTGGCGACTGTTAGGGAAGCTAATTTGAGACCAGTGGCCTTAAAGTTTACCCAAAGTTTTCTTTTTATTGCTGGAATACCCCACAGTTTATCATTCTCTTCTATGATCTCATTAATATAAAGATGGTTCGTAAAATGTATTATAATCTCCAGCCAGTATTATTTTGGTAATTGAGTGTAAGGAGTCTAAAAGCTCGTCAAGAATAGAGAAGGTAGGAGATTCAGTACAGGCCATAGTCGTGCTTACATAAATATTTGAAAATACCAAGCTTAGTCCTGTAGAAAGAGTAACATTGATCCCCATTAGATCTGGTTTTAGACACAGTGGTCCCTAAACGAAAATAATATACAAAAGCGATAAATATAGGCTCAATCAGTGCTATATTTGAAGCTGTCCAGCCGTACAGTGATACGAACAACCAGTAGCAGAAAAGGCTGAGGCAGAGTGATTTGTTTGCATGTAGCCCATTCTGATATTACAAACAAAATTGGTGGGACACCATTACACGTAAACAATATTTAGTAAGAAAGTGTATATGTGTACAGTAAGTTGACGGCTTTTCGATCCCTTCTAAGTATATTAGGATCATCATAAGGACATTTACATTAGCATAGGAGAAGACAACAATGTTGCCAACGAGCACTCGCGGTAAATAGTGGTTTAAATCAAAATCTTCCGCGAATAATCTTAGCGATTGTACTTCACTACCAATATGTCCTGTCCAATGGCGTCGACACTTCAATCCAGGTCGTTGTTAAACTTTCAAATCTTTAATTTTTTAATGTTCAATCAATGTATTTAGTACGTATGCATGAATCCATGGTAACACATCACATCCAATCCATGGCATGATCATAAACCCAATGCATTTCGGGTCAAGGTCTGACCCTTCATCAGGGGTCACTCAATGGGTTCTACAGAAATGAAATGGAAACGAAAAGCTGTTCGTCATACAGTCCACATAATTTCAAAATGAAATGAAATAAGATCATCTGTGCATACATCAAGTGGCTAAGTGCAGCATGCCAAGTTTGTGGAGTTGAGGTAATACAAAACCTCAAGTTTGTGCCTAAACAGTAGTGGAACTATAATACTGGTAAAGCTCTACCGTAAATAGGGCCCTATTAGGATGGCGGACGGACCTGCGTCCATCCGCCACCCCAGAGGAGGAGGGACCGTCCGCAGGGGCAGCTGTGGTCCCTCCGTGCAAATTAGGATGTGACGCCATCCTGGCCGTCACATCCTGTATGTTTAACATTGTGGCGGGTGCTTCTTAAAGAAGCACCCGCCGCAATGTTAAAAATGCATGCTTCGCATTTGCATGCATAAAGCAACAGGCACCGCGCGCTGCCTGACGCTTTGTGCATGTAAATGCAGGGGGGTACCATAGGTACCCCCCATGTGCACCCCCGTCACCCTAGGGGCCCCTTACGGGCCCCCAAATAATTCACTGTATGCCTTTCCACGGCGGAGAAGCCGCCGCGGAAAGGCATCTGTTCACCCCCATCCTAATATGGCTGGTGGTGTCTGTTAGAC
This sequence comes from Lissotriton vulgaris, assembly GCF_964263255.1. Classification (NCBI taxonomy): domain Eukaryota; kingdom Metazoa; phylum Chordata; class Amphibia; order Caudata; family Salamandridae; genus Lissotriton; species Lissotriton vulgaris. Next base: position 128,669,358 of record NC_141696.1, on the reverse strand, counting down.
ACCGCCTCCATATTAGAGCTTTTCTGCCGCGGTCGTAATGCGACCGCGGCGGAAAAGCGGCGGACGGTCTTTCTGACCCCCAGCCATCCTAATCTGGCGGGGGGTCTTTGAAGGCTCTGCAGCGGTTTTTCTGCTTCCTAATGACCCTCTAAGTGAGAGAACCATTAGAGAATCATAGTGAGCATACAAATGACAGGCCAGTTAGTACTGTGTCTGATGCACTGAGTTAACGTGGAAACAACGAACACGCCATGTTTTAACAACAGCGTTTTTGGGAAATAAAATATCACATCATCAATTAGCCTCGGTCACCAAAGGTGTTTTAAACAGTGTTCTCCAAGGAATCACGAGAGATGAAAAAAGTGAGCGCGGATATATTAGTACCTAGTTAGACGCTTACCGGGATTCCAATGGTGTTCAGAACACAATATCAGGCAGTGCCTGTCGGACGCGGTTGCGTGTCAGCGTTATATTGACACCGTACTTATCAGCGTCTTAGAGGAATGGTGCATGTGCACGTTAAAAGGGAGTGCAAATAAAGTTAATCAACAAAGGTCTGTTAAAATAAAATTCCCCAAAGAATCACGAGAGATAAGGTAAACGCGAAGATATTAGTACTGAGTTAAACGCTTACCGGGATTCCAGTGGTATTCGGAATGCGATGTCAGGCAGTGCGCTTCTGACACGGGTACTTATCAGCGTAATATTGATGCTGTAATTATCAGCGTCCTAAAGGAACAATACATGTGCGCGTTAAAGAGGTGTGAATAAAGGTAATCATCAGAGAAAAAACTGCAAAATTATATAAAGAAAAGACAATATAGTTCAGGACAAACTCAAAGAGAGGAGACACCTCGGCATATTCAACTTTCAGTCATGATGTGTGCATTTTGTGAAACGCCATGCAGATTGCACATATGAAGCAAAAGTAATAATGAAGTTGCGAAAACAGAAGAGAACATCATAATTACAAGTAACAATTAAGTAAAATGTTATCATTCATCCCTAGAGGCTGCAGGTCTTGCAATTTCTTGATCCAGTAGAATTCAGATCTGAAAGAAACATATTAGTGATAAATTCCTTACCTTAGAATATGCCCAGGCATCAGACTGGATCTGGAAAGTTTTCATCAGCAGTACCCCCTGCGCGTCGGAAGGTGGTGTTGTGCGCCTCCGCATCCGTTGCTGGCACCGAGATGACGTCACGGAGACTACTTAGGCGCCACCCATGCGCGCGGACGTCAGTTCTATCTTTTTCTGCACCAGCAAGCGCAGATCCAGTTAGAGCACTTACCCTAGTCACTTTTTGACTATCCTTTTGAAACTTTTTGTCTTCTCCTTTTGAGTCTTTGACTCTTTGTGCCACGTAGGGATGCCTGGGTTTAAGTCCTGTGGGGCCTGCCGCCCCATGATGTCGGTGGCCGACCCTCATGGCGTCTGTTTCTACTGTCTGGAGCGCGACCATGACTCCCGGTCATGTTCCGACTGTCTGGACATGGCTCCCAAGGCCTTACGGGAGCGGTCCCATAAGCTGCTAGAGGCCCGGCAGTCGTCTCTGCGCCGTTCGAGGTCAAGGGGTTGAGCGAGGGACCCATCGCGGAGCCATCATCATCGCTCCTTGGGGTCGAAGTCTTCACACTCTGAACCGTGTAAGAGACGACATAAGAAGAAGTCGAAGAAGTGTTACTGCTCTCTGGCGTCCCACCATCGTTCTCCGGATGCGGCAAGGGGACCGGGGGTACCACCCCTGCAGCTCCATTGGAGCCTGTGAGTCCCCCGGCCTACCCGCCCTATCCGTGTCCTACGGCGACTCCTGCCCAGGTGCAAGATTTTCTTCCAGCCATGGACCGCATCTTCAGGCCTCGGGCTCCCACAGGCGCGCCTTCGGGCCCCGTGGTCCCAGTAGAGGGCCCTCCCTTGCCGCCGGCTCCACAGGCGGTGCCGCCGCCAGCTCCGGCCCTGCAGGGACCTCCACTGGCGGCTCCGGCCTAGGTGCAGGCTCAGAAGTGGGTTCCGTTTATTCCGCCACTGCCTTTGCCCAGGTTTCTGGACAATTTGGCCCCTAGTTGGTACCCTAATTGGGACACAGAGCCGGACCCACACCGTACGGCCCTGTTCGGCAATTTGTATTCCCCTGTCCCTTCCCCACCGCTGCAGCTTGTTCCATGGGCAGTGGAGGAAGGGGACAACTGAGAGGGGTCTGAGGACCCTCTCGCACAGCAGTGCGGTTCGGAACAGGAATGGGCAGAAGAGCTAGAGGATGCCGGTGGCCTTGATCTCTCCTCTGACCCTGGTTTTCTTTTGCCTCCTGCTGTGGCCATGAAGTAGGGGGCTACATACACAGTGATGCTCCGTAGAGCAGCTGAGGCCCTTGACCTGCCTACAGTGACCCTCAAGACTAATCTCCTCACTGAAGTACTTCAGCCGGCGGCAAGCTCTTTGGAGCCCCTGCTGCCATTCAATGAGGCCTTAACTGATGTCTTGATTGGCACCTGGTCTAGACCAGACACAGAGGTTCCCGTGGATAGGAACGTAGCCTGGCGCCATCACCAGGCCCCGGGTGACCCTGCTTTTCTGTCTACCCACCCAACCCCGGAGAGCCTGGTCATCCAGGCCTCAACTTCGCTGAGCGCATTCCCTACTGCTCCGCCGGATAAGGAATCCAAGCAACTGGAACAGTTCGGCAAGAAACTGTTTTCATCTGCCAGCTTAGGGCTGCGGTCGGTGAACACTTCATGCCTCTTGGGCCGCTATTCCCACGCTGTGTAGGACACGGTTGCGCAGGTGCTGCCTCAGTGTTCGTAGGAGGCTCGGACAGTGCTTTCCTAAGCTGTTGCTCAGGGAAAAGATGCAGCAAAGTTCGCCATCAGGTGTGGACTGGACACCGCGGACTCACTGGGTAGGGCAATTTCCACGACAGTGGCCCTCCATCGCCACACCTGGTTGTGGTCCACTGGTTTTTCAGGGGATGTACAAAGTTCTCTTATGGACATGCCCTTTGATGGCACTTGCCTGTTTGGCGATAAGGCAGATAGTGCTCTGGAGCGTTTTAAAGACTCCCGGGCTATGGCCAAGTTCTTAGGTCTCTCCACCACGCGCCCGGCCACGTCTGCTTCTCGTTCCTTTCGTGGCCTCGTAAGGGGCTCCCCGACACGTTCCTTCAGCCTCAAGCCTGCGCAGAACCAACCTCAGCGCAGCCACAGACGTGGTTCCCGCTGCGGCTGGATAGGGGGCCAGTGTGCGGGTCAGTCCACCTCCACTCCTGCAGCTTCCGCCTCAAAGCCTTCCTAGTTCGCGCTTTGGGGCACACCCCACGCCGGTGGGCAGCAGGATTCGCCTTCACCTTCCCCACTGGCGTTCCGTTACCTGGGAGTGGTGTGGTGTGGCTCACTGGTTAGAGGCGGCAGACCCGAGAGCAGAGAACGGCCCGGGACCAGGGTTCGATTCCCGACGCGGCAGGGTCTTGGACCAGGATCAGCGGACTCGATAATTCTCGCATCAGTGTCTACTCCAACCAGAGATCACACTCGGCAACTCTGGGCATTAGCTTGCCTCATCTCCACAACGGCCCCTCACAAACGCCGGGGATGCCTGGTTTCACCTTGGAGACTCCCAGGAGGGACAATCTCACAGGGAAAGCCAGGACGGGTTCCCCAGCTGTCTATAGCGCTACGAGGCCTGCGGTGCGGGTAGCAGTGCGCTTTACAAGACACACAATTTACAATTTATTTATTTATTTGGGACAGGTGGGTGCTGCAAATTGTCCAAAGGGGATACTCTCTCCCCTTCGAGACTGCCCCTCCAGCCATGCCACCTCAGTACCACCGCATGTCGGGGAACCATTTTGCGCTTCTCCAGCAGGAGGTCACAGTCCTCCTGGCCAAGGGGGCCATTGAGCGCGTTCCTGGGCCAGAAGTAGGACATGGTTGTTATTCCTACAACTTTCTGGTCCCCAAGAAGGAGAAAGGGGGCCTGCGTCCCATCTTGGACCTCAGGAACGTCAACCACTTCCTCTGGAAGGAGAAGTTCAAGATGTTGACTCTAGCTCAGGTCTTGGCAGCCCTTGACCCCGGAGACTGGATGGTAGAGTTGGACTTGCAGGACGCATATTTTCATATCCCCGTTCTGCCTGCCCAACAGCGTTACCTGCGGTTCATGGTAGGCCAAGAGCACTTTGTTTGCCGTGCTCCCCTTCGGCCTTACCAGTGCCCCTCAGGTGATCACGAAAGTGATGGCGGTGGTCGAAGCTCATCTGCGCAGGTCAGGGGTTCCAGTCTTCCCCTATCTCAATGACTGGTTGTTGAAGGCGGGCTCGCCCCAGGCAGTCGTCTCCCACCTTCAGACTACGCCCGACCTCCTGCATTTGCTGGGGTTCTCCATCAACTTGCTGAAGTCGCACTGAGTCCCTCTCAGAAGCTCCCCTTCATTGGAGCAGTTCTGGATTCGACACCGTTTCGGGCTTATCCTCCAGATCAGCGAGTCTGGGATATTCAGGCTATGATTCCGAACTTTCAGCCTGTATCCCAGGTTTCAGTCAGGATGACCCTCCAACTCCTGGGCTTGATGGCCTCCTGCATCCTGCTAGTGCAACATGCCAGATGGCATATGCAGGGTCTGCAGTGGGACCTGAAGTTCCAATGGGCACAGCATCAGGGCAACCTGTCCGATCATGTCCAGTTCTCTGATGGCACTGCTCGACAATTGCAGTGGTGGCTCACGAATCGCGATTGGGTCAATGGCAGAACATGGGTCGGTGTGAAAACAGCTGTTTCAAATCTGGTTCAGTCTGAATGATCATCCAATGTTTCATGATGATGGATTTTATCAAGTTGGATTGTGTAGAATGTTTCAAAACACAGATTGTGGTGCTGGATTGCTCAGGTATAGGTAGTCTTAATAAAGACTGTTTAAAGTTGACACTTTACGCTTGGCATTATCAAGAACCTGCAATGGGTACATTTGCTTGTTCAGGATCGAATATGATTGTTTTCAATCTGATAAATTGGGAATAAAGCAAATGTTGTTTTAGCGAGCTGTGGTGAAAGCTGCGATAATGTGAAGCGTGGTTTCTGTCAGTGGCTTTGACTAATACACTTGTCTTTACATAGCCAGAGTGTTTCAATGTTTTGAAGACTTAACTCAATAACAGTTGATAACAGTGTTATTTGAACCGTGCTCCTACCAGCAGGAAGGGTTGTCCCTCCTGCACACTTAATGCACAAGTTACTACTTGTGTAACGATATATCTGTAAGAGACATTAGTTAGTGATAGATGCCTTACCTTAGAATATCCCCAGGCGTCAGACTGGATCTGGAAATTTTTGCGTAGCAGTACCCTTGCGCGTCGGTAGGCGCTGTCTGCGGCTCCCCGTCCGTCGTTGGCGTCGTGGGCGCCGTGATGACATTGTCGGAGAACTTAGACGCCACCTCCGCGTGCTGACGTCAGTTCTTAGACACAGTTTTTCCGCGCCAGAAACGCAGAGCCATGCTAAAAACCAACACTGGTGCTATTGAAACTAGGGCCCTGAAAGGGGATGACCTTAACCCTAGATATCAGTTCGCAGAACGGGGAGGATGGGTGGGCCGGTAAGGAATCTATCAGTAACTAATGTCTCTTACAGATATATCGTTACACAAGTAGTAACTTGTGCATCTGAAAGAGACATGTTAGTGATAGATTCCTTACCTTAGAATAGATACCCCAGCAATACCAACCCCAGTGGTGGGTCTGCGAACCAATAATCACACCAGAAAGCCCTGGAGGACGGAACGGCCAGAGAAGCCATCCCTCCGGACTTGGCTGTCCAGGCAGTAGTGTCTTGCAAACGTGTGCAGCGAGGCCCACGTAGCTGCCTGACATATGTCCTGCAAGGGGACTCCTCGGCCCAGGGCAGTAGTAGTCGCTGTGGCCCGAGTGGAATGGGCCCTAAGCCCAACAGGAGGTTCCTTTTTAGCCAAAGAGTAGCACGCTTGGATGCACAACACGATCCACCGAGAGATGGTCCGTTTGTGCACCGCCCGTCCCTTCTTAGCGCCCACGTAACCAACAAAGAGTTGGTCATCCACCCGGAACTGGCGTGTGCGATCCAAATAGAATGAAAGCACACGTTTTGGGTCCAAACGGTGGAGCCGCTCTTCCTCCTTTGAGGGATGCGGAGGCGGAAAGAAGGTGGGCAAGGTGATAGACTGCCCAATGTGGAAGGCTGTGACTACCTTAGGCAAGAAAGAGGGTTTTGTCCGCAACACAACCTTGTCCGGATGGACAGAAAGGAAAGGAGGTTTAGAGGATAGTGCCTGGAGCTCACTCACTCTCCTGGCAGAGGTGATGGCAACCAGGAAAGCAGTCTTCAGAGAAAGTGGCTGAAAGGGAGCGAACATCAGAAAAGTAAGAACCAGGTTCAAGTCCCACTGAGGCATCACAAAGGGAACAGGTGGAAACGTGTTTGTGATGCCTTTCAGGAATCTATTTACAATAGGGGACTTGAACAAAGATGGTTGATCAGGCAGCCTTAGGAAGGCTGAAAGGGCAGAAAGATAGCCCTTGATAGTGCCCAGAGCAGAGCCCTGCTGGGCAAGAGAAAGAAGGAAGAGAAGAATCTCAGAGAGAGGGGCAGAGAGAGGATCCACAGCCTTTGCTGTGCACCATGCCACAAATCTGTTCCACCTGCAGGCGTATACCGACTTTGCGGAGGGACGCCTGGCTGCCAGAATGATGTTACAGACTTCAGGAGGCAAGTCAAATGGCCTCAACTGTCACCGCTCAATCTCCAAGCATGGAGGTGGAGACTGGACAGGTTCGGGTGGAGGACCGTCCCCTGCTGCTGCGACAGAAGGTCCTCCTGAAGAGGCAGACGAACCGGGGGATCAACTGACATACTGAGTAGCTCGGGATACCAGTACCTTCGTGCCCAGTCCGGAGCCACAAGGATTACTTGTGCCCGGTCGCGCTTGATCTTCTTCAGCACTCTGGGCAGAAGTGGTATAGGCGGAAAGGCGTACAACAGACCGCAACTCCACTCGCGACGAAAAGCGTCTCAGAGCGAGTGCCGCATTGGAAATTCCAACGCGCAGAACTGATGACGTTGCGCGTTCTCTTCGGTGGCGAATAGATCTAACCAAGGCTCTACCCACTGCTGAAAGAGGCCTTGCGCCACGTCAGAGTTCAGACGCCATTTGTGATCCATCATGCACCGGCGGCTGAGTTCATCCGCATTGACTTTCAGAGAACCTGCCAGGTGTTGAACCGCCAGGGTCACACCCTGATGTTCCAGCCACTGCCAACGGTGCAGAGCCTCCTGGCAGAGGGTCCACGACCCCACCCCGCCCTGTTTATTGCAGTACCACAAGGCGGTGGTGTTGTCCGTGAACACCTGCACTACACTCCCCCAGACAGAGGGGAGTAATGCCTTTAGTGCTAGATGCGTCGCCCGCAGCTCCAAAAGGTTGATATGGAGCCGGGACTCCGCCGGAGACCAGAGGCCTCTCATCTCCGCCTCTCCCATGTGACCTCCCCAGCCCTGGAGGGACGCGTCCGTCACAACTACGTGCTCCGGTTGGGGAAGGGAGAAGGATCTGCCACTGACCCAATCGCGGTCCGTGAGCCACCACTGCAGCCGTCTCGCAGTGCCCTCCGTGATCATGACATGGTTGGACAGGTTGCCCTGATGCTGGGCCCACTGAAACTTCAGGTCCCACTGCAGAGCACGCATCCGCCAACGGGCGTGATGCACCAGAAGGATGCAGGAAGCCATGAGCCCCAGAAGCCACAGCGTCAACCTGACCGAGACTCGGGATAAAGGCTGAAAGATCGGAATCAGAGCCTGTATATCCCGAACCCGCTGTTCGGGTGGGTAAACCTGAAACTGCGCCGAGTCGAGAACCGCTCCGATGAGGAGGAGCTTCTGAGAGGAGCACAGATGTGACTTCGGCACATTGATGGAGAACCCCAGCTGGTGCAAGAGGTCTGCCGTCGTCTGGAGGTGGCCGACGACTATCTAGGGCGAGCCCCCCCTTCAACAACCAGTCATCGAGGTCGGGGAAGACTGAAACCCCTAACCTGCGCAGATGAGCTTCGACCACCGCCATCACTTTCGTGAACACCCGTGGGGCGCTGGTAAGGCCGAAGGGGAGCACAGTAAACTGAAAGTGCTTGTGGCCTACCGTGAACCGCAGGTAGCGCCGGTGGGCCGGCAGGACAGGGATGTGGAAATAAGCGTCCTGCAAGTCCAACGCTACCATCCAGACTCCTGGGTCCAGGGCAGCTAAGACCGGAGCCAGAGTTGAACTACTCCTTCCGGAGGAAGCCGTTGACGTTTGGTGGTCCAAGATAGGGCGTAGGCCCCCTTTGCCCTTCTTGGGTACCAGAAAGTAGTGGGAGTAGCAACCACATCCTACTTGTGGCCCAGGAACGCGCTCGATGGTCCCCTTGGCCAAGAGGGCCGAAACTTCCACCTTCAGAAGCCGCAAATGATCCCCGATACGCGGTGGTGTTGCAGTGACATGGCTTGAGGGGTCGTCTCGAAGGGGAGGCAGTAGCCCCTTCGGACGATTTGCAGCACCCACCTGTCCAATGTGACAGTGCGCCAGTGGTAGTAGTGATTATTTAGACAAAACAAGGGAACCCAGGGCGCAATATGCTAAGGACCTTGGGTAGGTACTTATTTTCACAAAACAGTGGTCCTTAGACTAGGAAAGAAAATTGTTAAGAAAATAAATATAGACTAAATAGGACTATATTTTTTTAAAGACATGTCCAGCCGGACAGTTTAATATCTTGATAAGGAAGATCACAGAGAAATATAACACACGATGTGATGGAAGTGGGACACCAGCCGATGTCCGACTACCCACTGGGGGGCACAAACAAAACGTAAAAGTAACAGGCAAGGTTGAGTCATCTAGATATCATAAATCATAAGTAGATAATCCACAAATATACACATATGCATGAACAATTGTAGTCCGCTATGCATTTAGTGCATTAAGGTCGACGACGTTTCGAACCCTACAAAATATCGGTTCATCTTCAGGACAGACAATGATTGCCTAAAGAAATTACTCTTTCAATTGACACCACTAGGTGAAAATACATACGCCATACAGAAAAATTAATAGAAGGAGAAAAGGGGAAACAAAAAGATAAAGCATGTCAGTTAGTCATACCCTTATCACAACTCTGTATGCTGTGCAGGATTCATACCATGCCAGGGTGACAGTGACATCGAAGTCTGGTGCATGCTAAATCCATGCAGTGAACTTATGGTGGTAGAAGCTAAGCGAGTACGTTTTAGCGTGGCGCGACGTCTCGAAAGCAAGTCATAACTGGCAATATTTTAATGAGAGAAAAAAGCGGCGACAGAGTGTGGTACTTCCATGCAGTGAGCTGTAGTGGTCAAGGTCGTCTTGGGAGTGACTAAATGTAACAGTCTTTAGAGATAAGTACGGACCGTGTTGCTGCGGTGAAGTCATAAAGTGACAGAGTGATGTATCAAGTTATCAGGTGCAGGGGGTGCAAGGGTGAGAATTGCGGGTGGGAGCTAGAAGGCTTACCAGTGGGGTGAGGCTGAAAAAGGATTCAGCACGGTAATCAGGGAAATATTATAATCTGCAAGAGAAAATAAGTTAAGGCAGTGGTGAAGGGTCCTCGAGTAGGTTAACGTGATAATGAGGGAGGCACTTACCAAAAGTGAAGTACCGGGCGAATAAGCGAATTACTCTGTGGGAGAGAGGGATTTATTAAGTAGGGTGCTGAGGGACCGATATGTCCGTTAATGACCGGGAAACCAAGTTGAGTAAGCTTACCAGTGAGGGCTATGCCTTGAATCAAAGGATCTACGGGGAGGGAAAATGAAAGGGAAGGTCACAAAAAGGGGTAAGCTAAAAACGAGCACAAGGGCTCAAATGGGGCCCATATCAGATAACACAGGCTTACCGGAGGGTCAGTAATGCAGGTCCACAATGGGGGTCCTTGCAGCGCGAGAGGATCTTCGCGGCTCACAGTCCACGGCAGGAAGCCAGAGTAAAAAAGCTGGGGCGGGTCACATGATAGCAGGAGCCCAATGGAGAAGCGGCAGTAAGGGCCGGCAATTTTGGGTTGGTCGCGGATGGGGAGATGGTAAAAACAAAAAAGGGTCCAAGGAGTTCTGATCACCTGAGTACTAATGCCCAATGGGGAAGGGGCAGAACGGGTTGGCCATTTTAGGTCGGGCACTAAGTGAGAGAAGAGGGTGTAGAATGCATACATTAACGGCGGTGTTATTAATTCCGGTGTGCAGTGCAATTCGGAGGACCATAGTGCGCAGTCACAACGTGACATATTTATAATGAGCCATACAATTATTAAACAAGGTAAAACTGCTCTCATAATTGTTATTGCAAACAGAAGCATTAAAAGTGAACCAAGTAAGGTAGCAGTGGTAATAGAGAATAAATAAATTGGGGTAAACCAGTTAGAGTCTCATGATGTTATACAAAAGTCAGAAGCTTTCCCGTTACACCAAAGATCAAAGTAGAGTTCCTTTAACGAGGGCAACAATAAAGTCTAGATCAGGGAGGTCCAGTCCTTCGTTCGGTTCAGCCCGGTGTGCAGGCTCTGGGTCTTAAGTATCCAGCGCAGTTCCTCCTTGTTAAGTAGCTGCTGTAAGGTGCCTCCACGGCTAGGTGGTTTGACTACTGAAATGATAGTCCAAGAGAAGTCCATTTCAGTGTGTGATTGTTCCATGAAGTGCTGGACAAGCGGAGCATTAGGCGTCCTGCAGCGTATTCTGCTCCTATGTTGGCACATTCTTGTGCGTACTCTCTGGGTTGTCTGTCCTATATAAATCCTAGAACATGGACAAACAATAGCATAGATCACATTCATACAATTACAGTTAGAAAATTCTCTACGGGTATGTTTGATGTCATTGTGCTTGAATTCTTTGCCTTCTATAGTGCTATCACACATGGAACAATTGCCACATTTCACATGTCCTGTGAGTTTCGGGAGACCCCAGAGCGTACCAACTGTAATCATATGATCAGGGGCAGGTAGAGCAGCACGAACCAAGTGGTCTTTCAAATTCTTTGATTTTTTGAAAGCAAACATGGGTTTATCCAGCTGGAGTTGGCCTGCATTTAACACCGGCCAGTGCTTTTTGATGCTCTTGGTCAAAGAATTAGATGCTGGAGAAAAAGTAGTAACACAGACCAGCCGGTTCTGTGCTTTCTTTGGTTTAGGTTCCAACAACACTTCCCTAGGACAGAACCATGCTCTTTTGAGTGAGGTTCTTATGAGTCTGCGTGGATAGCCTCTAGCGCTAAGTTTGGCGCTAAGTAATTGTGCTTCTTTGAAATAGTCATCTTTGAGATAGCAATTCCTTCTCAACCTTAGAAATTGCGAGTACGGGAGTGAATCGCGGAGTGCTCTGGGATGGTTGCTCGTATAACTTAGCAAGGTGTTGCGCTCTGTGGGCTTCCTATGAAGGCTAGTAATTAGTTGGCCCTCCCTGTCCTGTATGTTAAGGTCTAAGAATGCAATGTTGGAGTGGCTTGTAATTATGAGAGCAGTTTTACCTTGTTTAATAATTGTATGGCTCATTATAAATATGTCATGTTGTGACTGCGCACTATGGTCCTCCGAATTGCACTGCACACCGGAATTAATAACACCGCCGTTAATGTATGCATTCTACACCCTCTTCTCTCACTTAGTGCCCGACCTAAAATGGCCGACCCGTTCTGCCCCTTCCCCATTGGGCATTAGTACTCAGGTGATCAGAACTCCTTGGACCCTTTTTTGTTTTTACCATCTCCCCATCCGCGACCAACCCAAAATGGCCGGCCCTTACTGCCGCTTCTCCAATGGGCTCCTGCTATCATGTGACCCGCCCCAGCTTTTTTACTCTGGCTTCCTGCCGTGGACTGTGAGCCGCGAAGCTCCTCTCGCGCTGCAAGGACCCCCATTGTGGACCTGCATTACTGACCCTCCGGTAAGCCTGTGTTATCTGATATGGGCCCCATTTGAGCCCTGTGCTCATTTTTAGCTTACCCCTTTTTGTGACCTTCCCTTTCATTTTCCCTCCCCGTAGATCCTTTGATTCAAGGCATAGCCCTCACTGGTAAGCTTACTCAACTTGGTTTCCCGGTCATTAACAGACATATCGGTCCCTCAGCACCCTGCTTAATAAATCCCTCTCTCCCACAGAGTAATTCGCTTATTCGCCCGGTACTTCACTTTTGGTAAGTGCCTCCCTCATTATCACGTTAACCTACTCGAGGACCCTTCACCACTGCCTTAACTTATTTTCTCTTGCAGATTATAATATTTCCCTGATTACCGTGCTGAATCCCTTTTCAGCCTCACCCCACTGGTAAGCCTTCTAGCGCCCACCCGCAATTCTCACCCTTGCACCCCCTGCACCTGATAACTTGATACATCACTCTGTCACTTTATAACTTCACCGCAGCAACACGGTCCGTACTTATCTCTAAAGACTGTTACATTTAGTCACTCCCAAGACGACCTTGACCACTACAGCTCACTGCATGGAAGTACCACACTCTGTCGCCGCTTTTTTCTCTCATTAAAATATTGCCAGTTATGACTTGCTTTCGAGACGTCGCGCCACGCTAAAACGTACTCGCTTAGCTTCTACCACCATAAGTTCACTGCATGGATTTAGCATGCACCAGACTTCGATGTCACTGTCACCCTGGCATGGTATGAATCCTGCACAGCATACAGAGTTGTGATAAGGGTATGACTAACTGACATGCTTTATCTTTTTGTTTCCCCTTTTCTCCTTCTATTAATTTTTCTGTATGGCATATGTATTTTCACCTAGTGGTGTCAATTGAAAGAGTAATTTCTTTAGGCAATCATTGTCTGTCCTGAAGATGAACCGATATTTTGTAGGGTTCGAAACGTCGTCGACCTTAATGCACTAAATGCATAGCTGACTACAATTGTTCATGCATATGTGTATATTTGTGGATTATCTACTTATGATTTATGATATCTAGATGACCCAACCTTGCCTGTTACTTTTACGCTTTGTTTGTGCCCCCCAGTGGGTAGTCGGACATCGGCTGGTGTCCCACTTCCATCACATCGTGTGTTATATTTCTCTGTGATCTTCCTTATCAAGATATTAAACTGTCCGGCTGGACATGTCTTTAAAAAAATATAGTCCTATTTAGTCTATATTTATTTTCTTAACAATTTTCTTTCCTAGTCTAAGGACCACTGTTTTGTGAAAATTAGTGGTAGTAGTGATGGCGAACCCTGCCCCCACTGGCGTCACATGGGCCGAAAAGCACGGACTAGGAGGGTTTTGAGGCGGATGCTGCGGGGTAGGGTGTGGACTGGCCTCGCCGTTGTCCCCGACCGCCTCCACGTCGATTTCCACGGCCGCCACCGCATTGGATGTTAGTCTGCGGTGCGTGGCTGGCAGCACGTGTGGGGGTGCCCCTTCCTTGGCCACGAAAGGAGTGAAAGGCACTCGTTTGCTGGTGCGGGGTCGAGAGGCCCAAGGACTTGGCCGTAGCCCTGGAGTCCTTAAAGCGCTCAAGCGCATGGTCTGCCTTGTCGCCAAAAAGGCGACGGCCATCAAACGGCATGTCCATTAGTGTATTCTGGACATCGGCCGAAAAGTTGGCAGATCTCAACCAGGCGTGGCGACGAATCGCCACCGTCGTTGCAATCGCTCTGCCCAGTGAATCAGTGGTATCCAGCCCACACCGGATATAATATTTTGCTGCATCCCGGCCTTCCACAAGGGCTTGGCCGAGTTTGGCCCGTACCTTGGACACTCTGCGGGCAATTCCGTGGCCGTGTTCCACAGAGAGTGGGTGTAGCGGCCCAAGAGGCATGCGTGTTGGAAGACCGCAGTCCTAGACTAAGGGAAGAGAATACCTTTTTGTCGTACTGCTCATACCTCTTGGATTCCCTGTCCGGCGGAGCCGACGGGAATGCGGTCTGGGAAATCGAAGCCTGGATGACCAGACTCTCGGATCCTGAGGCGCCGGGCCTAAGCCCCCGACCTGCTAGGGGCCCCAGAGGGGTCCGCTGGCCCGAAGGCGCCGCGGAGCCCGTCGGGGAAGAGAGAGACCTCATGGCCATGAGGAAGCGTTCTATCTCCACCGGCGTCGCGTTCTGCCCAGGGACCAGAGGTTGTGGAGCAGGCCACGACGCCCACGACTCTGACGGAGCCGCGTGGGCGGTGTCACCTGAACCCCCGGCCGCGTCGCGCGAGCGTCGGGGGGGGGGGGTCAGAAGTCTCTTCGACTTCTTGTGCTTACCCGACGACGACTTCGACCCGGAGGAGTGATGTCGACTCTCTGAGCTGTGATGGCTCCTACCCCGCGACCTGTCCCTCGACCTCTGATGGGACCGGGACCTCTCGCGGGGCCGACTGCCGAAGTTCGAGTCGCTTGCGGCACTGCTCCCACCTAGCTTTCGAAGTCAGGGCCCGGCAGTCGGGGCAGGTCTTGTCGTCGTGGTCGCCGCTGAGACAGTGGAGACACCGACGGTGAGGGTCGTAGACCGCCATCAGTCGGTCGCAATCCTCACAAGGCTTGAAACCTGGCATCCCTATCGGCACCGTCCGGAGTCGCAAGACTCAAGAAAAATGATCAAAAGGGATCAAAAAGTCTAGTCAAAAAGTGACTAAAGTACTGCTTTTTCCAGATCTGCGCTTGCTGGCGCGGAATAAAGAAGAACTGACGTCAGCACGCGGAGGCGGCATCTAAGTACTCCGACGACGTCATCACGGCGCCCACGACGCCGACGACGGACACGTAGCCGCAGACGACGCCTACCGACGCGCGAGGGTACTGCTACGCAAACATTTCCGGATCCAGTCTGACGCCTGGGGATATTCTAAGGTAAGGAATCTATCACTAACGTGTCTCTTTCAGATAGCATTTACATTAGAATACCTGAATACATTTGCCTAGTATCCAATTAGGAGCATCCCGGATGATCCGTGGGGGCAGGATGATACCCAGGCTAAGAGGGGGTAATTGCATGGAATAGGTTGGAGGGTTTGTACCGATGTAGGGCGTCCACTTTCAGATGAGGGGATAAAGTGAACTGCATACGCGATCACACAATTGAAAAGGTGGGGCTGGGTCGGAGTGGACCTAATTGGGAAGCCGCTGTTAACATGGTGTGCTTGCTGACGGCATCTAGCATGAAAGATCTGGATAATTGTAATAAAGTGCAAGATCTGAATACATTGTTCCTAATTAGAATCAAAAGACCCCCAATTGCCCGCCCATAATGCTGGGGAGGGTGAGTGGGGGGTTTGGCTTCCACACTAAAGGTGGTAAACTCATTGACCAGGTCTCTTGAAACATACATTGTGTTCACCAATGTACAGCAGCCAATCAGGGTCAACCAATTTGGGTGGAATTCCTGCTAAATTCCAGGATAAAAAGCTGACACTAGATTGTAAATGAGTGACCTTCGAATCAACTTTATTAACTGGACATGGAGTTACATCGGCAAGTCAGACGATTGTGCCATCCCCCATTCTCCCTCCATAAAATGTATGACTGGCCGAGATTTCGTCTAACCCACTCATACATGGCGGAGAGCTTGGAATATTTTTCCCAGCTTCTAACCTCATTTACCTCTGGAATCACAGTACATCCAGTGACAACCATTTTGAGATCTCCATTCCCAACATTAAGAAAGTTGGTAGTAGCACCAATTTCGACGACTAATACACTCTCAGATACTGTGTTTGCAGGAAGTTAGCAAGGGGGCAATATGGCCTGGGTATTCAATCAATTGCATTCAAGTTTGACATATCATCTTTATCTTTTGTAGTGTGGTTTGCCTGCTCAGTTAAAGTAGGAAAATACATAATTGAGCCTTCAAGGGTTCTATCCGAGGGAGGGGATATTTTCAGTCCAATTCTTAATGACTTGCTCCCCAAAAGATAGCAGGTACGAAGTTCCAAGTTAATAGATTCTCGACCAACTGATTAGCACACAATGTAACCTGAATGTAATCTTAAAATGATGTGTCAGAAGAACACCGCCTGGCATGCAGAATGTCAGATCTAATTACAGATCGACAAGTACGTTTTATCCTGAGCCAAAAGATTACTTTGTTAATTAATGCTCAGTATCCGCATAAACTCCGGGCTTTAATTTGAGCATCATTGTCATATACATTATGTTATTGAAGTCATGACTTAATCTTCCTTGGGCGTGGCCAAATGGAATTTCAAAGAATAGTCCTGAGAAGGATAAAAAGTATCATTGGAAATAACTAGATTAGAGGAGGCGCTTCGGATGATCCGGTCCACTGTGCCCTTGTTTAATTCAGCATGTGGTGATCTTTTAACCTTGCTATTAGGTATACATTGTGTTGGGAGCCTTGTGGTATATTTCTGGTACTGGGTTAGGCATTTTGGCAGAACTTGAGATAGCAGCAAGACCCGGAGACCACACTGTTCATTTTGGGTCTGCTGTTAAAGTATTGGATTTCCAGACCTCTTGAGCCCTCACAGAGGGTCCAAATGAACCTGCTTAACACGCTTGGTTGCAACTACAAGAAAGATTTTTTGACTGCAAGGATGTAAACTGATCCAATAAGGAAGCGATCAAGCTGGTAGGAGGATCCAATTTAAAATGTAATATTTGCAAAGTAACCATGTCCGTGGACGCCCCTGCATCTTGATGTATCCCGTTATCCATTTGATCAGCACAATTTTTCCCAAGTTGTTCATGAGGTACATGGAGCCCTCCGATGTTATCAGGGATTTATAATGGAGCAAATTGGTTGTGGCAGGGAACATTAGAAACAATATTAATTTCAGGTAGTCGCGGACATGAGACCATGGAGAGTAGTACCGTGGATGTCGATTCCTTCAATTTAGACAAAGCAGTGACTTACCCTCTGTGGGCTCTGTATTCTCATAGTGATGATCTAAAACGGATGAACTTGTTGTTTGAGCAATATCGGAGGCAGACAATTTTTTATTTATTATGTTTTTAAATGTGACAGGGAATGCCGAGCAGGGGCAGAAAAGCACTTGTCTGTCATTGAGGTGACCCTTAAGATGCACAGGTTCTCAGAGCAGTTTGGGGGGGAGGGGGTCACTCTGGAAACACACACCTACAGTGGGGAGGGACCAGAACATCCCTTTTTTCCCCTTTTTTTTAATTAAAATTGAAATCATGTGTATACAAAAAAATAACTTTCATTTAAAAAACCAAAGTTTTCCTTTACAGCGAATTACATCTTTAGAATACCATATACAATAAAAGATCTGATCAACAATTGTCACAGTATGAAAGACAGGAAGCCCAAATAGATAGATAAAGAAGCAGAATCTAAGTCATTCTAGCGTCCCTCCAGCTTTTAAGCGGGGCCCACAAGCTCCGCCCCAGTTCCCTCAACTTCCTACCCCTTCGGGTGTATAGAGCGGCTTCAATATTATGAATACCAAGTAGTCTAGATAGCAACATCTGAAATGAGGGAGCACTAGGGTCTTTCCACCGTGCAGCTACCAATATTTTTAGTACTGAGACTCCGATAAATACAAAAGCTTCCTCCTCTTTATTCAGCTTTAGCTTAGAGTCTAATCCAAAAATCATCAGGACCGGGGATAGGGTAACATTGGTCCCTAGCAGACCCTCCCAAAATGTTTCCATTTCCAAGATAACCATTTTAAAAGCACTGCAATCATAAAACATATGAATTAAATTGGCCGGCCCCACCGAGCACCTGGGGCACCTGTCATAATCTCTTTTCCCCCACTCAAAAAAGCTTCGCAGGAGTGTAGTACAACATAAATAACGTCTTGTAGTGTTGTGCCCTTAGGTTTGTGGACCCGAAATAAACTGGGTGCCATCTGCAGTGATCTATCCAGATCCACATCCGGGTCCCCGAGTTTAGCCGCCCAAGAGGCCTCAACCTTTTCATATCGTCTTGCCATGTATCGGAAAGTGCCTCATAGATCATACCGATCCTGGTCCCCTCGCCCAAGACAGTCAAGAATCTTGATTCTCCCTCCTGGGTTAAGTCGGGGTCTAATGGCCATCAGTGTATGGTGTATTTGCATAAACCTGAAGCTGTGATTTGCTTCCAGGACATATTTCTGTTGTAGTTCGGCAAACCCCATTAGGGCGGTGCCATCCCAAACATCCCCTGTTCTGTGAACTCCTAATGAGTCCCACAATGCCCCCACCCTCCATCAATAGGGAAGGAGTTTGGACCTCCATAGTGGTGTATAATAATTAAATTTCAAAATGCTGAAGGGCTTCTTAACTTCTTTCCAGACCCACCATGCTGTGTCTAATACCTTGTATCTTTTTTTTATTATAATATCGACGAGCAGTATTACGTAACAGTACACCCTCTGCCTCCTTCCCCAGCAATAGTTCATAAATAGTGGGTGGTGCATCGTTGTCTGGGAGTGTATGAGAGTGTACTGTCGGGTTAACCAACAGTATCGCCATTTGACTAAACAGGGAGGCTAAAAGATAGCACCTAATGTTAGGGGCGCCCAACCCACCTTGTTCCTGTGGTAGCGCTAGATTTTTTAATGAGCGTCTTGTCTTTCCATGCTGCCACAGGAACTTGCTAAAAGTTCTTTCTATGGATTTGAGAACGTTCTCCCCCAGCATTAACGGAATAGATACAAAAATTTTGGCATTATGGTCATCTTTAAAACATTAATTATGCCTATTAGTGACAGATGGATAGTATCTATCCGTTTTAGCTCCGCCGTAACTGAGTCAATCAGTGGTTCATAGTTCTCTTTAACAATAGAATCCACTGCCGGGCTAATTTTAACCCCCAGATAGGTTGATGAGTCTGTATATCTGCTCTCATGCTTTGTAATGTTACTAGTGCACACAATCTGGGTCTTGTTTACATTAAGTAAATAGCCTGAGACTCGACCGAACTCAGCAGTTATTGCCTCCAAATCGCGCATCGCTGCAAGGGGTTCTGTGGTTAAGACCGCCATGTCGTCAGCATAGGCCAACAATTTGGTCTCATACCCCCGACTATAATTGGACTGAAGCCCCTGCTGCCCAGAATCTCTCTGATTAACGGGTCAATATATAGAGCGAAGAGAATTGGGGAGCAGGGACACCCCTGTTGTGTCCCCCGAGAGATAAAGATCTTATCTGAGGCTCCTCCCATTAACTATATGCTTGCGCAAGGGTCAACATACATCGCCCTTATAGCCTTGATTATTTTAGGGCCCAAGCCCCGCCTCTCCAATATCCCCCACAAATACGACCAGGTCACCCCGTCAAAGGCTTTTTCGGCATCGAGAAGGATCATGGCAAGCCGCCCCTCCCCCCCCCCGAGGCAGCAACGGCATCAAACAGGGTGATTACACGTTTTATATGGTCTGTTGTACCCCTCCCCGGGATGAACCCGTGCTGCCAGGGGGAGACCAGCCCGCCTATGACCCTTCCCAGCCTATTAGCCATGACCTTTGCATACATTGTCGTATCTGCATTTATGAGGGATATCGGGCAGTACGACCCTGTGTCCTCCCTCTTTTTACCCTTTTATGGAACACTATGTTAGTTTCTCTCCAGGAAGTTGGGGTAATTCCAGTCCATACAATGCCAGAAAATAGGTCCAACAGCATTGGGGCCAATCTTGCATGCAAACATTTATATACTTCAGCTGGGATATTATCGGGCCCGCAGGCTTTGCCGGGTGGTGAGTTCTGGATAGCCATCAAGACTTCATCCAGTTCGATATCCCTATCTAGTATATTCCTCTCAAGATCGGATAGTGAGTGCCCGAGATCCTCAAAAGCCAGACTGGAGGGGTTTGCTCTGGCCTCTTCTTGATCCAAATTTTGGTAGAACTCCTTGAAAACCCACCTAATACCTTCTGGATCCGTATAGACTTGATTACCCGCCTGAATTTTAGCAATATGGTTTTTACTAGCCCCTTGTCTGATCCTCAAAGGCAATAGCTTGCCTCTTGTTCTCCTGTCTCGTACATTTTACCCCTAGACGTCTGGTAATTGTCGGCGCTTCTCTGAGCATCTACTTTATATATTTCTGCCTTCAGTGCTAGAATCTTACTAGAACTTTCTCTTGAGTCCCTCCCCTGCACAATGTCCTTCAGGTGTTGTTCTTCTCCCTGAGTTAACTGACCCATTAGGGAGTCATACATCTCGCGCGCTTTTTTCCTTTGAGAGACTGTAAAACTAATGGTCTCCCCTCTTAGTGCCGCCTTAAAGGCATTCCAAACTGTAGTATGGGAGGCACTATCGGCCAGATTCATGAAAGACCCGTTTTGCGAGTCTGAAATAGCGATTCATAAGGAATCGCTATTACAGACTCGCAAAACGGGATTCATGTAGGAATCGCAAAATTAAATGCGATTCCTACAGATTCCTTATTTGCGAATAGCAAATTGCTAATCGCAAATAAGGAATAACTCCCCGTTCATTCCTATGGGCCAAAAGTCCCATAGGAATGAATGGGGAGTATTCCTTATTTGCGATTAGCAATTTGCTAATCGCAAATAAGATAGCGGTTTGAAGGGTGCCAGGGGTGTCCAAAGGACACCCTGTAGCACCCCTTAAATGCACATTTCAACAGGTGTTGCGCACACACATGTCCTAAGGACATGTGTGTGTGTAACATGCAACTTAGAAAAATGCTTTTAAAAGCATTTTTCTAAGTTTTCGCTATTTACCACGAGGTTTGACCTCGTGGTAAATAGCGGCCGAAATTTGCGGATTCGCAATTTTAAAATGTTTCAAGAATAGCATTGAAGGAATCTCTAATAGAGATTCCTTAAATGCTATTCCTCGCGAGTTTCTAAATAGCGATTTTTGCATTTGGGATGATGAATCCCAAATGCAAAAATTGCACTCGCAAAGGGCCAGATTCTCAGAATCTGGCCCTTTGCGAGAACAAATATGGTTGATGAATCAGGCTGTAAATCTATTTATGTCAAAGTAGCCCTGAGCCCAGTTTTTAAGATGGTTCACTAAATCAGGGTTAGCTAGTAACCTCCTCTCAAACGTCCATCTGTAGGGTGGAGAAGTTAGATTATCTTTTTCATATACTACAATCAATGGACTATGATCGGATATTGTTTTAGGCAGTTTACTTATACTAATCTTACCCACCTCCGATTGGGATATAAGCACATAATCAAGCTTGGTGTATTTTTTAAAGGTGTAAGAGAAGTAGGTAAAACCTGGGTTTTGAGGTTCCTTATAGCCCCAGACATCCAGCAAATTAGGAGAATTAATTAATGCTGACACAGCTCTAAAAACCTTAGGTTTACGGCCTTGTTCAAAGTTGCCGTAAAATATGCGGAAATATTGAAGTCTCCGCAGACTATCAATGGGTGTGGCCAATTGAGTAGTTCCAATTCCAAACTATCTAATATATCGGCATAGTCTTGGTTTGAGCCATAAATTGTACTGATGGTAATACCTATGTCTAATTCTGCTATGGCCCAACGCCCCCACCTATCTGGTAGGGACCGCTTACATCCTCCCAAGTTACGTTTAATTAATATGGCCAAACCCTGATCATGGATGATTGCTTCGAACAGCCCGCCAGCTCAAAACCATTAAGATTTAGAACATTTCTCTTCGACCATGGCAAATGGGTTTCCTGGATACAAATAACATCTAGGCTATTCAAAACAACAAAATGCCCCAGTTTCTGTCTTTTTAGCCCATCATTCAAACCCCGACATTAATCGTGCAAATCCTAAGCTTCTTCATAATGTCTTTTTTCTAAAGGCTGACCCTTCAAACCTTAGTCTTAACGCTGCAATACACACTATTTCAATAATTTCCTCTTTTCTACCCCCCAACCCTTCTCCCACCCCCCACCTACCAGTGCCCAACACCCACCCACTGCCCAGTGACCCCCCCCCCACCCCCATACCCCCCTCTGGAAGCTACCTGCCCTTCCCTGGGAGCGCTCAGACCGTGGTCTGTGCATGCGATGGGCACGAACCCAGAAGGTAGCAGGTCCTATGAAAAAGAAACAGAAGAAAAGACCCCCCCACACAGGATCTAACCACTGTGCCCAGTGTGCACATCCAAATAAAAAAATTTAAAAAAACAGATCCCCCACCAATCCCGAGACCCCGCATTCCCTACTTCAAACTTCTACCTATGCCTCCATACTGTCCCCACCCATCCTGAAGGACTTCGCCCTACTACCTTCGGCACTAAGCAATCGATTTTATATAGCCCCCCTACATCTTTAGCCCCTAGAGTCCAGCGAGTCCAGATACTCTTTTGCCTTAATTTCCGAAGAGAAGTAGCGGGTAGCTCCCTGATTAATGATCTTCAATTGCGCAGGATTAACCAAAAAAGCCTGGATCTTCTTATCCTGAAACGGTTTCAGCAACTGCCTTAGTCTCCAACGTCTCTCTACCATGATATGGCAGAAATCCGGCCTTACAAAAAATGACACCTCCCAGATTGTCCTCCTAGCATCCGGCCTTGCCTTATCCGAAATGGACTCTCAGTAAAAATTTGCCAAAAAAGACAGGATAGCCCGTGGTTTGTCTCCTTCCTTGGCCGGTAAGCGCTGTCTGAAGGGGATACGGTGAGCCCTTTGTATCTCCGCTGCCCAGTTCCAGTTGGACATTTCTGGGAAAGCTGAAGTGAACAGGCTGATAATGTAGGACCTGGTGTCAGATCCCTCCAGTCCTTCCAGCACCCCAAGGACACGTAGGTTGTTCCTTCTTTGTCTATTTTCTGATTCCTCCAGTTTCCATTGGATGTCCTTTAACTGGGCCTCATGAGCCTCCACCATTGTAGCTACCTTTCCCGTTTCATTTTCAGCGCCCATCACCTCTTCCTCCAGCTCTGTAACTCTTTCCCCCATATTGGAAAATGCTTATATAGTTTACGAACCACACCCTGCATTTTTTGCATCCCAGCCTGGGTTTTCCTACTGTCATGACGCGCCTCCTCTCTGTGGGCCAAGATAGCCTGATGAATTATCTCCAGGGTAGGGGGTCCTTCAGGTTTATAAGCAGCTGAGGGTTTATCGCCCGCTCCGGACAGAGGGGTATTGGCTGAATAATCCCAAGAGAGATCTTTACTCTATTTCATCCCTTTGCCTGATCGCACTCGACCTTTTTTTGTTGTTGATGGCAAGTCATCCTCACTCTCTTCCAGGTCCACATCCGACTCGAGGCTGCTAGCACCCTGAGAAGTACTTAATGCGTCCTCTGACCACTCCGCTTCATCTGTCACCGAGAAGAAACAATCGCTCTGTTCCTTCTCCTCTTCCCTGCTGTCTTTCACACCCGACGTCTCAGCTGTATATCCTGCTTGCCTTACAGGCTCTTGAAATGCTGAGGGGGGCTTGGCACACTCTTTTGATCCTTTACTATTCAATACCCCTCCTTTTACCATTGGGGAATCACCATTTAGGTTAGGAGATAGAGCACCTGTTTTTGCCAGGTTAGATTCTATGGTTTACCCCCTCAATATCTCCTGCTGGTGGGTCCTCTTTTGCCCACCATTCAGCGATAACCCCGGGCATATATCTTTGTCTTGAGATGCAGGGTCAACAAGATGTATTACTTCGGGACTCACTATGTCAGCAGCCTGGTCCCCTACACTGGCCCCCACCGCATCATCAAGCCCAGGCTCGGAGCGCCACTCAAGGGCAGTACTCACTGTGGTCGCAGTGTTTTTGTTCCGCTGCAGTAGCTCCACAACTGAGGGTCCTGCTGGTTTTAGGCCTGGCATTGCCAGAAGTTGCACCGCCTTTCCCTCTCCTCAATTCCGCCGGGCGTTGCTTGATAGATTGTCCCGAGGCATTATCCAGGGCTTCCGTGGCATTCTCGGGCGAGGTGCACTCCGCGCTCTCCTCGCAGCAGCCGCTGCAGCTGTTTTCGTTGGGACGCTCACTGCTACCTTTGGAGCCATTGAGGGGGCGCTGGGGAGTTGATGCAGCAAGCGCCGCAGGCAAGCCGAGACACCGCCGAACAAGGAGAGTCGTACCGAGGTAGTACAATCGATGGCCGTCAAACACCATCCGAGGCAGGAGGTAAGTGCAGTGATTCAATCAGATCCGGGGAGGGGGGTATCGGAGCGAGGAAAAGCTGCATTAATTTCGCACCGGACACATTGCTAGCTCCGGACCGTTACCTTCTAGCTCCGCAAGCGGCCACTAGTCGGGCGCCATCTTGCACCCCAACCATGCACCCCCGGGACCAGAACATCCCAATGAAAACATTCTTGTTACCAATTAGTTTAGATTCACCACAGAGAAGTACACCATTATGTTCAGGGATAGCCAAAAGAGACAGAGCCAGTCTTTGGTGGACTTTCTTGATTATGCATGCAAGGCACTGAATGACTGGGTGCGGGGCAGCCAGTCATTGATTTTACTGAGCTGTTCAATCTGATACTGAGAGAGCACATGTTCAATATCAGTTTTACAGAGCTGTGCCAGCACCTATTTATTAGTAAACTTGGTGACTTCAGAGGGCTTACTAAGGAGGAAGACCTCTGGGTCAGCACCAAAGTTTCCAAAAAGGTATCTGGGGGGAATCACCAGAAGGGGGTCTGGGGTCCCACCAAAAGAAAGAAGGGGGAGAAAAACTTAAAAATAAGGAATTCTCTAAAGGCTTGCAAAATAGTTTCAATCTGAATCAAAGAAGACAGGACCCTCTGACAAGCTGGCATGGTGGTTCATCTCCCATTGTACTGAGTGCTAAAAGTATGGGCACTCCAATGGAGACACCAAATGTCCCAAGAGAGCATAGCCCTCCCACCAGTGGTCAGAAAACTAGTACGGCAAGTGTAGTGCATGGGGAGAAGGTGGTCCCAGTTACCTTTGTGCCCCTATGGGAGGGAGAGATGGTGCAAGTAGTCCATATGGACTCAAATTCTATGTATAAGCATTGGATCACAATCGATGGGTACAGGGTAGAAGCTCAGAGACACAGGAGCCAGTATGACTTCTGTGTCATCTGGTATCCTCAGAGCAGGTACCCCAAATACATTCCACCAGTTCAAAGCCGCAGACAACTGTGAGAGTCACTACTCAGTCGCTCGGGTTCCATTTGAGGGGGTCTTGGATTCTCTAATGGTAGCTGTGAGCCCTATCATGCCTCTAGATCACGGGTACTCATGGTACGGCCCGCGGGCCACCAGCGGCCCTGCAAGCCTTCCGTGGCGGCCAGCGGACCTTGAGACATTGTACCCATGTTTAAAAAAAACATTTTTAAAAAGTGTCTGTAATCACTGCTGGTTGTAGCAGAGCCACTCTGAGAGACTCTGCTGCTCTGTGGGGGCCGGGAGATTCATTCCAGCGATAGTCAGAGTGGAGCTGCAATGGCGCTAATAGGAGGTGAAATACAGCAAAGCCCCATTTACATGCAAATAATCTTTTAAAGACCTGTGAAGTGCTCAGGTGCAGCTGTGTGTGCCCGGTAAACTGTCTCAGCCCGGGCTGACACACAGGCAGGGTGAGATGACAGAGGGAGGGAGAGGGAGGGAATGGGAGGGAGAGGGAGGGAATGGGAGGGAGACAGAGGGAGAGGGAGAGGGAGGGGAAGGGAGACCGAGAAAGGGAGACAGACAGAGGGAGTGAGACAGACAGAGGGAGCAGGGCAACAGAGGGAGAGGGAGTGAGGGAAAGGGGAGTGAGGGAAGGGGAGGGACGGACAGAGTGAGGGAAGATGAGTGAGGGAAGGGGAGTGAAGGAGGGAGTGAGTGAAGGAGGGAGTGAGTGAAGGAGGGAGTGAGGGAAGGAGGGAGTGAGGGAAGGAGGGAGTGAGGGAAGGGGGGGTGAGGGAAGGAGGGGGTGAGGGAAGGAGGGGGTGAGGGAAGGAGAGGGAGGGAAGGAGAGGGAGAGCAGGGCAGTGAGGGAAGGGGAGTGAGGGAAGGGGAGTGAGGGAGGGAGAGTGTGAAAGGGAGGGAGAGAGGGAAGGCGAGGGAGAGGGAAAGGGAGAAAGGGGGATGGTAGTGAGGGAAGAAGAGGGAGGAAGAGAGAGGAAGAGGGAAAGAGGGAGGGAGAGAGAAGGAGAGGGATGTAGAGAGAGTGGGGGAAGGAAAGAGAGGGAGACAGAGAGAGGGAGTGAGACATTCAGTGAGGGAGAGGGAGTGAGTCAGTCAGAGTGAGGGAGAGAGAGGGAGTGAGACAGGGAGGGATGGAGGGAGGGAGGCAGAGAGAGAGATATGTGTATGCCATGTCTGGTAGCTCAGTGGACGAAGGCGGCCGCTGCAGGGACCTGTGTTCAACCTCATGGTAAGTTTTTTTTTTTTTGCTCTAGCCCCTCCCCCCTCCCCCTCCCCACTGACCCCGCCCCCACTGGTGCAGCCCTCGGACACAAACCACACTGTAAATTTGTCCCCTGAGAGAAAGTTTGTGAGTACCCATGCTCTCCAAAAACTGTCTACTAATGTACTACAGCTTCCACCTTCGACATCTCCGCGATAACCTCCCTTACGGGCAATTCCTACGCCTACGAAGGAACTGCACGGCTATCAAAGATTTAAAAAAAATAATCAAACTATCTGAAAAAGAAATTGGAAAAACACCAATATCCTAAAAAGGTGATTGATAATGCATACAAAAGAGCATGCAACAATTGCAGAGATAGCCTTTTGGAACCCAAAATACACAAGGAGGAAGAGAACCGCCCAGGATGCAAAACAACTTTCAACACAAACTCCAATGTAATCACAAAAATAGTAAACACACACTCAACAGTGGAAGCATCAATCTACCAAAACCTATCTTCTCTCATAGAAGAGGTAAGAGTATCCATGATTTAGTGGTACACACCAGACCAAAAGAAAGAAGAGAACAGACAATGCAAACCACTTTAATGCCCCAAATCGCTGGGCATCATCCCTGTGGAATGTGCAATGTGTGCAAACTAACTAAAACAAGCATTGGAAATGCAATAGGTCTCGCATTAGGAAAGTTTGAACTATTGGTCTTATAAATGACATTTCTTTTATTTATGTGTTGTTTTTTAAAATAGCTAAATTAATAACTTTGTCATTTACAATGCCAATAGTTATAACTTTCGCAAATGTGACACCTATAGCATTTGTAATGCAATATGTTTTGTAGTTACGTGACTTAGATGTATTGATATTACAAATAACAATGGCTTTTAACTTTTTTAAATAATTAATACTTAAATAAAACTGATTGTAATTTATGATGGCAATAGCTTAAACTTTTGTAAATAACTTTAGTGAAGATTATGTTCAGTGTATTTTATTGTGACGAAAATCCAAGAACAGAAGTGAAATATTAACATCTTTTTTGACATTTGTAATAAAGCTTGAAACATTGAGAGAACATATTTGAACCAGTGATGCTGTGATGATGCGGAGTGAAGCTGTGGTTGAGCTGAGTGATGCTGTGGTTTGCGCGGAGTGATGCTGTGGTTGCGCTGAGTGATGCTGTGGTTGCGCTGAGTGATGCTGTGGTTACGCTGAGTGATGCTGTGGTTACGCTGAGTGATGCTGTGGTTGCGCTGAGTGATGCTGTGGTTGCGCGGAGTGATGCTGTGGTTGCGCGGAGTGATGCTGTGGTTGCGCGGAGTGATGCTGTGGTTGCGCTGAGTGATGCTGTGGTTGCGCTGAGTGATGCTGTGGTTGCGCTGAGTGATGCTGTGGTTGCGCTGAGTGATGCTGTGGTTGCTCTGAGTGGTGCTGTGGTGGTGCAGAGTGGTGGTGCAGAGTGGTGCTGTGGTAGTGCAGAGTGGTGCTGTGGTAGTGCAGAGTGGTGCTGTGGTGGTGCAGAGTGGTGCTGTGGTGGTGCAGAGTGGTGCTGTGGTGGTGCAGAGTGGTGCTGTGGTGGTGCAGAGTGGTGCTGTGGTGGTGCAGAGTGGTGCTGTAGTGGTGCAGAGTGGTGCTGCAGAGTGATAATGTGGTGGTGCTGAGGGATAATGTGGTGGTGCTGAGTGGTGCTGTGGTAGTGCTGGGTGGTGCTGTGGTGGTGCTGGGTGGTGCTGCGGTGGTGCTGAGTGATAATGTGGTGGTGCTGAGTGATACTGTGGTGATGCTGAGTGATGCTGGTGTAGGGCTGAGTGATGATGTGGTGATGCAGAGGGCAGAAAGGCACAAAAAACGAGTCTAATAGAGGGCAGAAGGGCAGAAAAACAAGGGAAAAACGAGTCTAACAGAGGGCAGAAGGGCACAACAAGAAGCTCTTTACAAAGAACCACTTTACCTCCATAGATAGTTTCAGAGTATTAAAAAAATCACGAGTAAAGCGATCAGGCCACCTTGTGTTCAGGCTGACATGCTGGTTGCAGGACTGAAGTAGATTTAAGGGAAATACATTTTTTTCCAAACGGTTCAGTCACTCTGAAAGGCTAAAAAAGACGAGGAAGAGCCAGTGAAAAGAAGATTCAAGAGTGCAGGAGTGGAAGTCTAATTCTGTGGTAGGCGATTAGTTTACTCCTCAATTCCAGTGTTGTATTTACCTCATGTCGCGGTCCAGTACTCTTGGTTAACATAGCGTCCTTAAGCAGACTAGCCCTGAAGTGGCAGTACTGTCTGCAGACAGGGAAGGCAAGTCAATTTGTCTGCTCGCCCTTTGATTGCATGCTGTCTGCATTGAGCACTTAGTCCCACGAGTTAAATAGCACTTGTCAAAAACAACAGCTTTGTTCAAGCCTGTCGTTGACTTTTTACCATGCCACGCGTCCAACACTCAGTGCCAATTCTGGTGACATGGAAATGTTGATTCAGGAACAATGTGGAAGCATTTCTTCGCAGCTCTGGCAGTACACATGCTAAAGTACCGTACCTTGTAGGCGCCCATGAGACCTGTATATGGGGGTGTTGGGAGTGACAGAGGTGGTTGGGCAGAGCATAGAATGGCTACAGGAGGAGGAATGAGGGAGCCTTGCCGCTTAATTGAGAAAGGCTCCATTTGTGCTCAGACGGTGGGGGAGGGCTCATAATGCGGAGAAGGAGGGGGCAAAGCAAAAACAGCTTCAAGGAACACACTGCCGTGCAAACCAAAAGAAAGGCGGCACAGCTTCAAAAAGTATGTTTATCCATGCTTCCGTTGAAAGTGTTAGCCTGTGTTATAGAAAAAGCGCGGTATGCGTTCTGGGTAAAATATATATATATTTTTTTAAAGCAGGCGCTGTATTAAAGATAAAGCATGGTATGCATTTTGCAAAAACAAAAAGTTTTAGCTACAAAATGTGCTCTGCATCATGCCACTTCTTTTGCATGTTGGAAGCAGTAAAACATAAGGCGCGCCAGCTAGTATAAAAAACAAGTGGTTGTTTAATTTGGGTGGGGGCAGCAGATATAATGGCAGAGTGAGTGGTGGGGTGAAGAATTAACACAGACAATGGGAAGGTGAGCGGAAAGAAGGAAAAGAAGCAGCACAGGCTGGAAAAAAGAAAGAAGCAGCAGCAACACTGAGATAGAAGGAGGAAACGGGGGTCAGGCAGCATTTGTAAAGTGGACTTGACGAACACCGCGATTCCGTGGGAAATAATATCAGAGCAACGCTCACTGGATTAGCTACCCCTCAATCTGTAGGCTGAAAAGAGATGTTAAACCCAAAAAGATGCAAAAATTGCAGACCAAAAGTGAAATAAAATGGACTAAGACTAGTTGATAATACCGCACCTGGAGCAGTTTAATCAAAGTTGGCCCATGATCCCCCCCTCCATTATGAATTCCTTCAGTGTTTGTTGTAATAGTGCAGATAATTATGGCCGCTTGGTATGCACGGGGAACGCGCCAGCACTTTGGGTGTCGTTTGTGTGAGTAAATGGGCACTTAAACTGTGAGCCGGAGATGAATTGGGGGAGGGGGGAGAGACGTGTGGAGGAGTAGGGTGTGAGGGAGAGGTATAGAGAGAGTGAGCGAGAGAGCCCTGCGATGGAGTTTACTGTCAGCCAGAGATGAAGGGGGGGAGGGTAGGAGACATGATGAGAAGCAGAGACTGAGAGAGCCGCAGCAAGAGTGAAGAGTACATTGAGTTAATACAGTAAACAGGGATGGATGTGGGTGCTAGGGAAAGAGAGGCAGAGACAGCGAGAAAGCATGGGCATTTAAACTGTCAGCCAGAGATGGGCTGCAGGAGGGTGGGGGAGAAATCGAGGTTTCAAAGCGCCACAAGGAAAGGGTTCCTTTCAAGGCGCATGTCACGGACGTCGAGTCAACAAAAGGACAGGGGTTTCGAAAGGGGCAGGAAAAGGCCCTGTCACTCTTCCCAACTTCAAAGGGGGATGTTTTGTTCAAGTAATTTTTCATGTATTAGCAATCATGAAAAATAATAAATTGCTTAACAGTGTCAGTTTTTGTTTCATGGGGTTTATTCAAAAGCGTGCACATTACTGAATTTTCTTTTTCTGTGCAGATGGATAACAGTTTGAGACATGAACACTGACTGTTGTTTAAAAAAAGAAGATATAAAATAAAAGGAGACACGGCCTGCCGGCCGTGAAAATGAAAGTACGGCCGTGCAGATGGATAACAGTTTGAGACATGAACACTAACTGTCATTTAAAGAAGAGATAAAATAAAAGGAGACACGGCCTGACGGCCGTGAAACGGAAAGTATGGCCGGCCGGCCGTGAATAATTAGGGGAGGAGAAGCTGCTGGCGGCACCAAGCTGGGTAACAGATGGCTGGCTTTGATGTGCATGCGCTTTTTAGGTCAATGCGCTTGCGCATTGACCTAAAAGCGCACGGGCACAGCATCAAATAGCCAGTTTGGTTAAACTCTGGATAAGCCTCTATCTCTCTCGCCAGCTCGAATGCTCTAGCGCATCGGCAGGCGAGACCTAAAAAGCAAAGCAATCTTGTTCCATGATGGAACCCAATGGGACCAAAGAAGATTTACAACATGCAATTCAAAAAAATGTGGTTTATCTGATCACGTGCCCGTGTCTTTTGGAATACATAGGAATGAACACACACCCTGTCAAGGTAAGGATAGGGGAATACAAAAGCAACATTAAATGCAAAAAGGAGTACCACCAAAATGGCAGCCCATTTTCTAGAAAAAGATAAGTGGGAAGATCTTTCATGGACAGTAATAGAACAAATCCAAAACGAAAGGTATCTGTTCGAAAAAGAACAATGGTGAGTGTTCCGTTTGAGGACTCATGAGAAAGGCCTAAACAATGAGATTCCTTAGAACCAGCTCAGATGTACACAAAATCTAACACAGGAATCCCATGGTAATTAATGATCAACCAAAAAGTTGCCAGACGCATAAGGAGTATACACTACTACAATCACCCCGTTACTAATACTGAACAAAGAGGAGGTTTATGCCTTTCTTCCTTTTTTCCTCCCCCCCCCTCCGCCCCCCCCCTTTCTTAGTTTTAGACAAACTATAATTTTGGAAACCTGAGTGTACACACTCTATTTGTAAATATACATGGGTTTTGTTTTTCAATCCTTATCCTCTGACAGGAATATTTTTCCAGTTAATATTATTCTATTATTCTAGCCTCTAGCGAAATTATCCAATTATAAAAAATTGAAAACCTAATGGATTTATTCTTTAACCTTTTTTTCCCTTAGGTTTTCCATTTTTTATAATTTGCCCCCCCCCCCTGTTTAAAAAATAAAAAAAACACATACATAAATGCACATCTGTGATGACTCCATCCAGGCATCTCTAGAGCAACAATTTGTTTTTGTTTAATAATTCCTTTAAATTCAAACTCCATTTGGCTGCCTTTTGAAACTCCTCCTAAATAGGCCTCAAAACAAACAAATATATACTTGCTTTTTCAACCGATTCAGTGTTAATCGTTCTAACAGGAAGTGGATTCAAAGGAACCCTGTTTTGGTTCCATTCACCGGCGGCCATCTTTAAAAATGTCAAGGTCTAGTGTTTTTTTCAACCAATTCAGTGTTAATCGTTCCAGCAGGAAGTGGACTCAAATGAACCCTGTTTTGGTTCCATTCACCTGCAGCCATCTTTAAAAATGTCAAGGTCTAGTGTTTTTTTCAACCAATTCAGTGTTAATCGTTCTTACAGGAAGTGGATCAAAATGAACTCTGTTTTGGGTCCATTTACCAGGGGCCATCTTTAAAAGTTCAAGGTCTTGTGTTTCCGCCACACCAGTTTCCTATCAAGCATGCCTCCTTGCACTTTAAAAAACCGGTCTCTGGCAAACCTCAGTTAGGTGCCGATGAGCCACGAAAAGGTACTTCCTTTGGTGATTGCGCTCCTTCCAGCATGTAAGTAGGACATTGGCATGTCCTTAAAAAGGCCAAAGAGACCACTCTGGTTTGTTTAAAAAAGACCCTGGTGTTAAAACCTTGTTTTTCCTTCTGTTCTTTTAAAATACCTACAGTGTCTATTTTAAGGCGCCCAACACCGCTCATGTGAGCTCATGGAGCGATAACGATTAAATTCTAAAGTATGTATTATTATGGCACGTCCTTTTGAGAGCATGAAAACCATTTTTTATATTAAAAGACACCATGAGATCGCAGGTAAAAAGGACGAGTGCACAGACTTTTGCCAAACATCTCCCATTTTTCCAAGGCTCATCATGGGAGTATGAATGCGAGTGCTCAGTTGCTGTGAACATCAATCTGTAACCTTTTAGGAGCACACTAGGAGTGTACAAATACTTCTTTTATGTATGAATATATTGTAACATAAAATGTATCTTGCCAGGAGATACATATGTATGAAAGAATGTTGAATAAATGTGATACTGGGCCCTAGAAATAACAAGGAGTGTTCTTTCAGATGATTCATGAGTAGAGGATACTTACCCAATGGTACCATTACCTACAACAGGGTTGCACAAGAGAAGTATATCATAAAAAAGCTTGCAACGTTCCACATGATGGTGATGTGAATAGATAAATGATGAAAGCCATGATTTATCCAAAATATTTTTCTTTTCAGGTTCTTAAGATATACAAGTGGTATATCTTTCTACTCCCATAACAGGGAACAAAGTCCAGTGTTTGTGACTATCAGGCATATGTACATTTATTCTATCACCCATTGAGGTTAACAGGGATCGTTTTTTGGTCCTGAGGAAGAAAGCCAAGGGGATGGCATCTGAAACATGTCGACCTTGTAGGAGGTGACTCATTATAGTACACCATCTACACCTCCCCATTTTTACTATTCTCAGCCAGGGAAGTCAATAAATTATTTTCATTCCACTAGCCAGAGAATTTTTAACTCTCTCTCATTTTCTTTTCACGATCCCACGCACTACACATACTCACCAATTACTGAATAAAGTGCTCCTGCGTCCGCGTAAGTCATAGCACGCCTGTAGAGGGGAGGGAAGACCCCAATGATGAAGCATGCCACTGAATCAGGTTTCTGTGTGTGAGTGGTATTTTACAACTTTTTGAAACATTGCCCTTCCCACAAATTGAGAGAAGGAGCTCTGATCCTTTTGCACCATTTTTCACGTATAACTAAACACTTCAAATACGAATAAAGAATATAAATATAGCAGCACACACATGGGTGCATATATATTCACATAATACATGGTAGAACTCCTGAATTAGCACTGCCTGCAGTGCTCCTGAGCTTTAGCTCACTTCTAGTTTCTGCTCCAGCACTGCCCTCAGTGCTACTTTGTTGTCTTGATTCCTGAATCAGTACTATTCTAGTATACCCTTTATGTATCCTTTTCCAGTCCATTCCTTTCTTCCCATTTCCTTGTTTCCAGTTCCTAGTTTACTGTCTTTCTATTTCAGCTATCTTGCTTCTATGACTTATATGTTTGTTACTTGCTTTCTGCCAAGTGTGCCCTGTGATTTCTTTACTTTCCTGTTAAGCACTCATCGTTGCTAGCCCCTTGTCTATTGTGCTTCTGTTTAGTTCTACCCAGTTGATGTTACAGACTTGCGTGTTTCTGTTTGATTGCCAGGATCCGTAGGCACAACTGACAACCTAGGGGGTGTTTCTTGTTCACTGAGAGTATGGTCTTTGGGTTACATTTATAACATCACCATAGGCATCAGCTCCACAGACCCTGCCTTTGTATGAATATGCTATGTGTGGGTATTTGCAATCAGTATCTGTAACAGCAATTGAGGGTGAGGAACTTACTAAGCTTCAGTCTTACCGTGTGGAGCTCCCGAGTGCTTTACCCCACATTCCCTTTATTGTTATGTATATGTATTGCACATCCATCCTGGGTGTCAGTTATTCTGAAAGCTAAATTGCCTCTTAAGTGTCTGTCCTTTCTGCGCCTTAAATCTCTTATTCTTTGTACAGAGCTTAGTCTTTCGATCCCCTTTGATTCGCTGTGTGATCTTGGGCAGCTCGGCCTACTTTGTCTTTCCTACCCCCAGTCCTTGCCAGAGTCCCTGACACATGCAGTGTCCTGGCCTGAGTCCTGACAGAGGCAGCTGCCAAGAAGAGGAGGTGCATGGAGTGTGGGAAACCAGGGACTGAAGTTCCCACAGTTCAGAGTGACAGGGCACCTGAACAAGCCTACCAGGGAGGACATCACCCCCTCTGAGACCGGTCTGAGTTTGCTGGATGGTAAGTTGAGCGTGGACCCACGGCACAGAAAGAGTGCCTAATACTAGAGGTCTTGAGGCGGGAAGCTGAGGCCCAGGTGGTTCCGCTGGAGATCACATTATTTTTTGAGAATTACCTCCTATACAGTGAGTTTAAGGTTCCTGGTCCTGGGGCAGCCAGTTTGATGTTGGTCCCCTGATGTTACAGGGCCTTCCTACAGGGGTTGGCCCATGATATACCCCTGGCAGGACAAGAGTTTTGCCAGGCTTGTCCCCCACTTTTACCGGCCTATGAAGAAGACAGCCTCAGAAATGGTCAGCAAGTACTGACCAACCTGCCAGGCCAGTGGAAAATGGCAAAAGCTTAAGGTGCCCCTAAATCCCTTATGCACTGTAGGTACCAGTTTTGAGAGATTGGCCCCTAGGAAAGCCTTAGGCAAGAGGTTCATTGTGTTCTTGGACCACACCACCCTGTAGCCAAAAGCCATCCCTCTGAGGTCAGTGACTACACCTGCGGAGGCTGTGGCCCTGCTGGGTGTTTGTACCTGCATGGGGTTTCCCCAAGGAATTATTGTCTGACAGAGGCACTAACTTCATGTCAGCCTACATGAAGTTCATGTGGGATTAGTGTGGGGTAACCTACATGTTTTCCACACCCTGCCACCCTCAAACAAATAGGCTGGTTGAGAGATTCAACAAAACTCTGAAAGGCATGATAATGGGCCTACACAATGGATCAGTAGAGGGTGTAAACCTCTCCCTTGCTCTGACCCAAGAACAGAAGCATGACTCTCACCAATTACTTGGGCAGTTTTCCACTCTGTTCTCCCTCACCCCTGAACTTACACATTTGCACACCCACGAAAGATACTGGAGACAATATGCCTTTGAAGAACAAGACTTACCTATTGTCAGACATAGCAAGAGCCTGCATCATAGATGAGGTCTCCAAGATGCTGGCATTGGGGCGATTAAGCCCTCCAGCAGTCTCTGGTCCAGCCCAGTGGTTCTGGTACATAAGGCTGCCACATTGGGCACCACTTCAGAACTTAAGTTCTGTATGGACTACCGAGGACTCAATTTATCACCATGACTGATGCTCGACCCAAGCTCAGCGACTGGGTACTGCCAAATTCCTCAGTACCTTTGCTATCACATCTAAGTACTGGCAGATTGCTATAAAGGGCTGAAAGAGAGATCTGCATTCTCGACTCTAGATAGGATAGTTTTTGAACAATGAGGCGTAGAATTTATCAATAATTTTCAATAGTTCTCTTGATACCATAGAGAAATGTCGTAAACTATGATGGTGGCTTCAGAAGCAGCATCTATTTACATCATCTGCATCGTATTCGTATATTTCAAACTTGTATATCAATCACCATTTTGGTCCTCTGGTGTCAGCGTTCCGGCCGTATTTCGCTTGCACAGTGAGCGCAGGACCCAGAGTGGGACAGGTATGCCCAGACATGGGTCCCGTGCTCTCTATGCCACTGGACTCAAGCTATCCAGGCTGAAGAGGGGTGAAACCCTGAAAACCGGTCCTAGGATGCTTATTTCCAGTCCTGGGAGCACCTGGCGTGGCAGTTCGGGCTGGACTGTTCCCACGAGGCACAGGGTCAAGACTGATTTGCATATGGCTGGGTTCACACTGGAATGGCATGGTGAGCAAAAAAAACGATGGATTTAGGCCCAGATCTCTGTACTGGGGTGAATGTATGACATTGTTCTGCATTCTGTCCATCAACTGTTGTTTTGGCATTTGGTGGGGTATAGGCACTGAAGAAGTTGAGACCCTACATGCTTGGGGCACACTTCTAGTTCAGTCAGACCACTAGCCCTCGGATGTCTCATGCAAAGGAGGGGTGAGAATCCCAAACTCTTGAGGTAGTCCGTCTCCCATCAAAGAATGGACTTTACGGTGGAAGACCATCCTGGGTCAGACCATGCCAAAGCTGGTCAATCCAGGTTCTTCCGACTTATTGATTAAAACTCCCAAGAGGTTGGGTAGCTCAACCCACTTCGAGTTGGTGAGGGACAAGTTTGACCTGTCTGCCTCAAGGTGATCTTCCCCCAAACCTTTTGCCTTAACCCTCCATTTTTGCTGATCTCCGTTTTGATTTTTATGACTGGGCACTTTGTCACTACTAACAAGTGCTGAACTGCATGTGATCTCCTCTCCAAACCTAGTCAAATTGGCTTACACCAAATTAGCACATTTAATTTACTCCCTAGTAAAATCTTACATGTACACAGGCCTGTAAATTAAATGCTACTAGTGGGCCTGCGGCACTTATTGTGCCATCCACTTAAGTTGCCCTTTAAACATGTCTCAGGACCTCCCATCGCAGCTTGAGTGCAGTTTTAAACTAAGATTTTGACCTGAAAAAATAGACCTTACTTGTTAATACCTAGGTCAACCATAGGGTAGGCCCTAAATAGCCCAGAAGGAATGGTGCAGTATATTTAATAAGTTTGACATGTCCTGGTAGTGAAAAACTCTTAAATTAGGTTTTCACTACTGCGAGGCCTACCTCTCCCATAGGATAACAGGTTATTTACATTTAATAAGTGGTAGCTTTTAATTAATTGGGAACAGGGAGGAATATAGAGTTTGGTGACTAAAGAACTGCAATGTAAAGCACTCTTTGATGGTAAAGTCTGGCAGGGAGCCCGGATATTCCAAACACCTTGAGAACCTTTTACTCTGAAGCGGGCACCAGGTATAGATACTAGACCTTCAAACCAAACTCTTCAGTACACCTCCGGAAGACTGAAGCACTGCTCTGCTGCTCTGCAAGGAGAACGGTTACTCTGTTGCCCTTCTGCTTGGGTGAAACGCATGCATCTGCATTTGTATCACATGATCTGCAATGTGACTTCAGTGTCTGGTTGGCTGGCCTCCTGATCATATCCTCAGGGACAGAAAAGGTGCCAACCAGCACATGGAATCTACTTGCTGCGAGTCTTGCACCCACCCAGATCCCACCCCCCCACCCCCCATTGTGGCGCCACCCTAGTCCTGGACCCTTGGAAGTGGTCATGAAGGTGCTCTGCCAGTAAAGCTGAGGTCCTTTGAGTAGAACTGCAGCAGCATGACACCTCCTCACAGTTACTTCTGAGCCACCACAACGCAACGCTTCCCCAACACCGCTCTACGCATCGCAGAAGCAGTCTCATCAGAACCCGTTGAGGTGCACCTTTGACACAGGCTTTTGTTTCGCAAGACCTTTTTCCAACGCATCCTCGAGATGCATCTTTGACATGAGTGTTTGCAACCCCAAATACATGAGAGCTCAACAGCACAAATGTAACCTTAACACAGCTATTACTACTAGGAATTCCTACTATTTACCTCTAACCTTGGGTTCCAAAGTATCAAGATATTCACTGCATAGTGCCTGGATAGGAAGTACTATATAAATACATTTTACTATTCAATTTACATTAACACTGGTATTTTAAAGACCAATATACACAGGGCTGCAGGAATTATGCTGCCCACTGTATTTTCTACATCATTTTGGATTTGCCACATAATCGCTCTGCTGCATAGTTTGCAGATTTCAACCCAAAAAAAATGGATTCCAGCTCAAATGGATCAAAAGTTACTAAATATGCAGTGATGTGTGTTGCTGTGCAGTGAAAGGCCTTTGCAAAGTTAGACTGGTCATCTCTAAGTAGGTGAATGCTATTATTTTTGTTTAACTGGTACCAATTAGGTGAAACCTTTGCTCAGACAATGTTAAAATGAGCAAAAAGGACAACATAAGGAAGTAATAGTTCACAAATTGTGCCCAATTATGCTGCAAAATATGCCTTCCATTGCCATCCCGGTCTGGTTTTCCTTTGATAGGTAACGGAATTCTAGAGGGGTTGAAGATAAAGTACTTATGAAGGTGTTGTAGAATTTACCTCACATATTTGTGTTGTTGGCACTGAAGTTAAACAACAAATTGTGGCACTGTACTGTGCAAATTGAGAGGGTTTAAGCATAACGGACAGTGATTTGTATATCTTGAAGTATTTACATTTTAAAGCTTACAATTTTGAAGCTTTAGACACTAGGAAGCCCACCAATTAAACACTAATTGCTGTAGGCAGTGAAGTCAATCAC
The DNA here is from genome assembly GCF_964263255.1 of Lissotriton vulgaris. Lineage (NCBI taxonomy): Eukaryota > Metazoa > Chordata > Amphibia > Caudata > Salamandridae > Lissotriton > Lissotriton vulgaris. Next base: position 128,630,800 of record NC_141696.1, on the reverse strand, counting down.
AGTCGTATATGTATTACTTCAAATGTAGGTCCTTTATTTAAATGTAAAATATAAAGAGTAAAAACAAGGTTGCTTCAGTCAGTTCTGGATGTATAAGCAATCATTGAAAGTGCAACCTAAAAGTCTGGCGTTACATGTACTTATTAGTAGCTCTGGGTAAATGATGTGCCTTGGTAACCACTTTTGAATGTATTCTTACCAATTGTTGGAAGACCAATCTTAGAGGCTAAACGAAAAAACATAAGTAGTTTTACATAGCTATGTCTAAATAAAGAAATGTACTATTGCAATCTTTGTTAGAATTCTGTAAATGTTGCAAAACCATCTCAGAGTCTGAAGGAAGAGCGAGTAACGAAAGAAGTCTATTCCCACTTGATTCTTTCCAGACCCCACTACAGGATCTCACTCCTACAACTGCAGTCGCCTCATACCCTTGAATTATAGCAGACAGTAACTGTGGGCAGCTTAGTGGTATTAATGGGGGAAAACATGTTTTGCAGGGGTAAGGCTGGGCAAAAAGAGTATAAATGTAGAGTAAAAGAGGCGATCCCAGGCGACAGGTCCTTTCTAGGGCAGTAGTGGACCCGAGTCCTTGCAGTCCGTTATGCCTAGAGTCCTAGAGGCAGATGTCCACAGTCCTAATTGACCAGAAGACTAATGAACCCCTGGCAAAAAATAAGGCTATTCGGGTAGCAGTTGCGATACAGCATTTTTCCTATAACGGCAACAAGGCTCCTTCCACAGGTGCGGACGGTAAGGAGACAGTCATAGTTGAACTTGCTTGGGAAACAGCAAAGGTGTAGTATCCCCAGCCTTACAAAGAAATAGATCATTCTCTGAGGAGCCCTTCAATGAGGACTCCCCTGCTTCTCGGGCTGAGACTGCATCCCTGCTGGAGGCAGGGAGGTTCTCAGAATGCTCCCATTTACTGGTGAGCCCTGATATCTCATTCCATGCAGATACCCTCTTCAGTAAAACACCTCATCTGAAAAGTGGAGAAAATAAAGCATGGGGTGTCTTGCTTCTTTCTTTCCACGCAGTAGTTAATGCTCTAACATACTAGTCACAAAAAACCACCACTGGGTCTGGGCCCCCAACAGCAAGGCTGAGCCACGGATTACAATTGAACAAAAAAATGCCAATACTGTCTCGCTTTTTTCAATAAATCCTAAAAACCATACGAATTATACACTACGGTACAGTGACACGGTTATGTCTGAGTGAATCTTTTGTTTTATTTTTAGATTTTCTTTCTCAAAAAAGACGTTTGGTTATTAATTCACCATACAGTACAAGACCTATACACAATATATAAATTTACACAATATTTACAAACAGACCTTTCTACAATTACAAAAATATAGATTTATTACATTAAAAAAAAAATCATACTCTCATGCATACACAGCCTTTCATAGCTTAATACACATACATACACACTGGTATTGAAATATTCACAGTAAGCCATCCAAAATACATTCCTATCAAAGTTTTTGTTGAAAAAAAAGTTTAGTGTTTAGATGGCACAAATTGTCTACGCGCTTCGAACTCAAACGAATGGGGGCGTCCTGCAAGTCCAACACTACCATCCAGTCTCCAGGGTCGAGGGCAGCCAAGACCTGAGCCAGAGTCAACATCTTTAACTCCTTCAGGAGGAAGCGATTGACGTTCCTGAGGTCGAAGATGGGGCGCAAGACCCCTTTGTCCTTCTTGGGGACGAAAAAGTAGTGGGAACAACCACATCCTACCTCTGACCCAGGAACGTGCCTGATGGCCCCCCTTGGCCTAGACGGCCATGACTTCCTGCTGGAGAAGCGCAAAGTGATCCCCCGACATGCTTAGGAACTGAGGTGGCATGGCTGGGGCAGGGGGGTAAACTCGAAGGTGGGGAGGAGTAACTCTTCTGGACGAGTTGCAGCACCCACTTGTCGTAAGGGACAGAACACCAGTGGGGGAGGTGATGATTAATCCTGCCGCCCACTGGTGGGTGCACCCCAAAGCTCTGACTAGGAAGGCTTTGAGGCGGATGCTGTGGGAGCGGAGGTGTACTGACCCGCACGCTGGCCACCTGTGCAGCCACAGCGGCCTCCAAGCCCATGCTGAGTTCGGTTTGATGCAGGCCTCTGACTGAACGAGCGGGCAGGGGCGCTCCTTCCATGGCCAAGAAAGCAATGAAAAGTAGACGTGGCTGGGTGCGTGGTGGAGAGACCTAACGACTTAGCTATAGCCCGAGAGTCCTTAAAACGCTCCAGGACACTGTCTGCTTTATCACCAAACAGGCAAATGTCATCAAAGGGCATGTCCATGAGTGAGCTCTGGACATCTGGTGAGCTTGCATCTATGCCCAGCAGCTGGAAGGTGGCTCAGGTAAAACCCATCCTCAAAAAGCCCACCAGTGACCCTATCATTGTCTCTAACTATAGGCCTATATCGTTACTGCCCTACTTTGGAAAGGTACAGGAACACATAGTTAATAAACTCATCTCCAGTTTTGTAGAATCCCATTCACTTTTAGACCCCTCGCAATCAGGCTTCCGTGCTGCCCATGGCACAGAAATGGCAGTAACGGAAGTGGTGGATAACATTCGTCTCACCCTGGGCAGAGGTGATTCCGCATTTTTGATTTTGTTAGATCTCTCAGCAGCCTTTGACACCATCTCTCACAGCATTCTTTATCAACGGCTGTGGGAGATTGGTGTCAGAAGGCAAGGCTTTGGCCTGGTTCAAGAGTTATCTTGCAGACCGGCATACTTACATTAAGGTCAACTCCTTGGAATTCAGTAGGACACCTCTCTCTGTCGGGGTACCTCAAGGGTCCATTCTGAGCCCCATGTTATTCAACATTTATCTGACCCCTTTAGCCAGAATTATAAAATCTTATGGCTTTACCACAGTATCCTATGCGTATGATACTCAGGTGCTTATCACCTGTAGTTTAGATGTTCTTGACACCCGCCCTAGATTTAAGAGGTGTACGATTCAGATTAGCGAATGGATGACTGGAAATAAAGTCCAACTTAACTATAGTAAGACACAAATTATGCTATTTGGCAAGGCAAAGACACTATGGTCGCACGATTGGTGGCCTTCAGAACTAGGACCATGCCCTGAGCCCAAAGAAGTGGTTCGTGACCTGGGAATAATGATCGAATGTGCCCTTTCTATGAAGGCTCAGGTCACCCAAGTATCAGGCTCCTGTTATGGCATACTGCGAAAACTGCGGAAGATTTTCAGATGGCTACCCATTGAGTCCAGAAAACCGCTGGTTCAAGGACTGGTCGTCAGCCGCCTGGATTATGGCAACGCAATGTATACTTCCATCAATGAGGGTTTGTTGACTAAGCTTCAAACCCTCCAAAACTGCGCCGCACGCCTCGTGCTAGGCATGCCCCCTAGGTCCCCCTCCTTGCCCTGTCTTAGACAACTGCACTGGCTCCCAGTGCGACAAAGAAGCCAGTTTAAGATCCTTAGTCTTACACATAAACATCTCCATGGGATAGGACCCTCCTACCTTGCTGAGAAATTGGTCTGGTACAAACCCTCCAGAACCTTAAGATCTAGCACCAAGTCCCTCCTGGTACAGCCAAGGGCCAGAACATCGAGAATTGGATGTAGAGCTTTTTCCTACATAGCCCCCCAACTTTGGAACAGGTTACCTGCACATCCACTGTCCCTATCCAATCAGGCTTTTCGTAGGGGCTTAAAAACCTGGCTCTTTCCCAAGTAATTCCTCACCTACCCCCCCCCATACACTTGGTTGTACTTTGTTGCTAAGCTCCTTGAGACTCTGGTGAACTGTGCGCTATACAAGAAACCTGCACATCCACTGTCCCTATCCAATCAGGCTTTTCGTAGGGGCTTAAAAACCTGGCTCTTTCCCAAGTAATTCCTCACCTACCCCCCCATACACTTGGTTGTACTTTGTTGCTAAGCGCCTTGAGACTCTGGTGAACTGTGCGCTATACAAGAAACTATGACTATGACTAAGACTAACCCGGTAGATCTCAAGCAGGCGTGGCGACGAGGTGCTTTAACAGAAATAGGCTCTCGCAACTACATGTGTGTTATCAAAACAAGGTACAATGACCAAAAGTCAAAAAGATGCGCAGAAGCAGGTTCTTTGGTGTAAATCTTCTTGTCACAGCAAGATGTTTAATTTTCTCCAGACTTGAGAATAATATCAATCGCCGACACGTGTTTCGTCGTGTACGGTTGAGTCAACACGACTCTTCAGGGCTGATAATACAAAATAATGTAAGCATGTCATTATGTATTCAAGTTTAACTCGATGCTGCATATGGTGACAATAGTGCAACCAACATGCAGTCGTGACGTGCGTGTGAATCGCACACGGGTGGTGAAATTTGATGAAAATACTTGCATAATCGGGCAAGTGATTGGTCTATGGTGCTAATGTGCACGTAGTGAGTGAGATGAAATTAAAAAGACCTGTGTGTGGTCATAAATCACTCGTACACAGTGGTCCTAAAATTAGAGGGTGTCTGTGGTGGTGGTGGGTAAAGCGTGAGATGTCAGAGATATTCAATCAAAACATATAGGTGAAGAGGTATTTGTGTGGCCTCATGACGTGGTGGTGATAAAGGTGCCTATAGAGGATAAAGATCCAGAGAGCACAGTCCATGCAAATCTTGTAGTCTAAGGATAACTGGTATTACCTTCCACTCCAAATCCAATATGTGGTTGGAGTAAGTCTGGGTCTTTAAAGGCTCAGTTTCTGGCTACATAGGGTAAAGACGAAAAAAGAAGAAAAGGGAACTCATAAGGAGGCTTCTAAAGGAAGAAAATGCATGTAGAACTAAGACGGTAGTTGGGCAGCAAGACAATCTTTTGCTTATTCTTACCACTGGGTATTCAGTATGATTATGGTAAATTCGATACTGTTGAGAAAGTGATCGATAGGAGTATATGGTAAAATCTCTCATCTGATTGGTATTCGTATCCCACTGGTAATGTTGATTCGAAAATATAGCGCTATACAAAAAAAGATAAAGGAATCATGAGTTTCTGTGTTATAGCGCTGTACTGTTTACCCAGAACGAGTTTTGTTGATCACGAAAGTCTTGAGAAATAATTGCCCAGTCGCAGATTAAAAGGGTGAAAGGTAAAAGTGCAATGAATTACCTGGGTCTCGCTATGGTGTAAGGCGGGGAGCCGGGAGGGGATTCTATTGAAGTGCCCAGATGAGGAAACGGGTACGTGACCTCTGCGGTGGTGTGCTGGCGAGTAAAAAAATATATAATTCAAGTGAGACTGGTGTCCAAACGTCATGCGTTCAGAGCCCTAGGCACCCGACGCCTACCAAATGAGACGCGGGTCCGTGATATATCGAGCAGCGGTAGAGAAAGTTACACTCACCCGCTGCAGGCAATCCCTCCTCTGTAGGTTCCCGGCGGTCGTCTCTCGTGTACGAACACGTGACCCCGGGAGAGGAGGGATTATATCAGATTTGGTAGAAATCGAAGAAGGACTCCCATGAAATGCGTATATCAGCGCCATTTCTAAGAGGAAAATTATGTATGAAAAGGGGCACGTCTGTGTTTTACTTATTAGAAATATCAGTCAAGTTTTCCCTTGTTACAGTACGTAACCCAGGATAAAGGAAGAGGAGCAAATGTAGTCCACTATAGTAGTAGTAGGTTCATACATCCCGCTGCTCGCTAGTATAATTTCTTATGTCCTTATTATGTATAGAATTGGATTTACAAAATTACAAGGGAAACAGACATCCAATCCCTATTAAATTTTATATGGACATAGACTTGTCAGAAAAGAAGAAGAAATGTAGGTGTGACGTTGAGCATGCGGGGCCAAGCCGAGTGTGGCTGGATGATTTAGGTATTGGGTGCAATGGTGAACAAAAAAAGGTGAAAGGAAGTGAGACAAAAAGGGGGACACATCAAACCCCCGTACATTCAGAAGTCTATAAACATATTAAAACAAAGTCTCCATTTGCAAGAGCGGGACTCCGAGTATGTACATAAACACAAAAGTTGCGGACAAGTAGACATTTGCCTGTATTGGCTGATGGTATGAAAAAACATATAGCCCTGTAATAAGGTACAAAAGACATCACTTTTTAGGTGCTTTAAAATACAGAAGTAGATTACATTTAACTCCTAGAGAGAGGAATTCTCTCATGTTATCATCTGTCATCATTACCCAAAAGTTCAGAGTTTATTATACAGCAAATCAGTCAGTGTGCACCAAGGATCCCCCCGGTGAGAATCTAATCTCCAAGGAAATATTGGAGCTCAGAATCGTAGTTAAGCCCATGTTCTACGCTACGTAAGCGCATGATCCATGTGGCCTCCCTACGTCTGAGCATCAGTTCACGGTTGCCCCCTCTGATATTGAGGGGAATCAGATCGATCCCAAAAACACGTACTTTAATGTCGTCCTCACTGGGTTGACACTCTGCAACATGAAGGGCTACCGGGTATCTGGGGTCCCTCCTTTGTATGGCTCTCATATGTTCAGCTATCCTCTCTTTGAGAGCCCTGATGGTACTCCCTACATATATCTTGCCACATTGGCATTCGATTATGTACACTACAAACTTGCTAAGGCAAGTAATGTTGTGTTTAATCTGGTAGACCATTCCATCATGTCCTACAAAGTTTTTTGTGCTGTGTTTACCCCATATACACATGGAACAGAATCCACATTTGTGGAAACCAAGACCCCGTGTGGACAGCCAGTTCTGTGTTGTGGTATTTGGGGGAACGGTAGGGCTCAGTTTATTTCTCAAAGTAAAACCTTTCTTGTAGGTGATGGAGGGTCTCTCTGGAATAAATTCCTTTAGTGTGGGGTCCTCTAATAGAAGTTTCCAATGTCTATTAAGACTCTTTTTAGTGAGTTGGTTCAAAGCATTGAACTCAGTTATGAATCTAACGTGTCGGTCAGGGGATTTCATCTCAGTACGTGTTTTTAGACAATCAGGTCTCGCAATAACCCTAGTTTTCAACTCTGCTTTCTTGAGGGAAGTTTTAGAATAACCTCTATTCTGAAACCTGTTTTTCATGTTTGTAATACAATTGTCAAGTTCACAAGCTTCACTACAGTTCTGTTTGGCCCTAAGAAATTCTCCGTAGGGGATTGATCGTATCTGATGTTCAGGATGAAAACTGGAAGCATGTAGAACGGAGTTGCATGCGGTGGGTTTTCTAAAAAGTTTAGAGTGTAAATGATTGTTTTTGACATAGAATTCCAGGTCTAAAAACTCAATGCTGGTCAAGCTGTGCTGCATGGTGAAGCTGATTTCCCAAGTATTGGTGTTAAGGTATTCGAAAAAAGAATGAAGAAGTTCCTCAGTTCCGGACCACAGGAGAAAGCAGTCATCTATGTATCAGCCCCAAAAGACTATGGAGTCAGTGTATTGTGTTCCTTTAGTGCCCCAGATAAGATCAGCCTCCAATGCTCCCATAAAGAGATTTGCAAAGGAGGGTGAAAATTTGGAGCCCATTGCTACTCCTTTCTTCTGGCGGTACCATTTCCGAACAAACATGAAGAAGTTATTCTCCAAAATGATCTTCATCATGTGAATTAACATGTTTGTATGCGCCCATAGTGAAGCTGGTCTATTGGAAAGAACCTTAGTAATAGCTTCAATTCCTAGGTCTAAGTTAATGCTGGTGTAAAGGGACACCACATCCATGGTGACTAGTATGGTGTCTTTCTGCCAATCAATATCTGCCATGATGTTTAGTATATGTTTTGAGTCTTGTATGAATGAAGGAAGGTTTTTCACTAAAGGTCCCAAAAAGAGGTCCACGTACTCTGCGACTCTTTCTGTGGGACCCCCAATTCCCGACACAATTGGTCTGCCAGGTGGGAATGGTTTGTCCTTGTGGACTTTGGGTAGGGTGTAAAGCCATGGATGTGTGGGTTTATGGACTTTGAGGTATAGATATTCGTTGTCATCTAAAAGACCTGATTGTTTCCAGTGTAACAATTGTTCATTTATTAGCTTAGTTGATGAACCTGTGGGGTTGTAGTTGAGTGATTCATAACATGAGCAATCGCTCAATTGGCCAAGGATCTCATTGTTGTAGTCAGCTAGATCCATGACCACTACATTGCCCCCTTTGTCAGCCTCCCTAATGATGATATTGGGGTTCTTACTAAGAGTTGAAAGTGCTGAGCGTTCGCCTCTAGTTAAATTGTCTTTATATTTGAACTTAATGTCTAGGTTTCTGGTATTGGTTCTGTCAAGGTCTTCCAGAACACGTTTGTGAAAGTTATCAATGGAGTTACCACCTGATAATGTAGGTATCCATTTGGATTTGCATTTGAGACCACTCGTTATACTAAAGTCAGTTTCCACATCAAGTTCTTCCAGTAACTGTTCCATTTCCAATGGACTATCTTCCCTGTCCGTCAAAGAAAGAAGCAAGTGTGTTGCTTGTACATCTTTAATAGTCAAAGGTACATCGTCAAATACATTTGGAACAAGAGTAGGTTGTCTTTGTAACTGTTGTGATCCCACAAAGTGTTTCTTGAGTTTCAGGTTACGTGTAAACTTGAAAAGGTCAATTTTAGTCTGACACAAGTCACCTGTAGCATAGGGGTTGAAGTTAAGGCCTTTGCTGAGTAGGGAAATCATATCTGGTGTCAATGATATTGAGGAAAGATTGATGACTTGGACATTATCAACTAGTGTTGTTAGTTCCTCTGTGTCCCTGACCTCAGTTTTCTGCGATATTCCTCGCTTGTTCCCACGTTTGCCCCTATGGGGTTTGGGTCTGCAGCGGCCTTTGGAGGCTGGGTTCTGTTGCCCTTCCTCACCCGCTCCACTTCTAAAAAAAAGTTCGAGTTGTTAGGTTGTGCGTTAGCTAGGATTTCGTTCTCAATGTCACTGAGTCCAGTGGAACTCAGGGAGGTAGTGCTAGAGTGGGCGGAATTGGAAGTTTCGGGTCTCCCGGGTTGGGAACTATTTTTAGGTCTGGGGATCAATGAATCATATTTGCGGTCCTTCTTCGATTTCTACCAAATCTGATATAATCCCTCCTCTCCCGGGGTCACGTGTTCGTACACGAGAGACGACCGCCGGGAACCTACAGAGGAGGGATTGCCTGCAGCGGGTGAGTGTAACTTTCTCTACCGCTGCTCGATATATCACGGACCCGCGTCTCATTTGGTAGGCGTCGGGTGCCTAGGGCTCTGAACGCATGACGTTTGGACACCAGTCTCACTTGAATTATATATTTTTTTACTCGCCAGCACACCACCGCAGAGGTCACGTACCCGTTTCCTCATCTGGGCACTTCAATAGAATCCCCTCCCGGCTCCCCGCCTTACACCATAGCGAGACCCAGGTAATTCATTGCACTTTTACCTTTCACCCTTTTAATCTGCGACTGGGCAATTATTTCTCAAGACTTTCGTGATCAACAAAACTCGTTCTGGGTAAACAGTACAGCGCTATAACACAGAAACTCATGATTCCTTTATCTTTTTTTGTATAGCGCTATATTTTCGAATCAACATTACCAGTGGGATACGAATACCAATCAGATGAGAGATTTTACCATATACTCCTATCGATCACTTTCTCAACAGTATCGAATTTACCATAATCATACTGAATACCCAGTGGTAAGAATAAGCAAAAGATTGTCTTGCTGCCCAACTACCGTCTTAGTTCTACATGCATTTTCTTCCTTTAGAAGCCTCCTTATGAGTTCCCTTTTCTTCTTTTTTCGTCTTTACCCTATGTAGCCAGAAACTGAGCCTTTAAAGACCCAGACTTACTCCAACCACATATTGGATTTGGAGTGGAAGGTAATACCAGTTATCCTTAGACTACAAGATTTGCATGGACTGTGCTCTCTGGATCTTTATCCTCTATAGGCACCTTTATCACCACCACGTCATGAGGCCACACAAATACCTCTTCACCTATATGTTTTGATTGAATATCTCTGACATCTCACGCTTTACCCACCACCACCACAGACACCCTCTAATTTTAGGACCACTGTGTACGAGTGATTTATGACCACACACAGGTCTTTTTAATTTCATCTCACTCACTACGTGCACATTAGCACCATAGACCAATCACTTGCCCGATTATGCAAGTATTTTCATCAAATTTCACCACCCGTGTGCGATTCACACGCACGTCACGACTGCATGTTGGTTGCACTATTGTCACCATATGCAGCATCGAGTTAAACTTGAATACATAATGACATGCTTACATTATTTTGTATTATCAGCCCTGAAGAGTCGTGTTGACTCAACCGTACACGACGAAACACGTGTCGGCGATTGATATTATTCTCAAGTCTGGAGAAAATTAAACATCTTGCTGTGACAAGAAGATTTACACCAAAGAACCTGCTTCTGCGCATCTTTTTGACTTTTGGTCATTGTACCTTGTTTTGATAACACACATGTAGTTGCGAGAGCCTATTTCTGTTAAATTGCCTTGTCTCTTGACTTGTTTGGACGGTTAAGGGTGTTTTGCCGTCTGCTCTTCACGCACTACACAACGACACTCATGTTCCTTGCACACTGTGTAACGTTTTAACCTAGGCAGCGCGCCCCCTGAGTCCTAATTTTCTAAAAACCCCTTTGCACAGTATTCGTGGCGACGAGGTGCCACAGTTGTAGAAATTGCCCTACCTAGGGAGTCTGCGGTGTTCAAACCACACCGAATGGCGAACTGGGCTGCATCCTTCCCCTCTGCCACAGCCTGGGACAGCATAGCCAGGACCTCTTCAGGACATCTATGCAAAGGTATCCCACACCGCATGGGAATAGCGGCCCAATAGGCATGCGGTGTTCACCGACCCCAGCCCTAAGCTGGCCGGAGAGAACAACTGTTTGCCTACCTGCTCCAGCTCCTTAGAGTCCTTACCCGGTGGAGCCGTGGGAAAGGCACTCTGGGATGTCGAAGCTTGGAGGACTAAGCTCTCGACCTAGGAGGAGTGGTCAAAACGGCAGGGTCACCCGGCGCCAGGCGATGATGCCTGGCGACGTTCTTGTCCACTGTGGCTGGCTGCGACCAAGTGCCCAGGAAGATGTCAGTGAGGGCGTCAATAAATGGCAGCAGGGATCAGACTAAGTTGACGCCGACTGGAGCACCTAAGTGAGGAGCTTAGTTTTTAGGGCCACCGTATGGAGATCAAGGTTGAGGACCTCAGCTGCCCGATGGAGCACCACCGTGTAAGAAGCGCCCTCCTCCATGCTGGGCGGGGGAGAGGCAAACCCCGGGTCAGAGGAGACAAAGGCCGCCGGCCTCCTCTAAGTCGTCCAACCAGTCTTGCTCAGTCACACTGACATGCGAGAGGGTCCTCGGACCCCTCCTAGTCGTTCTCCACCTCCGCCATATGCAGTGCAGACCGCAGCGGCGTGGGAAGGGACAAACTGTGCCAGGAACGGCGCTGGACGGAGCCGAACCAGCACTGTGTCCCAATTCGGATCCCAGGTAGGTGCAAACTTGTCCTGGAACCGGGGTAGAGGTGGAACTAACGGTATTCACTGCGGCACTGGAGGCGGAGCCGAGGGTGGTGCTGCGGCTGGCAGAGTGGGACCTTGTGGTGCCGGAGCCACCGATGGCTGGACAGGAACCTGACAGGGGACCGCGTGGCCCAAGGGCGTGCCGGCAGGAGCCCAAGGCCTAAACAGGAGGTCCAAGGCAGCAAGAAATTCTTGCACCTCTGCGAGAGTCGCCGACAGACCCGTAAGGTGGGTAAGCCGCAGGACTCCCATCGGGGCAGAACTCCCGTCCCCCTCGCCCGCACCCGGGGACAGACTTGGTGACGTCAGAGAGAGACAACACTTCTTTGACTTCTTTTCATGTCGTCTCTTACCCGAATCCGAGGGTGAAGTCTTGGAGCCCGGGGAGCGATGATGGTGGCCCCGCGTGCGTTCTCTAGAACAGCCCCGGGACCGTGAACAGCGCTGGGACGAGTGCCGGACCTCAAGCAACTTCCGGCGCTGCTCCCTCAAGGCCTTCGGTGCTATGGCCCGACAGTCCATACAAGACCGGGAGTCGTGGTTGCGCACCAGGCAGTAGAGACAGACGTCGTGGGGGCCTGCCACCGACATATTGCAACAGCAGGCCCCATAAGTCTTAAAACCAGGCATCCCTACGTGCACCAGAGTACACTTACAGGAGACAAAAAGTCTCAAAAAGGTGGTCACAAAGTGACTAGGGTACGTGCTCTAAGCGGATCTGCAAAAAGAACTGACAGCGCGCATGGGTGGCGCCTAAGTAGTCTCCGTAACGTCATCTGGGAGCTTACGATGCCAGCGACTGACACGGAGCCGCACGTTGCCACCTACCGACGCGCAGGGGCACTGCTGACTAAAAAAACTTTCCGGATCCAGTCTGACGCCTGGGGACACTCTAAGGTAAGAAATCTATCACCAACGTGTCTCTTTCAGATACTTATGGCAACAACTCCTGCTAAAATATCTTTTAATGATCTACAGCAGGATATTTCCCTTTGTAATGTGAGGAACTGGAGGACTTCCAAACGACAGCCATAGGGGAATAGTTAACCAACTTAGGCAATTTTGATTGATAAATTGCCTCCCGAGGCCTGAAATAAAGGCCTCAGATAATGCTGTACACCTGAGTGGTGGGGGCTCAGATCAACAGGGTACCTCTGCTGTATAGCCCTCCACCAGTAAACCCCATGAGGAATTCAGCTGTGACATGAGGCATATGCACCAAACATTTTCAAACAAACTTTGGGGCCTATGGAGACAGAAATAAAATCCATTCCAGTGCCAGTTTTAACTACTGCGCCTACTCAGTTTACAAAGACAGCGTAAGAGGCTTAGGAAACCCCACAATTAAAAAAAGCTGCTACTGGATTGGGTAAAGCACAGTCTGATCAAGTCTAGTCCATTTTTAGACCGCCTGTCAAGTCAAAAGAGCCAGTTGGCAGCACAGCAGATTAAGTGGACCAGACAGGTGAGACAAATATCACCAAAGATGAGGAAAATTCCACTCCAAAAGAAGCCATTGAAGAATACTTAAACAGCTTAAACCCATCTTGGCCTCAATTCGCCTCAAAATCTGATTGGCAATCCGCTCCCGCAGGGAGAGATAGGTCTTAGTGCCCTGGGGATGCAACAAGAACGGGTTTTAGCAGTATGTGATTGGAATACAGGAGATGATCGATGCAACAAACAACCAGGACACAGCGGTAACCAGTTTGAGATACACAAGCCAATCCCAGAGATCAATATTCCTATACAGGAGGAGAACATCTTCCTATAGGGGAGAGGAAAAATCATCATAATAGTCAGAAAAATTTAGGTTTGAATCTAACAGACTACAAATACTGCCTCTCCAATGATTAAAAACGTAAGGCCTAGTCCTTCGGTTACCATTGTTCAACAGCCATTTTAGGAACACAAGGACAAGTTACTTACCTTCTATAAAGTATCTGGTAGGGACATGATCTTGCCGCAGATTCCTTACCTTCGAACTTCAAGGCATCAGGCTGGATCCAGAAGATTTGATAGCAGTACCCCGGTGCGCCGATAGGTGGTGTTGGATGACTCCGCGTGACGTCGTAGGCATCTGGTTCATTATCGTCATGACGTTCGCGTCGTCTATATAGGCACCACAGGGGCACACTGACGTCAGTACTTTTCACAACTTTCCACGCCAGAATCGTGGAACCATGAAATGACTGACCAGGGTGTGTTAAAAAACAAATAGAGCCCTGAAGGGAAACAGCCCCAACACTAAAAAAGATCTGCAGTGCGGGGAGGATGGGTGGGTCGGTAAGGAATCTGCAGCTAGATCATGTCTCTACCAGGTAAGGTGTTACCAAAGTTACCTTGTCCATCTAATAGAGACATTTAGCAGCAGATTCCTTACCTTTGAACAGATACCAAAGCAATACCATACTACATAAGGAGGAGGGACTGTGGAAAAGCTCAAACCAAAATGTCTTGCAGGACAGAGGGGACCAAAAAAAAAGGTCCTCTCGGCGGACCTGGTTGTCTAGGCAGTAATGCTTGGTGAACGTGTGCAGAGATGCCCACGTGGCCACCGGACAGATGTCATAGATCGGAATACCATGCTGAAGAGCCTTGGTGGCTGCCTTAGTCCAAGTAGAATGGGCCCTAAGGTCTTCAGGAGGCTGTTTCTTTGCCAAGGAGTTACATTTTTAGGCAGAGAACTAGCTGTACCAGGCCACGCGTTGCTTTGGCTCAGTCTGGTTAAATGGAAGAGAGGGAAAAGAGTAAGCGCACGTTTCGGATATGTTTAATTTCACAATGCTTGTGGGTTTGCAATATGCTTGTGACTATTGTCTGTATGTGTCCCTTGTAGTTGTTGCACAGCAAGCAAATCGATAGAGTCAGTTTGGCCTTTTGATTAAAAACGCGCGTGTATTGTCCACACACTTATTCGAATCCGTTGTATATATATATATATATATATATATATATATACATACATACATACATGCGCTAATGTTGCAAAGTGAACCAACTCCACCCACTTCCCGGTCTGCCATCCTGACACCAACTGTCCATCCTAATATATGTAGAAGATTGTCTCCGTGTCCTTACTTAATGTTGCAAAGTGAACCAACTCCTCCACCCACTTCCTGGTTTGCCATTCTGACACCAACTGTCCATCCTAATATATGTAGACTATTGTTTCTATGCGTCCCTTGTATTTGTTGCGCAGCAACCAAATCAATAGGGTCTGTTCGACCTTTCAATTAAAAACACGCGCGTATTCAAATCAATGTTGTTAAATATATAAACATGCGCTAATGTTGCAAAGTGAACCAACTCCTCCCCCCTCCCTCCACCCACTTCCCGGTCTGCCATCCTGACACCAACTGTCCATCCTAATATATGTAGACTATTGTCTCTATGCGTCCTTTCTTAATGCTGCAAAGTGAACCAACTCCTCCTCCCTCCACTTCCCTGTCTGCCATCCTGACACCAACTGTCCATCCTAATGCATGTAGACTATTGTGTCTATGCATCCCTTGTAGTTGTTGCGCAGCAACCAAATCAATAGGGTCTATTCGGCCTTTCGATTAAAAACACGCGTGTATTGGACACGCGCGTATTCAAATCCAACGTTGTGTATCTATAAACACGCGCTTAATCGAATCCAATGTTGTGTCAAAGCAATCGGTGAAGAACTTTCGGAGATTTTAGATTTTGAACAATCGAACATTGACATTTTTATGTGTCTGTTCGGGCTCTCTATTAAAAACACGCGCGTATTCTAATCCAATGTTTTGTATATCAAAACGCGTGTATTCGAATCCAACGTTGTCTCAAAATTTCAAAGCTATCAGTGTAGAAGTTTCGGAGATTTACGATTTTGAACAAACAAACATTTACATTTTAATTCATCCTCATGGCAGAAGTTATTGCCAGTAAAAAGGATGTTTTGATAGTCTGCCACGGGAGGGGACAGTTGTGCAGTGGTTGAAATGGTGCACACATCAAGAAGGTGAGAACCAGGGTAAGGTCCCACATGGGCATAACAAAAGGTGAAGGGGGTAACAAAGTAGCAAGGCCCGTCATTTAAAAAGTGTTGGTCGATCTGGTAACCGAAGAAAAGCAGAGATGGCCGAAAGGTAGCCCTTCAGAGTGCCAAGAGCAGAGTACTGCCGGGCCAAGGAAAGAATGAAAAGAAGATTGTCTGAGAGGGGCTGACAAGTGGTCAAGAGACCGTTCTATACAATATTTAAAAAATCGTTGCCATCTGCAGGTGTATACTGACTTTGTGGATGGATGCCTGGCTGCCAGACTAACTTCACAGACTTCAAGAGCAAGGTCAAATGCTGTCAACTATCACCACTTTATCTCCATGCAAGGAGGTGGAGGGTGGACAGGTTTGGGTTGGAGAACCCTCCCCTGTTGCTGCAACAGAATATACTCCCAAAGGGGCAGCCTGATCGGAGGATCAATGCTTATTTGTAAAATCTTTGGATACCACACTCTCCATGCCCAGTCGGGAGCCACAAGAATGACTTGTGCCCGGTTACTCCTAATCTTAAGCATTTGGGACAGGAGAGGTATGGGCGGAAAGGCATACAGGAGGCCTGTGCTACGCTCAAGACAAAAAGCGTTGACTAACTAGAGCTGCCTTGGAAACACCAACAAACAAAATTGCTGACATAGCGCTTGCTTTCGGAGGTAAATAGATCTCACCAAGGCTCTCCCCACTGTTGAAAAAGACCTTGCTTCACCTCTGGATGGAGACGCCACTTGTGATCCGCAAGGCACAGACGGCTGAGTTTTTCCCGTTCTGGCGTTCAGGGAACCGGCCAGATGTTGAACAACCAGGGAAATGCCCCGTTCCAGCCAAGTCCATAGACGCAGGGCCTCTTGACAAAGGGTCCACAACACCACCCTGCCCTGCTTGTTGCAGTACCTCATGGCAGTAGTATTGTCTGTGAACACTTGAATCAGCCTTTCCTTGAGAGATGGTAAGGCGGCTTTCAGTGCCAATTGGATAGCACAAAGCTCCAACATGTTGATATGGAGCCCGGCTTCCGGTGGAAACCAGAGTCCTCCAATTTCCATGTCTCCCAGATGGCCGCCCCATCCCCGAAGTGACGAATCTGTCACTACTGTGAGATCTGGGTGGGGAAGAGAGAGGGGTCTGCCCCTGAATCAATCGCGGTTTGTCACCCACCACTGCAGGTGGTTCGCGGTGCCATCCGATATCTGAACCAGGCCAGTGAGATTTCCCTTGGTACTGCGCCCACTGGAATTTCAGGTTCCACTGCAGAGCCCCTAAGTGCCATCTGGCATGGTCGACAAGCATGTTCGCAGGAGACCATGAGGTCCAACAGCCTCAGTCACTCACCGAAATCCAGGAAAGAGACTGAAACATCAGTATCATAGCATGAATATCCTGGATTCACCTGAAACTGAACCATGTTCTAAACTGCTCAGATGAAAGGTAGCATCTGAGAGGGAGTCAGATGTGACTTCTGCACGTTGATAGTGAACTGCAGCGAGTGCAGGAGGTTTGCCGTAGTCTGGAGGTGGGAGACAATGGTTTGGGATGAGCCCGCCTTTAACAACCAGTCATCGAGCTAGGGGAAGACATGAACACCTGATCTCCTCAGATAGGCTGCGAACACGAGAGGCATTCCTGAGGCCGAAAGGGAGTGCAGTAAACTGAAAATGCTTGTGCCGCACCGTAAAGCACAGGCGGCGATTAGCAGGCAGTATGGGAACATGGAAATAGGAGTCCTGCAAGTCCAAATCCATCATCCAGTCTCCCGGGTCTAGGGCAGATAGGACCTGAGCAAGGGTGAGAATCTTGAAAGTCTCCTTTTTGAGGAATTAGTGGAGGGCTCTGAGGTCAGGGACATGATGAAAGTATCCGTCCTTCTCTGGAACCAGAAAATAGCAGGAAAAGCAACCACGGCCTATTTCTGGTCAGCGAAACCTCTCTATAGCTCCCTTGGCCAGTAGAGTCTTGAATTCTTCAAGGAGTAGGACAAGGTGATCCTCTCAGCAGATTGTAAGTTGGAGGCATGAGGGAGTGGTAGTTTCGAAGGGAAGGGAGGAGTCTCTTTGGACTATTTGCAACACCAACCTGTCCAAGGTTATATCTTGCCAGTGTTGGAGGTAATGGCAGATCCTTCTACCAACTGGGCGCCCATGATCCGGGTAGATCAGATTAGGAAGGTTTTGCTCTAGAGGAGGGTTTTGTGGCTTCACCTGACTTCGGGCTTCCCGACCCGCAAGGTCGGGGTGAATTGCGTCCACGGCCCGCAGAGGTTGTTAAACTTGTGAGGTCCTCTGGCTGGGGTAGGGATGGCGCGGTCGGAAGCCCCTTTCGTTGCCACGAAAGGGGTGGAAAGCTGACAGACCGGAATGACACGGCAAGGTCCAAGGACTTGGCCGTAGCCCTAGAGTCCTTGAAGCTCCCAAGCGCTGCATCTGCCTGGTCTCCGAAGAGATGGGAGCCATCAAAAGGCATGTCCATAAGGTTGGCTTGAACATTCCCTGAAAAGCCAGACATCCTCAGCCAGGCGATCGGCATAGTCAAGGAAACCGCTCTGCCCAGCGAGTCGGTCGTGTTTAAGCCACATTGTATAGCAAACTTTGCTGTGTCTCTCCTGTCTGCAACATCTTGGGAGAGGCAAGCTCGGGCCTCCCCAGAGACTTGTGGCAGCACCTGCGCAAACTTATACCATAGTGAATGGGAATAACAGCCCAAGAGGCCTGCAGTGTTTACGGACCGCAATGCTAGGTTGGTGGAAGAATAAAAATCTTCTTACCAAAGCTGTCCAGCATTTTGGATTTCCTGTCCGGGGTGCAGAAGGGAACGTGCCAAGGAAAAGAGAGGCTTGGACCACCAAGCTCTATGGGGTGGGATGGGCAGAGAGGAAAGCTGGTTTTCGGGTGCAGGGCAGTGGTGCGTGCAATAGTTCTATTTACAGGAGCCCCTGTGCTGAGCTTGGAGCAGGTGCCATGTAGAACGTTGATAAAGGCCTCGCTGAAAGGCAGCAAGGGTTCCGAGGTGGCGACATCAGGCTGCAGGACCTCTGCCAAGACAGTCTTGACTGCCGCCATAAGAAGCTGCAGGTCCAAGACCTATGCACCACCATTGAAAAAGAAGCCTCCTCCTTTGTAGCCAGGTTAGGAGGAGACAGCATGCCAGGCTCTGGGGAGGTGTCCAGGGTGTTCGTATCTCCCAGGTCCTCATACCAGTCCAGTTACTCATTTGGATGCAGGTTTTCTAAGACATCCTGCTGCCCCTCCCAACCATTATCATCCATCCCTAGACCTTCAGAATAGGGCAGAGTGCATGGCTCTGTTGGCGCTGATCTCTGCGTCAGTGGATGCCAAACCGGCTTAGTGTTGCCTGAAATGATAGGAGCGGCACCGCCAATGCAGAGGGTCCCGGCATCTGATGCAGAGCCTGGGAAGGTTAGAGTGGTGCAACAGGCGCGGCTACGAATCCAAGAGGAGCCCTTGAGATTATGGCCGGAGCCATGGAACTCACAGGATATCCTACTGAGCATGCTGGGCCCAAAGGTTTACCGGCAGGATCTGACCACCTAAATATGGCGCACATTGCGTCATAGAATTCATTTAATTGGGCAGGGGTCTCTTCAGGCCCAGGAAATGGAGGGAAACAAGGAGAAGACTCAGACACCCGCTAGGCGGAGCAGTGCCTCGAACGTCGAGACTCCTCAGTCTTTACGTGTGACAGACTGGATTAAATCGAAGCACGCTTCGAACTTCTTGTGATGCTTCTTACCCGACCTAGACAACTTAGTTTGGGAGGAAGACTTCCACTTAACCGGGATTAAAATCGACGGGGCGATCTCTGTGGTGCCGTACGCCGGGTTCAGATTAGCTTTAGGAATTGCTCCCTCAAAGCCGAAGGCATCATGGGCCGGCAGTTGGAGAACGACAGTCGTGATCGTGCTACAGGGACCAAACCCACCAGTTGGCGGTGTGTGACTGATCATGGCGTGGTGACAGGTGCCGCATGGCTTGAACCCAGAAGTATTCTTACTCGACATGCCTGCACACCAAAAGGGCTCGACAAAAACTTTTTTTAAAAGTCTGTCAAAAAGTGACGGGGGTAGCTCTCGTCAACAGATCTGTGCTGTCTTGCGCGGAAAGAAAAGAACTTATGTCAGCGCGCCAGGGTGGCGCCCATATAGAAGACGTAAATGTCATGACAATGACAAACCAGATGCATATGACATCACATGGAGTCGACCAGTGCCGCCCAACAGCACGCAGGGGTACTGCTATCATATCTTCCAGATCCTGCCTGATGCCTGGAAGTTCAAAGGTAAGGAATCTGCAGCTAGGGGTCTTTATCAGATATTGCCTCTATTCACAAGACCAGCATTGAATATTGCCCACCCCCCCATAAACTCTGCAATGTGATTTTAACACCACAATATAACTCGAGGGGGCATTTATATAAAATTGGGCAACAGATATGCTAGCAGAACAGGTGTGGGCAGAGAAGCAGGCATTTTTAAATTGGGGAACTGAAATCTCTTGAGAGGATGAAGAAACCTACCCTCAATTGCTCCTGTCCCATAGTCCTGGCAAACGCTCCTCTTTACCTGGGCCACGGCCACAGGAAAGACGGGTTTCCTAAGTCAGAACAAAAACCCCAGTGAAAACGCTCAGTCCCAGCTGGCTTTAATTCTAAGGGTACTATTACACAATCATGGACCTTGGAGTCACAACAAATGGTCAAGGCACTGTGGACCAGTCTGCACATCAATCACAACTTATAGCAACAGACTGGTCCTGGCTTCTGGGTGCCCGTCCACCTGCTTCATACAGGAGCCTGAGCAACTGACAAAACTACTTAATTAACAGCCTATCAAAGGAGACGCTTTCTTTGTGTTTGGAATATAGAGGGACTGTTGGGAAAAATGGAGGAAAAGGCTTTCTTAACTTAAATTAAAACCTTTCATGTGGTGATACTGTGAGAAACTTGGGCCCAAGATATAATCAATCTTTCAAAAATACTGGTGTTTAAGCAAACCGGCAGTCAAAACAAATACAATGGGCCGCTCTGCAGTAGGTCTTGCCTTATATGTAGCGGTTGATCTTCTTGCCAGAATAGAGAAGATTATCATTGACTATCCCAATCTGCAAGCAGTAAAGGTTTGGTATTATACTTCATCAAGTGCACTTCCTTTGCGGATTATAAATGTTTCCATTCATCCCTTGCTGGCAAAGGAGAAAGAAACAATTGAACTTTTACTGGATTCTATGACCGCCTGATCTATAACAAATTTTGTTGCCTTTATTTTTAGGACTGGCGATTTCAACATAAAGATGCTCCAGGTGGTATCCAAGGACCAAATAGTTGAATCACTTGACCAGATTTAACATATTCCATGGTTTCAACCCCACAGAGGAAGGAAACAAGTGGGAGACAGTTTGTAAGCAATGTGGAGCACCTGGATCTGAGTCTTCAATGGCCAGGTGGATTCCAATTTTCCAGGTTACGCAACCCATCACTCAGCAACTTCTTCAGGTACTGACTACACACTAGTGTCACTCCCTTTATTTAATAGGGTGGCTTTTTATGCGCAGGAGAGCAAGCTGGAAAGTGACCATCAACCGCAGATGATCCAACTAAATCTGCATGTCTCCCTGCATGAACAAGTTCAACTGGATAGCTTTCTATGACCAAGTATAAGAATCTCCAGTGGTCTATAGAGTCCAATGAAAGTAGGACCAGACTTCAATGGGAAAAAATATGTTAAACAATTTCAAACCCTGTAGTACAGTGGGTTCAACTTCCTAAACTACTACTGGAGAATGAAGTTGGTACCCATAAAACGAGAAATGCCTCTGCCCAGACACGACCCTGGCCCAGGAGAATCTCCACCCAAGTCCTAACAGGAAAAAAAGCTGAACCATGCCTTAAGGGCGCTGAGAAATAATTCTAACTCCAGCACACAGAGATCATTAAACAAAAAGGCCGTTTGGGACTTCGTCAAATCTGAAGTTGGCCTATATTGGTGTAAAATCCTCTCTGCTTCCAGATGATGCCAGACAATTTTGGCAGTTGGTGGAGCAACCAGTAGGCAGTCTCCCTTTACCTAAATTAACTTGGAAGCCTCCTGGTCAGCTTAGAGGAAATTTATGGGGGTACAGAATTAACAAAGGGTACTCAAAAAGCAGCTTCTTTTTTAAACAAGGAGGGTAAAACCTCACTCAAAGCGATCTCGTTCGGAGAAGTGGAGAAATATTTTTCCTGGAGCCGCCGAGATGGCGCCCCTGTCCAAAACTGATGCCCACAGGCGATTTTCAAGCACAATCCACAATTTCTGGCAGATAAACTGGTCACCTTATTTGAGTATGGCCTAACCAATCCAGACATTCCAAATAGCTGGAGCGGGTCCATACTGGCCCCAAATTATAAAGGCGGTCCAACCACAACCTTACCTTCCAACTACAGGTTAAATGCTTTGATGGATGGGGAGGCAAAATATTTTGCAAAAAGACTACTAGCTGAACAAATAGACTAGGCTGATACTAGTTCATTGGTGCAGAAGAAGCAGATGGGGTTTATGAAGGGAATTGGCACAACCACCAACATCCAGATGCCGACCTTATTAATCAAACAGGCAAAGTACCACTCTTTAAATCTACACCTATGATTCTTAGATTTTCGTTCAACTTTTGATGCGGTGCAGAAAAACATCTTGTGGTATTAGCTGTTGAACTGTGGAATTCCTTCCCTTTTCCTAAGAGCTATCCAATCGCTGTATACAGATAACTGGACAAGAGTCAGGCTGGGTAATGATACAATGATTTCCCAAAACATTTTCACAAGAACAAGGCTGTGCACTTGCCCCCCTTTTATTCAATTTGTATTTTGCCGAAATGTCTCCCGCCTTAAATAGGATCAATTCCCATTCGCCTACGGTAGCTGGTTTTAATGCTTCACACATGTTGTATGCAGACAATTGAGGTGCCGGGTTTTTAGAGACCCGGTGGTGCCAGGGGACCACACCCGAAGACCTCTGAGTTCTCCCTGTTCTGGACTTACAGAAACACAGCGTCTTCTAGTTGAAGTCAGTGATCGAGTTTTATTGGCTGCAACCAAGTAACATGCGTCCTAGAAGTACGACCACACGGGCCGTAAGTTCTCAGGAGACTGTTCGTTTTTACAGAACCAGCCTTCTCCTTATATACATAAATAATAGCTGCAGGCAAGAATTCTTGAGTTTATGATATGGCTATCCAAATATTTCTACAATAATACAAAGAGCGAAGTCATGCTGGTCAGCACATATTTTAGATGTCCAGTTTGTGATGGATTACCTCGCCAGATCCAGAACTCCCATCAGATATCGATGAAACACCAATAAGGTCGGGCACCCTCCCATCATAAAACGGGTCATAAACAAGAATCATGGACAGGTGTATGTGTATGGAAAACAGGGTCTGTATGTAGTGGATGGTTTATGACATGTTGTGCCTTGATGATATCTTGCTCGGCCACTGGGCGAGGAGCTGCCCAAACAGGCTTGGCTGGAGGCAGTGGAGACAGCTTCGGCCAGGTCATGGGAAAGTCAGCTACGGCAGACGTGTCCTTTTAGATCAAGCTTGGCTTTAATCAATTGACTTATATGAAGGCAAGTCATAAGATGGATGCCGTTTACAAAATGGAGTCTGAGGGTTCGGGACGGAAACTACGATTTAAGGGTGTTAGCATCACTCAATAGTGACGCAAATGCATAGGGATAATGTCCTAATCATTACCGGTCCGTAGACACCAAATTCGTCATGGTTCGACGATATTTTGTGACACGAGTGTTGGACCTCAATATCTGTGAAACAGCAGGGTCCGGATTTGCAGTACCACAGCCCCTCCTTTTGCCCTCATATTAGGCAATAACTCAAGCTAATCTGAGTCCAAATCTGTATTGATGAATTCACAGAGATGCTGCTGTAGCATCATTCTGTTGCTCAATTCGTCCCTTGACACAGGCTTCCTTACACATGAAGTGGCGCAGAGGCCACATATTGCAGGAGCGCACTGCACAAACAGGCAGAACATAAACAGAACGGCTAAGATCATCCCGATGAAGATCAGAGTTTTCCATCCCCAGGCAGAGATCAGTTCCCAGAACCACCCTAGCAGAGACCAGTCTCCTTTCTCCATGTGAAGGGAGTCAGAGATTTTGTGTAATTTGGAGATGGCCTGGTATACCGTCAGAGCATTATCGGGGATGAAAATGCAGCAACTAGATTGGATCACTCTACATACACCACCACGGTCTGCAGGTATGACATCTAGGGCAACCCTGTTCTGAAGGGTCAGAAGTCGATCCGACTGAAGCTCAGCTGTCAAGTTGCTAAGGGCACCGGCCGTTTCAGTCACGGCGGATTCAACTATTCTCGTCAATTGTCGAATGTTCCTGCTGTTCACCATGGGCCCCCAAAATGGCAGAAAACCCTTTGCGAAGTCTCCAAACTCCTGACCCGCAGTGTCGTCTTGACTCACGACACCCCTAACTGTCCTTGTCCGATGGTAATCTGCCCCGGCCGTGTAGGTGGGTGGCAGCAGAAACGAGATAAAACATGTGCCCGAGAGGTCAGGGGGCAACCATGTGTAGGCTTTGTCATGGCAGTCGAAATAGGTGCCTTTAGCCGCCAAGAATGGAGGGGAAGTTCGGGAGGCAAACACGTACGTCTCCGTGCATATGCTCTTCCCCAACTGCGCTTTGGGATCCCTGCCAATACCTTGCAGACATAAGTGACCTCGGTGGGGCACTATCCAGACTGGGGAGGATTTCTTTGATTTCTGGCTCTCACTTAAGGAAATCCCATACTTGGTGATGTTCCACCTGCTGTATGGGGTAAACTCATCTTTGGGAGTTGCTCTAACCGTGTCAATATCTCTACTCATATTTCGGATCCCTGCCACTAGTGCCTTATTGTTTGAGTTCTCCCCTCGAACGTATGGTTCAAGGGAAAACAGGAACATGGTCTGGAAAGCCCACAGAGAACCGAAATAACTAAATGGCAGGACAAAGTAAGGGATGCCCTTATCTGTAGTGTGTGGCATGAGTCCGCATATCCAACAATTCGATGTGTTCATTATAGACTGGTGCTGGTGTAGGAGCTGGATAAAGGAGTTATTTACGAATTCTAGTCTTCTGGCAGACTCGTGTTCAGGTAGAGGGTGAAAGGAGTGTGTGGGAACAGTAGGAGGAGGTGCGAGCTGTGTGTTGTGTATGAATGGAACTCGAAAAATGGACAGAGCATAGCCAGTTAAAAACATTATTATACTACACAACATTGAGATGCTTAACACTAGAGTTCGTCTTTTTGCCATTACAGTACATATTTTCTTTTCAAAGGTCATGTGTCTAGCAGGTCTCTCAACCCCTGGAAACTCCATCCTCTGGTTGCTGCCCGCGGTGGGAGGTTGCTTCTGCCAAGATGTGCGCTCTGTCCAGTCCGGGGTAATTCCCTCAGACTGACCAGAACCGTTGACCTAGGTGTCCCCGGCTGCACTCCTCAGACTTCAACCGCGGCCCTAGCAGCAGAACCGGATGGCGGTTTGAAAATCAAAAATGAGCTAGTTCCCTGGGCGAGAGAGCTGTGAAATCAAAAATAGTTCATGGGAAAAAGGGGGAAAATCGCACAAATTCGATTATGTCAGTTCCTTGGTCTTGACCTCAGGTTATATCGTTCCTTTCCAGGCACGGTGTGATCTTCAAACAATGTTTCAGGTTCTGTAGTGTCCAACTGTATCGACGGAGGCACAGATCCTTGCAAAATACAATCGCTCTCTTTGTCGGTACCAGTTACTTTTAATCGTGCATCGCTGAAGGGGACAAAACGAGGTGTAAACTCAGTTTCGGAGTCAGCGACTCCTTGCCGGACCCATCGGTCATATGGAAGGGGGAGCGGGACCCTTTTGCAATGGGCGCCGTGCACCCAGTGTTTCTTCCCGAGGACACGTACTGCAGAGCGGGTGGACAGCAAAACCTGGAAAGGTACGGTCCAGCAAGGCTCCTCGTTCTTGGTTCGTCTGAAATTCCGAATCAGGATCCAGGAGCCGGGTTCGATGGCGTGGCCTGGATCGTCAGACGCCGGTGGAGAGGAGCTGTGGACCGGTTGATGTAAAGCATGCAGTTTAGTTGTCAGTTTGTGCAAATAGTCAAACAGTGCAGGGTACTCTATTTCACTGAGCCTCCTGGGTCTCGGTACTCCCCATATACTTGCTGGGTGTCCAAACACGATCTCGTGTGGGCTAAGTCCTAATCTGGAATGGACAATCATCCTGGTAGACAGGAGTGCTAAAGGCAGGGCGTCTGGCCACTTGAGACCTGTGCTGGCTTGGATCTTGGCCAGTTTCAATTTTAACGTGCCATTATAGCACTCTACCAATCCTGCCGATTGGGGATGATTTGCAGCATGGAACTTCTGGTGGATGCCTAGACACTCACACACTCTCTTCATCACTCGTCCCACGAATTCACTTCCGTTATCACTCCAGACAATTCTAGGCATGCCAAATCTAGGGAAGAATTCCTTGACAAGGGCTTTGGCAGATGACAATGCAGTGTTGTTCTTAAGGGGGTACGCTTCTACCCACCTGGAGAAGGCGCAAACGACAACAAGGACATATTTCAGGTTATTGCACCTCTCCATGTGAATGAAATCGAGTTGCAAGACCTCGAACGGGTACGTTGGAGGTGCAAAATGACCAGCTGGGGTTGGGGTTCCCCTACCGGGATTGTGCTTCAAACACACCATACAATTTCTGACCAGGTTCTCCGCACATTTTGGGATACCACTATTCTGCCATACTGGGGCCAACAGCTTACATATTCCTTTCACACTGATGTGTGCCATTCCATTGGCCATCGTTACCACTGCGAGCACATAGGCATTAGGTAACAACCATCGCTGATGTTCTGACAGTTCGACCCAACAACCATTCGCGTCTAACCTACCCTTGCTTTCTCTCCATTCATTCACCTCTTTCTCGGTAGCATCAGCTTGTATAAACTTCACGCTTTCGATGGTGTCCTCACACATACCCACATCAGGGGTCCATCTAGCAGGACCTACAACATACATCCGACTCATTGTGTTCCTTGCAGTCTCTTTCGCGACCTCATCGGCAAATGCATTCCCTCGGCCAACATTATCTCGGATTTTCCTATACGCGCTGCACTTCACAATCGCAACCTGTAGGGGCAAGGTCAGTGACTCGAGAAGGTCGTGTACTAGCTGGCCGTGTTGGATTTTCGCACCATGTGACGTCAGGAACCCACGTTCACGCCACAATCTTCCAAAACTGTGGGCTACGCCAAAGGCGTACTGACTATCAGTGTACACATTCACTCGTTTTCCTTTCGCCAACACACACGCTCTTGTGAGTGCGACTAACTCTGCTGCTTGTGCAGAATTCTGGGGGATGCGAGCTGTCTCTACAATCGTGTGTAATGTTGTCACGGCATATGCTGCAGTCGTATCACCATTTGGCAACTTGAAACATGAACCATCAACCCATAAATTATCATTACATTCAGGGAAGGGAGTGTCCTGCAAGTCTACTCTCCCTTTTGTCTCTTCCTCTGTCCTAAAGCAGCAATCATGTTTGTCGACCTCTTCTGTCTCTGCTGGTGGAATGGGTAGTAACGTAGCAGGGTTGAGTGTATCACACCTCTTTATATGAATGTGACTTGCTAACAGGGTCAATTCATAACTGGATAGTCGAGCACTAGTTAGGTGTTGCGTTTTCGTCCTGTTTAGTAGGATATCTACTGCATGTGGGACCATAACGGTCAGAGTATTATTCATGACTAACCCAGCCGACTGTCGAATACAGACAGCCGCTGCGGCAGTGGCCCTCAAGCAACTTGGTAATGCCTTAGCTACAGGATCTAGAGTCGCGGAGAAATATGCACATGGGCGTTGTTTGTCCCCAAAGTGCTGCGTCAAGACTGATAATGCGCAACCTTCCTTCTCATGGACGTATAATGTAAAAGGCTTGCTGTAGTCGGGGTTGCCCAACACAGGAGCCAAACATAATGCCTCACGCAACTCATGGAAACTCGCCTGACAATCTTCAGACCAAGGCAAAGGATTGGGTGTGTCTTTACGCATTAATGCCAGCAAGGGCTTGGCCAACAGTGAGAAATTCGGTATCCATTGTCTACAGTATGATGTAATGCCCAAGAAGGCACGCACTTCTCTTTGTGTCCTTGGGACACTCAGTTCTGCAATTGCCTGTATTCTTTCTGGGGTCAGTCTCCTTCCCTCCTTCGATAAGATGTGACCTAAGTAGGTTACTTCTTGTCGGCAAAATTGTAATTTGGAAAGCGAGACCTTGTGCTTCATGTCACATAAATGACGCAACAAGGACAACATAGCTTGCTTGCAAACCTCTTCAGTATCTGCAGCGATCAGTAAATCGTCTACATACTGAATCAGAGTCGCGCCACCAGGTAGAACAATCGTATCTAGTTGTGTTTTCAGAGCCTGACTGAATATTGATGGACTCTCACAGTAGCCCTGAGGAGCGCGTCTGAAGCGGAAGCTTCGTCCTCCTAAATTGAAGCCAAAGATATCTCTGCTCTCCTCGGCAATCGGGATGCTGAAAAAGGCATTCTTCAGGTCAATCACTGAAAACCAATTGGCTGAGGCTGGGACCATTGTCAATAAGGCAGTAATGTCGGGGACGACTGGAAACTGTGGTACAACGATCTTATTCACTTCCCTTAGATCGATCACAAATCGGTACACAGGGGGCTGTGAAGGATCGGTACGCTTTAAGACAGGCAAAACAGGACTGTTACAAATGTTGCCTGTAGTCTCTTCGATTACATCTTTCGCAATCAGATCGTGGACTATCTCTAGCAAAGCCGTTTCACATTCTTTTGACATTCTATATTGGGGAATACGTGGCAACCTGACATTAGCTTTCAATGTTATGACATACGGTGCTATCTCCAAACGACCTACATCATTTGAACCATTCGCCCAAAGTACATCTGGAAGAGATGACAACTCAGTCGGAATTCTTTCCTTTGACAAATACATCGGGGAAATCACTTTCTTACCAAGGGTGAGTTGTACTCCCGAAGGAGAACAATACAAAGTCGCATATAATCTCTTCAGCAAATCCAAACCTAACAATTTTTCGCCACAACCTGTTGTAAGGATGAGGGGTGCTTCTAATTCGCATGGGCCAACAGAAAGGGGCATGGGACTGGAGATCGGGTTTCTAACAGGGGCGCCAGAAAAACCTACTGAAACATTCATTTCGCCGGACAAAGGTGCGCCAGGAAGTTTTGAGTGCATAATAGAACTTTTTGTAGCACCAGTATCCAGCAGAAATGGCTCCGACACTCCGGATGTAATTACCTCGACATAAGGTCCATTCTGATCTACTGGAACTGAAACAACTCCCTCTCTTTGTCTATGGCTGTCCAAGCAATTATTACCCTCATTCTCGTTTTCTGCGTAATAGTCATCTGCATAGTACTGAGCTGACCTGGAAGATACATTATTCTGTTGGTCAAAGCTATTCATAGAATTCTGAGGCGGAAAAGAAATGGTATTCTGGGAGAAATTTCCACGGCCCCTACCTCGAGGAGCCTGTTGAACACCTCTACCTCTTGTGCCGGAGACACCGTTTAAACGTCGTGCAAGAGCTTGGCAATTACTTTTGAAATGACCCTCTTCTTTGCAATATGCACATTGATTCGGGCCATACGGAGAACGCTGGTGGGAAAACTCGTTTCCTTGCGCGTTTCTCGAATACTGCTGTGGTTGCTGATAATTGGGCTGACTAGGAGTGCGAGGCGGATAGGCTGGTTGGAGAAGGACTTTAGTTTTTAGTTCTTTAGTCTTCTTGTCTGACTTATCTAGCTCGTCTTTGCGTCTATTTTCATAGTACTGGGCTGTGGCTAGAATCTGCGCTGACGTGGAAACAGCCCAAGCATCTCTGAATCTTTCAATTTATTGCACAGTTCAGGAAGTAGATTATGTACAAATTTGTCTACAAACAATCTTTGGCCACCCTCGGTAGCCATGTCCTGACCACTATGATCAGTGAAAGTCTCCTCAAACCTCGTGAAAAAGTCAGACACATTCTCATCTCTCTTTTGCTTGCACGCAGATAGCTTGTCCCAATTTACACGTAATTCAGGCATCAACGTTTTCATGTACGCGATAATCCTACCGGGAAGATCTGCTATTAAAGGCCCGGGTTTAGAACCACCAACTTGTCTAGCATCTGTAGCAGTAATATTAGCCCATGAGTCACCTAGTTCTTGATCATGATCTACATGACGAAATTTACTCCATAAAGGATGCGGAACAACATTCCCAAACAACATGTCTATATCTGCTAAATTCATTATACATGAGCTGGCAGTCTGTGATAATTCCATTGTAATATCCTGCTGGGTTTTTACGGGGATCGGGTAGTGTCTGTTTGAGTGCTAAAACTTCGGATCTTTTCCAGGGGACATGTACCCATACACGCTGGAAATGCGGTGGAACAGGTGGTTGTGCATTCGCATCACCTTCCCTCCATACCGGCGGAACCTCTCTCATGGAGTACTGTCGCGCCTTTTTCCTTCCCGACATATCATCCTCATTAAACGATCTAGAGCTGTTTCCCTTACTCCTATAAGATAACAACAGATCCATTGCTTTTTCAACATCTGCACCTATAATCATGCCTTCGTAAAATTTGAATCGCATGCGGGCTAGTTCCTGCATTCTGCGTTTTGGGTCATTGTCTTGTAAATCTTCCCAGAGGTACACACACATTTCTTCAAATACATATCTTTGAGTGGATGAAGCCCACTGACAGAAGACTTCCATAACAGACTGAACATCATATCTTACAGTATCAGTAACCCATTTGCGTGCTAACTCATTCAATACTTCTCTTTCCTCGTAGTCGGGTAGTTGACTACGCAACTGTCTACGTTCTGGTTTAGGGGTCGTTTTAGGCGACCCAAAGAAGGGCGAGAATAGACCAGTGACAGTACTTGCCACTCTCTGTCTGACAGAAGGAGAAGCTTGCGGCGAGGCAGATGCGCCAGAAAAGACAGGCTGATGTAAAGAGGAAGTCGAAGCAACAGCAGAGGAAGTCGAGGCAGTAGCAGACGTAGTATCGTAGTGAGTAGTTGGAGCAGTAGGCAAGGTTGTGGAAGTAGATGGAGTATGTAGCAAAGGCGGAGGCCCTTGAGAAGGCTGCGCCGGAGAAGTAGGAACCAGCTGAAGAGGAGCTGGTGCTTGTGCAAGAGCTGCTTTTCGTGCGCCAGGGCGCGGTATAACAATACGCCTCGGGGGTCCAACAATACTCGATGTATATGGGGGTGGTGAGTTCAATAAATGGGACATTAATGGATCTTTCTCGGATGTTCCCTTTGAGTCTTGTCCCCCATGTGGTAACATCGGGTAACATTTATCTATTGCTAATTTCTTGCTTCTGAGTATTTGTTCACTTTCCTGCTCTTCCTCATTATCCCTGTATGCGATGGCAGCTTGTACCATCGACATGCCTCTTTTATTCTTCTTTGCTAATTTTATTTCTTTCTGTTTGGCTTCTTTGCGCCATAAGCGAAAAGAGTCAAACATCGCCGGCCGGGCTTTCTTCTTGAACAATTTGACCTCGAGGTTATCTAATATTTCTGAGTCAAAACTACCATATTGGGGCCATTTTAAAACACCATCCTTGCGGGTGTATTTTATCCATACCTCATATGTGATAGGACCTACTCCGTGCTTTATATATAACTCATATGTTGGAGTTCCAATCGGAGGAACCGGACACGAATCCTCGAATCGGGAGTCCTTACTACAACCAAGACAAAACAAGTTTCCAAGTCTGCTGAGACTAGGCATCTTCGCTCACTAGTCTAGCTTCAAACTTCAAGGGATTATCTAATTATGATATTGTCGTGAAAACACGAATCCCTCGGTTTTGGTGCTTGCAAGAACCAATACAAACCGTATCTCTGGGATACCAAAACTAAGAACCAAACTAAGAACTGGGAGACGCTCCACTTATACTTAACTGAATATTGAAGATCGGTGACGTCACTAGAAGACTCTTCTATCGTTTCGCTCTACCAAGGATCACTGGGTCCAAAACAGGGCGATAGTCAGGGCAGCAGTCCTTCGTAGCCGTCGGGACGCGGGGAACCTCGCAGCAAAGACCTTCGGAACCACGTCGACATGCAGAGGTCGCTGAAGTGGCTGGCCGTCCTCCGGAATTTTCACACGAAGCTCCTCATGAACATCTGGCTTGGACCGTCACCGCTTGATATTGCCTCGAGTTGGGCACCAACGGAGGTGCTGGGTTTTTAGAGACCCGGTGGTG
Source organism: Lissotriton vulgaris (assembly GCF_964263255.1). Taxonomy (NCBI): domain Eukaryota; kingdom Metazoa; phylum Chordata; class Amphibia; order Caudata; family Salamandridae; genus Lissotriton; species Lissotriton vulgaris. The sequence goes on along the minus strand of NC_141696.1, from coordinate 128,598,942 downwards.
CCAGGGGACCACACCCGAAGACCTCTGAGTTCTCCCTGTTCTGGACTTACAGAAACACAGAGTCTTCTAGTTGAAGTCAGTGATCGAGTTTTATTGGCTGCAACCAAGTAACATGCGTCCTAGAAGTACGACCACACGGGCCGTAAGTTCTCAGGAGACTGTTCGTTTTTACAGAACCAGCCTTCTCCTTATATACATAAATAATAGCTGCAGGCAAGAATTCTTGAGTTTATGATATGGCTATCCAAATATTTCTACAATAATACAAAGAGCGAAGTCATGCTGGTCAGCACATATTTTAGATGTCCAGTTTGTGATGGATTACCCCGCCAGATCCAGAACTCCCATCAGATATCGATGAAACACCAATAAGGTCGGGCACCCTCCCATCATTAAACGGGTCATAAACAAGAATCATGGACAGGTGTATGTGTATGGAAAACAGGGTCTGTATGTAGTGGATGGTTTATGACATGTTGTGCCTTGATGATATCTTGCTCGGCCACTGGGCGAGGAGCTGCCCAAACAGGCTTGGCTGGAGGCAGTGGAGACAGCTTCGGCCAGGTCATGGGAAAGTCAGCTACGGCGGACGTGTCCTTTTAGATCAAGCTCGGCTTTAATCAATTGACTTATATGAGGGCAAGTCATAAGATGGATGCCGTTTACAAAATGGAGTCTGAGGGTTCGGGACGGAAACTACGATTTAAGGGTGTTAGCATCACTCAATAGTGACGCAAATGCATAGGGATAATGTCCTAATCATTACCGGTCCGTAGACACCAAATTCGTCATGGTACGACGATATTTTGTGACACGAGTGTTGGACCTCGATATCTGTGAAACAGCAGGGTCCGGATTTGCAGTACCACACAATGCTGTTTTGATAATACAAATGTTGGGTTTTCAGCGTTTAAACACAACCACTCAGTATGCTGTGGACACGTCTTTGGGAACTGTGTCAGAGTATAAATACTTTTTGGGGATTTTTGACTCTAGAGGCTCATTTATGAACCAGAGTTCGGCAATTCAAGGAAGAAATAATTCACTATCTGCCGGAGCTCTTTAAAAAGCCTATCCTTTCAGCCATTCCTGAAGGTAATGGCCGCTAAAGATGCCCTTCTCCGACGTATGGAGTTGAGGTACCGAGAGGAAAAGCGGATAAATGAATAGATCATGCAATTGTATAGACCTCCTGTTGCCTGTTTAATTTACCTCTGCAGGCCTCACCTGACCAAATCCGCTAAGAGTTTGGCCTTAGGAGGCAGTTTATAAGTAGTTGGGGAGTGAATCTGAAATTCTGCGCCTAGCTCAAAAATGATCCAAGCTCTACTTTAAGTACAATTTTCTGGGTAGCGATAAGTGACCCTAGAAATACCTCAGCACATGATTATTTTAACTTGGTCCTAACCATTTATAAGGCAGAGGAACTCTGGGCCTTACCCCTTTCTCAAACTGCATTCAATAGAGTTATAAACAGATCAGGAAAAAAGATTTCACACCTAATGGATAAAGCTGTGCTGTTTAAAAGAACCAATGCATGGATGGTTATTGGTTCATATGGCCCCCTACAATTGCAATCATCCTTTAGAGGTTTGAATGGTCTAAAGCCAAAACTAAAGCTGCTGCGTTACCAACTTGGTGAACAGCAAGCTCGTTTTCATTTACCCATTTAGAGGAGATTGTCTGAAGAGTCATCATGTCGTCTTTTGTAACTATTTTAAGGAAGATATCTGGCACATTGGCTGTACCTACCCAGCACTAAGGGCAGCAGTTTGAAAAAAATTAGAAATACTATATTGTGGGAAATTCCTGAAGTTTCAGTCTATTGCGGAGTCCTAACTAGCAAAGTTTAAGTTGGAACAGTAATCGTCAGTGGACCTTGTAGTACGCAGGAGATGCCTATGAACATAAGTTACTTACCTGTAAACTGTGGTTCTCCAGTATTGGTGTCTTTCATAGATTCACATGCTTGAATATTCCCCGTCGTCGAAGTGGGAGTCCCACGGTACATAAAATAGCAGTAATATATGCACATATAAGTAAAATTATTATAATTGTAAAAAAAAAATACATATATAAAATACAGTAAACTCAAAAGTACCATAGAACAGAATAGGCCCATAGAAAGCCTAAGGGAGAAAACTCAACTTGGTAACATATCAGTGTCATTATGTCTTGGTCCAAATTCCAGCCAATCAGGCTGTAGTTCCCTCTAGAACCTTCTCCTCAGAAGCCCAAGACCTCAGATTTTCGTAACACAGAGTAACAAAAAGTGCCTGAGGAGAAGAGGGCCTCTGAGGGGAGGACGGGAGGGTCGCATGTGAATCTATGAAAGACACCAATACTGGAGAACCACAGTTTACAGGTAAGTAAACGGTGGTAAACGGTGGGCTGCACAGTATATAACTACGCAGACGACACGCAGCTGCTGCTGAGTGTTGACAATACAAACACCGCCCAACTCCACACTCAGAATATCTTGAGACACACGGTCCAGTGGATGACAGGAAACCTCCTAAAAATCAATCCAGACAAGATTGAGGTCTTGGTTATTTCATTTACCACCTCACCATGGTGTGACCTCTACTGGCCCGCAGAGTTAGGTCCAGCCCCAAAACCCAGTTTGAACGTGAAGAGCCTGGGGATCAAACTGGATTGTGACCTCTCTATGGTCAGCCAAATCTCTTCAGTGGTGGGCAGCTGTACTAATATCATCCGACAGCTACGGAAATTAGTGCCTATCATTTCCCAATCTATGCTACGTTCCATCGTCGCAGCTACTGTGATTTCAAGCATAGATTATGGAAATGCCCTCTACCTTGGCCTACCAAAAACCTTGATAAATAGGCTACAGGTGGTGATGAATGATGCCGCTCGTCTTATCTTCAGACAGCCAAGACACACTAAAGCATCCCCCCTGCTACAAAGCCTCCACTGGCTCCCTATTAAGGAGCGAGTGGAATTTAAAAATCTGTGCATCGCCCATAAAGCCATCTATGGCATGGCACCTGCTTACATCAAAGATCGCCTGGCAATGTATAGCCCAAAGAGAGCTCTTAGGTCCTCAGACTCTCAGCTATTAGTCTGCCCTCGGTACAAACTTGCCACCAAGGGCGGTAGAGCCTTTTCGGTGCTGGTTCCGCATTTATGGAACACACTACCTGAGCCACTACGAAAGGAAGGAAACCTCCTACGTTTCAGAAAGGGGCTGAAAACGCTGTTGTTCAGGAGAGCCCTGTGAGCCACGTAGGCTAGTGGATGCCCTCTGTACTGTCAAAGTTGTTGCTTACCATCGATTCCCGAGCGCTTAGAGGCCTGTAGGTGATTGAGTGCGCTACAAATCAAAAATAACATAACATAACAAGTAACTTATGTTCTTCTCCAGTATTAGGGGTGTCTTTCATAGATTCACATGCTTGAATAAGAGTAGAAAGCAGTAACCATCATATAAGTCATAAAGGTAACAGTAAATTCAAGCAGATAATAGACATAATCATATTAAAGAGAAAAAACCTTTATGACTGGAGGCGGGTAGCAACAGAGGCTCACCTTTAATGGAAAAGATTCCTCAGCACCGCTTGTCCTACTGCTGCATCTGCGGCGTCTGTTGACTGCAGACAGTAGTGCTTCGCAAAAGTATAGCTGCTCGACCACGTAGCAGCTCTGCAAATGTGTCGCAGAGCTACCCCCGCAAAGAGGGCAGTAGAAGCTGACGCAGCTCTAGTTGAATGAGCACGTACTGGAGCTGGAAGAGGCTTGCCAGCCCGTTGATGACAAAAGGTAATGGCGGAAGAAATCCACCTAGTAATAGTTTGTTTGGTAACAGGTTGTCCTTTGCAGATCAGGCCGTAGGCCACGAACAGTTGATCAGATTTCCTGATGGATGCAGTACGCTGAATGTAAAACTTAAGTCATCGTTTCACATCCAGGGAATGAAATGAACGTTCCGCAGGAGTTTGTGGATCAGGAAAGAAAATTTTTAAATGACTGGTTCATTGAGATGAAAATCACTGGGAACTTTCGGAATACATTTCGGATTAGTACGGAGGCTGGATTGTGAATGCCTGAATGTCACCGACACTCCTAGATGACGTCAAGGCGAGCAATAGGGCAACTTTCCACGTGAGGAATTTCAAGCTTGCTGAATGGATGGGTTCAAAAGGAGGTAGGAGGAGCTGAGACAAAACCAGATTTAAGCTCCAAGCAGGCGGAGGACGCCGAATGGGTGGAAACATACGGAAGAGGCCTTTGAAAAACTGTTGAATGATTCTAGACGAATACAGTGAGGTAGAACCATCGTGATGGAAGCGGGAAAGAGCCGCCAGAAATACCTTCAGAGTGGAGTGGGAAAGTCCTGACTTTGCAAGGGATAGGAAAAAAGGCAGGATCTGTTCTGGTTTGGCGGTCATCGGATCCAAGGCTTTGGTGTGGCACCAGACACAAACGCTTCCACTTCAACTGATAGGTTTTAATGGTGGAAGGAGCACGGGCGTGCGCTAACACCGCTCTACAGTCAGCGTCGATGGTTAGACGCGCAAATTCATGGTGTTCAGGTTCCAGGCATGGAGCTGGAGGTATGCCGGATCCGGATGGCAAATCTGCCCCTGCTGTATCGTGAGGAGGTAAGGCAGAGGATAAAGCGGAATTGGCTCATTCTGGGAGAACAAGAGCAGGTCCGAGAACCATGGGCGCCGCGGCCACTTGGGTGAGATCAGGATGATGTGGCAGGGTTGAAGCCTCATCCTGTGCAACTAGCGCGGAATCAGAGGAAGCGGAGGAAGAGCGTAGTTGAATGCGTTCAACCAGCTGATCGAAAATGCATTTCCCCTCGACTCTCTGTGGGGATGAAGACTTGCAAAGCGTTGGCATTTCCTGTTGGTGATAGTCGCAAAAAGATCCATCTGCGGCTGGCCCCACTGGCGGAAAATGAACTCGAGAGTTGGTTGATTGAGTTCCCACTCGTGGTGGTCCGAGAAAGACCTGCTGAGTGAATCCGGCAGAACATTGGAAGCACCCGGCACATGGATGGCTGTGAGATGAATTTGATGACGAATCGCCCAATTCCATATCGCCTGTGCTTGTTGGGAAAGCAAAAGGGACCTTGTGCCGCCCTGCTTGTTCAGGTAATGTATGCTGGTGGTGTTGTCTGTCCTCACCAGCAGAGATTGACCTTGAACCATCCGTTGAAAAAACTTCAGAGCAAGGAAGATCGCCAGAAGCTCTAGGCGGTTTATATGCCAAGTGCGTTGGACCGCAGTCCATTTCCCTTGTACTGACAGACCTTCGAGATGTGCTCCCCAGCCCTCCAGGGACGCATCGGTTGTAAGCGTCAGAGTCGGAGCAGCGTCTTGGAAAGACCGACCTTTTGAAATGTTTGGAGAGTGAGCCCACCACTCCAGGGCCTCCTGAATGCGGGGCGTGAGAAGGATCACGTCGTTGAATGATCCTGAAATCTGTTTCCACTGCTTGTCTAACTCCTCTTGGACAACCCTCATATGTAGTCTGCAGTGGGGAATCAACTGTATGGCAGAGGAAGCCATGCCGAGGAATGATTTCAACATCCGGACTGAAACGTACAGTTTTGACTGGAGGGACCGTACCATCTGGAGCATACAGTCTTGTCTTTCCTGGGACACAAAGACCATTGCCAGCTGAGAATCTAGTGAGGCTCCTAGAAAATCTTGCCGCTGAGATGGGTGAAAGTGTGACTTCTCGCAATTGATGGAAAGGCCCAAGTCTTGAAACATGGAGAGGCAAGACTGTGCATGCTGGATTGCAAGTTGGAGGTTCGGAGCCTTTATAAGACAATCGTCCAGGTATGGACTGTATGCTTTGTAGGCGCAGAAAGGCAGCTACCGGGGCCACGATCTTGGTTAAGACCCTCAGTGCTGAACGGAGGCCGAATGGTAGGACTTTGAATTGGAAGTGCAACTGTGAAGCGTAGATACTTCCTGTGTCTGGGGTGAATTGGCACATGGAAATATGCATCTTGGAGGTCGATGGTTGAAAAGAATTCCCCTGGATTGAGATAATTCAGAATTTGAAGCAGAGTTAACATCTGAAAAGTTTTCGAAATGATAAATTTGTTTAGGGCCCGTGAATCCAAAATTGGACGCCATTCTCCCGACTTTTTCTTGACTAAGAAAAACCGGGAATAGAATCCCTTGCCGCGTTGACCTTGCGGCACTACTTCGATGGCTCCTTTTTTGATCAGCAATTTTACCTGGGCTAAAAGTTCTTTGAGGTGGGGAGAGGGTGGCCCCGAAGGTGGACGAGTGGGAGGGAATTTTGAAAACTCCAGGGTATGTCCTTTGGAGATAACGTCCAGGACCCATTGGTCGGAGGTGATTTCGGACCATTTGCAAAAGTACCTTGAGATGCGACCTCCAAGATGCACAGTCGGCAGAAGAAAGGAACTGAGATTGTCACTGCTTTTTGTTGTTTGCGCCACCTCTATAAGTTGTTTCCGTTGGTATGGTCTGGAGGAGGACTGACTATTTTGGGTTTGGTAAGAACTCCTCTGCAGGTTATCGTTGTAGGTATTGTACGAACGATATTAGCCTGATCCTCGAAAAGTAGAGGAGCCTCTACCTCGTGCCCCTCAAAAGGACAGTTTCTTGTACTGGATGGTAGCTAAGGACTTTGCAGGGTCCGTGTCCTTTTTTATCGACGCAAGGGCATCGTCTACATGCTTGCCAAATAAAGACTCCCCATCGTACGGCAAATCCAGGACTTTGGCTTGTACTTCTGGACAGAAGGTGGTAGATTTCAGCCAGCCTTGACACCTCAAGACTGCAGCTCCAGCCAATTGTCGAAAACCCGTGGAGGAAATATAGAGCGCACATTCGATAATTTCGGATTAAATTCTCTCTCCCTCCTGAATAATGGCCTGCGCTTCTGCACGGATGGCCTCCGGGTATTTGTGGAATCAGTGCAGCAATTTCGGACCACATCTGGCGGTCGTAACGGCCCAAAATAGCCAAGGTATTTGCCACTCTGACAGTAGTAGCCGCCATTGTTGTAAATTTCTTGCCTATAGAGTCCAACTTGCGGCCTTCCTGATCAGGAGGAGACGTGAATGGTGTAGCAGGATTGCGAGATCTTTTCTGTGCTGCTTGGGTGATAACCAAATCTGCTTTTGGTTGTGACACCAAACAGGCTGGAGCAGACGCCGGAGCCTTATACTTCTTGTCTAATCTGGGCAAGACTGCAGGTACTGTATTTGGATGTTCCATTAATTTAAGGCCCTCCTGCCAAATAAAGTCAATGATTGGAATTGTGTGGGATTGCCTTTGTGAACCGTCCTTAAAAATCATACAAGAAGCATTCACTTTCATGTTGTTGTTTTTCGACAGTGAGATGAAAGCGCTTTGCAGCACGGACCATCAAAGCATGGAAATTTGCAATGTACACTGGAGGCGATGCAAGAGGTGAGGTGGGCGGAGTGGAAGGTGTTTGGGCCCTGTAATTGTCCCAATCAGTCATATCGACGTCATTGTCGTCGTCATCAGTGTTGTGAGGATCAGAATCCTCGTTGTTGGTGTCAGGACGAGTACCCCTTCCGGTGACACGGGTGGAACAGGTGCAGGTGCTTGTGGAGGTGGAGGTTGGGGTTGAGGCTGTGGAGGAAGTTGTGATGCTGGGGAGGCAGGTGTAGATGGAGGGAACCTGCAGTTATAGTCATCAAGCATGTGCCGCAAATTCATGACCAAAGATAATGGTATTTGCGTAACCGGCTCGGAGGTTACTGCTTCTGATTCGTCAACAGGAAATAATTTGTTCCCATCTTCGACGTTTTCCTCTTCATCACCCTCATCGCTATACTCCTGGCACTTAATGTGCAAATCAGATGGACTAGAAGCCTTTCCGAACAGTTGTTCCACCTCTGAATCGTTTTCGGATTCTTCCCCACCAGACTGAAACAATTTATCTCGAAGACGGGTTCCACTCCTCACTGGACTCAGTTGAATGAGAGGCACTGTCCTTAAAGAAGAAGCAGTAACCACTGTAAAAGTGGCAGCTGTGGCCAAAGGTAGATGAGACGTCGACGAGCCCGTTGACGTAATTGCGGCAGTTTTACAACCAACCTGAGGCGTTTGCGTCATCGACATAGAGGTAATCGACGCTGAAATTGTAGGCTTTTTCTTCGTCGACGAAGATTTCTTGTCCGTCAACGGAGCCGTCGAGATTGGAGCTTTAGTCGTCGACGATGTAGATGTCGACAGGATGACAGCCGTCGACGATGATTTGATGGCCGGAGGAGCCGACGACGAGACTGCCGTGGACGTTGATGGGTCCGTCGACGAGCTGCTTTTAGATGACTTGGTCTTCGTCGACGGTGTTCGCGCCGACGATAGAAGCGGCGACGGTGTTCGCGTCGACGATGGAAGCGTCGACGGAACTGATTTGACACTAGTCGACAAGATCTTTACAATAGAAGGAATGAGTCTCACCTCCTGGGCTGTCGTCGACTAGGTGATCGTCGTCGACGCAGTACTGGATGACATAGTACATGTCGTCGTCGACGTGGAGGCTACAGTCACAGACTTAGTCGTCGACGAGCCAATGCCAGATTTACGAGAGGAAGGCAAGGCTTTGGGCGCAGACGTCAGAGAACCAGGTCCCGTAGACGTGCCCTGAAGCAATTCCTGTGGGGAAACAATCCTGGAGAACTCCAACAGTCTACTCTTCTTCAGAAAAGGAGATGGAACCTCAGTTTCAGACCCACGCTTCTGAGAGGATCTAGAAATACCAGATGACAAACTTTCTACCTCAGAAACCACAGACTCTGAAGTCTTCAACTTCTGTAGCCACAGAAGGAGACGGGCCTCTCTATCCCTCAGAGTCTTGGGAGGAAAAGTGCGACAGTACTTACAGTTCTTAACTTCGTGGTCTGGTTAGAGACAGTAAATGCATTTACTGTGTGGATCCTCATGGAAAAGGCGCAGTTTACCACAAGAAGGGCAGGCTTTAAATCAAGATTTCTTATTTGAAGACATTTCTTGAAGAAATAAACAGCTTGAGTTGAAGAAAACTGAGCAGAGCTCAGGGAGACTCCCTTCACACGACGTGCGGTAGAAAATCTGAGGTCTTGGGCTTCTGAGGAGAAGGTTCTAGAGGGAACTACAGCCTGATTGGCTGGAATTTGGACCAAGAAATAATGACACTGATATGTTACCAAGTTGAGTTTTCTCCCTTAGGCTTTCTATGGGCCTATTCTGTTCTATGGTACTTTTGAGTTTACTGTATTTTATATATGTATATGTATTTTTTTTTTACAATTATAATAATTTTACTTATATATGCATATATTACTGCTGTTTTATGTACCGTGGGACTCCCACTTCGACGACGGGGAATATTCAAGCATGTGAATCTATGAAAGACACCCCTAATACTGGAGAAATGCCCATTTAGATAGTGTTTAAAAATTATATGAATTGGTGACTTAATCAGTATGAATGTTAATGTTTTTACCCTTAACCCTGAATGGTATAGTTGTGTATGTTTGATCATGCTGAACTAGGAAGTGTTTACTAGGTCATGCCTAGTAGAGCACATGTGCTGCTCTGCGAAACATGCTGTATTCACCTCTATGAGATTTTGCCAAGTCCTCGCTGCCAACTGGTTTAAGTGTGTGTTCTGATAAGAGAACGAGTTACTTACCTGTAACTTCAGTTATCCAGTATTAGTATCTTTCATAGATTCACATGCTTAGAATCATCCCAGCCGACGAGGTGGGAGTCTCGCGGTACAATAAAACATATACATTATAGTCATAATAACATTATACCATAGGCTATAGTGTAAGTAAAAGTCACTATAATAGCCTCTCAGTCTTTTTGTAACAAGAACCAAGCTTGGAAACCAGCCAATCAGGCAGCAGCACCCTCTAGAACCATCCCCATAGAGAGGCAAACCCTCAGATTTTCGTAGCACTGTGATAGTAGTAAACCATTATGATAAGGTAAGCCTCTCCGGGGAGGAGGGAGGGTCGCATGTGAATCTATGAAAGATAACAATACTGGATAACTGAAGTTACAGGTAAGTAACTCGTTTTCTTAACCAGTATTGGGGTATCTTTCATAGATTCACATGCTTAGAATCAGAGTAGCTAGCAGTAAATAACACTTATATGCATAGTGGATGGTGGGTATCATAAGAAATTCAAGCGATACCATGTCAAACCAATGTAGCATTCACAAACCTTTCCATATTATGAGAAAGAGCAGGTTATACTCGTACAATAATGGTCATATCAAATAGAGAACATTACAACATTAGTTATAATACACTCGTGCCATAAGACTTACCTTATCTAAAAAGGTTTCGTAGTACTGCTTGTCCAACTACTGATTCAGCTTCTGTTGCCAGATCCAAGCAATATTGCAGAGTAAAAGTATGTACACTTTTCCAGGTTGCGGCTCGGCAAATCTTGTCCAAGGACACACCAGCAAACAATGCCGTAGAGGAGGACACTGCTCTGGTAGAATGAGCTTTCGGCTTGCTTGACAATGGATGGCCTGCTTTGCAATGGCAGAACTGAATAGTAGACGCAATCCATTTTGAAATGGTAGCTTTTGAGATAGCTGATCCTTTTTGGGGCCACCATACGAGAGAAATAACTGATCCGATTTTCTGAAGGACACAGTTCGAGATATGTAGAACTTTAGGCATCTTTTGACATCTAAGGAATGCAATGACTTCGCCGCTGCAGATGACGGATTGGGGAAGAATGTCCGCAAAACTACAGGCTCATTGAGATGAAATGTAGTTGGAACTTTAGGTATGAATGTGGGATTAGTTCGCGAAAGGACGTAATCATTAGAGAATTTTGTAATACGGTTGTTTTATAGTGAACACCTGTAACTCACTGACACTTTGGGAAGAGGTGAGTGCCAACAGTAAAGCTGGCTTCCACGAGAGATATTTAATATCAGCCTTATGAATGGGTTTAAATGGATGCTTCATGAGCTGCTGTAGAACTACATTTAGTCTCCATTCTGGAGGAGGAGCTTTAATAGGAGGGAAAGTCCTGAAAAGTCCCTTCACGAACTGTTTGATGAGACGACGAACAGAGTGACGCCATCCCTGAAGACCTTCTGTATGTAGAAATAGCGGCTAAATGTAATTTAACCGAAGCAAATTTTAAACCAGATTTAGAAAGTGACAACAAATAAGGTAACACCATATCAGGAGAACATTCCAATAGATGTAGATTATTATTAGAGCACCAGTGACAGAATCTTTTCCTTTTTAGGGCATAGGTCCGCAATGTAGAAGGGGCTCTTGCTTGGTCTAGAATGTCCCTGCATTCCTGAGGAAGTTCTACTTCCTGGAAATCTGTGAGTCCCGGAACCAAGCATGGAGTTGCAGTTGAGCTGGGCAAGGGTGAAGAATCTGCCCTTTGCTCATTGATAGATTCAGTTGTATCAGAAGGCGGAATGGCTTGTACTTGGAGAGAAGGAGAAGTTCCGTGAACCAGTGTTGACGCGGCCATTTCGGTGCAATCAGGATCATGCAACATGGTTCCTTCTTCATCTTGAGCAAAAGTCTCGAGATTAGAGGAAAAGGAGGGAATGCGTAAGCAAAGATTCCCGTCCACCTAATCATGAAAGCGTCCCCACCGGAACCCTTCTCCGGTTCCCAGATTGCGAAGAAAAGGCACTTCCGGTTGCTCTTGGTGGCAAAGAAATCCAGATTGGGTTTGTCCCACTTCTGGAAGATGTTGTCCAGCACCGTTTGATCCAGTTCCCATTCGTGGCTTTGCTGTTCTGCTGAGAGAGTCTGCCCAGGTGTTCTGTGCTCCTGGTAGATGCTCCACCTTGATTGTTATTCTGTGCAAGAGCCACTTCTAGATATTCTGTGCCTCTTGGGACAGAATGTGGGACCTCGTACCGTCCTGCTTGTTTAGATAATGCATACAAGTGGTGTTGTCGGTCCTGATGAGAACTGTAGATCCTTGCAGTCGGGGAAGAAACGATTGCAGGGCTAGTGAAATCGCCCGAAGCTCCAGAAAATTGATGTGCATTTTCACCATTGCTGAAGATCACTTTCCTCTTATGCTGAGATCCTGACGGTAGGCCCCCCACCCTTCTAGGGAAGCATCTGTAGTGATGATATAATCTGGAATTGTAGGTTGAAAAGTGAGCCCTAAGGAGACATTCTTGAAACTTTTCCACCAAGAAAGCGTTTTTCATAACTGGAGTCACTTGCACTATATCGTCGAACGAACCTGAGATTTGGAGCCACTGGCTGTCCAGCTCCTCTTGAGTGGCCTCATTTTTAACCTTGCTTGAGGCACTAGCAGGATTGCTGACGATAAAATCCCCAGAAAAGATTTGATCATTCTCACTGAAGCAGACTTTCTTTTTAGAAGTTCTGATGCCAGAGATAGAAGGTGAGATATTCTGTTTGCGGACAAGAATGCCTTGTCTTGAAGAGTGTCCAATTTTGCTCCCAGAAATTGCACTACCTGAGATGGAAAAAGGCTAGACTTTTGAGCATTTAATGATAGACCCAGTGAGTGAAACACTTGCAGGCATTTTATTGTTGCAAGAGAAGCCTTGTGAAAGTATGGAGCCTTTATTAGCCAGTCGTCCAGGTATGGGAATAGTTGAACACCTTGTAGCCTGAGATGCGCTGCTACAGGAGCTAAGAATTTGGTAAAGACTCTTGGAGCCGAACATAGGCCAAAGGGAAGTACTCTGAATTGGAAGTGTGCACCTGCCACCGTGAATCTCAGAAATCTTCGATGCTTGGGATGAATTGGGATATGAAAGTATGCATCCTGGAGGTCCAGGGTTGTCATGATATCCGCATGATCTAGAAGCTGAAGAATCTCCTGGAGTGTTACCATGCGAAAAGATTTCTTCTGAAGGTACTTGTTCAGCATCCGCAAGTCTAAGATTGGCCTCCAATCTCCTGACTTTTTATTTATCAGGAAAAAGCGAGAATAGAATCTTTTTTCTATTTGAGAATGAGGAACTCTCTCTATTGCCCCTTTTGAAAGCAAAGCTCTCACTTCTTTCCTGAGAAGAGCAAGATGTGGTGGATTTTTCTTTAGAGGTGGATGAGGGGGAAATTTGGTGAACTCCAGGGTGTGTCCAAATGTTATTATATCGAATACCCATTTTTCCTTGGTTATTTTCTTCCAATTGTCGAAACATTGTGAGATTTTCGGAATTTTGAACTGTAGTGGCGAATCGGACGCAGGCGCAACAGGAATGTCACTGCCTTCTGGCAGAATCTCTGCCCCGAGGCGGACGTCTCTTTCCTTGCTGTCTATAGGCAGCTGCTGGAGGATTTCTGTAATGTTGTTGTTGCTGTTGATAATTGTATCCATAACAACCCTGGTTACCTTGCTGCTGACACTTTTGGTAACCCCCATGAAAGGAGTAGAATCCTCTGCCCCTTGCTCCACAAAAGGGCGTTTTACGATACTGTAAAGAACCCAACGATCTTGCAGTATCCGTGTCCTTCTTTATATCTTGTAAAGCGTCATCTATGTGCTTTCCAAACAGGAGGTCGCCATCAAAAGGCATATCAAGGATCTTAGTTTGGATCTCTGGGCGAAAATTAGTGGATTTAAGCCAGCCCTGAGGTGTTAACGTAGCAGCTCCGTCGAGTTGGCGAAAGCCAAGAGACGCTATATCCATAGAAATATCTATGATTTCAGAAGCCAATCTTTCTCATTCCATAAGGATCTTCTTCGCCTCTATCTTTTTGTCCTCCGGCAAATATTCCATACATGCAGACATATCTGACCACAATTGACGGTCATACCTGCTCAAAATGGCCAAACAGTTTGTAGCTCGGATCGTAGCACCTGCCATGGTTGTAAAACGCTTCCCTATGTTATCCAGGCATCTTCCATCTTTGTCGGGGGGAGCCGTTATAGGAATGGAAGGATTCAGAGATTTTCTTTGCGCTGCCTAAGAAATGACAGAGTCTGCTTTAGGGTGACCCGTAAGGCAGGCAGGAGCATCATCCGGCGCCTTGTACTTTTTGTCAATCCGTGGCAGAATTGCAGGAATAGAAAATGGAGTTTCCATGACCTTTACTCCCTCTTCCCAAATGTGATCAATTATGGGAATAGAACGTGCGGTCTTTCTGTTTGGGTCTTTAAAATCATATAAAAAACTCTGTCCTTTGCACTGGCATAGTAAGATGAAATCTTGTAGTTGCTCTCTCCATAATGGCATGAAACCCTCCTATGTCCTCCGGAGGAGAGTCTGCAGTCAGTGGAATCGGTGAAGCTGGATCCGGAATCAGCTATTCATCCCATTCATCAACTGTAGTGGACGAATTGGGAATCTCTCCGTCCTCTGCATTATCATCATCGTCTTGTGAAGGTAATGTTACCTGGGGCTCAGATATCGGTGTTGCAGGTAAAACAGTTTGCACCTCTACAGGAGTAGAAACTTGTTGTGGAGGAGGTGGTGGAGGCAGAAGAAAACTACTATTATAGTCCTTAAGCATTGCCATAAGGTCTTGAAGCAAAGCCTCCGGCATTTGAACCATTGGTTCCTGATGAACAACCTCTTGAGGCCCTCTGAACGACTCACATGGTTCATAGAACTCTTCCTCTTCATCCTCCTCTTGATACTTTATCCTGAGCTGTGAAGGGTCGCGTGCTTGCCCATAAGGATCATCATCCTCAGATTCCTCTAGATAATGGCTGGGAGGCAAAGGTGAAATGTAGGACACATGATAAAATTGCCTGATAGACGACAATTTAGAACTCAGAATAGGCGTAAACTGCAAAAGTGAGTGTCTTTTACGCCTTAGAGTAGCTGAAATATATGTTGAAGGCGACTCATATTCCGCTGAAATCGCTGCAACCGTTGGCATCGTCGACGTTGTAACCATGGTTGTCGTCGACGGAAAGGACATCGTTGAGGATGTGGTAGTCAACGTTATGATTGAAGTAGTTGTCGATGGTAGACTTGCCGACGAAGGAATAATGATCGTCGACGGTGAAATCATCAACGGCATCGTCGTCGACTGTATCGTCGTCGACGGGATCTTCGTCATCAACGGTAGGCCCGTCGACGGTATCGTCGACGACGTGTGAACTTTCAACGGCGTAGGGACTCTCGTCGAGGGCGCCGTCGACGAAGACTTCGTCGACGGTGTAATTCTCTTCAAAACTGAAGATCCACCCATTTTTTGAGGTGATTTCCTCGACGACGAAGATGATCTAGCTGTCGACGGAGTGTTCTGAGGAGATTTAGAGCCAGTTTTCAAAGAAACCTTCACCTTATCTCTATATTTCTCCTCAGAAGAGATTTTCTTTTTCTCTTTTTGAGAGGACTGACATGCTTCAGAAGATGAAGTTTTTAAGGTCTTACTCATCTTCTCAGGATGATCTCCAGATCTATCTGTTTTCTTGGAAATGGAGGTGGACACTTGACTTCCTTCACCTTCTGAAACCCCTTCAGATGTTTTCAATTTCTCCAGCCAAACCAGCAGGCGTCCCTCACGATCCTTCAAAGTCTTTGCAGGAAAGGTTCTGCAGATCCTGCAGTCTTTAACTTTGTGTGCTGGGTAGAGGCAATAAATACACTCTTTGTGAGGGTCTTCAAAGTGAAGTCTTTACTTCCCACAGGAAGAACAAGCCAAAAATAAACTTCTTAGAATCAGACATAATTTTCCTTCAGAAACACAGGCCAACGGAAAAAACTGAGCAGAGTTCAGGGAGACTCCCTAACACACGAGGTGCGGTAGAAAATCTGAGGGTTTGCCTCTCTGTGGGGATGGTTCTAGAGGGTGCTGCTGCCGGATTGGCTGGTTTCCAAGTTTGGTTCTTTTTACAAAAAGACTGAGATAGGCTATTGTAGTGACTTTTACTTACACTATAGCCTATGGTATGTTATTATGACTATAATGTATATGTATTATTCTACCGCGAGACTCCCACCTCGTTGGCGGGGATGATTCTAAGCATGTGAATCTATGAAAGATACCCCAATACTGGATAAGCTTTCTTCTGCATGGTGTATTGGCCTCATCTTGAGGAAATATAAATTTTATGGTCAAGTTGTGTTCCCTAGCGTGTACCCCACCGTCTCCATGTACCAGCTTAAAGTGCATGTAACTTCCCTCCTGTGCCAGCTATGAAGACGCAAATACATTTGCGTCCAACGTTAACATGTCCTCTTTCAGACCTACCCTGAATGGGTTGAATAGTCCGTTCCTAAGTATGCTATGCCAACGTCTTTTTGTAGTGTACTTTACACGTTTTTCAGCTCTGGCAAAGTAGGCCCCGAATTTCTGCCATCGAGCCTTTTTCTGGCTTCTGACTCTGAAAGCCTCAGCCCAGGCTGTCTCTGTACCCGTGAACTCTGACTTACTTCCAGCGCGGCCCACCGCGCTTAGCTCAGCCTGCTGCCTGCCAAGACTGACTACAACCTTCAAATTATCTGTTCCGCTCCTCGAAAATACATTCCTGCCTACTAGTTTAAGTAAACATTCCCCAGCTGCAGAGCCGAAGGGCCGGCCTGTCTCGTGCAAGTAATTCATAGCCTCTGTTACCATGCTCCCATGGAAGGCCCATGCCCCCACGCTTCTCATGCAGACACTTAGGCGCTTATACACGCACTCACAGTCAGTATAGAATAGCTTCTGCCCCAGAGACCTTTTCCGTTCAGATAATATGGTTCCCAAACATCAGATATCAGATATGATAGAAGTACAAGCTGATCTGACATGCCAGACTTCTGTCTCTTTCCGTCAGTGTAAATGTCAAGCCCCCTGCACCCTCCAGTTTCACGTCAACCACACGTCATGCAGCTGCGCGCGCATCCAAGCCTCCGATTTTTGCTGACATTGCAACATTTCTGTTTAGTGCCACCCCCATGTGACACCTACCTGTGACGTTTCTAGCGCACACCTCTAGTTCACGCCTAATCCACGCCTTCTGATTACGTACTAGTAACACGTGGATGCTGTTATCTTGTCTTCTCTCAGCTGTTACGCCTCCTATATTGGTTTCTATGGTGTAAATTAAGTATATAAGCTATGTATTGTCAATAAAATATTGCTCGATCCCTTCCTGAACCCTTTGTGGTTGCAGGAACCTGATATCCAGTTCCGGAACGATTCCTTTTTAAGGAATAAACCCCTAAGAACTCTAACACCACGGACTCTGTTTCTTTCTTTCCGATTGAGTTATTATTGATTAAGTACTTACCTGCATAGAAATTAAGACGGTAAATTAAATATTTACGACATTTTGGCGCCCGAATAGGGACCCCTCCCCCACCCCACGCGCCGGTTGGTGCGTTGCAAGCTCTGTCCCCTGCCATCAGTTAGAAGGAAACTACGCGTACCGGCAGGATTTCCTGTATCTCCCTCTGGCCCACGGAGGTGACGAAGACTGCGATCAGCACCCAGACGAGGCGGTGAGGAGTGCGGAGGATCCCGACCAGAGCCTAGCCGAAAGAAGCAAGGTCCGAGGTGTCAAGAGGCCCACCAGTTTTTCGAAGTTTTCCGAAGTATCCACGTGTCGAGTCGAGTCCTGTCCAGTCGAGTTTTCCGAGGCCTTCTGTTTCCGTGCTTCCCGGTGAGTACCATTGCTGGGACGTATCTAGACAGGTTTGGGTACACAAGTCCGGTCTGCACTGTTTTTAGACAGTGTATCTGTACTGTTTAGCAGTACATCCGTTATTTCAAGTTTTTGCACTGTTCTTAGCAGTGTATCTGTGCTGTTTAGCAGTACATCGAGTATAGGGGGTAGTCATATATGTCTCAAATGTCTTTTCATGTGATTAATGTTGTGGTATGAGTGTGACTGTTTTTAATGTGCATTATTGTGTTCTTGTATAACTAGCTGTATCCAGTATTAAGTAGCAAGGATTGAGCATTCAGTACTAAGTAAACAAGATGCCGTTTTTCAACAAGTTAAAGCAGATAGGAACTAGGAAAGGGATACTAGAGGAAGAAATTCCTATCCCCCCTAGGGACACTCCTGGAAATTTTATGTACCATAAGCATGGCATAGATGCCATATTATATCTAGACTTATGGGCCGATTATACTAAACATCTAGACGAAAGACACAGATGGCCTGTTACCGGAACATGGGATGCCGAGTGCATCATGAAGGTAGAGGAAGCACTATGGAAAAAGAAAGCCAGACAATCTCAGAAAGACGCCATAGAGTTTTGGCGTAAGGAATCACATAAGCGTGCTGAAAAAGAACTACGTAGAGAAGACAGACTTAAAGAATCAGATAAAGCCCAAGAAAACGAATTAGTTACTGAAGGGATCCGAGTAAAATCAGAGCAAGTAGACCGTGCACGAAACAATCTCGTAAACGGTATGTATCTCGCGGCCGAGGGTTCGCCTGAGGCCATTTCAGAAATACCGAAAAATCTGCCGCCACCATTGGTTCCAACTAAAGTAACTCATAGGACCACTAAAGACATATTCCTGAATTCCTATCTAGAGGATGTAGCACCCGCTTACACCAATCTGCCTGTTCGCGCCCCGCCTACTGACGGGGGTGTCAACCCGCCTCCAGACCAAATTCTGCCACAACTGCAACCAGGTTTCCCCGTTCGATCGGCCATTCCTCCACCTCCACCACTTCCCGCACCTAAAGTTGATCTACCGAAACCACGTCTACCTGACCCTACTAAAAGACAAATTCAAGTTCAGATACAGACTCCACAGAGAGATAATGTTCAAGCTTCCGCCTCAGGAGGTGCGACCGGGGGTTTTCGGACCCCGCCATTAACACACAGATTAAACCTTAAGGATATGCAGAGTCCTTTCACGTTCAAATCACCCCGCCTCGACATACTCAAAGAAAACCTTACAGTTTGCAGATATGATCCAGTACCCGGCAAAGACGATAGAATGATGATGGCATCACTACGGTTACGATCTGCTACTGATTTCCTGCTGTTATTTGCAGGAATGAAGGAGCGCCTAGATAGAATATATCAGTTTGTTCAGACTGGGAAAGACCCTGACAGTATTAAGGATGCCATGGAGCATCAGAAAGTTGACATTCAAGCACAGATACTACGTTTTTTCATAAATTGCCTAATAAGAGAACGAGACAGGCCTGAGACAGATCAGGATGAATTAGATGCACTCAACAGGTGGGGTCAAAATATATCTGAAGGAAAACACAACAAGGGGACTTGCATAGCCAGTATGTACAAGAAAATAAGAAAAGCAGTGATAGACATACACAAAGAAGAGAAAGAAAAGGCTTCCTCCGAGGGGGAAGAAGAACCTGAAGAACCAGAAAAGACTACAGATACCATAGCGTATGTAGGTAAGGGAACTTACCTTAGGAAAGGCATTCGTCCAGAAAGCAAGAGAGTTTTTCTCTCTGCCTTAACAAACCCGAATTCTCCTGAACATCAGTTCCAGGAGACTGATAAAAGGCTCCGAGAGCGAATGGGGTACCATGTACTCAATTCTATGGATGAACAAGAACTAGCCCGGTCAGCCATATTATGGACTGACAATCCGGATATATACAATGATGACACCGCAGCGCAGACATTCCTGAACCTTTCCCCAGACGAGCAGAAATTAGCAGGTGTATACATGATTCAGCACCTCCTCACGAAATACAGAAACCAACATTCTGATCCAGGTCCCTTACACGAAACATTAGAAGCATTACTCATGGATAGATGGAGAGGTCTAAGTACCAAGTTAATACAAATAATTCTAGAACAACGACATAGATATAACACTTTCATAAGCTCCGAATATGTTCCCGCTCCGCCCCCAGAAAGAAAAATGTATCATATGGAACGTCTGAATGGCATTGAAAGTCAGAACCCCTTACGAGAAGTGCACCCAGTTATGGGTGAGGATCATACCTTGAAACGTGTGTATGTACACACGCCTCTGACCAAGTTAGAACTGTTAGAAATGAAGAAACTAGTCCCGTGCCATGATAAAGACCCTGCAGGTTTTCACAGAGAGCTTAAAGACATGTTACTAATGGGGGATTACACATATGAAGATATCATGAAAATGTTAAAGGTACTGCTGCCCACGGGCATCTACGAGAAACTCAAGGAAAAAGAATGGGAGGTGGGAGAGAAAAAGATTGTATGGGCAGAAATAGAAGACGAAGAGAACAAACGTGTCCCAGGGGTAGGCCTTGGGGAGAAAACTAAAGCATTACCAGGTTTGATAGTACAGGTTCTGCCAAGATTACTGACAACAAGAAAGGAAGACTGGGATGCAATCTCAGCATGTAAACAGAAACCCGACGAAGATACTAGTGACTTCTATTCAAGATTCGAGAAATGTTTTATTATTAATAGTGGTCTTAAACCAAGTAGCGAGTCGTACCCGCATCTTTTTGTATCAAAGTTAGTTGAGAATTCCCTGTTAGCAGTCAAAAACCGTGTATACAAGGTTGAGAGTACATGGCAAGCAAATACGCCATCACAGATGTTACAAATGTTACAATACCATCAGAACAGAATTAGAGAAAAACAGGATCAGGAACAGAAACGTATGAAAGACACGAAAATGAAAATGCTAGTAGCCCAGTCGGTCCCTACCGACGGCCACAGAAAGGGTACGACCCAGACAGGTCACGCCGCAGCTCCCGTTAAAGGGACATGCAACTATTGCAAGCAGCCAGGTCACTACGTACATGAATGTCCAGTTCTGAAACATAACATATCAACAGGTAAAACTAAAGAGAGACCGCATCCACCAAGACAAGATCAGGCCCAGCAACAGACCTCACAGAACGTACAGCCCATGCAGAACACGCAGCCTATGCATGCTTCATCTCATACAGCACAGACAGTAGCGGTATCACAGCCACAGCCCATTGCCGCGACTCAACAAGTTTCCCAACAGATGTACCAGTATGCCCAAGCTGCTTACCCCGATTACCAACGATATGCATGAAACAGCCTAGAGAGGGAGTTGGGTTTGCCTCTTATTGAAATTCCTGTAGATCAAGAAGGTCCTTATGTACACAGTCAAGTATTGGGAAAAGACAGAAAGTTTTTAATTGACACAGGGGCAAGCCGCACCACAATCAGTCATGACGAAGTCCCAGGGGCACCCCTCTCAGGCTCACAGAATGTTTCCCTTGGTTTTTCAGGACAGCCCATTGTAAATGAAGTATCAGAACCAGTCCCCCTGGCTGTGGGTCCATTATCACGAGTTACAGACTTGTTACTTACGAAATCATGTCCAGAAAATCTGTTAGGAATAAAAACATTGAAGGCTCTAGGAGCTATAATATGCTGTTCCCCGGAGGGAGTTAGACTCTTTCTGCGGGATTTCAAGGGTCATTATGTATTACGAGAGTTTGATGTCAGATTGAAAAACGTACCAGATCACTTGTGGGCAAAAGGCCCAACTGATGTAGGTTGTATGCATATCACACCATACCGTGTTACACTCAAGACAGGAGTTGTTTTACCACGAATCAGACAATACAAGTTACCACCCGATGCTGTAGTGGCTTTACTGGAAATCATTGAAGAGCTCATTGCCCAAGGAGTGGTCGTAGAGACCGACTCCAATATCTGTAATTCACCCATCATTCCAATTCTTAAACGTACTGATCCCAATGCACCGCCAGTATATCGGCTGGTGATTGATCTGCGAGAGCTGAATAAATGCATTGTACCACAGTACCCTCTGGTCCCTGATATCTCTTCCCTATTGACTGCTATTGATTCTGAAGCAACGTTCTTCACTGTAATTGACCTCAAGAACGCTTTCTTTAGTGTACCTATTGATCCAGAGAGCCAATACCTCTTCGGATTCAGTTTAAATGGACGAAGTTTCAAATTTTCCCGCGCACCTCAAGGATTCACAGAAAGCCCCAGCATCTATAGTCAAGCACTGAAAAGACAACTAGATTGTATTCAAATGCCAGTTAACACCGCTTTACTGCAATACGTCGATGATCTGCTGATCACCGCACGAAGTGAGCCCGAATGTGAACAAGCATCACTGACAGTTTTACATTTCCTGGCCGACAAGGGACACAAGGTGTCTCCTTCGAAGCTACAATTCTGTGTTCAGCAAGTTGTGTACTTGGGTCACTTGCTGTCCAAAGTGGGGAGACAGCTCACTCCCGATCGCATTCAGTTAATTGTAAATATGCCACAACCCCAGACACAAAAGGAAGTGCGGGCCTTTATAGGCCTCACCTCGTACTGCAGACAATGGATTCCTCAATATGCATTTCTAGCTAAACCACTCATCCAGTTAACGACACAGGAGGCAGCGATTTCGACTGTCCTCCCTTGGACTCAGGAACACACACAAGCCTTTGAGGAATTAAAGAAAGCATTATGTCGAGCACCAGTTTTAGCGACACCATGTTACAGTAAACCGTTTACACTTTTTGTTACAGAACGTGATGCCACAGCATTGTCTGTCCTCACTCAAGACCAAGCAGGATCACATAAGCCTTGCGCTTATTTTTCAAGTACATTGGATTCAGTAGCCCAGGCACTCCCTGCGTGCTTAAAGTCAGTAGCAGCAACAGCATTAGCAATCAGACAGAGCGATTCAATTGTTTTAGGCCATCAGTTAACAGTACAAGTTCCACATGCTGTAGAGGTTCTTTTAAACAGAACCCAGACTCAGCACTTGACTATAGCACGACTGACAGGTTACGAATTAACGCTATTCCAGCCACACATAGAAATCAGACGCTGCAGCATTCTGAACCCCGCAACACTGTTACCTTCAATTATGACAGATCCAGCCCCGCATGATTGTATAGAGATCATTAATGCAGTAACAAAGCCCCGACGAGACTTAACAGATGTTCCACTGACAAATCCAGACCTGACACTTTATGTGGATGGTTCATGTATGAGAACAAGAACAGGAGAATTAGTGGCCGCGTATGCGGTGACCACTGAAACCGAAGTAAAAGAAACACATCGCATTGACACATTGTCCGCTCAAGCGGCAGAGCTTATTGCTCTGACCCGAGCCTGTATACTAGCCAAGAACAGATATGTCAACATATACACTGATTCCCGTTATGCGTTCGGAGTTGTACACGACTTCGGAATGTTATGGCAAGAACGAGGTTTTTGACCTCTCATGGTGCCAAGATCCAACACGGTCCCCTCATTCAAGCACTGTTAGAAGCAATACATCTGCCTTCAGGCATATCCGTCATGAAGTGTAAAGCACATACTAAAGTTACAGATTCTGTTTCCCAGGGTAACGACCTGGCAGACCAGACAGCAAAACATACAGCATTGACTCACACTCAGACAACTGACATGACAAAGACAATAGGACCGACAAATTGTATGACAGTCAGGGATCCCACACTAGATGTAATCGATATTCAGACACATGCTACCCCAGATGAAATAAAGAAATGGACTGAACTAGGAGGGATCCAGACAGATCAAGGTTGGATGACGAAGGGAAAATCTACATGGTTTCTCCCTGATTCTATGGTTCAAGTCATGATCAATACAGCACATAGTCCAGCACATCTAGGAGAGAAAGCGATGTTAGACAGTTTACAAAATCTTTGGAGCAATAAACACTTACGAGCAGCAGCAAAACAGAAAGTGCGTACTTGCATGATCTGTTGTCAGTTCAATCCAGGTAAAAGCGTCCCTGTAGAGCAAGGTGGATTTCATCCTCCCGATCACCCTTTTGAAGTCCTCCAGATGGATTATATCCAGATGGACCGTTGTCGAGGATTCAAATATGTCCTCGTAATTGTTTGTGCACATTCCCGTTGGACCGAAGCATATCCAGTCCCAGATTACACTGCTCCGACCACTGCCAGGCAGCTGGTTCGTGAATTCTTCCCACGGTACGGCATGCCTCGTGTCGTGTACTCAGATAACGGACAGCCATTCTCATCCGAATTAATGAAGCAAGTTTCCTTGCTGCTAGGATATCAATGGAAATTCCATTGTGTCCGACATCCCGAAGCCGCAGGCCTTGTAGAGAGGCATAATCAGACATTAAAGACCCGCCTTGGTAAAATATGTCAAGAGAAAGGGGTCGACTGGATAGTCGCCCTGCCAGTGGCACTGTTCTATATGAGAATGGTTGCCCACTCGAGATCAGGACTATCCCCGTACGAAGTGGTCTTTGGTAGACCACCGAATATGTGGGGGACGCCCATTCCTAAGAAAATTACTGATGTTGATTGCAATATGTTGACAGATTACCTTGCCTCCTTGATGTCTGCACTCCAATCATGTCGTTCACAGGTTGCCGCAGCCTTCCCTGACAACACTGATGTAAAGCCGCATGATGTCCGTCCTGGCGACCTGGTTTTAATTAGGAACTTTGACAGGAAAAGTCCGCTGGAGCCCCGCTGGAAAGCGCCGAAGACCGTCCTTCTTACTACGAGGACAGCAGTGAAAGTGGAGGGCAGAAAGGGGTGGATCCACACGAGCCATATCAAACTATGCAATGAACTGAAACCAGACCCAGGCTCGTCCACCCCTTCCAAAGACTGTATCGAGCCTAGTGACTTTAAAGTTTCCGAACGAGAGAAAACTCCCCAAGAGGAGTATCGATTAAAGCTCCGATCTAGCAAGTCAGACAGTTTAATTGTTTAAGTCCTCCCCTAGGTGAATCGGTTAAATAGTTTCTGACATGTATCCCCTAAATCGAGATAGAGAGAGAGAGAGACAATTCAAGAAACGTACATATTGCAAATCACTGCGTAGTCACTGTATAGTGACATTGTTAATCATGTTTTTTCTAAGTCTTCTGATTATTGTTGCAAGTATACTACTTCCTATCTATTGCCCTATTTTCAAGCGTGAACAATCTGCTTACAATGTTTCTGCTGAACATTCTTTTAGCGAGTTACCTCCACATGAACTTTCTTACAGACTTGCGCTGCGCAACAACACATTCATTAGTATGCTACATCATTCCCATCAGACTAATAATGCTACTAATTGCTGGATATGTGGCCGACTCCCTCCCTACCAGAATTACAAGGGAGCTCTGCCCCTCTTTCCGTACCCGTTCACTCACAACGGCTCCTGTGGTGCATGGTTTAAAATAATTAATTCCCTAGATCCTGATATTGCTGTTTTCGAAGGGAGCTGGGTTTGGGGAAACTTGAACTTAGTCCTGCTCGACGTCTGTTACCCTGATAAGGAGGGACTCCCCACTAGAATAGGAACTGATCTAGAAAATGAAGTATATGGATTAAGTAACTACACAATTAACCTTATGATTCTTACTGTTGAATCCGAAGCTGCACCAGTTCTGCCCGCTATGTCAGTATTACCAGTCACTGGTGAATTATGTGTCAGAAAGAAAGGTTCAGTACACTTAGGTCATAGTAAATGTACTACTGTGGTCGAATTCAGTGATCATGGTAAATCGTCCTTTAAAGCTATCCGTCATTCCTATTTTGTTTGTGGTCATACCGCATACATACGCTTACCTCCAGATTGGGATGGTACCTGTTATATTGCATTCCTTCTGCCACCTGTTTTTCTAGCTCCTCCTGATTATCACAGAAATACAAATCTAGTAAAGAATAGACTCAGAAGAGATCTCCCGCTTGTCGACTACACAGAAACGGCATGGGAACAATACACCGATTTTAATAAAGGATTCTTTTTCTTTTTAGGCCCCGTCCAAAATAGTAAACTAATACGCAGATTAACTAGAACACTTGAAGCAGTAGTGAATGAAACTGCCTCCGCCCTAGGTAACCTAACCGAAGAGCAGTCCGCCATGCGGGTTGTTGTCCTTCAGAATCGTCTTGTTATTGACGTCATCTTGGCAGATAGAGGTGGAGCCTGTAAGGTCATCGGGTCAAGTTGCTGTGTTTTCATTCCAGAAAACGCGCCATCTGTATACAAAGCTATTACACGTCTTCATAAAATTGCTAATCTGATACATCAGAATCCAGGCACCTGGACTTGGTCCGGTTGGTTCTGGACAACGTTAACGGCTTGGGGATGGAAGATCCTATCCTTCCTAGGCATTGGCCTAGTCCTAGTATTCAGTTGCTGCCTGTGCTTGCAGTGTGGGCCAGCGATTTGTGGACTGTGCGCCACATCATGCATTGAACATTCCAGTTTTCTTTCAAGACGTGAAAGAAAGAAAGAAGAGCAAATGATGTTACAAGAACAAACTGATCGATTCATGAGGATCGATATATCATGAAGGGTCCGTAGGGAACAAGGAGGGAATGAGGAAATATAAATTTTATGGTCAAGTTGTGTTCCCTAGCGTGTACCCCACCGTCTCCATGTACCAGCTTAAAGTGCATGTAACTTCCCTCCTGTGCCAGCTATGAAGACGCAAATACATTTGCGTCCAACGTTAACATGTCCTCTTTCAGACCTACCCTGAATGGGTTGAATAGTCCGTTCCTAAGTATGCTATGCCAACGTCTTTTTGTAGTGTACTTTACACGTTTTTCAGCTCTGGCAAAGTAGGCCCCGAATTTCTGCCATCGAGCCTTTTTCTGGCTTCTGACTCTGAAAGCCTCAGCCCAGGCTGTCTCTGTACCCGTGAACTCTGACTTACTCCCAGCGCGGCCCACCGCGCTTAGCTCAGCCTGCTGCCTGCCAAGACTGACTACAACCTTCAAATTATCTGTTCCGCTCCTCGAAAATACATTCCTGCCTACTAGTTTAAGTAAACATTCCCCAGCTGCAGAGCCGAAGGGCCGGCCTGTCTCCGTGCAAGTAATTCATAGCCTCTGTTACCATGCTCCCATGGAAGGCCCATGCCCCCACGCTTCTCATGCAGACACTTAGGCGCTTATACACGCACTCACAGTCAGTATAGAATAGCTTCTGCCCCAGAGACCTTTTCCGTTCAGATAATATGGTTCCCAAACATCAGATATCAGATATGATAGAAGTACAAGCTGATCTGACATGCCAGACTTCTGTCTCTTTCCGTCAGTGTAAATGTCAAGCCCCCTGCACCCTCCAGTTTCACGTCAACCACACGTCATGCAGCTGCGCGCGCATCCAAGCCTCCGATTTTTGCTGACATTGCAACATTTCTGTTTAGTGCCACCCCCATGTGACACCTACCTGTGACGTTTCTAGCGCACACCTCTAGTTCACGCCTAATCCACGCCTTCTGATTACGTACTAGTAACACGTGGATGCTGTTATCTTGTCTTCTCTCAGCTGTTACGCCTCCTATATTGGATTCTATGGTGTAAATTAAGTATATAAGCTATGTATTGTCAATAAAATATTGCTCGATCCCTTCCTGAACCCTTTGTGGTTGCAGGAACCTGATATCCAGTTCCGGAACGATTCCTTTTTAAGGAATAAACCCCTAAGAACTCTAACACCACGGACTCTGTTTCTTTCTTTCCGATTGAGTTATTATTGATTAAGTACTTACCTGCATAGAAATTAAGACGGTAAATTAAATATTTACGACAATCTGACCCACCTTCTCCTGACTTACTCCTCCATGGGAGAATTGACTTCGTACGGTATTCTTTCCTCGGGGTGAGTTTTCCTTTTGGGTGTGTGCACTTTTTTTATGCTGCAGGGTATATGTACACACCGCTTGTGCTACACTGTCCGCGCACATACACCTCACACACAGTTTGTTGCTTCCCCTCCCTGGGCCCTCTTCCGCCATGCTTTCAAGTCCTACCAGTCCCCCCTCAAACCATAGTTCCATCAACACTGCAATCAGTCTATTCTGGCACACAAAACACTGTGCTTAAGGCAATGTTCTTTAAATTCTTATTAACATCAAGCACTTCTAAGAACTGCCTGAGCTTTTAAATTCTGGCATGTGGGTAGCTGCTCGCTTTTACCCCACCCTCTTCCACTCTCCCATGCTGGATGTGTCCAAGCCCTCTGAAGCAGCAGCTCCTCCTCATTCTCCTCCTCCTCCTCCCGGCAACCGATAAACATGGGGGGAGGGAAGACTATCATCTCTGACAACAGGACATGGAAGAAGGAAGTCGACCTGCCTTGCTGATTAAGCACATTAGCATAGTCTTTTCCCTTTTTGGCAAAAAAAAAAATGCAACTGACGTACACCTTCTTTCATCTGCACAAGTTTCCTTTGTCTGATGTTCTGATATTCTGATATTGCAGTGCTGTGTAGAAATGTTGGAACTGCTCATTGTTCCATGGCTACCTCAGAGCTGAGGACAGTACAAGCCTCATCACTGAAAGGGTTTGTTTGAACGGAGTGTAGTGTCCCTGCTGCATGCTACAAGAAACAAATAAGTGTTTGCAAAAAAATAGCATATACTTCTCACTGCTAGCGTTCAAGTTCTGCAGATGAAGAAAAAGGCAATCGAACCATGTAATGGGTGTAGCATTAATAAGGTCTACTCCCAAGTGAACTCTTTATTTAGGACCTTGAGTCGAGTCTTCTGCATAAATAACGAAAAACGATCACACCTGTTGCCAAGGTGACAAATGCTCAGTTCCTAACCGCAATAATTTTCCGGGACAGTAGTTAGTTTGCTAAAAAAAAAACGTGGCTGGTGTGCTTCTTTTCTTGAACCCCAGGTCTTCAATTGACAAATATTGCTATGTAACGTGCGGAATTTTGCAATCACTTATTTTTCATGACAGTACTCTACGTGGTGGAGTTCTTGCGGGGCTTGGGTACACTGGCCCATTGTGGTAAATTAATTAATTACCCTGTCATAATTTCTATACATTAATAAGGATCATGCATATAATGAGAGGCAGAGTCCGTGGTGTCCGATTCAGAAGGGCTTTAATTCAGTAACTCAAGTTAAAGGAGAATCGGGTTCCATCACCACTAGGGATCAGGAAGGATCGTCATCTGAATCTTTATTCACAGAACACATTATATATAGTTAAAACATACATTGACTTGGATAGAGAAGGCGGAGCGTTCCAGGCGGAGCAAGTGAAAGAGAGAGATAAGAGCACATGGGCGTGAGAAAGGGCGTGTAAGGAGGCGTACACGTGGGTGTTCACTTGATGTGTCATAGGTGTGTCATAGGTGGGTGGATACATGGAATGCGTCTGCATGGTCAGCAGGAACCTTTACCCTACTTGTGCGCGCAAAATTGGTCATGACGTGGAATTGACGTGTAACTGGGGAAAGCTGGGGGGAGCGGACTTTCGTGCTAGTTGAGGAGTCTTGGATGTCAGGACGACCTGCACCCCTGGCATTATCTGATATCTTGTGTTTGCAGGATGTATTGTCTGAAGTAAAGGTCGCTCTAGCAAAGGCTGCTCATCACTAAATGCTAGTGTGTGCATATATTTCTTCGTGCATTGCGTGGGACCATGGGCCTTCTATGGAAGCGGGTTCTGTAAATCACTTGGATGGAGACAGAAAGGCTAGGCCCTATCTTCTGCAGGCGGAATATGTTTACCCCTTTCATTAGACAGGAATGTGTTTCTGTGGAGCAGAGCAGATAACTGTAGGCAAAATACTGTCTTGGCAGGCTAGGCTGGGCACCTCTCGACTGAGCAGGAAGTATGTGAGAGGTCAGGGATACATAGCTAAACTGCAGCTTTCAGAGTATCAGGAGGCTTGGAGCCTGAATTCGGGTCCTGGCTCGGCTGTGCCACAAAATCGAGTTCATCTCGACCTTTAAACGTGTACCATGTAAATGCATTGGCAACATAGGCCTCAGTGCAAAATTAACGTTTCATTCATGGAGGGCCTGATAACTGACATGCTAACATTGGACGGAAATGCAGAGGCATTATTATTACAGGCATGAGAAGGGAATTGCATGATGACATGGACATACACGGGGTATATGTACATACACAGGGTGCATGTAGGGGACACACTGGCCACGTAAAATTTCTATTTCCTCATTCCCTCCTTGTCCCCTACTGTGCCCTTCAGGACACATCTATATTCATGATACCATATATCTGATCATACAGCATCATTTGCTCGTCTTTTTTCTTTTGTACACATGGACGTGGACGGGGAATACAGGCAGTGGCACACAAGCCGCAAATCGCTGGGCCACATTGCAGACAGAGACAGCAACTGAATATAACTAGTGGTATTATTCCTAGGAACGACAGTACTTTCCATCCCCAAGCTGATATTACACTCCAGAGCCAACCGGACAAAGTCCATGTGCCTGGATTCTGGTGTATCTCGTGAGCTATCTTATGGAGTCTTGTTATTGCTGCATACACGGATGGCGCGTTATTAGGAATAAACACGCAACAACTGGAGCCGATCACTCTACAAGCCCCGCCCCTATCTGCCAGGATGACGTCAAGAACAAGGCGATTCTGAAGAAAAACAAGTCTCATAGCTGACTGCTCCTCCGTCAAGTTCCCTAAAGCAGAAGTAGTCTCATTCACTACTGCTTCCAAAGTTCTTGTTAACCTGCGTATTAATTTACTGTTTTGGACGGGACCTTTGAAGAAAAAGAATCCTTTATTGAAATCTGAATATTGCTCCCAAGCTGTCTCAGTCTGATCAACAACTGGGGATTCGGTCTCCCTTTTGTGTACAACATGTACTAATCGTGAATCTCGATGATATTGGGCTGGGGCTAGAAAAACAGGTGGCAGTAGGAACGCTATATAACACGTCCCACCCCAGTCTAAGGGCAGACGTACATAGGCTGTCTGACCGCAGATGGAATAGGAATGGCGGGAAGCTCTGAAAGTAGACTTTCCTTTATCATTAAACTCGACCACAGTATTACAATCACTGTGTCCTAAATGCACTGAGCCTTTCTTTCTAACGCATAATTCACCTTTTACTGGTAAGACTGTTATGAACGGTGAACCTATATTTGTCTCGGACTGGACATTCAGAATCATAAGGTTAAGGGAAACATTTCCTAGTTCATACACTTCATTTTCTAGATCTGTTCCTTTCCTTTGGGGAAAACCATCTTTGTCTGGGAAACATGCCTCATTCATTACTTTATTTAAATCACCCCAAATCCCTTCACTCTGGGAATCTGTGAACTTTCTGTCTTGTGATGACATCAAAGCAAACCATGCTCCGCACGAACCATTGTGCGAGAACGGGTAAGGAAAGAGGGGCAAAACTCCCTTCGTTTTCTGATAAGGGGGGAGTCGGCCACATACCCAGCAATTTGTTACATTGCTGGTCTGATGAGAATGGTGCAACATGCGAATAAAAGTATTGTTGCGCAGTGCTAGTCGATATGACAGTTCATGGGGTGGCAGAACACTGAATGTGTGCTCTACAGTGTCGTTGAAGGAAGAATGTATATGTGAACCAAGAGGAGGAAAGAAAACATGTAGTGTCAAGCTTATACATATAATCGATATACTTAGAAGAAACATAATGATCAGAGTTACTATGCATCTGCTGCGTAACGTTTTGCAGTATTTCTCTTTCTTATCTCTCTGTCTACTATTCTGGTCTACGATCTTATACATGTCAGGAACCTGTCTAACCGATTCACCACAGGGTGGACTTAAACAATTAAACGCTGTCTGACTTATTAGACCGTAGCTTTAATTTGTACTCCTGTTGCGGAGTCTTTTCTAGCAAAGGGAGCTTTGAGTCACTGGTTTCTGGGCAGTCCTTAGTTTTGATTACAGTTCCGTGTCCATGGAATCTTTTGACGTGTTGGGCATGAACCCAGCCCTTCCTTCCCTCGACCTTGACGGCGGTCCTCGTTGTGAGAAGCACTAACTTCGGTGCTTGCCAGCGGAGCTCGAGAGGACTTAAACGATCAAAGTTCCGTACTAACACTGTATCACCAGGAACGATGGAGTGTTCCTTCACTTGGGTGTTGTCGGGGAAGGCAGCTGCAACCTGTGAACGACAAGAGAGGAGTGCAGACATCAAGGAAGCCAGGTAATCTGTCAGCATATTACTGTCAACATCGGTAATTCTTTTTGGCATAGGCGTACCCCACATATTCGGCGGTCTACCAAAAACCACCTCGTACGGGGACAGTCCTGTTCTGGAATGAGCTACCATACGCATGTAAAAGAGGGCAACCGGCAAGGCTACCATCCAATCCACGCCTTTTTCTGCACAGACTTTCGCTAATTTTGTCTTAAGTGTCTGATTGTGTCTCTCGACAAGGCCTGCTGCCTCTGGGTGTCGTACACAATGGAACTTCCACTGTTACCCTAACAGAAGAGATACTGGTTTCATTAATTCAGAGGAGAATGGCTGACCGTTATCTGAGTACACGACACGGGGCAAGCCGTACCGCGGAAAGAATTCTCGAACCAACTGCCTGGCAGTGGTCACAGCAGTGTAATCTGGGACTGGGTACGCTTCTGTCCATCTAGATAGTGCACATACAACTACTAGGACATATTTATATCCTCAACATCTGTCCATCTGAATATAATCCATCTGGAGGACTTCAAAAGGGTGGTCAGGAGGATGAAATCCACCTTGTTCCACTGGAATGCCTTTGCCTGGATTGAACTGGCAACAGATCATGCAGGTACGCACTTTCTGTTTTGCTGCTGCACGCAGGTGCTTGTTGAACCAAATATTCTGTAAACTGTCTAACATTGCCTTTTCTCCTAAGTGTGCTGGACTATGTGCTGTATTTATGATGACTTGAACCATGGAGTCAGGAAGAAACCATGTAGCTTTGCCTTTTGTCATCCAACCCTGGTCAGTCTGGACCCCTCCTAGTTCAGTCCATTTCTTTATTTCGTCTGGAGTGGCATGTGTCTGTATGTCGAGTACATCTTGTGAGGGATCCCTGACTGACATGCAATTTGTCAGTGATGGTGCTTTTGTCTTTGTCGTGTCTGTTGGAATGTCTGTTGGACTCTGGGCTGTAAGTTTAGCTGTTCGATCTGCTAGGTCGTTACCCTGGGAAATGGTGTCAGTGACTTTAGTATGTGCTTTGCACTTTATGATGGCTATGGCTGTAGGCAAGTGTATTGCTTCTAACAGAGCCTGAATGAGGGGGCCATGCTGAATTTTGGCTCCATGAGAGGTCAGAAAACCTCTCTAGTGCCATAAAACTCCGAAGTCGTGAACGACTCCGAAGGCATACTGTGAATCTGTGTATATGTTTACTTTCAAGTTCTTGGCTCGTATGCAGGCTTGTGTCAGAGCGACGAGCTCTGTTGCTTGGGCTGACAGTGTGTCAATTCGTTGTGTCTCTATGACTTCAGTATCAGTGGTCACTGCATATGCGGCCACTAACTCTCCTGTGCTTGTTCTCATGCATGAACCATCCACATAAAGTGTCAGGTCTGGGTCTGGCAGTGCAATGTCTGTCAAGTCTTTGCTTGGCTTCGTTACTGTATTAATTACTTCCACACAGTCATGTGGTGCAGTGTCTGCTGTGCTTGAGGGCAAGAGTGTAGCAGGGTTTAAAGTGTTGCATCGTCTGATCTCTATGTGTGGCTGGAATAATGTCAGTTCATATCCTGTCAGTCTCGCTATAGTCAGATGTTGTGTCTGAGTCCTGTTCAAGAGAACTTCCACTGAGTGTGGAACCTGTACCGTCAGAGGGTGTCCTAACACTATGGAATCACTCTGTCTTATTGCTAGGGCTGTTGCTGCAACTGATTTCAGGCACGCAGGCAGAGCCTGGGCCACTGGATCCAATGTACTAGAAAAATAAGCACAGGGCTTGTGTTTTCCTGCTTGATCTTGTGTAAGAACAGATAATGCTGTACCTTCTCGTTCAGTGACAAAAAGTGTAAAAGGCTTGCTGTAACAAGGAGTCGCTAAAACTGGTGCTGGACATAAAGCTTTTTTCAATTCATCAAATGCAAGTGTATGTTCTTGTGTCCAAGGGAGGACAGTCGAAGACGCTGCCTCCTGTGTTAGCTGTATGAGTGGTTTGGCTAGATATGCATACTGGGGAATCCATTGTCTGCAGTAAGAAGTGAGGCCAATGAAGGCCCGTACTTCCTTTTGTGTCTTGGGCTGTGAAAGATTTGCAATTAACTGAATGCGGTCTTGTGTCAGCTGTCTACCCCTCTTAGACAGCAAGTGTCCAAGGTACACCACTTGCTGTGCACAGAATTGCAACTTCGAAGGGGACACTTTGTGCCCCTTGTCTGCTGGAAAGTATAAGACTGTCAGTGATGCACGTTCGCAGTCTCGTTCTGTTCGTGCTGTGATCGAGATATCGTCCACGTATTGGAGCAGTGCGGTGTCGGCAGGCATGTGAATACTGTCTAGTTGTCTTTTCAATGCTTGACTGTAAATACTAGGACTTTCTGTGAATCCTTGAAGAGCCCTCGTAAATTTAAAACTGCGTCCATTTAAACAGAATCCGAAAAGGTACTGGCTCTCTGGATGTATTGGGACACTGAAGAAGGCGTTCTTGAGATCGATTACAGTAAAGAACGTCGCTTCGGAATCAATTGCAGTCAGTAATGAAGAAATGTCTGGGACCACTGAGTACTGGGGTATTATGCACTTGTTCAGTTCTCGGAGGTCAATCACTAGTCTGTAGACCGGTAGTGCATTAGGGTCAGTTCGTTTAAGAATAGGGATGACCGGTGAATTACATACATTTGAGTCTGTTTCTACAACCACTCCCTGTGCAATGAGTTCGTCAACAATTTTCAGTAATGTTACTACGGCATCAGGTGGTAACTTGTATTGTCGGATTCGTGGCAGTACAACTCCTGGTTTGAGAGTGACACGGTGTGGCGTAATGTGCATGTAACCTACATCAGTCGGACCTTGCGCCCATAAATGCTGTGGTACATTCTGGAGTCTGGGATCAAAATCTCTCAACACATAATGTCCTTTAAAATCACGTAAAAACAATCTTACTCCTTCCGGAGAACAACAAATAACTGCTCCTAGTTCTTTCAATGTCTTTATACCAAGCAAATTTTCTGGACATGACTTAGTAAGTAACAAGTCTGTAGTACGGGACAATGGACCGACTCCTAGGGAAACTGGCTTTGACACTTCGCTAACAATAGGCTTTCCTGAAAATCCCAGGGAAATATTCTGCGAGCCTGAGAGGGGTGCCCCTGGAACCTCGTCATGACTGATGGTAGTTCTGCTCGCCCCTGTGTCAATCAGAAATTTTCTGTCTTTTCCCAATACACGACTATGTACATAGGGACCCTCTTGATCTACAGGAACCTCAATAAGGGGCAAGCCAACCTCCCTCTCTAGGCTATTTCATGAGTACTGTTGATATTCTGGATAGTCTGACTGTGCGTACTGGTACATTTGTTGCGTGAAATGTTGTGTGGCAGCTATTGGTTGTGGTATAGCTACTGTCTGTTGCGTGTTCTGTGGCGGTTGCGTGTTCTGTGGGGTGCTATTCTGTCTAGGAGGATGCAGTCTTTCTTTTGTCTTGCCTGTAGCTATATTGTGTTTCAGAACAGCACATTCATTTACATAGTGACCTGGTTGCTTGCAATAATTACAGTTCCCTTTAACAGGTGCCGTGCCCTTTTTATGTCCACCAGCTGGTACTGATTGTGCAACTAGCACTTTCATTTTCGTATCTTTCATGCGTCTCTTTTCATTTTCCTGTTCCTCTCTAATTCTGTTCTGATGGTATTGTAACATTTGTAAAGGGCTATTTGCTTGCCAGGTATTCTCAACTTTCAGTACTCTATTTTTGATCGGGGGTAAGGAATTCTCTACTAATTTACTCACAAAAAGATGTGGATACGATTCACTATTTGGCTTAAGGCCACTATTAATTGTAAAACATTTTTCGAATCTAGAATAAAAGTCACTGGTGTCTTCATCTGGTTTCTGTTTACAGGCTGAAATAGCATCCCAATCTTCCTTTTTAGTAACTAATAATCTCGGCAGGACCTGTATCAAAAGTTCAGGTAGTTCCTTAGCTTTTGCCCCAAGACCGACACCAGGGTTCCGACCTTTATCCTCATCTTCCAATTCTGTCCAATTTATCTTTTTCTCTCCCACTTCCCAGTCTTTTTCCTTTAGCTTTTCATAAATGCCTGCTGGTAACAATACCTTTAATAATTTAATGATGTCAGCATAGGTGTAATCCCCTATGCGGAGAATGTCTTTTAATTCACGGTGAAACCTCCCGGGTCTTTATCATGACAGGGCAGCAATTTTTTCATTTCCAGCATTTCTATTTTCGTCAAGGGTGTGTAAACGTATACTCGTTGAAGCTCATTATTTTCATTTTTGACGGGATGTACCTCTCGTAGGGGGTTCCGTCTGTCTATATGTAAGATCTTTCTGTCGTGGTGTGGGGCAGGAATCAGGTGCGTGGTCAGAAAAGTCAAGTACTTATGTCGTGGATCTAGAATGACATTAATTAATTCGGTACCTAGGCCTCTCCATCTAGGAGTATATCGTCCAGTAATTTGTACAAGGGACCGGGATCAGAATGTTGACTCTCGTACAACGTGATCAGATGTTGAACCATGTAAATACCAGCCAAACGCTGTTCTTCCGGAGGAAGGCTTAAAAACGTTTGAGCCACTACGTCGTCATTATATATATTAGAATTACACGCCCATTGAACGGCTGACCGGGCTAGTTCCTGTTCATGTATAGTGTGGGGTCTACCGCCCCCTACTCGTCTTTTCAGTGCATTCTCGGTAGCTTGGAATAGGTGTTCAAGAGAATATCTTTCTGGTATGGGAGGTCCATGTTTACTGTAATCGAGACCCTTGGGCCTGTCAAACTGTCTTGCTCTGCCTACGTAATTCATTTTATCCATTTCCTCTGTTTCGGGCTCAGCCTCATCTGATGCTAAGTCGTGCTCTTTCTCGTCTGACTCTTTCCTGTGTAAGTTTAGAATTTCTTTACGTATTTTTCTGTACATGCATTCTATCTTTGCCATTGTATCATGTTTACAGGCAGCTATGTTGTCACTCCACTCCATCATACCTCTAGTTACTCCTTTATTTGGCTGGTCTTGTTCCCTGATCAGACAATCAAAAAACATAAAATTGCGCGTTGAACCTCCACATTTCTTTGTGCCATGGCCTCATGTATACTCTCGGGTCCCTCCCCCGTTCTAATGAAGTGGTATATTCTGTCTAGATTGTCCTTCATGCCTGATAATGTGATCAGATACTCTGCAACGCGTCTTAATCGTAGTGAGAACATGAGCATTGGGCCCACGCCTGGTACTGGATCATATATACAATGTGAAATCGTTACATTTTGTTTATGTGGTAATGCTGTCATTTGTGGCGTTCGTTGTAGTGCTAATTCTTGTAGTGCTCGTGTTGGTGGCGGTGTTTGCGGCGTGTTTGTAGTTCCCCCTCCCACTGCCCCTTGTCCTAAATCGTCTTTCACTGTCACTGTCAATGAAGGCTGCACTTGTGTAAGCTGTTCCTGTGATGCGGGCATAGGGAGAAAAGGATTGTTGCCAGGAGGAGGAGGAAAACCTGCATTAACATAATCCGGAGCGGCCTCTTCTAAATAGGAGGAAAGAAAAATGTCTGCTGCCGTCTGTTTATGACTACGTACTTTAGTCGGGATCAGTGGTGGCGGCAAATTACTGGGTACTTCCGGGGTCACTTTAGCTAGTCCTTCAGCTAGGACGGGATACATGCCTTTAATAAGGGCATTTCTTTCTCTATCTGCTTGTTCTGCCTTGACCCGTTCCCCCTCTTCCTGTATCTTTTTTTTCTCTGGCTTTTTCTGCTGCTTCTTTACTTCTCTCTGCTTTGTGGAATTCTTTCTCTGCTCTCCTATGCGCTTCTTTACGCCATAACTCAATGGCATCTTTCTGGGACTGTCTAGCTTTCTTCTTCCATAGTGCTTCCTCTACTCTCATAATGCAATCAGCATCCCATGTTCCTGAGGCAGGCCATCTATATTTCTCTTCCAGATCCTTCGTGTAATCTACCCATAAGTCTAAAAACAGTATGGCATCTAACCCATGCTTTTGGTACATGAAATGGCCAGGAGTGTCTCTAGGCGGGACAGGGACTGCCTCTTCGAGTATCCCTTTCCTGGTCCCTATCGGACGTAATTTCGAAAACAGTGGCATGTTGGAACTAACTTGAACAAAAACACAATATGCACAAGAATAGACTGGAAACAACCATTCACACTACAACATTAAAACATTAAAAACAGATACATCCTAACTAGTACATAGAAAACAAGCATTAGAAATGCAATAGGTCTCGCAGCATTAGAGTTAGTGCTTTTAGAATTGTTTATGGGTTTTTTTGTAAATCTTTAGCATGAGGTTGAGGGTGAGTGAGGGTGAGGGGTTGAGGGTGGGTGAGGGGTTGAGGGTGAGTGAGGTGAGGGGTTGAGGGTGAGTGAGGGTGAGTGAGGGTGAGGGGTTGAGGGTGGGTGAGGGTGAGTGAGGATGAGTGAGAGTGAGGGTGAGTGAGGGTGAGGGTGAGTGAGGTTGAGGGTGAGTGAGGGTGAGTGGTTGAGGGTGAGTGAGGGTGAGGCCGAGGTGTTGAGGGTGAGGGTGAGTGAGGGGTTGAGGGTGAGGGGTTGAGGGTGGGTGAGGGGTTGAGGGTGAGTGAGGGTGAGGGTTGAGGGTGAGTGAGGGTGAGGGTGAGTGAGGGTGAGTGAGGGTGAGTGAGGGTGAGGGTGAGTGAGGGTGAGTGAGGGTGAGTGAGGGTGGGTGAGTGTGAGGGGTTGAGGGTGAGTGAGGGGTTGAGGGTGAGGGTGAGTGAGGGTGAGTGAGGGGTTGAGGGTGAGTGAGGGGTTGAGGGTGAGTGAGGGTGAGTGAGGGGTTGAGGGTGAGTGAGGGTGAGGGGTTGAGGGTGAGTGAGGGTGAGGGGTTGAGGGTGGGTGAGGGGTTGAGGGTGGGTGAGGGGTTGAGGGTGAGTGAGGGTGAGGGTGAGTGAGGGGGAGTGAGGGGTTGAGGGTGAGGGTGAGTGAGGGTGAGGGTGAGTGAGGGGTTGAGGGTGAGTGAGGGTGAGTGAGGGGTTGAGGGTGAGTGAGGGTGAGTGAGGGGTTGAGGGTGAGTGAGGGTGAGGGGTTGAGGGTGGGTGAGGAGTTGAGGGTGAGTGAGGGGTTGAGGGTGAGTGAGGGGTTGAGGGTGAGTGAGGGGTTGAGGGTGAGTGAGGGGTTGAGGGTGGGTGAGGGGTTGAGGGTGGGTGAGGGTGAGGGTTGAGGGTGAGTGAGGGTGAGGGTGAGTGAGGGTGAGTGAGGGTTGAGGGTGAGGGTGAGTGAGGGTGAGTGAGGGTGAGTGAGGGTGAGTGAGGGGTTGAGGGTGAGTGAGGGTGAGTGAGGGGTTGAGGGTGAGTGAGGGTGAGGGGTTGAGGGTGGGTGAGGGGTTGGGGGTGAGTGAGGGTGAGTGAGGGGTTGAGGGTGAGTGAGGGTGAGGGGTTGAGGGTGAGTGAGGGTGAGGGGTTGAGGGTGGGTGAGGGGTTGAGGGTGGGTGAGGGGTTGAGGGTGAGTGAGGGTGAGGGTGAGTGAGGGTGAGTGAGGGGTTGAGGGTGAGGGTGAGTGAGGGTGAGTGAGGGGTTGAGGGTGAGTGAGGGGTTGAGGGTGAGTGAGGGTGAGTGAGGGGTTGAGGGTGAGTGAGGGTGAGGGGTTGAGGGTGGGTGAGGGTGAGTGAGGGGTTGAGGGTGAGTGAGGGTGAGGGTTGGGTGGGTGAGGAGTTGAGGGTGAGTGAGGGTGCTGAGGGGTTGAGGGTGAGTGAGGGTGAGTGAGGGGTTGAGGGTGAGTGAGGGGTTGAGGGTGAGTGAGGGTGAGGGGTTGAGGTGGGTGAGGGGTTGAGGGTGGGTGAGGGTGAGGGGTTGAGGGTGAGTGAGGGTGAGTGAGGGGTTGAGGGTGAGGGTGAGTGAGGGTGAGTGGGGTTGAGGGTGAGTGAGGGTGAGTGAGGGGTTGAGGGTGAGTGAGGGTGAGTGAGGGGATGAGGGTGAGTGAGGGTGAGTGAGGGGTTGAGGGTGAGTGAGGGTGAGGGGTTGTGGGTGAGGGGTGAGGGGGTGAGGTGAGGGTTGAGGGTGAGTGAGTGGGTGAGTGTGAGTGAGGGTGAGTGAGGGGTTGAGGGTGAGTGAGGGTTGAGGGTGAGTGAGGGGTTGAGGGTGAGTGTGGGTGTGAGGGTGTGTGAGTGAGGGAGTGAGGTTGAGTGTGAGTGAGGAGTGAGGTGAGGGGGTGAGGGTTTGAGGGTAGGTAAAATTACGTTTCATTGGTCACATGTTCTTATAATATCTTATGTGGCAACTCCTGGAGAACATCAGCCAATGGTGCATTTGAATATAAGCGTTAGTAGAAAAAAATTGGTGGAAATGGTTCTACAGTCTATCTTACATCAGCGTGCATTTGGGACTGGAAGCACATTAAGCTGACCTGTGTTTGGCACTCCTGTTACCACGGTTACTCTCTGGTGAGAACAGTGACCCAAACCTTGTAATGAGGGAATAAAAGGTGTAAAAACATTGCTTTTTCCTCGATTGTTAAATTTAGGTGAAATAACACTTTGAGCACACAGCGCAAATATAATGCGCATCTGTATAATTTGTCACCCACTTGAGCGCTAAATGATCCAGCAAATTTATGGGTTTTGGCACCGTACAGGAAACGGAGTTCATTTGTATTGCAAAAGCAGTTCCAACACAGATGATTTGAATGGAAACAAAAAAGCCACACACACCTTTTTCTCTCAGCAGTGTACTAAGGCACCTCTGTGTTATTCTTGTGTGTTGCACAAGTTACTTCTTACATCCTCGTTGTTAAGGGCATTAACAGGCAAAATGCGGTAACTGTGGTAGCGTAAATAGGAATAAAATGGGAAAAAATATTCTGGTGTGTTTACGGAGCGGCTCCAAATGCTTAAACTGAAAAGGAAATTCAAGCACACCGTGTTAATTATCTCAATAAGGGCGTTGATTTAGTTATGAGACAATTCCTGGCACAGTGGGTTTAAATTCACCCAAGGGCGGGATTCGGTACAATGCTCGCCATGCCTTCTTGTGAAAGAGGAAAAACTCAGCAGTTATAAGTAAGAACATTAACTAATTGCACGGAGAAACAAGCGCTGGCAAAGTTCCTTGCCGAAAACGTGCAGGAGCAGTGTACTAAGGCACCTCTGTGTTATTCTTGTGTGTTGCACAAGTTACTTCTTACATCCTCGTTGTTAAGGGCATTAACAGGCAAAATGCGGTAACTGTGGTAGCGTAA